>NW_027207283.1:0-600000 GCF_963455315.2 Globicephala melas | reverse complement strand
CGGAATGTAAACTTGGCTACACAGGAACTGAATTACAGAACAGAACAGGGTCTCAAATTTAGAAAACCAACTTATGCTTGCTTAAGGGTAAAGGTGAGTTGGGGTGCTGCATAAAACCAGAGATTGAAATGAGCACAGATAAAGTTCCTTAAGCCAAATATGGAATAGACAAGAGCTACTCCTGGCTCAACGAAATGGACTCAACACCGCATATTAAACGCCTAAGAATGTACCTGACTAGTAAGTATCTTAAAACCTATGGATTGCTATGTCTCCGAAAGAGAATCAAGCATGTGTACAGGCGCATAAACGCAGCAGTGATAGGATTGGAGAGGTTCGGTGAACAAATGAAGACCCTTTGAAGTCATATTGCATGGTACCCATTCCACGGGTCTCAACTCTCCAGGTTTAAGGTATTCTTCCTTCAGCTAAAACATGCATGTGGAACCCAGAGTATGACCAACCGTGTGAACGGGAGACGTGTTCAAATATGTCTCAGTTTTCGTACCCTGGTACTCGGGTGCAACATTCCAGACGCTTTACTAACACTCTCCCCACTTGGAGAGTCAGCGCCTTTAACCTCCTGTTTGGCCCAGTTTGCAATTTCTGCGGAAGATGAACAGGAATAGGGAACACCAATGAGAGACTAGCTGGAGGTGTCTGGACGGGCAAATTTAACTCTCATTTCCCACCAGGAAGAGGAAATAACCAAAGGCTCAGCGTGCCGTGCCGGAACCAGATTAGGGCCTGAAGCCATCCTGCGGTGTTGCGGCCAGGTCACAAGAAAGCGAGTTGAAGAAAGGAGCTCAGGGGCACTGTAATTCACAAACCTGCAGAGTTATAAATGACAGCTATCGTCCAAAAATATACTGAAGTAAGGCTGCCAAGAGGACTCGAAAGCGGGGCAGAATTGCAGGAAACCGATTTCAGGAGGTAGACTGGAATTGCTTTGAAAGCATAGGAAAAGAGGCAGAACGTCCACAATGATGCACTTGGCCAAAAAGGGCGTATGCGTTTTTTCCTGAATATATTCAGGAAAAAACGCATACGCCCTTTTTGGCCAACCAAGCAAGCTTGCAAAGGAAATCTGCACTACAATGAAGTCTCACTTCCCCCCGGTCAAAAGGGCCATCTGAAAAAAGTGTAAAATCCAGAAAGGCAGGACAGGCCATGGAGAACTGGGAGCCTTGTTATGCTGATGGGCGGGATGTAAATTGCCAACAGACACTCGGGAGAAGTGTATGGTGTTTCCTGAAACATCTATACAACAAAGCAACAGAGCCTAGGGCACTTCCACTTATGGTCCTATAGCTTAGGGAAATTAAAATCAAAAAGACACAGCCACCCCAAAGTTTGGGACGCCTCTGTTTACAAGAACCTCGTTTACAGTACAAGTTCAACATCGCAGAAAGTGAAAAATGGATAAAGAACATGTGGTATTTACTTACAAAGCAATATCACTCAGCAATGAAATCTATGTCATCAGGCCCTTAGCATCACAATGAGTGGATTCAGGTATGATGATTCTAACTGAAATAAGTCACACAGAAAAAGAAACATCATAAGATATCAGTAATACACGGAATGTAAACTTGGCTACACAGGAACTGAATTACAGAACAGAACAGGGTTTCAAATTTAGAAAACCAACTTATGCTTGCTTAAGGGGAAAGGTGAGTTGGGGTGCTGCATAAAACCAGAGATTGAAATGAGCACAGATAAAGTTCCTTAAGCCAAATATGGAATAGACAAGAGCTACTCCTTGCTCAACGAAATGGATTGAACACCGCATATTAAACGCCTAAGAATGTACCTGACTAGTAAGTATCTTAAAACCTATGGATTGCTATGTCTCCGAAAGAGAATCAAGCATGTGTACAGGCGCATAAATGCAGCAGTGATAGGATTGGAGAGGTTCGGTGAACAAATGAAGACCCTTTGAAGTCATATTGCATGGTACCCATTCCACGGGTCTCAACTCTCCAGGTTTAAGGTATTCTTCCTTCAGCTAAAACATGCATGTGGAACCCAGAGTATGATCAACCGTGTGAACGGGAGACGTGTTCAAATATGTCTCAGTTTTCGTACCCTGGTACTCGGGTGCAACATTCCAGACGCTTTACTAACACTCTCCCCACTTGGAAAGTCAGCGCCTTTAACCTCCTGTTTGGCCCAGTTTGCAATTTCTGCGGAAGATGAACAAGAATAGGGAGAACCAATGAGAGACTAGCTGGAGGTGTCTGGACGGGCAAATTTAACTCTCATTTCCCACCAGGAAGAGGAAATAACCAAAGGCTCAGCGTGCCGTGCCGGAACCAGATTAGGGCCTGAAGCCATCCTGCGGTGTTGCGGCCAGGTCACAAGAAAGCGAGTTGAAGAAAGGAGCTCAGGGGCACTGTAATTCACAAACCTGCAGAGTTATAAATGACAGCTATCGTCCAAAAATATACTGAAGTAAGGCTGCCAAGAGGACTTGAAAGCGGGGCAGAATTGCAGGAAACCGATTTCAGGAGGTAGACTGGAATTGCATTGAAAGCATAGGAAAAGAGGCAGAACGTCCACAATGATGCACTTGGCCAAAAAGGGCGTATGCGTTTTTTCCTGAATATATTCAGGAAAAAACGCATACGCCCTTTTTGGCCAACCAAGCAAGCTTGCAAAGGAAATCTGCACTACAATGAAGTCTCACTTCCCCCCGGTCAAAAGGGCCATCTGAAAAAAGTGTAAAATCCAGAAAGGTAGGACAGGCCATGGAGAACTGGGAGCCTTGTTATGCTGATGGGCAGGATGTAAATTGCCAACAGACACTCGGGAGAAGTGTATGGTGTTTTCTGAAACATCTAAAAAACAAAACAACAGAGCCTAGGGCACTTCCACTTATGGTCCTATAGCTTAGGGAAATTAAAATCAAAAAGACACAGCCACCCCAAAGTTTGGGACGCCTCTGTTTACAAGAACCTCGTTTACAGTACAAGTTCAACATCGCAGAAAGTGAAAAATGGATAAAGAACATGTGGTATTTACTTACAAAGCAATATCACTCAGCAATGAAATCTATGTCATCAGGCCCTTAGCAGCACAATGAGTGGATTCAGGTATGATGATTCTAACTGAAATAAGTCACACAGAAAAAGAAACATCATAAGATATCAGTAATACACGGAATGTAAACTTGGCTACACAGGAACTGAATTACAGAACAGAACAGGGTCTCAAATTTAGAAAACCAACTTATGCTTGCTTAAGGGTAAAGGTGAGTTGGGGTGCTGCATAAAACCAGAGATTGAAATGAGCACAGATAAAGTTCCTTAAGCCAAATATGGAATAGACAAGAGCTACTCCTTGCTCAACGAAATGGACTCAACACCGCATATTAAACGCCTAAGAATGTACCTGACTAGTAAGTATCTTAAAACCTATGGATTGCTATGTCTCCGAAAGAGAATCAAGCATGTGTACAGGCGCATAAACGCAGCAGTGATAGGATTGGAGAGGTTCGGTGAACAAATGAAGACCCTTTGAAGTCATATTGCATGGTACCCATTCCACGGGTCTCAACTCTCCAGGTTTAAGGTATTCTTCCTTCAGCTAAAACATGCATGTGGAACCCAGAGTATGACCAACCGTGTGAACGGGAGACGTGTTCAAATATGTCTCAGTTTTCGTACCCTGGTACTCGGGTGCAACATTCCAGACGCTTTACTAACACTCTCCCCACTTGGAGAGTCAGCGCCTTTAACCTCCTGTTTGGCCCAGTTTGCAATTTCTGCGGAAGATGAACAGGAATAGGGAACACCAATGAGAGACTAGCTGGAGGTGTCTGGACGGGCAAATTTAACTCTCATTTCCCACCAGGAAGAGGAAATAACCAAAGGCTCAGTGTGCCGTGCCGGAACCAGATTAGGGCCTGAAGCCATCCTGCGGTGTTGCGGCCAGGTCACAAGAAAGCGAGTTGAAGAAAGGAGCTCAGGGGCACTGTAATTCACAAACCTGCAGAGTTATAAATGACAGCTATCGTCCAAAAATATACTGAAGTAAGGCTGCCAAGAGGACTTGAAAGCGGGGCAGAATTGCAGGAAACCGATTTCAGGAGGTAGACTGGAATTGCTTTGAAAGCATAGGAAAAGAGGCAGAACGTCCACAATGATGCACTTGGCCAAAAAGGGCGTATGCGTTTTTTCCTGAATATATTCAGGAAAAAACGCATACGCCCTTTTTGGCCAACCAAGCAAGCTTGCAAAGGAAATCTGCACTACAATGAAGTCTCACTTCCCCCCGGTCAAAAGGGCCATCTGAAAAAAGTGTAAAATCCAGAAAGGCAGGACAGGCCATGGAGAACTGGGAGCCTTGTTATGCTGATGGGCGGGATGTAAATTGCCAACAGACACTCGGGAGAAGTGTATGGTGTTTCCTGAAACATCTAAAAAACAAAGCAACAGAGCCTAGGGCACTTCCACTTATGGTCCTATAGCTTAGGGAAATTAAAATCAAAAAGACACAGCCACCCCAAAGTTTGGGACGCCTCTGTTTACAAGAACCTCGTTTACAGTACAAGTTCAACATCGCAGAAAGTGAAAAATGGATAAAGAACATGTGGTATTTACTTACAAAGCAATATCACTCAGCAATGAAATCTATGTCATCAGGCCCTTAGCATCACAATGAGTGGATTCAGGTATGATGATTCTAACTGAAATAAGTCACACAGAAAAAGAAACATCATAAGATATCAGTAATACACGGAATGTAAACTTGGCTACACAGGAACTGAATTACAGAACAGAACAGGGTTTCAAATTTAGAAAACCAACTTATGCTTGCTTAAGGGGAAAGGTGAGTTGGGGTGCTGCATAAAACCAGAGATTGAAATGAGCACAGATAAAGTTCCTTAAGCCAAATATGGAATAGACAAGAGCTACTCCTTGCTCAACGAAATGGATTGAACACCGCATATTAAACGCCTAAGAATGTACCTGACTAGTAAGTATCTTAAAACCTATGGATTGCTATGTCTCCGAAAGAGAATCAAGCATGTGTACAGGCGCATAAATGCAGCAGTGATAGGATTGGAGAGGTTCGGTGAACAAATGAAGACCCTTTGAAGTCATATTGCATGGTACCCATTCCACGGGTCTCAACTCTCCAGGTTTAAGGTATTCTTCCTTCAGCTAAAACATGCATGTGGAACCCAGAGTATGATCAACCGTGTGAACGGGAGACGTGTTCAAATATGTCTCAGTTTTCGTACCCTGGTACTCGGGTGCAACATTCCAGACGCTTTACTAACACTCTCCCCACTTGGAAAGTCAGCGCCTTTAACCTCCTGTTTGGCCCAGTTTGCAATTTCTGCGGAAGATGAACAAGAATAGGGAGAACCAATGAGAGACTAGCTGGAGGTGTCTGGACGGGCAAATTTAACTCTCATTTCCCACCAGGAAGAGGAAATAACCAAAGGCTCAGCGTGCCGTGCCGGAACCAGATTAGGGCCTGAAGCCATCCTGCGGTGTTGCGGCCAGGTCACAAGAAAGCGAGTTGAAGAAAGGAGCTCAGGGGCACTGTAATTCACAAACCTGCAGAGTTATAAATGACAGCTATCGTCCAAAAATATACTGAAGTAAGGCTGCCAAGAGGACTTGAAAGCGGGGCAGAATTGCAGGAAACCGATTTCAGGAGGTAGACTGGAATTGCATTGAAAGCATAGGAAAAGAGGCAGAACGTCCACAATGATGCACTTGGCCAAAAAGGGCGTATGCGTTTTTTCCTGAATATATTCAGGAAAAAACGCATACGCCCTTTTTGGCCAACCAAGCAAGCTTGCAAAGGAAATCTGCACTACAATGAAGTCTCACTTCCCCCCGGTCAAAAGGGCCATCTGAAAAAAGTGTAAAATCCAGAAAGGTAGGACAGGCCATGGAGAACTGGGAGCCTTGTTATGCTGATGGGCAGGATGTAAATTGCCAACAGACACTCGGGAGAAGTGTATGGTGTTTTCTGAAACATCTAAAAAACAAAACAACAGAGCCTAGGGCACTTCCACTTATGGTCCTATAGCTTAGGGAAATTAAAATCAAAAAGACACAGCCACCCCAAAGTTTGGGACGCCTCTGTTTACAAGAACCTCGTTTACAGTACAAGTTCAACATCGCAGAAAGTGAAAAATGGATAAAGAACATGTGGTATTTACTTACAAAGCAATATCACTCAGCAATGAAATCTATGTCATCAGGCCCTTAGCAGCACAATGAGTGGATTCAGGTATGATGATTCTAACTGAAATAAGTCACACAGAAAAAGAAACATCATAAGATATCAGTAATACACGGAATGTAAACTTGGCTACACAGGAACTGAATTACAGAACAGAACAGGGTCTCAAATTTAGAAAACCAACTTATGCTTGCTTAAGGGTAAAGGTGAGTTGGGGTGCTGCATAAAACCAGAGATTGAAATGAGCACAGATAAAGTTCCTTAAGCCAAATATGGAATAGACAAGAGCTACTCCTTGCTCAACGAAATGGACTCAACACCGCATATTAAACGCCTAAGAATGTACCTGACTAGTAAGTATCTTAAAACCTATGGATTGCTATGTCTCCGAAAGAGAATCAAGCATGTGTACAGGCGCATAAACGCAGCAGTGATAGGATTGGAGAGGTTCGGTGAACAAATGAAGACCCTTTGAAGTCATATTGCATGGTACCCATTCCACGGGTCTCAACTCTCCAGGTTTAAGGTATTCTTCCTTCAGCTAAAACATGCATGTGGAACCCAGAGTATGACCAACCGTGTGAACGGGAGACGTGTTCAAATATGTCTCAGTTTTCGTACCCTGGTACTCGGGTGCAACATTCCAGACGCTTTACTAACACTCTCCCCACTTGGAGAGTCAGCGCCTTTAACCTCCTGTTTGGCCCAGTTTGCAATTTCTGCGGAAGATGAACAGGAATAGGGAACACCAATGAGAGACTAGCTGGAGGTGTCTGGACGGGCAAATTTAACTCTCATTTCCCACCAGGAAGAGGAAATAACCAAAGGCTCAGTGTGCCGTGCCGGAACCAGATTAGGGCCTGAAGCCATCCTGCGGTGTTGCGGCCAGGTCACAAGAAAGCGAGTTGAAGAAAGGAGCTCAGGGGCACTGTAATTCACAAACCTGCAGAGTTATAAATGACAGCTATCGTCCAAAAATATACTGAAGTAAGGCTGCCAAGAGGACTTGAAAGCGGGGCAGAATTGCAGGAAACCGATTTCAGGAGGTAGACTGGAATTGCTTTGAAAGCATAGGAAAAGAGGCAGAACGTCCACAATGATGCACTTGGCCAAAAAGGGCGTATGCGTTTTTTCCTGAATATATTCAGGAAAAAACGCATACGCCCTTTTTGGCCAACCAAGCAAGCTTGCAAAGGAAATCTGCACTACAATGAAGTCTCACTTCCCCCCGGTCAAAAGGGCCATCTGAAAAAAGTGTAAAATCCAGAAAGGCAGGACAGGCCATGGAGAACTGGGAGCCTTGTTATGCTGATGGGCGGGATGTAAATTGCCAACAGACACTCGGGAGAAGTGTATGGTGTTTCCTGAAACATCTAAAAAACAAAGCAACAGAGCCTAGGGCACTTCCACTTATGGTCCTATAGCTTAGGGAAATTACAATCAAAAAGACACAGCCACCCCAAAGTTTGGGACGCCTCTGTTTACAAGAACCTCGTTTACAGTACAAGTTCAACATCGCAGAAAGTGAAAAATGGATAAAGAAGGTGTGGTATTTACTTACAAAGCAATATCACTCAGCAATGAAATCTATGTCATCAGGCCCTTAGCAGCACAATGAGTGGATTCAGGTATGATGATTCTAACTGAAATAAGTCACACAGAAAAAGAAACATCATAAGATATCAGTAATACACGGAATGTAAACTTGGCTACACAGGAACTGAATTACAGAACAGAACAGGGTCTCAAATTTAGAAAACCAACTTATGCTTGCTTAAGGGTAAAGGTGAGTTGGGGTGCTGCATAAAACCAGAGATTGAAACGAGCACAGATAAAGTTCCTTAAGCCAAATATGGAATAGACAAGAGCTACTCCTTGCTCAACGAAATGGACTCAACACCGCATATTAAACGCCTAAGAATGTACCTGACTAGTAAGTATCTTAAAACCTATGGATTGCTATGTCTCCGAAAGAGAATCAAGCATGTGTACAGGGGCATAAACGCAGCAGTGATAGGATTGGAGAGGTTCGGTGAGCAAATGAAGACCCTTTGAAGTCATATTGCATGGTACCCATTCCACGGGTTTCAACTACCCAGGTTTAAGGTATTCTTCCTTCAGCTAAAACATGCATGTGGAACCTAGAGTATGATCAACCATGTGATCGGGAGACGTGTTCAAATATGTCTCAGTTTTCGTACCCTGGTACTCGGGTGCAACATTCCAGAGGCTTTACTAACACTCTCCCGACTTGGAGAGTCAGTCCCTTTAACCTCCTGTTTGGCCCAGTTATCAATTTCTGCGGAAGATGAACAGGAATAGCGAGAACCAATGAGAGACTAGCTGGAGGTGTCTGGACGGGCAAATTTAACTCTCATTTCCCACCAGGAAGAGGAAATAACCAAAGGCTCAGCGTGCCGTGCCGGAACCAGATTAGGGCCTGAAGCCATCCTGCGGTGTTGCGGCCAGGTCACAAGAAAGCGAGTTGAAGAAAGGAGCTCAGGGGCACTGTAATTCACAAACCTGCAGAGTTATAAATGACAGCTATCGTCCAAAAATATACTGAAGTAAGGCTGCCAAGAGGACTTGAAAGCGGGGCAGAATTGCAGGAAACCGATTTCAGGAGGTAGACTGGAATTGCATTGAAAGCATAGGAAAAGAGGCAGAACGTCCACAATGATGCACTTGGCCAAAAAGGGCGTATGCGTTTTTTCCTGAATATATTCAGGAAAAAACGCATAGGCCCTTTTTGGCCAACCAAGCAAGCTTGCAAAGGAAATCTGCACTACAATGAAGTCTCACTTCCCCCCGGTCAAAAGGGCCATCTGAAAAAAGTGTAAAATCCAGAAAGGCAGGACAGGCCATGGAGAACTGGGAGCCTTGTTATGCTGATGGACGGGATGTAAATTGCCAACAGACACTCGGGAGAAGTGTATGGTGTTTCCTGAAACATCTAAAAAACAAAGCAACAGAGCCTAGGGCACTTCCACTTATGGTCCTATAGCTTAGGGAAATTAAAATCAAAAAGACACAGCCACCCCAAAGTTTGGGACGCCTCTGTTTACAAGAACCTCGTTTACAGTACAAGTTCAACATAGCAGAAAGTGAAAAATGGATAAAGAACATGTGGTATTTACTTACAAAGCAATATCACTCAGCAATGAAATCTATGTCATCAGGCCCTTAGCAGCACAGTGAGTGGATTCAGGTATGATGATTCTAACTGAAATAAGTCACACAGAAAAAGAAACATCATAAGATATCAGTAATACACGGAATGTAAACTTGGCTACACAGGAACTGAATTACAGAACAGAACAGGGTCTCAAATTTAGAAAACCAACTTATGCTTGCTTAAGGGGAAAGGTGAGTTGGGGTGCTGCATAAAACCAGAGATTGAAACGAGCACAGATAAAGTTCCTTAAGCCAAATATGGAATAGACAAGAGCTACTCCTTGCTCAACGAAATGGACTCAACACCCCATATTAAACGCCTAAGAATGTACCTGACTAGTAAGTATCTTAAAACCTATGGATTGCTATGTCTCTGAAAGAGAATCAAGCATGTGTACAGGGGCATAAACGCAGCAGTGATAGGATTGGAGAGGTTCGGTGAGCAAATGAAGACCCTTTGAAGTCATATTGCATGGTACCCATTCCACGGGTTTCAACTACCCAGGTTTAAGGTATTCTTCCTTCAGCTAAAACATGCATGTGGAACCTAGAGTATGATCAACCATGTGATCGGGAGACGTGTTCAAATATGTCTCAGTTTTCGTACCCTGGTACTCGGGTGCAACATTCCAGAGGCTTTATTAACACTCTCCCGACTTGGAGAGTCACTCCCTTTAACCTCCTGTTTGGCCCAGTTTGCAATTTCTGCGGAAGATGAACAGGAATAGCGAGAACCAATGAGAGACTAGCTGGAGGTGTCTGGACGGGCAAATTTAACTCTCATTTCCCACCAGGAAGAGGAAATAACCAAAGGCTCAGCGTGCCGTGCCGGAACCAGATTAGGGCCTGAAGCCATCCTGCGGTGTTGCGGCCAGGTCACAAGAAAGCGAGTTGAAGAAAGGAGCTCAGGGGCACTGTAATTCACAAACCTGCAGAGTTATAAATGACAGCTATCGTCCAAAAATATACTGAAGTAAGGCTGCCAAGAGGACTTGAAAGCGGGGCAGAATTGCAGGAAACCGATTTCAGGAGGTAGACTGGAATTGCATTGAAAGCATAGGAAAAGAGGCAGAACGTCCACAATGATGCACTTGGCCAAAAAGGGCGTATGCGTTTTTTCCTGAATATATTCAGGAAAAAATGCATACGCCCTTTTTGGCCAACCAAGCAAGCTTGCAAAGGAAATCTGCACTACAATGAAGTCTCACTTCCCCCCGGTCAAAAGGGCCATCTGAAAAAAGTGTAAAATCCAGAAAGGCAGGACAGGCCATGGAGAACTGGGAGCCTTGTTATGCTGATGGGCGGGATGTAAATTGCCAACAGACACTCGGGAGAAGTGTATGGTGTTTCCTGAAACATCTAAAAAACAAAGCAACAGAGCCTAGGGCACTTCCACTTATGGTCCTATAGCTTAGGGAAATTAAAATCAAAAAGACACAGCCACCCCAAAGTTTGGGACGCCTCTGTTTACAAGAACCTCGTTTACAGTACAAGTTCAATATCGCAGAAAGTGAAAAATGGATAAAGAACTTGTGGTACTTACGTACAATGCAGTATCACTCAGCAATGAAATCTATGTCATCAGGCCCATAGCACCATAATGAGTGGATTCAGGTACGATGATTCTAACTGAAATAAGTCACACAGAAAAAGAAACATCATAAGATATCACTAATACATGGAATGTAAACTTGGCTACACAGGAACTGAATTCCAAAACAGAACAGGGTCTCAAATTTAGAAAACCAACTTATGCTTGCTTAAGGGGAAAGGTGAGTTGGGGTGCTGCATAAAACCAGAGATTGAAATGAGCACAGATAAAGTTCCTTAAGCCAAATATGGAATAGACAAGAGCTACTCCTTGCTCAACGAAATGGACTCAACACCGCATATTAAACGCCTAAGAATGTACCTGACTAGTAAGTATCTTAAAACCTATGGATTGCTATGTCTCCAAAAGAGAATCAAGCGTGTGTACAGGGGCATAAACGCAGCAGTGGTAGGATTGGAGAGGTTCGGTGAGCAAATGAAGACCCTTTGAAGTCATATTGCATGGTACCCATTCCACGGGTCTCAACTCTCCAGGTTTAAGGTATTCTTCCTTCAGCTAAAACATGCATGTGGAACCCAGAGTATGATCAACCATGTGAACGGGAGACGTGTTCAAATATGTCTCAGTTTTCCTCCCCTGGTACTCGGGTGCAACATTCCAGACACTTTACTAACACTCTCCCCACTTGGAGAGTCAGCGCCTTTAACTTCCTGTTTGGCCCAGTTTGCAATTTCTGTGGAAGATGAACAAGAAAGGCGAGAACCAATGAGAGACTAGCTGGAGGTGTCTGGACGGGCAAATTTAACTCTCATTTCCCACCAGGAAGAGGAAATAACCAAAGGCTCAGCGTGCCGTGCCGAAACCAGATTAGGGCCTGAAGCCATCCTGCGGTGTTGCGGCCAGGTCACAAGAAAGCCAGTTGAAGAAAGGAGCTCAGGGGCACTGTAATTCACAAACCTGCAGAGTTATAAATGACAGCTATCGTCCAAAAATATACTGAAGTAAGGCTGCCAAGAGGACTTGAAAGCGGGGCAGAATTGCAGGAAACCGATTTCAGGAGGTAGACTGGAATTGCATTGAAAGCATAGGAAAAGAGGCAGAACGTCCACAATGATGCACTTGGCCAAAAAGGGCGTATGCGTTTTTTCCTGAATATATTCAGGAAAAAACGCATACGCCCTTTTTGGCCAACCAAGCAAGCTTGCAAAGGAAATCTGCACTACAATGAAGTCTCACTTCCCCCGGTCAAAAGGGCCATCTGAAAAAAGTGTAAAATCCAGAAAGGCAGGACAGGCCATGGAGAACTGGGAGCCTTGTTATGCTGATGGGCGGGATGTAAATTGCCAACAGACACTCGGAAGAAGTGTATGGTGTTTCCTGAAACATCTAAAAAACAAAGCAACAGAGCCTAGGGCACTTCCACTTATGGTCCTATAGCTTAGGGAAATTAAAATCAAAAAGACACAGCCACCCCAAAGTTTGGGACGCCTCTGTTTACAAGAACCTCGTTTACAGTACAAGTTCAACATCGCAGAAAGTGAAAAATGGATAAAGAACATGTGGTATTTACTTACAAAGCAATATCACTCAGCAATGAAATCTATGTCATCAGGCCCTTAGCAGCACAATGAGTGGATTCAGGTATGATGATTATAACTGAAATAAGTCACACAGAAAAAGAAACATCATAAGATATCAGTAATACACGGAATGTAAACTTGGCTACACAGGAACTGAATTCCAAAACAGAACAGGGTCTCAAATTTAGAAAACCAACTTATGCTTGCTTAAGGGGAAAGGTGAGTTGGGGTGCTGCATAAAACCAGAGATTGAAACGAGCACAGATAAAGTTCCTTAAGCCAAATATGGAATAGACAAGAGCTACTCCTTGCTCAACGAAATGGACTCAACACCCCATATTAAACGCCTAAGAATGTACCTGACTAGTAAGTATCGTAAAACCTATGGATTGCTATGTCTCCAAAAGAGAATCAAGCGTGTGTACAGGGGCATAAACGCAGCAGTGATAGGATTGGAGATGTTCGGTGAGCAAATGAAGACCCTTTGAAGTCATATTGCATGGTACCCATTCCACGGGTTTCAACTACACAGGTTTAAGGTATTCTTCCTTCAGCTAAAACATGCATGTGGAACCTAGAGTATGATCAACCATGTGATCGGGAGACGTGTTCAAATATGTCTCAGTTTTCGTACCCTGGTACTCGGGTGCAACATTCCAGACGCTTTACTAACACTCTCCCCACTTGGAGAGTCAGCGCCTTTAACCTCCTGTTTGGCCCAGTTTTCAATTTCTGTGGAAGATGAACAGGAATAGCGAGAACCAATGAGAGACTAGCTGGAGGTGTCTGGACGGGCAAATTTAACTCTCATTTCCCACCAGGAAGAGGAAATAACCAAAGGCTCAGCGTGCCGTGCCGGAACCAGATTAGGGCCTGAAGCCATCCTGCGGTGTTGCGGCCAGCTCAAAAGAAAGCGAGTTGAAGAAAGGAGCTCAGGGGCACTGTAATTCACAAACCTGCAGAGTTATAAATGACAGCTATCGTCCAAAAATATACTGAAGTAAGGCTGCCAAGAGGACTTGAAAGTGGGGCAGAATTGCAGGAAACCGATTTCAGGAGGTAGACTGGAATTGCATTGAAAGCATAGGAAAAGAGGCAGAACGTCCACAATGATGCACTTGGCCAAAAAGTGCGTATGTGTTTTTTCCTGAATATATTCAGGAAAAAATGCATACGCCCTTTTTGGCCAACCAAGCAAGCTTGCAAAGGAAATCTGCACTACAATGAATTCTCACTTCCCCCCGGTCAAAAGGGCCATCTGAAAAAAGTGTAAAATCCAGAAAGGCAGGACAGGCCATGGAGAACTGGGAGCCTTGTTATGCTGATGGGCTGGATGTAAATTGCCAACAGACACTCGGGAGAAGTGTATGGTGTTTCCTGAAACATCTAAAAAACAAAGCAACAGAGCCTAGGGCACTTCCACTTATGGTCCTATAGCTTAGGGAAATTAAAATCAAAAAGACACAGCCACCCCAAAGTTTGGGATGGCTCTGTTTACAAGAACCTCATATACGGTACAAGTTCAATATCGCAGAAAATGAAAAATGGATAAAGAAATTGTGGTACTTACGTACAATGCAATATCACTCAGCAATGAAATCTATGTCATCAGGCCCTTAGCAGCATAATGAGTGGATTCAGCTACAATGAATCTAACTGAAATAAGTCACACAGAAAAAGAAATATCATAAGATATCAGTAATACACGGAATGTAAACTTGGCTACACAGGAACTGAATTACAGAACAGAACAGGGTCTCAAATTTAGAAAACCAACTTATGCTTGCTTAAGGGGAAAGGTGAGTTGGGGTGCTGCATAAAACCAGAGATTGAAACGAGCACAGATAAAGTTCCTTAAGCCAAATATGGAATAGACAAGAGCTACTCCTTGCTCAACGAAATGGACTCAACACCGCATATTAAACGCCTAAGAATGTACCTGACTAGTAAGTATCTTAAAACCTATGGATTGCTATGTCTCCGAAAGAGAATCAAGCATGTGTACAGGGGCATAAACGCAGCAGTGATAGGATTGGAGAGGTTCGGTGAGCAAATGAAGACCCTTTGAAGTCATATTGCATGGTACCCATTCCACGGGTTTCAACTACCCAGGTTTAAGGTATTCTTCCTTCAGCTAAAACATGCATGTGGAACCTAGAGTATGATCAACCATGTGATCGGGAGACGTGTTCAAATATGTCTCAGTTTTCGTACCCTGGTACTCGGGTGCAACATTCCAGACGCTTTACTAACACTCTCCCGACATGGAGAGTCAGTCCCTTTAACCTCCTGTTTGGCCCAGTTTGCAATTTCTGTGGAAGAAGAACAAGAAAGGCGAGAACCAATGAGAGACTAGCTGGAGGTGTCTGGACGGGCAAATTTAACTCTCATTTCCCACCAGGAAGAGGAAATAACCAAAGGCTCAGCGTGCCGGGCCGGAACCAGATTAGGGCCTGAAGCCATCCTGCGGTGTTGCGGCCAGGTCACAAGAAAGCCAGTTGAAGAAAGGAGCTCAGGGGCACTGTAATTCACAAACCTGCAGAGTTATAAATGACAGCTATCGTCCAAAAATATACTGAAGTAAGGCTGCCAAGAGGACTCGAAAGCGGGGCAGAATTGCAGGAAACCGATTTCAGGAGGTAGACTGGAATTGCATTGAAAGCATAGGAAAAGAGGCAGAATGTCCACAATGATGCACTTGGCCAAAAAGGGCGTATGTGTTTTTTCCTGAATATATTCAGGAAAAAACGCATACGCCCTTTTTGGCCAACCAAGCAAGCTTGCAAAGGAAATCTGCACTACAATGAAGTCTCACTTCCCCCCTGTCAAAAGGGCCATGTGAAAAAAGTGTAAAATCCAGAAAGGCAGGACAGGCCATGGAGAACTGGGAGCCTTGTTATGCTGATGGGCGGGATGTAAATTGCCAACAGCCACTTGGGAGAAGTGTATGGTGTTTCCTGAAACATCTAAAAAACAAAGCAACAGAGCCTAGGGCACTTCCACTTATGGTCCTATAGCTTAGGGAAATTAAAATCAAAAAGACACAGCCACCCCAAAGTTTGGGACGCCTCTGTTTACAAGAACCTCGTTTACAGTACAAGTTCAACATCGCAGAAAGTGAAAAATGGATAAAGAACATGTGGTATTTACTTACAAAGCAATATCACTCAGCAATGAAATCTATGTCATCAGGCCCTTAGCAGCACAATGAGTGGATTCAGGTATGATGATTCTAACTGAAATAAGTCACACAGAAAAAGAAACATCATAAGATATCAGTAATACACGGAATGTAAACTTGGCTACACAGGAACTGAATTACAGAACAGAACAGGGTCTCAAATTTAGAAAACCAACTTATGCTTGCTTAAGGGGAAAGGTGAGTTGGGGTGCTGCATAAAACCAGAGATTGAAATGAGCACAGATAAAGTTCCTTAAGCCAAATATGGAATAGACAAGAGCTACTCCTTGCTCAACGAAATGGACTCAACACCGCATATTAAACGCCTAAGAATGTACCTGACTAGTAAGTATCTTAAAACCTATGGATTGCTATGTCTCCGAAAGAGAATCAAGCATGTGTACAGGGGCATAAACGCAGCAGTGATAGGATTGGAGAGGTTCGGTGAACAAATGAAGACCCTTTGAAGTCATATTGCATGGTACCCATTCCACAGGTCTCAACTCTCCAGGTTTAAGGTATTCTTCCTTCAGCTAAAACATGCATGTGGAACCCAGAGTATGATCAACCATGTGAACGGGAGACGTGTTCAAATATGTCTCAGTTTTCGTACCCTGGTACTCGGGTGCAACATTCCAGACGCTTTACTAACACTCTCCCGACTTGGAGAGTCAGTCCCTTTAACCTCCTGTTTGGCCCAGTTTTCAATTTCTGTGGAAGATGAACAGGAATAGCGAGAACCAATGAGAGACTAGCTGGAGGTGTCTGGACGGGCAAATTTAACTCTCATTTCCCACCAGGAAGAGGAAATAACCAAAGGCTCAGCGTGCCGTGCCGGAACCAGATTAGGGCCTGAAGCCATCCTGCGGTGTTGCGGCCAGCTCAAAAGAAAGCAAGTTGAAGAAAGGAGCTCAGGGGCACTGTAATTCACAAACCTGCAGAGTTATAAATGACAGCTATCGTCCAAAAATATACTGAAGTAAGGCTGCCAAGAGGACTTGAAAGCGGGGCAGAATTGCAGGAAACCGATTTCAGGAGGTAGACTGGAATTGCATTGAAAGCATAGGAAAAGAAGCAGAATGTCCACAATGATGCACTTGGCCAAAAAGGGCGTATGCGTTTTTTCCTGAATATATTCAGGAAAAAACGCATACGCCCTTTTTGGCCAACCAAGCAAGCTTGCAAAGGAAATCTGCACTACAATGAAGTCTCACTTCCCCCCGGTCAAAAGGGCCATCTGAAAAAAGTGTAAAATCCAGAAAGGCAGGACAGGCCATGGAGAACTGGGAGCCTTGTTATGCTGATGGGCGGGATGTAAATTGCCAACAGACACTCGGGAGAAGTGTATGGTGTTTCCTGAAACATCTAAAAAACAAAGCAACAGAGCCTAGGGCACTTCCACTTATGGTCCTATAGCTTAGGGAAATTAAAATCAAAAAGACACAGCCACCCCAAAGTTTGGGACGCCTCTGTTTACAAGAACCTCGTTTACCGTACAAGTTCAACATCGCAGAAAGTGAAAAATGGATAAAGAACATGTGGTATTTACTTACAAAGCAATATCACTCAGCAATGAAATCTATGTCATCAGGCCCTTAGCAGCACAATGAGTGGATTCAGGTATGATGATTCTAACTGAAATAAGTCACACAGAAAAAGAAACATCATAAGATATCAGTAATACACGGAATGTAAACTTGGCTACACAGGAACTGAATTACAGAACAGAACAGGGTCTCAAATTTAGAAAACCAACTTATGCTTGCTTAAGGGGAAAGGTGAGTTGGGGTGCTGCATAAAACCAGAGATTGAAATGAGCACAGATAAAGTTCCTTAAGCCAAATATGGAATAGACAAGAGCTACTCCTGGCTCAACGAAATGGACTCAACACCGCATATTAAACGCCTAAGAATGTACCTGACTAGTAAGTATCTTAAAACCTATGGATTGCTATGTCTCTGAAAGAGAATCAAGCATGTGTACAGGGGCATAAACGCAGCAGTGATAGGATTGGAGAGGTTCGGTGAACAAATGAAGACCCTTTGAAGTCATATTGCATGGTACCCATTCCACGGGTCTCAACTCTCCAGGTTTAAGGTATTCTTCCTTCAGCTAAAACATGCATGTGGAACCCAGAGTATGATCAACCATGTGAACGGGAGACGTGTTCAAATATGTCTCAGTTTTCGTACCCTGGTACTCGGGTGCAACATTCCAGACGCTTTACTAACACTCTCCCCACTTGGAGAGTCAGTCCCTTTAACCTCCTGTTTGGCCCAGTTTTCAATTTCTGTGGAAGATGAACAGGAATAGCGAGAACCAATGAGAGACTAGCTGGAGGTGTCTGGACGGGCAAATTTAACTCTCATTTCCCACCAGGAAGAGGAAATAACCAAAGGCTCAGCGTGCCGTGCCGGAACCAGATTAGGGCCTGAAGCCATCCTGCGGTGTTGCGGCCAGGTCACAAGAAAACGAGTTGAAGAAAGGAGCTCAGGGGCACTGTAATTCACAAACCTGCAGAGTTATAAATGACAGCTATCGTCCAAAAATATACTGAAGTAAGGCTGCCAAGAGGACTTGAAAGCGGGGCAGAATTGCAGGAAACCGATTTCAGGAGGTAGACTGGAATTGCATTGAAAGCATAGGAAAAGAGGCAGAACGTCCACAATGATGCACTTGGCCAAAAAGGGCGTATGCGTTTTTTCCTGAATATATTCAGGAAAAAACGCATACGCCCTTTTTGGCCAACCAAGCAAGCTTGCAAAGGAAATCTGCACTACAATGAAGTCTCACTTCCCCCCGGTCAAAAGGGCCATCTGAAAAAAGTGTAAAATCCAGAAAGGCAGGACAGGCCATGGAGAACTGGGAGCCTTGTTATGCTGATGGGCGGGATGTAAATTGCCAACAGACACTCGGGAGAAGTGTATGGTGTTTCCTGAAACATCTAAAAAACAAAGCAACAGAGCCTAGGGCACTTCCACTTATGGTCCTATAGCTTAGGGAAATTAAAATCAAAAAGACACAGCCACCCCAAAGTTTGGGACGCCTCTGTTTACAAGAACCTCGTTTACAGTACAAGTTCAACATCGCAGAAAGTGAAAAATGGATAAAGAACATGTGGTATTTACTTACAAAGCAATATCACTCAGCAATGAAATCTATGTCATCAGGCCCTTAGCAGCACAATGAGTGGATTCAGGTATGATGATTCTAACTGAAATAAGTCACACAGAAAAAGAAACATCATAAGATATCAGTAATACACGGAATGTAAACTTGGCTACACAGGAACTGAATTACAGAACAGAACAGGGTCTCAAATTTAGAAAACCAACTTATGCTTGCTTAAGGGTAAAGGTGAGTTGGGGTGCTGCATAAAACCAGAGATTGAAATGAGCACAGATAAAGTTCCTTAAGCCAAATATGGAATAGACAAGAGCTACTCCTTGCTCAACGAAATGGACTCAACACCGCATATTAAACGCCTAAGAATGTACCTGACTAGTAAGTATCTTAAAACCTATGGATTGCTATGTCTCCGAAAGAGAATCAAGCATGTGTACAGGCGCATAAACGCAGCAGTGATAGGATTGGAGAGGTTCGGTGAACAAATGAAGACCCTTTGAAGTCATATTGCATGGTACCCATTCCACGGGTCTCAACTCTCCAGGTTTAAGGTATTCTTCCTTCAGCTAAAACATGCATGTGGAACCCAGAGTATGACCAACCGTGTGAACGGGAGACGTGTTCAAATATGTCTCAGTTTTCGTACCCTGGTACTCGGGTGCAACATTCCAGACGCTTTACTAACACTCTCCCCACTTGGAGAGTCAGCGCCTTTAACCTCCTGTTTGGCCCAGTTTGCAATTTCTGCGGAAGATGAACAGGAATAGGGAACACCAATGAGAGACTAGCTGGAGGTGTCTGGACGGGCAAATTTAACTCTCATTTCCCACCAGGAAGAGGAAATAACCAAAGGCTCAGTGTGCCGTGCCGGAACCAGATTAGGGCCTGAAGCCATCCTGCGGTGTTGCGGCCAGGTCACAAGAAAGCGAGTTGAAGAAAGGAGCTCAGGGGCACTGTAATTCACAAACCTGCAGAGTTATAAATGACAGCTATCGTCCAAAAATATACTGAAGTAAGGCTGCCAAGAGGACTTGAAAGCGGGGCAGAATTGCAGGAAACCGATTTCAGGAGGTAGACTGGAATTGCTTTGAAAGCATAGGAAAAGAGGCAGAACGTCCACAATGATGCACTTGGCCAAAAAGGGCGTATGCGTTTTTTCCTGAATATATTCAGGAAAAAACGCATACGCCCTTTTTGGCCAACCAAGCAAGCTTGCAAAGGAAATCTGCACTACAATGAAGTCTCACTTCCCCCCGGTCAAAAGGGCCATCTGAAAAAAGTGTAAAATCCAGAAAGGCAGGACAGGCCATGGAGAACTGGGAGCCTTGTTATGCTGATGGGCGGGATGTAAATTGCCAACAGACACTCGGGAGAAGTGTATGGTGTTTCCTGAAACATCTAAAAAACAAAGCAACAGAGCCTAGGGCACTTCCACTTATGGTCCTATAGCTTAGGGAAATTACAATCAAAAAGACACAGCCACCCCAAAGTTTGGGACGCCTCTGTTTACAAGAACCTCGTTTACAGTACAAGTTCAACATCGCAGAAAGTGAAAAATGGATAAAGAAGGTGTGGTATTTACTTACAAAGCAATATCACTCAGCAATGAAATCTATGTCATCAGGCCCTTAGCAGCACAATGAGTGGATTCAGGTATGATGATTCTAACTGAAATAAGTCACACAGAAAAAGAAACATCATAAGATATCAGTAATACACGGAATGTAAACTTGGCTACACAGGAACTGAATTACAGAACAGAACAGGGTCTCAAATTTAGAAAACCAACTTATGCTTGCTTAAGGGTAAAGGTGAGTTGGGGTGCTGCATAAAACCAGAGATTGAAACGAGCACAGATAAAGTTCCTTAAGCCAAATATGGAATAGACAAGAGCTACTCCTTGCTCAACGAAATGGACTCAACACCGCATATTAAACGCCTAAGAATGTACCTGACTAGTAAGTATCTTAAAACCTATGGATTGCTATGTCTCCGAAAGAGAATCAAGCATGTGTACAGGGGCATAAACGCAGCAGTGATAGGATTGGAGAGGTTCGGTGAGCAAATGAAGACCCTTTGAAGTCATATTGCATGGTACCCATTCCACGGGTTTCAACTACCCAGGTTTAAGGTATTCTTCCTTCAGCTAAAACATGCATGTGGAACCTAGAGTATGATCAACCATGTGATCGGGAGACGTGTTCAAATATGTCTCAGTTTTCGTACCCTGGTACTCGGGTGCAACATTCCAGAGGCTTTACTAACACTCTCCCGACTTGGAGAGTCAGTCCCTTTAACCTCCTGTTTGGCCCAGTTATCAATTTCTGCGGAAGATGAACAGGAATAGCGAGAACCAATGAGAGACTAGCTGGAGGTGTCTGGACGGGCAAATTTAACTCTCATTTCCCACCAGGAAGAGGAAATAACCAAAGGCTCAGCGTGCCGTGCCGGAACCAGATTAGGGCCTGAAGCCATCCTGCGGTGTTGCGGCCAGGTCACAAGAAAGCGAGTTGAAGAAAGGAGCTCAGGGGCACTGTAATTCACAAACCTGCAGAGTTATAAATGATAGCTATCGTCCAAAAATATACTGAAGTAAGGCTGCCAAGAGGACTTGAAAGCGGGGCAGAATTGCAGGAAACCGATTTCAGGAGGTAGACTGGAATTGCATTGAAAGCATAGGAAAAGAGGCAGAACGTCCACAATGATGCACTTGGCCAAAAAGGGCGTATGCGTTTTTTCCTGAATATATTCAGGAAAAAACGCATAGGCCCTTTTTGGCCAACCAAGCAAGCTTGCAAAGGAAATCTGCACTACAATGAAGTCTCACTTCCCCCCGGTCAAAAGGGCCATCTGAAAAAAGTGTAAAATCCAGAAAGGCAGGACAGGCCATGGAGAACTGGGAGCCTTGTTATGCTGATGGACGGGATGTAAATTGCCAACAGACACTCGGGAGAAGTGTATGGTGTTTCCTGAAACATCTAAAAAACAAAGCAACAGAGCCTAGGGCACTTCCACTTATGGTCCTATAGCTTAGGGAAATTAAAATCAAAAAGACACAGCCACCCCAAAGTTTGGGACGCCTCTGTTTACAAGAACCTCGTTTACAGTACAAGTTCAACATAGCAGAAAGTGAAAAATGGATAAAGAACATGTGGTATTTACTTACAAAGCAATATCACTCAGCAATGAAATCTATGTCATCAGGCCCTTAGCAGCACAGTGAGTGGATTCAGGTATGATGATTCTAACTGAAATAAGTCACACAGAAAAAGAAACATCATAAGATATCAGTAATACACGGAATGTAAACTTGGCTACACAGGAACTGAATTACAGAACAGAACAGGGTCTCAAATTTAGAAAACCAACTTATGCTTGCTTAAGGGGAAAGGTGAGTTGGGGTGCTGCATAAAACCAGAGATTGAAACGAGCACAGATAAAGTTCCTTAAGCCAAATATGGAATAGACAAGAGCTACTCCTTGCTCAACGAAATGGACTCAACACCCCATATTAAACGCCTAAGAATGTACCTGACTAGTAAGTATCTTAAAACCTATGGATTGCTATGTCTCCGAAAGAGAATCAAGCATGTGTACAGGGGCATAAACGCAGCAGTGATAGGATTGGAGAGGTTCGGTGAGCAAATGAAGACCCTTTGAAGTCATATTGCATGGTACCCATTCCACGGGTTTCAACTACCCAGGTTTAAGGTATTCTTCCTTCAGCTAAAACATGCATGTGGAACCTAGAGTATGATCAACCATGTGATCGGGAGACGTGTTCAAATATGTCTCAGTTTTCGTACCCTGGTACTCGGGTGCAACATTCCAGAGGCTTTATTAACACTCTCCCGACTTGGAGAGTCACTCCCTTTAACCTCCTGTTTGGCCCAGTTTGCAATTTCTGCGGAAGATGAACAGGAATAGCGAGAACCAATGAGAGACTAGCTGGAGGTGTCTGGACGGGCAAATTTAACTCTCATTTCCCACCAGGAAGAGGAAATAACCAAAGGCTCAGCGTGCCGTGCCGGAACCAGATTAGGGCCTGAAGCCATCCTGCGGTGTTGCGGCCAGGTCACAAGAAAGCGAGTTGAAGAAAGGAGCTCAGGGGCACTGTAATTCACAAACCTGCAGAGTTATAAATGACAGCTATCGTCCAAAAATATACTGAAGTAAGGCTGCCAAGAGGACTTGAAAGCGGGGCAGAATTGCAGGAAACCGATTTCAGGAGGTAGACTGGAATTGCATTGAAAGCATAGGAAAAGAGGCAGAACGTCCACAATGATGCACTTGGCCAAAAAGGGCGTATGCGTTTTTTCCTGAATATATTCAGGAAAAAATGCATACGCCCTTTTTGGCCAACCAAGCAAGCTTGCAAAGGAAATCTGCACTACAATGAAGTCTCACTTCCCCCCGGTCAAAAGGGCCATCTGAAAAAAGTGTAAAATCCAGAAAGGCAGGACAGGCCATGGAGAACTGGGAGCCTTGTTATGCTGATGGGCGGGATGTAAATTGCCAACAGACACTCGGGAGAAGTGTATGGTGTTTCCTGAAACATCTAAAAAACAAAGCAACAGAGCCTAGGGCACTTCCACTTATGGTCCTATAGCTTAGGGAAATTAAAATCAAAAAGACACAGCCACCCCAAAGTTTGGGACGCCTCTGTTTACAAGAACCTCGTTTACAGTACAAGTTCAATATCGCAGAAAGTGAAAAATGGATAAAGAACTTGTGGTACTTACGTACAATGCAGTATCACTCAGCAATGAAATCTATGTCATCAGGCCCATAGCACCATAATGAGTGGATTCAGGTACGATGATTCTAACTGAAATAAGTCACACAGAAAAAGAAACATCATAAGATATCACTAATACATGGAATGTAAACTTGGCTACACAGGAACTGAATTCCAAAACAGAACAGGGTCTCAAATTTAGAAAACCAACTTATGCTTGCTTAAGGGGAAAGGTGAGTTGGGGTGCTGCATAAAACCAGAGATTGAAATGAGCACAGATAAAGTTCCTTAAGCCAAATATGGAATAGACAAGAGCTACTCCTTGCTCAACGAAATGGACTCAACACCGCATATTAAACGCCTAAGAATGTACCTGACTAGTAAGTATCTTAAAACCTATGGATTGCTATGTCTCCAAAAGAGAATCAAGCGTGTGTACAGGGGCATAAACGCAGCAGTGGTAGGATTGGAGAGGTTCGGTGAGCAAATGAAGACCCTTTGAAGTCATATTGCATGGTACCCATTCCATGGGTCTCAACTCTCCAGGTTTAAGGTATTCTTCCTTCAGCTAAAACATGCATGTGGAACCCAGAGTATGATCAACCATGTGAACGGGAGACGTGTTCAAATATGTCTCAGTTTTCCTCCCCTGGTACTCGGGTGCAACATTCCAGACACTTTACTAACACTCTCCCCACTTGGAGAGTCAGCGCCTTTAACTTCCTGTTTGGCCCAGTTTGCAATTTCTGTGGAAGATGAACAAGAAAGGCGAGAACCAATGAGAGACTAGCTGGAGGTGTCTGGACGGGCAAATTTAACTCTCATTTCCCACCAGGAAGAGGAAATAACCAAAGGCTCAGCGTGCCGTGCCGAAACCAGATTAGGGCCTGAAGCCATCCTGCGGTGTTGCGGCCAGGTCACAAGAAAGCCAGTTGAAGAAAGGAGCTCAGGGGCACTGTAATTCACAAACCTGCAGAGTTATAAATGACAGCTATCGTCCAAAAATATACTGAAGTAAGGCTGCCAAGAGGACTTGAAAGCGGGGCAGAATTGCAGGAAACCGATTTCAGGAGGTAGACTGGAATTGCATTGAAAGCATAGGAAAAGAGGCAGAACGTCCACAATGATGCACTTGGCCAAAAAGGGCGTATGCGTTTTTTCCTGAATATATTCAGGAAAAAACGCATACGCCCTTTTTGGCCAACCAAGCAAGCTTGCAAAGGAAATCTGCACTACAATGAAGTCTCACTTCCCCCGGTCAAAAGGGCCATCTGAAAAAAGTGTAAAATCCAGAAAGGCAGGACAGGCCATGGAGAACTGGGAGCCTTGTTATGCTGATGGGCGGGATGTAAATTGCCAACAGACACTCGGAAGAAGTGTATGGTGTTTCCTGAAACATCTAAAAAACAAAGCAACAGAGCCTAGGGCACTTCCACTTATGGTCCTATAGCTTAGGGAAATTAAAATCAAAAAGACACAGCCACCCCAAAGTTTGGGACGCCTCTGTTTACAAGAACCTCGTTTACAGTACAAGTTCAACATCGCAGAAAGTGAAAAATGGATAAAGAACATGTGGTATTTACTTACAAAGCAATATCACTCAGCAATGAAATCTATGTCATCAGGCCCTTAGCAGCACAATGAGTGGATTCAGGTATGATGATTATAACTGAAATAAGTCACACAGAAAAAGAAACATCATAAGATATCAGTAATACACGGAATGTAAACTTGGCTACACAGGAACTGAATTCCAAAACAGAACAGGGTCTCAAATTTAGAAAACCAACTTATGCTTGCTTAAGGGGAAAGGTGAGTTGGGGTGCTGCATAAAACCAGAGATTGAAACGAGCACAGATAAAGTTCCTTAAGCCAAATATGGAATAGACAAGAGCTACTCCTTGCTCAACGAAATGGACTCAACACCCCATATTAAACGCCTAAGAATGTACCTGACTAGTAAGTATCGTAAAACCTATGGATTGCTATGTCTCCAAAAGAGAATCAAGCGTGTGTAGAGGGGCATAAACGCAGCAGTGATAGGATTGGAGATGTTCGGTGAGCAAATGAAGACCCTTTGAAGTCATATTGCATGGTACCCATTCCACGGGTTTCAACTACACAGGTTTAAGGTATTCTTCCTTCAGCTAAAACATGCATGTGGAACCTAGAGTATGATCAACCATGTGATCGGGAGACGTGTTCAAATATGTCTCAGTTTTCGTACCCTGGTACTCGGGTGCAACATTCCAGACGCTTTACTAACACTCTCCCCACTTGGAGAGTCAGCGCCTTTAACCTCCTGTTTGGCCCAGTTTTCAATTTCTGTGGAAGATGAACAGGAATAGCGAGAACCAATGAGAGACTAGCTGGAGGTGTCTGGACGGGCAAATTTAACTCTCATTTCCCACCAGGAAGAGGAAATAACCAAAGGCTCAGCGTGCCGTGCCGGAACCAGATTAGGGCCTGAAGCCATCCTGCGGTGTTGCGGCCAGCTCAAAAGAAAGCGAGTTGAAGAAAGGAGCTCAGGGGCACTGTAATTCACAAACCTGCAGAGTTATAAATGACAGCTATCGTCCAAAAATATACTGAAGTAAGGCTGCCAAGAGGACTTGAAAGTGGGGCAGAATTGCAGGAAACCGATTTCAGGAGGTAGACTGGAATTGCATTGAAAGCATAGGAAAAGAGGCAGAACGTCCACAATGATGCACTTGGCCAAAAAGGGCGTATGTGTTTTTTCCTGAATATATTCAGGAAAAAATGCATACGCCCTTTTTGGCCAACCAAGCAAGCTTGCAAAGGAAATCTGCACTACAATGAATTCTCACTTCCCCCCGGTCAAAAGGGCCATCTGAAAAAAGTGTAAAATCCAGAAAGGCAGGACAGGCCATGGAGAACTGGGAGCCTTGTTATGCTGATGGGCTGGATGTAAATTGCCAACAGACACTCGGGAGAAGTGTATGGTGTTTCCTGAAACATCTAAAAAACAAAGCAACAGAGCCTAGGGCACTTCCACTTATGGTCCTATAGCTTAGGGAAATTAAAATCAAAAAGACACAGCCACCCCAAAGTTTGGGATGGCTCTGTTTACAAGAACCTCATATACGGTACAAGTTCAATATCGCAGAAAATGAAAAATGGATAAAGAAATTGTGGTACTTACGTACAATGCAATATCACTCAGCAATGAAATCTATGTCATCAGGCCCTTAGCAGCATAATGAGTGGATTCAGCTACAATGAATCTAACTGAAATAAGTCACACAGAAAAAGAAATATCATAAGATATCAGTAATACACGGAATGTAAACTTGGCTACACAGGAACTGAATTACAGAACAGAACAGGGTCTCAAATTTAGAAAACCAACTTATGCTTGCTTAAGGGGAAAGGTGAGTTGGGGTGCTGCATAAAACCAGAGATTGAAACGAGCACAGATAAAGTTCCTTAAGCCAAATATGGAATAGACAAGAGCTACTCCTTGCTCAACGAAATGGACTCAACACCGCATATTAAACGCCTAAGAATGTACCTGACTAGTAAGTATCTTAAAACCTATGGATTGCTATGTCTCCGAAAGAGAATCAAGCATGTGTACAGGGGCATAAACGCAGCAGTGATAGGATTGGAGAGGTTCGGTGAGCAAATGAAGACCCTTTGAAGTCATATTGCATGGTACCCATTCCACGGGTTTCAACTACCCAGGTTTAAGGTATTCTTCCTTCAGCTAAAACATGCATGTGGAACCTAGAGTATGATCAACCATGTGATCGGGAGACGTGTTCAAATATGTCTCAGTTTTCGTACCCTGGTACTCGGGTGCAACATTCCAGACGCTTTACTAACACTCTCCCGACATGGAGAGTCAGTCCCTTTAACCTCCTGTTTGGCCCAGTTTGCAATTTCTGTGGAAGAAGAACAAGAAAGGCGAGAACCAATGAGAGACTAGCTGGAGGTGTCTGGACGGGCAAATTTAACTCTCATTTCCCACCAGGAAGAGGAAATAACCAAAGGCTCAGCGTGCCGGGCCGGAACCAGATTAGGGCCTGAAGCCATCCTGCGGTGTTGCGGCCAGGTCACAAGAAAGCCAGTTGAAGAAAGGAGCTCAGGGGCACTGTAATTCACAAACCTGCAGAGTTATAAATGACAGCTATCGTCCAAAAATATACTGAAGTAAGGCTGCCAAGAGGACTCGAAAGCGGGGCAGAATTGCAGGAAACCGATTTCAGGAGGTAGACTGGAATTGCATTGAAAGCATAGGAAAAGAGGCAGAATGTCCACAATGATGCACTTGGCCAAAAAGGGCGTATGTGTTTTTTCCTGAATATATTCAGGAAAAAACGCATACGCCCTTTTTGGCCAACCAAGCAAGCTTGCAAAGGAAATCTGCACTACAATGAAGTCTCACTTCCCCCCTGTCAAAAGGGCCATGTGAAAAAAGTGTAAAATCCAGAAAGGCAGGACAGGCCATGGAGAACTGGGAGCCTTGTTATGCTGATGGGCGGGATGTAAATTGCCAACAGCCACTTGGGAGAAGTGTATGGTGTTTCCTGAAACATCTAAAAAACAAAGCAACAGAGCCTAGGGCACTTCCACTTATGGTCCTATAGCTTAGGGAAATTAAAATCAAAAAGACACAGCCACCCCAAAGTTTGGGACGCCTCTGTTTACAAGAACCTCGTTTACAGTACAAGTTCAACATCGCAGAAAGTGAAAAATGGATAAAGAACATGTGGTATTTACTTACAAAGCAATATCACTCAGCAATGAAATCTATGTCATCAGGCCCTTAGCAGCACAATGAGTGGATTCAGGTATGATGATTCTAACTGAAATAAGTCACACAGAAAAAGAAACATCATAAGATATCAGTAATACACGGAATGTAAACTTGGCTACACAGGAACTGAATTACAGAACAGAACAGGGTCTCAAATTTAGAAAACCAACTTATGCTTGCTTAAGGGGAAAGGTGAGTTGGGGTGCTGCATAAAACCAGAGATTGAAATGAGCACAGATAAAGTTCCTTAAGCCAAATATGGAATAGACAAGAGCTACTCCTTGCTCAACGAAATGGACTCAACACCGCATATTAAACGCCTAAGAATGTACCTGACTAGTAAGTATCTTAAAACCTATGGATTGCTATGTCTCCGAAAGAGAATCAAGCATGTGTACAGGGGCATAAACGCAGCAGTGATAGGATTGGAGAGGTTCGGTGAACAAATGAAGACCCTTTGAAGTCATATTGCATGGTACCCATTCCACGGGTCTCAACTCTCCAGGTTTAAGGTATTCTTCCTTCAGCTAAAACATGCATGTGGAACCCAGAGTATGATCAACCATGTGAACGGGAGACGTGTTCAAATATGTCTCAGTTTTCGTACCCTGGTACTCGGGTGCAACATTCCAGACGCTTTACTAACACTCTCCCGACTTGGAGAGTCAGTCCCTTTAACCTCCTGTTTGGCCCAGTTTTCAATTTCTGTGGAAGATGAACAGGAATAGCGAGAACCAATGAGAGACTAGCTGGAGGTGTCTGGACGGGCAAATTTAACTCTCATTTCCCACCAGGAAGAGGAAATAACCAAAGGCTCAGCGTGCCGTGCCGGAACCAGATTAGGGCCTGAAGCCATCCTGCGGTGTTGCGGCCAGCTCAAAAGAAAGCAAGTTGAAGAAAGGAGCTCAGGGGCACTGTAATTCACAAACCTGCAGAGTTATAAATGACAGCTATCGTCCAAAAATATACTGAAGTAAGGCTGCCAAGAGGACTTGAAAGCGGGGCAGAATTGCAGGAAACCGATTTCAGGAGGTAGACTGGAATTGCATTGAAAGCATAGGAAAAGAAGCAGAATGTCCACAATGATGCACTTGGCCAAAAAGGGCGTATGCGTTTTTTCCTGAATATATTCAGGAAAAAACGCATACGCCCTTTTTGGCCAACCAAGCAAGCTTGCAAAGGAAATCTGCACTACAATGAAGTCTCACTTCCCCCCGGTCAAAAGGGCCATCTGAAAAAAGTGTAAAATCCAGAAAGGCAGGACAGGCCATGGAGAACTGGGAGCCTTGTTATGCTGATGGGCGGGATGTAAATTGCCAACAGACACTCGGGAGAAGTGTATGGTGTTTCCTGAAACATCTAAAAAACAAAGCAACAGAGCCTAGGGCACTTCCACTTATGGTCCTATAGCTTAGGGAAATTAAAATCAAAAAGACACAGCCACCCCAAAGTTTGGGACGCCTCTGTTTACAAGAACCTCGTTTACCGTACAAGTTCAACATCGCAGAAAGTGAAAAATGGATAAAGAACATGTGGTATTTACTTACAAAGCAATATCACTCAGCAATGAAATCTATGTCATCAGGCCCTTAGCAGCACAATGAGTGGATTCAGGTATGATGATTCTAACTGAAATAAGTCACACAGAAAAAGAAACATCATAAGATATCAGTAATACACGGAATGTAAACTTGGCTACACAGGAACTGAATTACAGAACAGAACAGGGTCTCAAATTTAGAAAACCAACTTATGCTTGCTTAAGGGGAAAGGTGAGTTGGGGTGCTGCATAAAACCAGAGATTGAAATGAGCACAGATAAAGTTCCTTAAGCCAAATATGGAATAGACAAGAGCTACTCCTGGCTCAACGAAATGGACTCAACACCGCATATTAAACGCCTAAGAATGTACCTGACTAGTAAGTATCTTAAAACCTATGGATTGCTATGTCTCTGAAAGAGAATCAAGCATGTGTACAGGGGCATAAACGCAGCAGTGATAGGATTGGAGAGGTTCGGTGAACAAATGAAGACCCTTTGAAGTCATATTGCATGGTACCCATTCCACGGGTCTCAACTCTCCAGGTTTAAGGTATTCTTCCTTCAGCTAAAACATGCATGTGGAACCCAGAGTATGATCAACCATGTGAACGGGAGACGTGTTCAAATATGTCTCAGTTTTCGTACCCTGGTACTCGGGTGCAACATTCCAGACGCTTTACTAACACTCTCCCGACTTGGAGAGTCAGTCCCTTTAACCTCCTGTTTGGCCCAGTTTTCAATTTCTGTGGAAGATGAACAGGAATAGCGAGAACCAATGAGAGACTAGCTGGAGGTGTCTGGACGGGCAAATTTAACTCTCATTTCCCACCAGGAAGAGGAAATAACCAAAGGCTCAGCGTGCCGTGCCGGAACCAGATTAGGGCCTGAAGCCATCCTGCGGTGTTGCGGCCAGGTCACAAGAAAACGAGTTGAAGAAAGGAGCTCAGGGGCACTGTAATTCACAAACCTGCAGAGTTATAAATGACAGCTATCGTCCAAAAATATACTGAAGTAAGGCTGCCAAGAGGACTTGAAAGTGGGGCAGAATTGCAGGAAACCGATGTCAGGAGGTAGACTGGAATTGCATTGAAAGCATAGGAAAAGAGGCAGAACGTCCACAATGATGCACTTGGTCAAAAAGGGCGTATGCGTTTTTTCCTGAATATATTCAGGAAAAAACGCATACGCCCTTTTTGGCCAACCAAGCAAGCTTGCAAAGGAAATCTGCACTACAATGAAGTCTCACTTCCCCCCGGTCAAAAGGGCCATCTGAAAAAAGTGTAAAATCCAGAAAGGCAGGACAGGCCATGGAGAACTGGGAGCCTTGTTATGCTGATGGGCTGGATGTAAATTGCCAACAGACACTCGGGAGAAGTGTATGGTGTTTCCTGAAACATCTAAAAAACAAAGCAACAGAGCCTAGGGCACTTCCACTTATGGTCCTATAGCTTAGGGAAATTAAAATCAAAAAGACACAGCCACCCCAAAGTTTGGGATGGCTCTGTTTACAAGAACCTCATATACGGTACAAGTTCAATATCGCAGAAAATGAAAAATGGATAAAGAAATTGTGGTACTTACGTACAATGCAATATCACTCAGCAATGAAATCTATGTCATCAGGCCCGTAGCAGCATAATGAGTGGATTCAGGTACGATGAATCTAACTGAAATAAGTCACACAGAAAAAGAAACATCATAAGATATCAGTAATACACGGAATGTAAACTTGGCTACACAGGAACTGAATTACAGAACAGAACAGGGTCTCAAATTTAGAAAACCAACTTATGCTTGCTTAAGGGGAAAGGTGAGTTGGGGTGCTGCATAAAACCAGAGATTGAAACGAGCACAGATAAAGTTCCTTAAGCCAAATATGGAATAGACAAGAGCTACTCCTTGCTCAACGAAATGGACTCAACACCGCATATTAAACGCCTAAGAATGTACCTGACTAGTAAGTATCTTAAAACCTATGGATTGCTATGTCTCCGAAAGAGAATCAAGCATGTGTACAGGGGCATAAACGCAGCAGTGATAGGATTGGAGAGGTTCGGTGAGCAAATGAAGACCCTTTGAAGTCATATTGCATGGTACCCATTCCACGGGTTTCAACTACACAGGTTTAAGGTATTCTTCCTTCAGCTAAAACATGCATGTGGAACCTAGAGTATGATCAACCATGTGATCGGGAGACGTGTTCAAATATGTCTCAGTTTTCGTACCCTGGTACTCGGGTGCAACATTCCAGACGCTTTACTAACACTCTCCCCACTTGGAGAGTCAGCGCCTTTAACCTCCTGTTTGGCCCAGTTTGCAATTTCTGCGGAAGATGAACAGGAATAGGGAACACCAATGAGAGACTAGCTGGAGGTGTCTGGACGGGCAAATTTAACTCTCATTTCCCACCAGGAAGAGGAATTAACCAAAGGCTCAGCGTGCCGTGCCGGAACCAGATTAGGGCCTGAAGCCATCCTGCGGTGTTGCGGCCAGCTCACAAGAAAGTGAGTTGAACAAAGGAGCTCAGGGGCACTGTAATTCACAAACCTGCAGAGTTATAAATGACAGCTATCGTCCAAAAATATACTGAAGTAAGGCTGCCAAGAGGACTCGAAAGCGGGGCAGAATTGCAGGAAACCGATTTCAGGAGGTAGACTGGAATTGCATTGAAAGCATAGGAAAAGAGGCAGAACGTCCACAATGATGCACTTGGCCAAAAAGGGCGTATGCGTTTTTTCCTGAATATATTCAGGAAAAAACGCATACGCCCTTTTTGGCCAACCAAGCAAGCTTGCAAAGGAAATCTGCACTACAATGAAGTCTCACTTCCCCCCGGTCAAAAGGGCCATCTGAAAAAAGTGTAAAATCCAGAAAGGCAGGACAGGCCATGGAGAACTGGGAGCCTTGTTATGCTGATGGGCGGGATGTAAATTGCCAACAGACACTCGGGAGAAGTGTATGGTGTTTCCTGAAACATCTAAAAAACAAAGCAACAGAGCCTAGGGCACTTCCACTTATGGTCCTATAGCTTAGGGAAATTAAAACCAAAAGACACAGCCACCCCAAAGTTTGGGACGCCTCTGTTTACAAGAACCTCGTTTACAGTACAAGTTCAACATCGCAGAAAGTGAAAAATGGATAAAGAACATGTGGTATTTACTTACAAAGCAATATCACTCAGCAATGAAATCTATGTCATCAGGCCCTTAGCAGCACAATGAGTGGATTCAGGTATGATGATTCTAACTGAAATAAGTCACACAGAAAAAGAAACATCATAAGATATCAGTAATACACGGAATGTAAACTTGGCTACACAGGAACTGAATTACAGAACAGAACAGGGTCTCAAATTTAGAAAACCAACTTATGCTTGCTTAAGGGGAAAGGTGAGTTGGGGTGCTGCATAAAACCAGAGATTGAAATGAGCACAGATAAAGTTCCTTAAGCCAAATATGGACTAGACAAGAGCTACTCCTTGCTCAACGAAATGGACTCAACACCCCATATTAAACGCCTAAGAATGTACCTGACTAGTAAGTATCTTAAAACCTATGGATTGCTATGTCTCCAAAAGAGAATCAAGCATGTGTACAGGCGCATAAACGCAGCAGTGATAGGATTGGAGAGTTTCGGTGAACAAATGAAGACCCTTTGAAGTCATATTGCATGGTACCCATTACACGGGTCTCAACTCTCCAGGTTTAAGGTATTCTTCCTTCAGCTAAAACATGCATGTGGAACCCAGAGTATGATCAACCGTGTGAACGGGAGACGTGTTCAAATATGTCTCAGTTTTCGTACCCTGGTACTCGGGTGCAACATTCCAGACGCTTTACTAACAGTCTCCCCACTTGGAGAGTCAGCGTCTTTAACCTCCTGTTTGGCCCAGTTTGCAATTTCTGCGGAAGATGAACAGGAATAGGGAGAACCAATGAGAGACTAGCTGGAGGTGTCTGGACGGGCAAATTTAACTCTCATTTCCCACCAGGAAGAGGAAACAACCAAAGGCTCAGCGTGCCGTGCCGGAACCAGATTAGGGCCTGAAGCCATCCTGCGGTGTTGCGGCCAGGTCACAAGAAAGCGAGTTGAAGAAAGGAGCTCAGGGGCACTGTAATTCACAAACCTGCAGAGTTATAAATGACAGCTATCGTCCAAAAATATACTGAAGTAAGGCTGCCAAGAGGACTTGAAAGCGGGGCAGAATTGCAGGAAACCGATTTCAGGAGGTAGACTGGAATTGCATTGAAAGCATAGGAAAAGAGGCAGAACGTCCACAATGATGCACTTGGCCAAAAAGGGCGTATGCGTTTTTTCCTGAATATATTCAGGAAAAAACGCATACGCCCTTTTTGGCCAACCAAGCAAGCTTGCAAAGGAAATCTGCACTACAATGAAGTCTCACTTCCCCCCGGTCAAAAGGGCCATCTGAAAAAAGTGTAAAATCCAGAAAGGCAGGATAGGCCATGGAGAACTGGGAGCCTTGTTATGCTGATGGACGGGATGTAAATTGCCAACAGACACTCGGGAGAAGTGTATGGTGTTTCCTGAAACATCTAAAAAACAAAGCAACAGAGCCTAGGGCACTTGCACTTATGGTCCTATAGCTTAGGGAAATTAAAATCAAAAAGACACAGCCACCCCAAAGTTTGGGACGCCTCTGTTTACAAGAACCTCGTTTACAGTACAAGTTCAACATCGCAGAAAGTGAAAAATGGATAAAGAACATGTGGTATTTACTTACAAAGCAATATCACTCAGCAATGAAATCTATGTCATCAGGCCCTTAGCAGCACAATGAGTGGATTCAGGTACGATGAATCTAACTGAAATAAGTCACACAGAAAAAGAAACATCATAAGATATCAGTAATACACGGAATGTAAACTTGAACACAGGAACTGAATTACAGAACAGAACAGGGTCTCAAATTTAGAAAACCAACTTATGCTTGCTTAAGGGGAAAGGTGAGTTGGGGTGCTGCATAAAACCAGAGATTGAAATGAGCACAGATAAAGTTCCTTAAGCCAAATATGCAATAGACAAGAGCTACTCCTTGCTCAACGAAATGGACTCAACACCGCATATTAAACGCCTAAGAATGTACCTGAGTAGTAAGTATCTTAAAACCTATGGATTGCTATGTCTCTGAAAGAGAATCAAGTATGTGTACAGGGGCATAAACGCAGCAGTGATAGGATTGGAGAGGTTCGGTGAGCAAATGAAGACCCTTTGAAGTCATATTGCATGGTACCCATTCCACGGGTTTCAACTACCCAGGTTTAAGGTATTCTTCCTTCAGCTAAAACATGCATGTGGAACGTAGAGTATGATCAACCATGTGATCGGGAGACGTGTTCAAATATGTCTCAGTTTTCGTACCCTGGTACTCGGGTGCAACATTCCAGACGCTTTACTAACACTCTCCCGACTTGGAGAGTCAGTCCATTTAACCTCCTGTTTGGCCCAGTTTGCAATTTCTGCGGAAGATGAACAGGAATAGGGAGAACCAATGAGAGACTAGCTGGAGGTGTCTGGACGGGCAAATTTAACTCTCATTTCCCACCAGGAAAAGGAAACAACCAAAGGCTCAGCGTGCCGTGCCGGAACCAGATTAGGGCCTGAAGCCATCCTGCGGTGTTGCGGCCAGCTCAAAAGAAAGCGAGTTGAAGAAAGGAGCTCAGGGGCACTGTAATTCACAAACCTGCAGAGTTATAAATGACAGCTATCGTCCAAAAATATACTGAAGTAAGGCTGCCAAGAGGACTTGAAAGCGGGGCAGAATTGCAGGAAACCGATTTCAGGAGGTAGACTGGAATTGCATTGAAAGCATAGGAAAAGAGGCAGAACGTCCACAATGATGCACTTGGCCAAAAAGTGCGTATGCGTTTTTTCCTGAATATATTCAGGAAAAAACGCATACGCCCTTTTTGGCCAACCAAGCAAGCTTGCAAAGGAAATCTGCACTACAATGAAGTCTCACTTCCCCCCGGTCAAAAGGGCCATCTGAAAAAAGTGTAAAATCCAGAAAGGCAGGACAGGCCATGGAGAACTGGGAGCCTTGTTATGCTGATGGGCGGGATGTAAATTGCCAACAGACACTCGGGAGAAGTGTATGGTGTTTCCGGAAACATCTAAAAAACAAAGCAACAGAGCCTAGGGCACTTCCACTTATGGTCCTATAGCTTAGGGAAATTAAAATCAAAAAGACACAGCCACCCCAAAGTTTGGGATGGCTCTGTTTACAAGAACCTCATATACGGTACAAGTTCAATATCGCAGAAAATGAAAAATGGATAAAGAAGTTGTGGTACTTACGTACAATGCAATATCACTCAGCAATGAAATCTATGTCATCAGGCCCGTAGCAGCATAATGAGTGGATTCAGGTACGATGAATCTAATTGAAATAAGTCACACAGAAAAAGAAACATCATAAGATATCAGTAATACACGGAATGTAAACTTGGCTACACAGGAACTGAATTACAGAACAGAACAGGGTCTCAAATTTAGAAAACCAACTTATGCTTGCTTAAGGGGAAAGGTGAGTTGGGGTGCTGCATAAAACCAGAGATTGAAATGAGCACAGATAAAGTTCCTTAAGCCAAATATGGAATAGACAAGAGCTACTCCTGGCTCAACGAAATGGACTCAACACCGCATAGTAAACGCCGAAGAATGTACCTAACTAGTAAGTATCTTAAAACCTATGGATTGCTATGTCTCCGAAAGAGAATCAAGCATGTGTACAGGGGCATAAACGCAGCAGTGATAGGATTGGAGAGGTTCGGTGAGCAAATGAAGACCCTTTGAAGTCATATTGCATGGTACCCATTCCACGGGTTTCAACTACCCAGGTTTAAGGTATTCTTCCTTCAGCTAAAACATGCATGTGGAACCTAGAGTATGATCAACCATGTGATCGGGAGACGTGTTCAAATATGTCTCAATTTTCGTACCCTGGTACTCGGGTGCAACATTCCAGACGCTTTACTAACACTCTCCCGACTTGGAGAGTCAGTCCCTTTAACCTCCTGCTTGGCCCAGTTTGCAATTTCTGTGGAAGATGAACAGGAATAGCGAGAACCAATGAGAGACTAGCTGGAGGTGTCTGGACGGGCAAATTTAACTCTCATTTCCCACCAGGAAGAGGAAATAACCAAAGGCTCAGCGTGCCGTGCTGGAACCAGATTAGGGCCTGAAGCCATCCTGCGGTGTTGCGGCCAGGTCACAAGAAAGCGAGTTGAAGAAAGGAGCTCAGGGGCACTGTAATTCACAAACCTGCAGAGTTATAAATGACAGCTATCGTCCAAAAATATACTGAAGTAAGGCTGCCAAGAGGACTTGAAAGCGGGGCAGAATTGCAGGAAACCGATTTCAGGAGGTAGACTGGAATTGCTTTGAAAGCATAGGAAAAGAGGCAGAACGTCCACAATGATGCACTTGGCCAAAAAGGGCGTATGCGTTTTTTCCTGAATATATTCAGGAAAAAACGCATAAGCCCTTTTTGGCCAACCAAGCAAGCTTGCAAAGGAAATCTGCACTACAATGAAGTCTCACTTCCCCCGGGTCAAAAGGGCCATCTGAAAAAAGTGTAAAATCCAGAAAGGCAGGACAGGCCATGGAGAACTGGGAGCCTTGTTATGCTGATGGGCGGGATGTAAATTGCCAACAGCCACTCGGGAGAAGTGTATGGTGTTTCCTGAAACATCTAAAAAACAAAGCAACAGAGCCTAGGGCACTTCCACTTATGGTCCTATAGCTTAGGGAAATTAAAATCAAAAAGACACAGCCACCCCAAAGTTTGGGACGCCTCTGTTTACAAGAACCTCGTTTACAGTACAAGTTCAACATCGCAGAAAGTGAAAAATGGATAAAGAACATGTGGTATTTACTTACAAAGCAATATCACTCAGCAATGAAATCTATGTCATCAGGCCCTTAGCAGCACAATGAGTGGATTCAGGTATGATGATTCTAACTGAAATAAGTCACACAGAAAAAGAAACATCATAAGATATCAGTAATACACGGAATGTAAACTTGGCTACACAGGAACTGAATTACAGAACAGAACAGGGTCTCAAATTTAGAAAACCAACTTATGCTTGCTTAAGGGGAAAGGTGAGTTGGGGTGCTGCATAAAACCAGAGATTGAAATGAGCACAGATAAAGTTCCTTAAGCCAAATATGGAATAGACAAGAGCTACTCCTTGCTCAACGAAATGGACTGAACACCGCATATTAAACGCCTAAGAATGTACCTGACTAGTAAGTATCTTAAAACCTATGGATTGCTATGTCTCCGAAAGAGAATCAAGCATGTTTAGAAGGGCATAAACGCAGCAGTGATAGGATTGGAGAGGTTCGGTGAACAAATGAAGACCCTTTGAAGACATATTGCATGGTACCCATTCCACGGGTCTCAACTCTCAAGGTTTAAGGTATTCTTCCTTCAGCTAAAACATGCATGTGGAACCCAGAGTATGATCAACCGTGTGAACGGGAGACGTGTTCAAATATGTCTCAGTTTTCGTACCCTGGTACTCGGGTGCAACATTCCAGACGCTTTACTAACACTCTCCCCACTTGGAGAGTCAGCGCCTTTAACCTCCTGTTTGGCCCAGTTTGCAATTTCTGCGGAAGATGAACAGGAATAGGGAGAACCAATGAGAGACTAGCTGGAGGTGTCTGGACGGGCAAATTTAACTCTCATTTCCCACCAGGAAGAGGAAATAACCAAAGGCTCAGCGTGCCGTGCTGGAACCAGATTAGGGCCTGAAGCCATCCTGCGGTGTTGCGGCCAGGTCACAAGAAAGCGAGTTGAAGAAAGGAGCTCAGGGGCACTGTAATTCACAAACCTGCAGAGTTATAAATGACAGCTATCGTCCATAAATATACTGAAGTAAGGCTGCCAAGAGGACTCGAAGCGGGGCAGAATTGCAGGAAACCGATTTCAGGAGGTAGACTGGAATTGCATTGAAAGCATAGGAAAAGAGGCAGAACGTCCACAATGATGCACTTGGCCAAAAAGGGCGTATGCGTTTTTTCCTGAATATATTCAGGAAAAAACGCATACGCCCTTTTTGGCCAACCAAGCAAGCTTGCAAAGGAAATCTGCACTACAATGAAGTCTCACTTCCCCCCGGTCAAAAGGGCCATCTGAAAAAAGTGTAAAATCCAGAAAGGCAGGACAGGCCATGGAGAACTGGGAGCCTTGTTATGCTGATGGGCGGGATGTAAATTGCCAACAGACAATCGGGAGAAGTGTATGGTGTTTCCTGAAACATCTAAAAAACAAAGCAACAGAGCCTAGGGCACTTCCACTTATGGTCCTATAGCTTAGGGAAATTAAAATCAAAAAGACACAGCCACCCCAAAGTTTGGGACGCCTCTGTTTACAAGAACCTCGTTTACCGTACAAGTTCAACATCGCAGAAATTGAAAAATGGATAAAGAAGTTGTGGTATTTACTTACAAAGCAATATCACTCAGCAATGAAATCTATGTCATCAGGCCCTTAGCAGCACAATGAGTGGATTCAGGTATGATGATTCTAACTGAAATAAGTCACACAGAAAAAGAAACATCATAAGATATCAGTAATACACGGAATGTAAACTTGGCTACACATGAACTGAATTACAGAACAGAACAGGGTCTCAAATTTAGAAAACCAACTTATGCTTGCTTAAGGGGAAAGGTGAGTTGGGGTGCTGCATAAAACCAGAGATTGAAATGAGCACAGATAAAATTCCTTAAGCCAAATATGGAATAGACAAGAGCTACTCCTTGCTCAACGAAATGGACTCAACACCCCATATTAAACGCCTAAGAATGTACCTGACTAGTAAGTATCTTAAAACCTATGGATTGCTATGTCTCCGAAAGAGAATCAAGCATGTGTACAGGCGCATAAACGCAGCAGTGATAGGATTGGAGAGTTTCGGTGAACAAATGAAGACCCTTTGAAGTCATATTGCATGGTACCCATTACACGGGTCTCAACTCTCCAGGTTTAAGGTATTCTTCCTTCAGCTAAAACATGCATGTGGAACCCAGAGTATGATCAACCGTGTGAACGGGAGACGTGTTCAAATATGTCTCAGTTTTCGTACCCTGGTACTCGGGTGCAACATTCCAGATGCTTTACTAACACTCTCCCCACTTGGAGAGTCAGTGCCTTTAACCTCCTGTTTGGCCCAGTTTGCAATTTCTGCGGAAGATGAACAGGAATAGGGAACACCAATGAGAGACTAGCTGGAGGTGTCTGGACGGGCAAATTTAACTCTCATTTCCCACCAGGAAGAGGAATTAACCAAAGGCTCAGCGTGCCGTGCCGGAACCAGATTAGGGCCTGAAGCCATCCTGCGGTGTTGCGGCCAGCTCACAAGAAAGTGAGTTGAACAAAGGAGCTCAGGGGCACTGTAATTCACAAACCTGCAGAGTTATAAATGACAGCTATCGTCCAAAAATATACTGAAGTAAGGCTGCCAAGAGGACTCGAAAGCGGGGCAGAATTGCAGGAAACCGATTTCAGGAGGTAGACTGGAATTGCATTGAAAGCATAGGAAAAGAGGCAGAACGTCCACAATGATGCACTTGGCCAAAAAGGGCGTATGCGTTTTTTCCTGAATATATTCAGGAAAAAACGCATACGCCCTTTTTGGCCAACCAAGCAAGCTTGCAAAGGAAATCTGCACTACAATGAAGTCTCACTTCCCCCCGGTCAAAAGGGCCATCTGAAAAAAGTGTAAAATCCAGAAAGGCAGGACAGGCCATGGAGAACTGGGAGCCTTGTTATGCTGATGGGCGGGATGTAAATTGCCAACAGACACTAGGGAGAAGTGTATGGTGTTTCCTGAAACATCTAAAAAACAAAGCAACAGAGCCTAGGGCACTTCCACTTATGGTCCTATAGCTTAGGGAAATTAAAACCAAAAGACACAGCCACCCCAAAGTTTGGGACGCCTCTGTTTACAAGAACCTCGTTTACAGTACAAGTTCAACATCGCAGAAAGTGAAAAATGGATAAAGAACATGTGGTATTTACTTACAAAGCAATATCACTCAGCAATGAAATCTATGTCATCAGGCCCTTAGCAGCACAATGAGTGGATTCAGGTATGATGATTCTAACTGAAATAAGTCACACAGAAAAAGAAACATCATAAGATATCAGTAATACACGGAATGTAAACTTGGCTACACAGGAACTGAATTACAGAACAGAACAGGGTCTCAAATTTAGAAAACCAACTTATGCTTGCTTAAGGGGAAAGGTGAATTGGGGTGCTGCATAAAACCAGAGATTGAAATGAGCACAGATAAAGTTCCTTAAGCCAAATATGGACTAGACAAGAGCTACTCCTTGCTCAACGAAATGGACTCAACACCCCATATTAAACGCCTAAGAATGTACCTGACTAGTAAGTATCTTAAAACCTATGGATTGCTATGTCTCCAAAAGAGAATCAAGCATGTGTACAGGCGCATAAACGCAGCAGTGATAGGATTGGAGAGTTTCGGTGAACAAATGAAGACCCTTTGAAGTCATATTGCATGGTACCCATTACACGGGTCTCAACTCTCCAGGTTTAAGGTATTCTTCCTTCAGCTAAAACATGCATGTGGAACCCAGAGTATGATCAACCGTGTGAACGGGAGACGTGTTCAAATATGTCTCAGTTTTCGTACCCTGGTACTCGGGTGCAACATTCCAGACGCTTTACTAACAGTCTCCCCACTTGGAGAGTCAGCGTCTTTAACCTCCTGTTTGGCCCAGTTTGCAATTTCTGCGGAAGATGAACAGGAATAGGGAGAACCAATGAGAGACTAGCTGGAGGTGTCTGGACGGGCAAATTTAACTCTCATTTCCCACCAGGAAGAGGAAACAACCAAAGGCTCAGCGTGCCGTGCCGGAACCAGATTAGGGCCTGAAGCCATCCTGCGGTGTTGCGGCCAGGTCACAAGAAAGCGAGTTGAAGAAAGGAGCTCAGGGGCACTGTAATTCACAAACCTGCAGAGTTATAAATGACAGCTATCGTCCAAAAATATACTGAAGTAAGGCTGCCAAGAGGACTTGAAAGCGGGGCAGAATTGCAGGAAACCGATTTCAGGAGGTAGACTGGAATTGCATTGAAAGCATAGGAAAAGAGGCAGAACGTCCACAATGATGCACTTGGCCAAAAAGGGCGTATGCGTTTTTTCCTGAATATATTCAGGAAAAAACGCATACGCCCTTTTTGGCCAACCAAGCAAGCTTGCAAAGGAAATCTGCACTACAATGAAGTCTCACTTCCCCCCGGTCAAAAGGGCCATCTGAAAAAAGTGTAAAATCCAGAAAGGCAGGATAGGCCATGGAGAACTGGGAGCCTTGTTATGCTGATGGGCGGGATGTAAATTGCCAACAGACACTCGGGAGAAGTGTATGGTGTTTCCTGAAACATCTAAAAAACAAAGCAACAGAGCCTAGGGCACTTGCACTTATGGTCCTATAGCTTAGGGAAATTAAAATCAAAAAGACACAGCCACCCCAAAGTTTGGGACGCCTCTGTTTACAAGAACCTCGTTTACAGTACAAGTTCAACATCGCAGAAAGTGAAAAATGGATAAAGAACATGTGGTATTTACTTACAAAGCAATATCACTCAGCAATGAAATCTATGTCATCAGGCCCTTAGCAGCACAATGAGTGGATTCAGGTACGATGAATCTAACTGAAATAAGTCACACAGAAAAAGAAACATCATAAGATATCAGTAATACACGGAATGTAAACTTGAACACAGGAACTGAATTACAGAACAGAACAGGGTCTCAAATTTAGAAAACCAACTTATGCTTGCTTAAGGGGAAAGGTGAGTTGGGGTGCTGCATAAAACCAGAGATTGAAATGAGCACAGATAAAGTTCCTTAAGCCAAATATGCAATAGACAAGAGCTACTCCTTGCTCAACGAAATGGACTCAACACCGCATATTAAACGCCTAAGAATGTACCTGAGTAGTAAGTATCTTAAAACCTATGGATTGCTATGTCTCTGAAAGAGAATCAAGTATGTGTACAGGGGCATAAACGCAGCAGTGATAGGATTGGAGAGGTTCGGTGAGCAAATGAAGACCCTTTGAAGTCATATTGCATGGTACCCATTCCACGGGTTTCAACTACCCAGGTTTAAGGTATTCTTCCTTCAGCTAAAACATGCATGTGGAACGTAGAGTATGATCAACCATGTGATCGGGAGACGTGTTCAAATATGTCTCAGTTTTCGTACCCTGGTACTCGGGTGCAACATTCCAGACGCTTTACTAACACTCTCCCCACTTGGAGAGTCAGTCCATTTAACCTCCTGTTTGGCCCAGTTTGCAATTTCTGCGGAAGATGAACAGGAATAGGGAGAACCAATGAGAGACTAGCTGGAGGTGTCTGGACGGGCAAATTTAACTCTCATTTCCCACCAGGAAAAGGAAACAACCAAAGGCTCAGCGTGCCGTGCCGGAACCAGATTAGGGCCTGAAGCCATCCTGCGGTGTTGCGGCCAGCTCAAAAGAAAGCGAGTTGAAGAAAGGAGCTCAGGGGCACTGTAATTCACAAACCTGCAGAGTTATAAATGACAGCTATCGTCCAAAAATATACTGAAGTAAGGCTGCCAAGAGGACTTGAAAGCGGGGCAGAATTGCAGGAAACCGATTTCAGGAGGTAGACTGGAATTGCATTGAAAGCATAGGAAAAGAGGCAGAACGTCCACAATGATGCACTTGGCCAAAAAGTGCGTATGCGTTTTTTCCTGAATATATTCAGGAAAAAACGCATACGCCCTTTTTGGCCAACCAAGCAAGCTTGCAAAGGAAATCTGCACTACAATGAAGTCTCACTTCCCCCCGGTCAAAAGGGCCATCTGAAAAAAGTGTAAAATCCAGAAAGGCAGGACAGGCCATGGAGAACTGGGAGCCTTGTTATGCTGATGGGCGGGATGTAAATTGCCAACAGACACTCGGGAGAAGTGTATGGTGTTTCCGGAAACATCTAAAAAACAAAGCAACAGAGCCTAGGGCACTTCCACTTATGGTCCTATAGCTTAGGGAAATTAAAATCAAAAAGACACAGCCACCCCAAAGTTTGGGAAGGCTCTGTTTACAAGAACCTCATATACGGTACAAGTTCAATATCGCAGAAAATGAAAAATGGATAAAGAAGTTGTGGTACTTACGTACAATGCAATATCACTCAGCAATGAAATCTATGTCATCAGGCCCGTAGCAGCATAATGAGTGGATTCAGGTACGATGAATCTAATTGAAATAAGTCACACAGAAAAAGAAACATCATAAGATATCAGTAATACACGGAATGTAAACTTGGCTACACAGGAACTGAATTACAGAACAGAACAGGGTCTCAAATTTAGAAAACCAACTTATGCTTGCTTAAGGGGAAAGGTGAGTTGGGGTGCTGCATAAAACCAGAGATTGAAATGAGCACAGATAAAGTTCCTTAAGCCAAATATGGAATAGACAAGAGCTACTCCTGGCTCAACGAAATGGACTCAACACCGCATAGTAAACGCCGAAGAATGTACCTAACTAGTAAGTATCTTAAAACCTATGGATTGCTATGTCTCCGAAAGAGAATCAAGCATGTGTACAGGGGCATAAACGCAGCAGTGATAGGATTGGAGAGGTTCGGTGAGCAAATGAAGACCCTTTGAAGTCATATTGCATGGTACCCATTCCACGGGTTTCAACTACCCAGGTTTAAGGTATTCTTCCTTCAGCTAAAACATGCATGTGGAACCTAGAGTATGATCAACCATGTGATCGGGAGACGTGTTCAAATATGTCTCAATTTTCGTACCCTGGTACTCGGGTGCAACATTCCAGACGCTTTACTAACACTCTCCCGACTTGGAGAGTCAGTCCCTTTAACCTCCTGCTTGGCCCAGTTTGCAATTTCTGTGGAAGATGAACAGGAATAGCGAGAACCAATGAGAGACTAGCTGGAGGTGTCTGGACGGGCAAATTTAACTCTCATTTCCCACCAGGAAGAGGAAATAACCAAAGGCTCAGCGTGCCGTGCTGGAACCAGATTAGGGCCTGAAGCCATCCTGCGGTGTTGCGGCCAGGTCACAAGAAAGCGAGTTGAAGAAAGGAGCTCAGGGGCACTGTAATTCACAAACCTGCAGAGTTATAAATGACAGCTATCGTCCAAAAATATACTGAAGTAAGGCTGCCAAGAGGACTTGAAAGCGGGGCAGAATTGCAGGAAACCGATTTCAGGAGGTAGACTGGAATTGCTTTGAAAGCATAGGAAAAGAGGCAGAACGTCCACAATGATGCACTTGGCCAAAAAGGGCGTATGCGTTTTTTCCTGAATATATTCAGGAAAAAACGCATAAGCCCTTTTTGGCCAACCAAGCAAGCTTGCAAAGGAAATCTGCACTACAATGAAGTCTCACTTCCCCCGGGTCAAAAGGGCCATCTGAAAAAAGTGTAAAATCCAGAAAGGCAGGACAGGCCATGGAGAACTGGGAGCCTTGTTATGCTGATGGGCGGGATGTAAATTGCCAACAGCCACTCGGGAGAAGTGTATGGTTTTTCCTGAAACATCTAAAAAACAAAGCAACAGAGCCTAGGGCACTTCCACTTATGGTCCTATAGCTTAGGGAAATTAAAATCAAAAAGACACAGCCACCCCAAAGTTTGGGACGCCTCTGTTTACAAGAACCTCGTTTACAGTACAAGTTCAACATCGCAGAAAGTGAAAAATGGATAAAGAACATGTGGTATTTACTTACAAAGCAATATCACTCAGCAATGAAATCTATGTCATCAGGCCCTTAGCAGCACAATGAGTGGATTCAGGTATGATGATTCTAACTGAAATAAGTCACACAGAAAAAGAAACATCATAAGATATCAGTAATACACGGAATGTAAACTTGGCTACACAGGAACTGAATTACAGAACAGAACAGGGTCTCAAATTTAGAAAACCAACTTATGCTTGCTTAAGGGGAAAGGTGAGTTGGGGTGCTGCATAAAACCAGAGATTGAAATGAGCACAGATAAAGTTCCTTAAGCCAAATATGGAATAGACAAGAGCTACTCCTTGCTCAACGAAATGGACTGAACACCGCATATTAAACGCCTAAGAATGTACCTGACTAGTAAGTATCTTAAAACCTATGGATTGCTATGTCTCCGAAAGAGAATCAAGCATGTTTAGAAGGGCATAAACGCAGCAGTGATAGGATTGGAGAGGTTCGGTGAACAAATGAAGACCCTTTGAAGACATATTGCATGGTACCCATTCCACGGGTCTCAACTCTCAAGGTTTAAGGTATTCTTCCTTCAGCTAAAACATGCATGTGGAACCCAGAGTATGATCAACCGTGTGAACGGGAGACGTGTTCAAATATGTCTCAGTTTTCGTACCCTGGTACTCGGGTGCAACATTCCAGACGCTTTACTAACACTCTCCCCACTTGGAGAGTCAGCGCCTTTAACCTCCTGTTTGGCCCAGTTTGCAATTTCTGCGGAAGATGAACAGGAATAGGGAGAACCAATGAGAGACTAGCTGGAGGTGTCTGGACGGGCAAATTTAACTCTCATTTCCCACCAGGAAGAGGAAATAACCAAAGGCTCAGCGTGCCGTGCTGGAACCAGATTAGGGCCTGAAGCCATCCTGCGGTGTTGCGGCCAGGTCACAAGAAAGCGAGTTGAAGAAAGGAGCTCAGGGGCACTGTAATTCACAAACCTGCAGAGTTATAAATGACAGCTATCGTCCATAAATATACTGAAGTAAGGCTGCCAAGAGGACTCGAAGCGGGGCAGAATTGCAGGAAACCGATTTCAGGAGGTAGACTGGAATTGCATTGAAAGCATAGGAAAAGAGGCAGAACGTCCACAATGATGCACTTGGCCAAAAAGGGCGTATGCGTTTTTTCCTGAATATATTCAGGAAAAAACGCATACGCCCTTTTTGGCCAACCAAGCAAGCTTGCAAAGGAAATCTGCACTACAATGAAGTCTCACTTCCCCCCGGTCAAAAGGGCCATCTGAAAAAAGTGTAAAATCCAGAAAGGCAGGACAGGCCATGGAGAACTGGGAGCCTTGTTATGCTGATGGGCGGGATGTAAATTGCCAACAGACAATCGGGAGAAGTGTATGGTGTTTCCTGAAACATCTAAAAAACAAAGCAACAGAGCCTAGGGCACTTCCACTTATGGTCCTATAGCTTAGGGAAATTAAAATCAAAAAGACACAGCCACCCCAAAGTTTGGGACGCCTCTGTTTACAAGAACCTCGTTTACCGTACAAGTTCAACATCGCAGAAATTGAAAAATGGATAAAGAAGTTGTGGTATTTACTTACAAAGCAATATCACTCAGCAATGAAATCTATGTCATCAGGCCCTTAGCAGCACAATGAGTGGATTCAGGTATGATGATTCTAACTGAAATAAGTCACACAGAAAAAGAAACATCATAAGATATCAGTAATACACGGAATGTAAACTTGGCTACACAGGAACTGAATTCCAAAACAGAACAGGGTCTCAAATTTAGAAAACCAACTTATGCTTGCTTAAGGGGAAAGGTGAGTTGGGGTGCTGCATAAAACCAGAGATTGAAATGAGCACAGATAAAGTCCTTAAGCCAAATATGGAATAGACAAGAGCTACTCCTTGCTCAACGAAATGGACTCAACACCCCATATTAAACGCCTAAGAATGTACCTGACTAGTAAGTATCTTAAAACCTATGGATTGCTATGTCTCCAAAAGAGAATCAAGCGTGTGTACAGGGGCATAAACGCAGCAGTGATAGGATTGGAGAGGTTTGGTGCGCAAATGAAGACCCTTTGAAGTCATATTGCATGGTACCCATTCCACGGGTCTCAACTCTCCAGGTTTAAGGTATTCTTCCTTCAGCTAAAACATGCATGTGGAACCCAGAGTATGATCAACCATGTGATCGGGAGACGTGTTCAAATATGTCTCAGTTTTCCTCCCCTGGTACTCGGGTGCAACATTCCAGACGCTTTACTAACACTCTCCCCACTTGGAGAGTCAGCGCCTTTAACCTCCTGTTTGGCCCAGTTTGCAATTTCTGCGGAAGATGAACAGGAATAGGGAACACCAATGAGAGACTAGCTGGAGGTGTCTGGACGGGCAAATTTAACTCTCATTTCCCACCAGGAAGAGGAAATAACCAAAGGCTCAGCGTGCCGTGCCGGAACCAGATGAGGGCCTGAAGCCATCCTGCGGTGTTGCGGCCAGCTCAAAAGAAAGCGAGTTGAAGAAAGGAGCTCAGGGGCACTGTAATTCACAAACCTGCAGAGTTATAAATGACAGCTATCGTCCAAAAATATACTGAAGTAAGGCTGCCAAGAGGACTTGAAAGCGGGGCAGAATTGCAGGAAACCGATTTCAGGAGGTAGACTGGAATTGCATTGAAAGCATAGGAAAAGAGGCAGAACGTCCACAATGATGCACTTGGCCAAAAAGGGCGTATGCGTTTTTTCCTGAATATATTCAGGAAAAAACGCATACGCCCTTTTTGGCCAACCAAGCAAGCTTGCAAAGGAAATCTGCACTACAATGAAGTCTCACTTCCCCCCGGTCAAAAGGGCCATCTGAAAAAAGTGTAAAATCCAGAAAGGCAGGACAGGCCATGGAGAACTGGGAGCCTTGTTATGCTGATGGGCGGGATGTAAATTGCCAACAGACACTCGGGAGAAGTGTATGGTGTTTCCTGAAACATCTAAAAAACAAAGCAACAGAGCCTAGGGCACTTCCACTTATGGTCCTATAGCTTAGGGAAATTAAAATCAAAAAGACACAGCCACCCCAAAGTTTGGGACGCCTCTGTTTACAAGAACCTCGTTTACCGTACAAGTTCAATATCACAGAAAGTGAAAAATGGATAAAGAACTTGTGGTACTTACGTAGAATGCAGTATCACTCAGCAATGAAATCTATGTCATCAGGCCCGTAGCAGCATAATGAGTGGATTCAGGTACGATGATTCTCACTGAAATAAGTCACACAGAAAAAGAAACATCATAAGATATCACTAATGCACGGAATGTAAACTTGGCTACACAGGAACTGAATTCCAAAACAGAACAGGGTCTCAAATTTAGAAAACCAACTTATGCTTGCTTAAGGGGAAAGGTGAGTTGGGGTGCTGCATAAAACCAGAGATTGAAATGAGCACAGATAAAGTTCCTTAAGCCAAATATGGACTAGACAAGAGCTACTCCTTGCTCAACGAAATGGACTCAACACCCCATATTAAACGCCTAAGAATGTACCTGACTAGTAAGTATCTTAAAACCTATGGATTGCTATGTCTCCAAAAGAGAATCAAGTGTGTGTACAGGGGCATAAACGCAGCAGTGATAGGATTGGAGAGGTTCGGTGAGCAAATGAAGACCCTTTGAAGTCATATTGCATGGTACCCATTCCACGGGTCTCAACTCTCCAGGTTTAAGGTATTCTTCCTTCAGCTAAAACATGCATGTGGAACCCAGAGTATGATCAACCATGTGAACGGGAGACGTGTTCAAATATGTCTCAGTTTTCCTCCGCTGGTACTCGGGTGCAACATTCCAGACGCTTTACTAACAGTCTCCCCACTTGGAGAGTCAACGCCTTTAACCTCCTGTTTGGCCCAGTTTGCAATTTCTGCGGAAGATGAACAGGAATAGGGAACACCAATGAGAGACTAGCTGGAGGTGTCTGGACGGGCAAATTTAACTCTCATTTCCCACCAGGAAGAGGAAATAACCAAAGGCTCAGCGTGCCGGGCCGGAACCAGATTAGGGCCTGAAGCCATCCTGCGGTGTTGCGGCCAGCTCACAAGAAAGCGAGTTGAAGAAAGGAGCTCAGGGGCACTGTAATTCACAAACCTGCAGAGTTATAAATGACAGCTATCGTCCAAAAATATACTGAAGTAAGGCTGCCAAGAGGACTTGAAAGCGGGGCAGAATTGCAGGAAACCGATTTCAGGAGGTAGACTGGAATTGCATTGAAAGCATAGGAAAAGAGGCAGAACGTCCACAATGATGCACTTGGCCAAAAAGGGCGTATGCGTTTTTTCCTGAATATATTCAGGAAAAAACGCATACGCCCTTTTTGGCCAACCAAGCAAGCTTGCAAAGGAAATCTGCACTACAATGAAGTCTCACTTCCCCCCGGTCAAAAGGGCCATCTGAAAAATGTGTAAAATCCAGAAAGGCAGGACAGGCCATGGAGAACTGGGAGCCTTGTTATGCTGATGGGCGGGATGTAAATTGCCAACAGCCACTAGGGAGAAGTGTATGGTGTTTCCTGAAACATCTAAAAAACAAAGCAACAGAGCCTAGGGCACTTCCACTTATGGTCCTATAGCTTAGGGAAATTAAAATCAAAAAGACACAGCCACCCCAAAGTTTGGGACGCCTCTGTTTACAAGAACCTCGTTTACCGTACAAGTTCAATATCACAGAAAGTGAAACATGGATAAAGAACTTGTGGTACTTACGTACAATGCAGTATCACTCAGCAATGAAATCTATGTCATCAGGCCCGTAGCAGCATAATGAGTGGATTCAGGTACGATGATTCTCACTGAAATAAGTCACACAGAAAAAGAAACATCATAAGATATCAGTAATACACGGAATGTAAACTTGGCTACACAGGAACTGAATTCCAAAACAGAACAGGGTCTCAAATTTAGAAAACCAACTTATGCTTGCTTAAGGGTAAAGGTGAGTTGGGGTGCTGCATAAAACCAGAGATTGAAACGAGCACAGATAAAGTTCCTTAAGCCAAATATGGAATAGACAAGAGCTACTCCTTGCTCAACGAAATGGACTCAACACCCCATATTAAACGCCTAAGAATGTACCTGACTAGTAAGTATCTTAAAACCTATGGATTGCTATGTCTCCAAAAGAGAATCAAGCATGTGTACAGGGGCATAAACGCAGCAGTGATAGGATTGGAGAGGTTCGGTGAGCAAATGAAGACCCTTTGAAGTCATATTGCATGGTACCCATTCCACGGGTTTCAACTACCCAGGTTTAAGGTATTCTTCCTTCAGCTAAAACATGCATGTGGAACCTAGAGTATGATCAACCATGTGATCGGGAGACGTGTTCAAATATGTCTCAGTTTTCGTACCCTGGTACTCGGGTGCAACATTCCAGACGCTTTACTAACACTCTCCCGACTTGGAGAGTCCGTCCCTTTAATCTCCTGTTTGGCCCAGTTTGCAATTTCTGCGGAAGATGAACAGGAATAGCGAGAACCAATGAGAGACTAGCTGGAGGTGTCTGGACGGGCAAATTTAACTCTCATTTCCCACCAGGAAGAGGAATTAACCAAAGGCTCAGCGTGCCGTGCCGGAACCAGATTAGGGCCTGAAGCCATCCTGCGGTGTTGCGGCCAGGTCACAAGAAAGCCAGTTGAAGAAAGGAGCTCAGGGGCACTGTAATTCACAAACCTGCAGAGTTATAAATGACAGCTATCGTCCAAAAATATACTGAAGTAAGGCTGCCAAGAGGACTCGAAAGCGGGGCAGAATTGCAGGAAACCGATTTCAGGAGGTAGACTGGAATTGCATTGAAAGCATAGGAAAAGAGGCAGAACGTCCACAATGATGCACTTGGCCAAAAAGGGCGTATGCGTTTTTTCCTGAATATATTCAGGAAAAAACGCATACGCCCTTTTTGGCCAACCAAGCAAGCTTGCAAAGGAAATCTGCACTACAATGAAGTCTCACTTCCCCCCGGTCAAAAGGGCCATCTGAAAAAAGTGTAAAATCCAGAAAGGCAGGACAGGCCATGGAGAACTGGGAGCCTTGTTATGCTGATGGGCGGGATGTAAATTGCCAACAGACACTCGGGAGAAGTGTATGGTGTTTCCGGAAACATCTAAAAAACAAAGCAACAGAGCCTAGGGCACTTCCACTTATGGTCCTATAGCTTAGGGAAATTAAAATCAAAAAGACACAGCCACCCCAAATTTTGGGACGCCTCTGTTTACAAGAACCTCATTTACCGTTCAAGTTCAATATCACAGAAAGTGAAAAATGGATAAAGAACTTGTGGTACTTACGTACAATGCAGTATCACTCAGCAATGAAATCTATGTCATCAGGCCCGTAGCAGCATAATGAGTGGATTCAGGTACGATGAGTCTAACTGAAATAAGTCACACAGAAAATGAAACATCATAAGGTATCACTAATACACGGAATGTGAACTTGGCTACACATGAACTGAATTACAAAACAGAACAGGGTCTCAAGTTTAGAAAACCAACTTATGCCTGCTTAAGGGGGAAGGTGAGTTGGGGTGCTGCATAAAAGCAGAGTTTGAAATTAGCATAGATACCGTTCCATAAGCCAAATATGTAATAGACTAGACCTACCCCTTGCTCAACGAAATGGATTCAACAATGAGGTATCACCTCACACCTGGTAGAATAGGCATCATAGAAAATCTACAAACAAAAAATGCTGGAAAGGGTGTGGAGAAAAGGAACCCTCTTCCACTACTGTTGGGAATATAAATTGATACAGTCATTATGGAGAACAATATGGAATTTCTTATGAAACTAACAATAGAATTACCATATGATACAGCAATCCCAGTACTGGACATATACCCAGACAAAACCATAAATCAAAAAGAGTCATTCACCGCAATGTTCATTGCATCACTATTTACAATATCGAGGTAATGGAAGCAACTTAAATGCCCACAGACAGACGAATGCATAAAGCTGTGGTACATATATAAAATGGAATATTACTAAGCCATGAAAAGGAATGAAATTGGGTCATTTGTAGAGACGTCGATGGATCTAGAGACTGTCATACAGAGTGAAGTAAGTCTGAAAGAGAGAAACAAATCTTGTATATTCATGCATATATGTGGAACCTAGAAAAACTGTACAGATTAACCATTTTGCAAGGCATAAATAGAGCAACAGATGTAGACAACAAACGTATGGACAACAAGGGGGGAAAGCTGTTGGGGGGGTGGTGGTGGGAGGAGTTGAGAGACTGGGATTGGCATGTATACATTTATATGTATAAAATAGATAACCAATAAGAACCTGCTGTATAAAAATATAAAATAAAATTCAAAATTAAAAAGAAATAAAATTTAAAAAATAAAACAAAAAACAATTATTCCCTGCACATACATGTATTTATATGAATAAATTATTTCCATGCTTATATCTGTAAATACAAAAAAGAGGAATAAAATCTACCTTGAACCAAAAACGAAAAAGAGAAAAAAAACACAGAACCCACCAGTTACACAGAGGAAAACCGTATCAGGGCACTTGCTCCAGTTGTAAACAATTCTGAAGTTGGTCAGTGGTGGGGAATCGTCTCCCATTCAGCCAGCAGCCCCCACGCAACAAGCGTCCTCATTGCAAAGCTGGGGCACCGTGCCGAGGCATCTGTGAGTAAACGTGAGCTGAGCCCCAGGCCAGTTGCTGCTGAACTATTCCCACCCGTCCCAGGTAAAACACCTGAATATATACAAGGACTTGAAAGCCTAGAGGAAGGGCCATAGAGCCACACGAGTGACAGCATGCCGGCCGACTTGGTGCCTGCAGGCCAGCCAGGATGGTCCTGGCCCTGGGTGCTCTTCTGGAAGATTTCCATTTCCCTGCCTGAGATACCCGTCCTGTCCCTGCCCCCACGGCTTTTTTCCTTCCTCACCTCTGCCCAGGGAGAAATTCCAGCAGCAGGTATGGGTGACACATCCTCTTCTTTAGCAGGTGGCAGCCTGGCAACTGCTGCAGAAAGTCCAGCAGAGCCCCACTCACACTGGGCCACCCACAAAGCCGTGGCCTCTCACTCCCTCCCACCAGCCCAGCCCCGAGACTGCTGACAGGGCAGAGAAAATGGCGTCAGGCACGGCTGCAGGGGCTCTTGCTGCCTGGAGTGGTATTTATATTGATCTCAACCCAGGCACACCTGGGGAGGGCTGGCCGGCACGGTAAGGCTGCCCAGGTCAGCCAATCATCACCCCTCAGGGGCTCACAGTTGCAGAAAATGGAACTTGCTGAACCGGCCAGGTCCAAGGAACAGGTGTGGGCTCCTGAGAGTCAGGATAGACAAGGGGCTGCAGCTTTGGCTTGTTTTCTAATCATTTTATCTGGCCCATGAGTGGGAGACAACTTCAAGAAAACCCTCTCCTAATGAGAGGAACCCAGGAGTCAGGGAGAGGAGGGGTGGGTGGTGGTTGGAGACAGAGGCCTGGTGCCCCGGGTGCAGTGGAAGTCTCTGGAAGACCAGGTGGAGGGAGGCCTCATGGAGTGATGCCCAGGGTCACAGACCTGTCGCAGCTGCTGTTTGTTAGTTCAAGTCCTGCTCTGAGGTGCTCTGTGTCAGCTCTGAGCGACAGGTGAGCTGGGGGTGCTCTGCAATGAGGGCTATGTGCACGGTTCCTGTGTGCCCAGCCCTGCCACGGTACCTGCAAGGGTAGCTCTGTATCCTGGGAGGGCCCTGACCACGAGAGCCCCGTGGGCTGGGGTGGGGGTGGGGTACCTGCCCAGGTGAGCTCCATATTCTGGGATTGGTCTGACCACGAGAGCCCCATGGGCTGCTGGGGACCTGGTAAAGGATGTCAGGACAGTCAGTGAAGCCACCGAGGATATACCTCCAGTTGCTCCTAATTCCTACACCCTGCTGGTCATTCTACCAACCACCAGGACATGGTATTCTGTATTAGTCTTCAATGATGCCTTCTTTTGTATTCCATTAGTCCCAGAGTCACAAGAAATTTTGGCTTGTGAGTGGCAGGACTCAACATACAACTAAAACAATACTTCCGGGCCGTTCGGCCCCAAGGGTGCAAAAATTCCCACACCATCTTTGGGGAAAGCTTAGCTAAAGACCTAAAAGTTCTACCTCTGGAAAAGGAAACCCTCCTTCAATATGCAGACGACATTCTGATCGCCAGCCCTACTAAGGAGGCCTCTGAACTACCAAGCCAATAAAGGATAGAAGTTGTCCAAGAAAAAGCTCAAATATCACAGACTGCGGTGACCTGCCTGGGCTTCATTCTCACAGAAGGTCAGAGAAGCCCATCCCAGGAAAGGGAAGAAACCATTTTCAGCCTTACCCCTTTCTAAAACTAGAAGACAGCTTAGGGGTTCCTGGGGAGGCCAGGGTTTGCTGCTTCTGGATCCCTAACTACAGTCTACTAGCTGGGCCTCTATATGAAACACTGAAAGGAAAAGATGATGATCCTTTGGAATAGAATCCAGAAGTGGCCTTTCAAGAATGGAAAGAGCAGTCAATTCAGACCCTTGCCCTGGAACTCCCTAATTTAGCTAAACCCTTTGACCTTTACATTCCCGGTGAAAGGTGAATCGCCATTGGAGAATTAGTGCAAAAACTGGGACCACTTGAAATGGAACAATGCAAGAATGCCATCCAGGTAGGATAAACTACGGTCACTAAGGGGCTTGGCCCACTGCCACATCTGGCCAAGATAATGGCGGTATCTAAAAACCTGGAAATCAGCAGCCCAAAAGGCCACCTCCCTCCTAAGGGAAAAGGACCCCACGTGGTGATCCTAACCACCAACCATGCCCTGAAGTTGCAGGGTTCGCTCCGTGGGCACACCGACCTTGAGTGAGGAGGCCCTCCAACTCCAACATCCAGAGAGATAACCGGGGGCAACAGGGCACCATGACGACTCGTGTGAACATCACTTGACCTGGAGTTTCTCTCATAAAACAACAAGAGTGTGTCCCAAAAGAGTAGACTACTGCTTGCAGGACTTACTGCACCCAGAGGGGAGCTAATAATCTTGGCGGGGGAACGGTATATCACACTGTCACCATAGAAAAGCCTACAGACACCGTGATGATGGTGGCCAATAAGACCGGCTGGACTCCTGTTTACTTCAAAAGGCTGTTGACTCAGTGGCCATCATGGTCCTTGATCACCACTGACCCTGGACTGTCTGGGAGTTGAGCGGGCAGGGCTCTGACACCTGGTGCTGTTTGTACGTTAATTCAGGGGCCTAATTGAAGAAAGCGCAGACTACTGGTCAGAGCATCTAGGCTGGCAGAAACGGTCAGCCTAAGGTGGCCGAACAAATGTGGGGCGGGGTGAAACCGGCCCCCACAGCGTCTCTGCACATCTCTTTCCTGGACCCTTAAAGGTCATTAGAATCTATAACACTTCCAATGCTGGTGCTCAGGTGGACGAGCAGGGAGGCAGGGGTCCTGGGGACAATCAACGTCACCGGGAGGCTGCTGGGGAGAAGCTCTGACCCTCGCCCCAGGGTATGAGGGCTCCCAACTCAGCACTCAGCAGTTACAGAAGAAGGGTCTGCACCCTCAGCACTCCAAGAATGAGGAACAGGACAAAAGGCAGAGGAGGGGTTTGTCCCCAGCAAAGCCCATTAAAAATCCCTGGGAGATAAAAATAGAATCTGGGCAATAAAGTCAAGTCTAACCTTTTTTATCCTTTGTGCTTTGTCTAATTTCACGTGCTCCTAGGGTCCCGCATGCAGAGGTTCCACACCCGGCACTTCAGACCAGATTTCCTAGTGCAGAATGGCTGGGTCGACACCTCAGCTCCTGGGGCCCAGTGCAGACTCCACGATATAGAGCCTGAGCTACAGCCAACCCGGCCCTCGAGAGCTCCGCACCCTCCCTCCCACTGACTCTGACAGGATCTCTACACAGCAGCCCAGCCCACAGCCCACAGCCCACGGGGTAGTGCATGCTCTCACCTCTCCATTCTCTGATCAAAATATAAAGTTTCCTTTGCTTGTGAACCAAACTCAGTCTCGATCTGTTGGCCCCAATGACACTGGGCAGGGGGACACTTGTTGGGGTCCACTCTGGAAGATCAGTAACAGAAATTGAGACTATTGTAACCTCAATGAACAGATGTGTGAGCCAAACTGTAGTTAACATAGAACAGTGTATAAGGCTCGGGTAAAATAAGATGTTTCTAACACTTCCATTTGATATTTCCATCACTTTATTATAAGCAAGTTCAGTGAAAAGGTTTGTCTTATTTGTCAGGTCAATATTAGAGAAATGAAGTGATTTCTTTCCAAGGATGTACATCTAATAATCTTGGTTAAACCTTCAATCTTGTTTTAAATGCTTTTCCATTGAAAATGATACCTCTCTTTCAGCTCCCCCATTTCTGAGAAGTATAAAATCTTATAATTTATTATTACCAAAGGGGAAAGGTGGGAGGAGGGATAAATTAACAGTTTGGGATTAACACATACACACTGCTATGTATAAAATAGATCATCAACAAGGAACTACTGTATAGCACAGGGAACTACACTCAACATTTTGCAATAACCTATAAGGGGAAATAATCTGAAAAAGAATAGATATTTTTATTGACATCATCTATCAATGACAGTTAAAGTGTAACCTAAGGGAAGCTGGTGGTGAGTGCTTCTGACCCTGAAGACTTCAATCATCTAAAGTTTGGACTCTGCCTACTTCCCATGGCCCTTAATGAACATATGTGTAGCCGTAACTTAAAAACTTCCCCAGTTTGGGTTTCGGGGAGACACTGATTTTGAAAAAGCCCTGGTGTTCTCCTTACATGAATGGGACTCTTCCTACTGCTAAAACATGTCTGTCACACCCAGAGGATGGTATACCGTCTGATCGGGAAGAGTTTGGAAAAGGCATCTCATCTCCTCATCTCCTGGTGCTCGGGTTCACCCCTCCAGCGTCTTTACTAACAGTCTCCCCACTTGGAGATGTCAGCACTGTCAACATCCTGTTGCGTACAGTTTGGAATTTGTCCAGAGGATGAAGCGGAAGGATGAGGAACAATGAGAGACAAGTCCTAGGTGTTCAGACAGGCACATGTCACTCTAATTTCCAATCAGGAAGACGAATTGACCAAAGGCTAGGGTTGCCCATGGAAACAATATAGGGCTTGAGGAAATCCCGCTGCTTTGTGGCCAGTTCCCATAAACACAAGTTGAACAATGGAACTCAGGGGCAGTAAAATTCACAAAACTGCAGAGTTGAAAATATCCATCACTGAAAAATGTCTTGAGGAAAGTCAGAAAAAAGGACTTGTAAGCAAGGGAGAATGGCAGGAAAGGGATTTGAGGAGGTAGAAAGGACTCGCCATTAAGCACAAGAAAAGGAGCTGAACATTGCCAACATTGCAGTTGGCCAAAAAGGGTGTATGCGTTTTTTTCTGTATATATTCAAGAAAAGGGCATACACTTTTTTAGCCAACCAAACAGATGGGCACTGGAAGTCAATACTACAAAAGATATCACTTCGCATCAGTCAGAAGAGCCATCCTCATAAAGCGTAAACAACAGAAATGCAGGACAGGGCAACGAGAAGAGGGAGCCCTGTGAGACTTATAGTGGAAATGTATATTGCCAACGGCCATTCTGGAGAAGTGTATTGTATTTACTAAAGCATCTAAAAAATGAGCTACAGAGCATAGGGCACTTGCACTCATGGGCGTATATCTTGGGAAAAACAAAAATCGAGAGGACACAGGCACCCCAATGTTTACCCCCTCTCTGTTTAAAAGATCCTCGACTAGGATATAACTTAAATGTCTCTGGAGGGAAAAAATGGATAGAGATGTGGTACTTAGGTAGAGTGGAATATTATTCAGCCTGGAAATCAATGAAATATGGCCAGTTGTAACAACTCCGGAGGAGTTACGTATGATCATTCTAAGTGACAGAATTCAAAAAGAAAAAGACACATATCATAAGATATCACTTAAAGGTGGAATCCAAAATGGCTACACATGAAATAAATTACAAAACAAAAACATAGTCAAATATGTAGAAAACACGCATAAGGCTGCTAAACGGGAAAGGTGGGGAGGGGTGAGGCATCATCCAGGAGGTTGAAATTAGCAAAGATACCATTCCAAATACCAAACTGATAATCAACAAGGCCTACACGGTAGCTAAAAGAACTGCACTCAGCACACTCAAGTCACCGGAAAAGAATATATACGACTGGTAAGAATCTGAAAAAGAATTTATTGATGTCTCTCTGTACGTGAATCAAGTGGATGTACAGCAGCAAGAAACAGAGCTTTGAAAATCAGCTGTAACCAATATAGTAATAAATTGAAAAAAATAAACGACAGAGAGACAGAGAAAACCTCTTACAACTTTTCCTCAGGGACGGTGATGCAACATGGATTGAACACATCTAGACCCACAGCAGGATGAGACATAAGGCTGGAAACTGTTTGCGCTAAGAGAAATGTGAGGTTGGGTGAGGAAATGCACACCCTTTAAAGTAATACTACCTGGTACCCATTCAATGGGTCCCAAATCTGCAGGTTCAAGGGATCTTCCTATAGCTAAAACATGCATGGAAAACCCAGAGGACTGTACACCATGTGATCGGGAGATGTGTCTAAAATGCACCTCATTTATCCTCTCCTGGTGCTCCTGTTCACCATTCCAGCCACGCTACTTAGAATCTCCCCACTTGGAGAATCAGCACATTTAAACTTCTGTTTCACACATTTTGCAAATTGTGAGGAGGATGAACGGGAAGAGGGGGAACCAATGAGAGAATAGTTGTAGGGGTTTGGACGGGCACATATCACTCTAATTTCCCATTAAGAATAAGAATTAAAGAAAGGCTCAGCCTGCCTCGCCGGAGCCAAAATAGGGCCTGAAGCAATCCTGCGGGTTTGAGGCCAGCTCACAAAAGAACAACTTAAAAAATGGAGCTCAGGGTCACTGCAATTCACAAACCTGCAGAGTTATAAATGAAAACTAACGTCCAAAAATATGTTGAGGTAAGGCAAAGAAGAGGATCTGAATGCAAGACAGAATTGCAAGAAACAGATTTCAAGAGATAGATTGGACTCGTCTTTAACGCACATGAAAAGCGGCAGAATTTCGACAATGATGCAGTTGGCCCAAAAGGGCGTATGCGTTTTTTCCTGATTATATCCAGGAAAAAACGCATACGCACTTTATGGGCAACGAAGCAAGCAAGCAATGCAAATGTGCACAACAAAGAAGTCTCGTTTCCCACCGGTCAAAAGGGCCATCCTAAAAAATTGTAAAAACCAGAAATGCAGGACAGGCCATGGAGAACAGGGAGCCTTTATACGCTGATGGGCAGTGTGTGGACTGCCGAGAGCCACTCTGGAGAAGTGTATGGTGGTTCCTAAATCATCTAAAAAACAGAGCTACAGAGCATAGGACACTTCCAATCATGGGAGTATATCTAGGGAAGTCTAAAAATCAACAAGACACAAGCACACCACAGTTTAGGGCTACTCTGTTTACAAGAACCTCAACTTCAGTACACCTTAAATATCCCAGGAAAGAGAACAATGGATAAAGAAGATGTGGTACTTATGTACAATTTCTTCACCATGAAATCAATGTAATAAGGCTAGTAGAAGGATAAAGAGTGGATTTAGGTCCGATAATACTACTTGAAATAAGTCAAACAGAAAAAGAAACATATCATAAGATATCACTTATAGAGGGAGGGTAAATATGGCTGCACAAGAAAAGAATTACAGAACAGAACAGTGTCTCACATTTAGAAAACACACTTATGTCAGCTTAAGGGGAAAGGAGAGGTGGGGTGATGCATAAAACCAGAGTTTGAAATTAGCACAGATACCGTTCAATAAACCAAATAGGTATTAGACAAGATCTACACCTTGCTCAATGAACTGGCCTCAACACACCCTATACACCACAGAGAAATATATCTGAGTAATAAGAATCTTAAAACCCATGTATTGATATATCTCCATAAGGGAATCAAGTGTGTGCAGAGCGGCACAAACACAGCAGTGAAAATGAGCTAAACCCCATTATAGAAATAAATTTTAAAAACAAAACGCTGAAACAATGAAAGAGAGAAAAATTCTTACAAAATTCGCTCAGGGGCTGTGATGCAACCTGGATTGACCACATATAAACCCACAGCTGGATAAGACATAAGGCTGGACACTTGGGGCTGAGAGGATTGGTGAGCTTTGGTGAGCAACTGCCGAAAGTTTAATGCAATACTTCATGCTACTCAGTCCAAGGGTCCCAACACTCCAGGTTGAAGGGAATCTTCCTACAGCTAAACCATGCTTGGGAAACCCAGCGACTGGTATGCCATATGATCGGGAAAGGTTTCTAAAACACACCTCATTTTTCCTCTCCTGGGGCTCCGGATCGACATTCCAGCCGCTTTACTAACAACATCCCCACATGGAGAGTCAATGCCTTTAAGTTCTGGTATCGCACAGTCTGCAGTTAGTGCGGAGGATGAATGGGAATGGGGGAACCAGTGAGAAACTAGCTGTAGCGGTTTCAATGGGCACATGTCACTCTAATTTCACATCAGTAAGAAGAATTAACCAAAGGCACAGCAAGGTGCCCCAGAAGAAGAATAGAGCTTCAAGGAATCCTGTGGTTATGGGGCAAGATCACAAAAATAAGAGCTGAAAAATGGAGCTAAGGGCCACTGCAATTCAAAAACCTGCAGAGTTATAAAGGCCAACTATTTTCAAAAAATATATTGAGGTAAGGCTATGAAGAAGCATTGAAAGCAAGGCATAATTGCACGAAACCGATTTCAGGAGATACACTGGAATTGCATTGAAAACATATGAAGAGAGTCAGAACCTCGACAATGATGCACTTGGCCAAAAAGGGCGTATGTGTTTTTTCCTGAATATAGTCAGGAAAAAACGCATACACACTTTTTGGCCAACCAAGCAAGCTTGCAAAGGAAATCTGCACTACAATGAAGTCTCACTTTCCCCTGGTCAAAAGGGCCATCTGAAAAAAGTGTAAAATCCATAAAGGCACGACAGGCCATGGAGAACTGGGAGCCTTCTAATGCTGATGGGCGGGATGTAAATTGCCAACAGCCACTCTGGAGAAGTGTATGGTGTTTCCTGAAACATCTAAAAAACAAAGCAACAGAGCCTAGGGCACTTCCACTTATGGTCCTAGAGTTTAGGGAAATTAAAATCAAAAAGACACAGCCACCCCAAAGTTTGGGATGGCTCTGTTTACAAGAACCTCATATACGGTACAAGTTCAATATCGCAGAAAGTGAAAAATGGATAAAGAACTTGTGGTACTTACGTACAATGCAATATCACTCAGCAATAAGATCTATGTCATCAGGCCCGTAGCAGCATAATGAGTGGATTCAGGTACGATGAATCTAACTGAAATAAGTCACACAGAAAAAGAAATATCATAAGATATCACTAATACACGGAATGTAAACTTGGCTACACAGGAACTGAATTCCAAAACAGAACAGGGTCTCAAATTTAGAAAACCAACTTACGCTTGCTTAAGGGGGAAGGTGAGTTGGGGTGCTGCATAAAACCAGAGTTTGAAATTAGCACAGATAAAGTTCCTTAAGCCAAATATGGAATAGACAAGAGCTACTCCTTGCTCAACGAAATGGACTCAACACCCCATATTAAACGCCAAAGAATATACCTGACTAGTAAGAATCTTAAAACGTATGGATGGCAATGTCTGAAAGAGAATCAAGCGTGTGTACAGGGGCATAAACACAGCTGTGACAGGATTGGAGAGGTTCAGTGAGCAAATGAAGACCCTTTGAAGTCATATTGCATGGTACCCATTCCACGGGTCTCAACTCTCCAGGTTTAAGGTATTCTTCCTTCAGCTAAAATATGCATGTGGAACCCAGAGTATGATCAACCATGTGATCGGGAGACGTGTTCAAATATGTCTCAGTTTTCGTCCCCTGGTACTCGGGTGCAACATTCCAGACGCTTTACTAACACTCTCCCGACTTGGAGAGTCAGTGCCTTTAAACTCCTGTTTGGCCCAGTTTGTAATTTCTGCGGAAGATGAATAGGAATAGGGAGAACCAATGAGAGACTAGCTGGAGGTGTCTGGACGGGCAAATTTAACTGTCATTTCCCACCAGGAAGAGGAATTAACCAAAGGCTCAGCGTGCCATGCCGGAACCAGATTAGGGCCTGAAGCAATCCTGCGGTGTTGCGGCCAGCTCACAAGAAAGCGAGTTGAAGAAAGGAGCTCAGGGGCAGTGTAATTCACAAAACTGTAGAGATATAAATGAAAGCTATCGTCAAAAAATATACTGAAGTAAGGCTGCCAAGAGGACTTGAAAGCGGAGCAGAATTGCAGGAAACCGATTTCAGGAGGTAGACTGGAATTGCATTGAAAACATAGGAAAAGAGGCAGAACGTCGACAATGATGCACTTGGCCAAAAACGGCGTATGCGTTTTTTCCTGAATATATTAAGGAAAAAAGGCATACGCCCTTTTTGGCCAACCAAGCAAGCTTGCAAAGGAAATCGGCACTACAATGAAGTCTCACTTCCCCCTGGTCAAAAGGGCCATCTGAAAAAAGTGTAAAATCCAGAAAGTCAGGACAGACCATGGAGAACTGGGAGCCTTGTTATGCTGATGGGCGGGATGTAAATTGCCAACAGCCACTCTGGAGAAATCTATGGTGTTTCTTGAAACATGTAAAAAACAAAGCAACAGAGCCTAGGGCACTTCCACTTATGGTCCTATAGCTTACGGAAATTAAAATCAAAAAGACAGAGCCACCCAAAAGTTTGGGACGGCCCTGTTTACAAGAAACTCATTTACGGCACAAGTTCAATATCGCAGAATGTGAAAAATGGATAAAGAACTTGTGGTACTTACATACAATGCAGTATCACTCAGCAATGAAATCTATGTCATCAGGCCCGTAGCAGCATAATGAGTGGATTCAGGTACGATGATTCTAACTGAAATAAGTCACACAGAAAAAGAAACATCATAAGACATCACTAATACACGGAATGTAAACTTGGCTACACAGGAACTGAATTCCAAAACAGAACAGGGTCTCAAATTTAGAAAACCAACTTATGCTTCCATAGGGGGAAATGTAAGTTGGGGTGCTGCATAAAACCAGAGATTGAAATGAGCACAGATAAAGTTCCTTAAGCCAAATATGGAATAGACAAGAGCTACTCCTTGCTCAACGAAATGGACTCAACAACCCTTATTAAACGCCTAAGAATGTACCTGACTAGTAAGTATCTTAAAACCTATGGATTGCTATGTCTCCAAAAGAGAATCAAGCGTGTGTACAGGGTCATAAACGCAGCAGTGATAGGATTGGAGAGGTTCGGTGAGCAAATGAAGACCCTTTGAAGTCATATTGCATGGTACCCATTCCACGGGTCTCAACTCTCCAGGTTTAAGGAATTCTTCCTTCAGCTAAAATATGCATGTGGAGCCCAGAGTATGATCAACCATGTGAACGGGAGACGTGTTCAAATATGTCTCAGTTTTCCTCCCCTGGTACTCGGGTGCAACATTCCAGATGCTTTACTAACACTCTCCCCACATGGAGAGTCAGCGCCTTTAACCTCCTGTTTGGCCCAGTTTGCAATTTCTGCGAAAGATGAACAGGAATAGGGAACACCAATGAGAGACTAGCTGGAGGTGTCTGGACGGGCAAATTTAACTCTCATTTCCCACCAGGAAGAGGAAATAACCAAAGGCTCAGCGTGCCGTGCCGGAACCAGATTAGGGCCTGAAGCCATCCTGCGGTGTTGCGGCCAGCTCAAAAGAAAGCGAGTTGAAGAAAGGAGCTCAGGGGCACTGTAATTCACAAACCTGCAGCGTTATAAATGACAGCTATCGTCCAAAAATATACTGAAGTAAGGCTGCCAAGAGGACTTGAAAGCGGGGCAGAATTGCAGGAAACCGATTTCAGGAGGTAGACTGGAATTGCATTGAAAGCATAGGAAAAGAGGCAGAACGTCCACAATGATGCACTTGGCCAAAAAGGGCGTATGCGTTTTTTCCTGAATATATTCAGGAAAAAACGCACACGCCCTTTTTGGCCAACCAAGCAAGCTTGCAAAGGAAATCTGCACTACAATGAAGTCTCACTTCCCCCCGGTCAAAAGGGCCATCTGAAAAAAGTGTAAAATCCAGAAAGGCAGGATAGGCCATGGAGAACTGGGAGCCTTGTTATGCTGATGGGCGGGATGTAAATTGCCAACAGACACTCGGGAGAAGTGTATGGTGTTTCCTGAAACATCTAAAAAACAAAGCAACAGAGCCTAGGGCACTTCCACTTATGGTCCTATAGCTTAGGGAAATTAAAATCAAAAAGACACAGCCACCCCAAAGTTTGGGACGCCTCTGTTTACAAGAACCTCGTTTACCGTACAAGTTCAATATCACAGAAAGTGAAAAATGGATAAAGAACTTGTGGTACTTACGTACAATGCAGTATCACTCAGCAATGAAATCTATGTCATCAGGCCCGTAGCAGCATAATGAGTGGATTCAGGTACGATGATTCTCACTGAAATAAGTCACACAGAAAAAGAAACATCATAAGATATCACTAATACACGGAATGTAAACTTGGCTACACAGGAACTGAATTCCAAAACAGAACAGGGTCTCAAATTTAGAAAACCAACTTATGCTTGCTTAAGGGGAAAGGTGAGTTGGGGTGCTGCATAAAACCAGAGATTGAAATGAGCACAGATAAAGTTCCTTAAGCCAAATATGGACTAGACAAGAGCTACTCCTTGCTCAACGAAATGGACTCAACACCCCATATTAAACGCCTAAGAATGTACCTGACTAGTAAGTATCTTAAAACCTATGGATTGCTATGTCTCCAAAAGAGAATCAAGCGTGTGTACAGGGGCATAAACGCAGCAGTGATAGGATTGGAGAGGTTCGGTGAGCAAATGAAGACCCTTTGAAGTCATATTGCATGGTACCCATTCCACGGGTCTCAACTCTCCAGGTTTAAGGTATTCTTCCTTCAGCTAAAACATGCATGTGGAACCCAGAGTATGATCAACCATGTGAACGGGAGACGTGTTCAAATATGTCTCAGTTTTCCTCCCCTGGTACTCGGGTGCAACATTCCAGACGCTTTACTAACACTCTCCCCACTTGGAGAGTCAGCGCCTTTAACCTCCTGTTTGGCCCAGTTTGCAATTTCTGCGGAAGATGAACAGGAATAGGGAACACCAATGAGAGACTAGCTGGAGGTGTCTGGACGGGCAAATTTAACTCTCATTTCCCACCAGGAAGAGGAAATAACCAAAGGCTCAGCGTGCCGTGCCGGAACCAGATTAGGGCCTGAAGCCATCCTGCGGTGTTGCGGCCAGCTCAAAAGAAAGCGAGTTGAAGAAAGGAGCTCAGGGGCACTGTAATTCACAAACCTGCAGAGTTATAAATGACAGCTTTCGTCCAAAAATATACTGAAGTAAGGCTGCCAAGAGGACTTGAAAGCGGGGCAGAATTGCAGGAAACCGATTTCAGGAGGTAGACTGGAATTGCTTTGAAAGCATAGGAAAAGAGGCAGAACGTCCACAATGATGCACTTGGCCAAAAAGGGCGTATGCGTTTTTTCCTGAATATATTCAGGAAAAAACGCATACGCCCTTTTTGGCCAACCAAGCAAGCTTGCAAAGGAAATCTGCACTACAATGAAGTCTCACTTCCCCCCGGTCAAAAGGGCCATCTGAAAAAAGTGTAAAATCCAGAAAGGCAGGACAGGCCATGGAGAACTGGGAGCCTTGTTATGCTGATGGGCGGGATGTAAATTGCCAACAGACACTCGGGAGAAGTGTATGGTGTTTCCTGAAACATCTAAAAAACAAAGCAACAGAGCCTAGGGCACTTCCACTTATGGTCCTATAGCTTAGGGAAATTAAAATCAAAAAGACACAGCCACCCCAAAGTTTGGGACGCCTCTGTTTACAAGAACCTCGTTTACCGTACAAGTTCAATATCACAGAAAGTGAAAAATGGATAAAGAACTTGTGGTACTTACGTACAATGCAGTATCACTCAGCAATGAAATCTATGTCATCAGGCCCGTAGCAGCATAATGAGTGGATTCAGGTACGATGATTCTCACTGAAATAAGTCACACAGAAAAAGAAACATCATAAGATATCACTAATACACGGAATGTGAACTTGGCTACACAGGAACTGAATTCCAAAACAGAACAGGGTCTCAAATTTAGAAAACCAACTTATGCTTGCTTAAGGGGAAAGGTGAGTTGGGGTGCTGCATAAAACCAGAGATTGAAATGAGCACAGATAAAGTTCCTTAAGCCAAATATGGACTAGACAAGAGCTACTCCTTGCTCAACGAAATGGACTCAACACCGCATATTAAACGCCTAAGAATGTACCTGACTAGTAAGTATCTTAAAACCTATGGATTGCTATGTCTCCAAAAGAGAATCAAGCGTGTGTACAGGGGCATAAACGCAGCAGTGATAGGATTGGAGAGGTTCGGTGAGCAAATGAAGACCCTTTGAAGTCATATTGCATGGTACCCATTCCACGGGTCTCAACTCTCCAGGTTTAAGGTATTCTTCCTTCAGCTAAAACATGCATGTGGAACCCAGAGTATGATCAACCGTGTGAACGGGAGACGTGTTCAAATATGTCTCAGTTTTCGTACCCTGGTACTCGGGTGCAACATTCCAGACGCTTTACTAACACTCTCCCCACATGGAGAGTCAGCGCCTTTAACCTCCTGTTTGGCCCAGTTTGCAATTTCTGCGGAAGATGAACAGGAATAGGGAGAACCAATGAGAGACTAGCTGGAGGTGTCTGGACGGGCAAATTTAACTCTCATTTCCCACCAGGAAGAGGAATTAACCAAAGGCTCAGCGTGCCGTGCCGGAACCAGATTAGGGCCTGAAGCCATCCTGCGGTGTTGCGGCCAGGTCACAAGAAAGCGAGTTGAAGAAAGGAGCTCAGGGGCACTGTAATTCACAAACCTGCAGAGTTATAAATGACAGCTATCGTCCAAAAATATACTGAAGTAAGGCTGCCAAGAGGACTTGAAAGCGGGGCAGAATTGCAGGAAACCGATTTCAGGAGGTAGACTGGAATTGCATTGAAAGCATAGGAAAAGAGGCAGAACGTCCACAATGATGCACTTGGCCAAAAAGGGCGTATGCGTTTTTTCCTGAATATATTCAGGAAAAAACGCATACGCCCTTTTTGGCCAACCAAGCAAGCTTGCAAAGGAAATCTGCACTACAATGAAGTCTCACTTCCCCCCGGTCAAAAGGGCCATCTGAAAAAAGTGTAAAATCCAGAAAGGCAGGATAGGCCATGGAGAACTGGGAGCCTTGTTATGCTGATGGGCGGGATGTAAATTGCCAACAGACACTCGGGAGAAGTGTATGGTGTTTCCTGAAACATCTATAAAACAAAGCAACAGAGCCTAGGGCACTTCCACTTATGGTCCTATAGCTTAGGGAAATTAAAATCAAAAAGACACAGCCAACCCAAAGTTTGGGACGCCTCTGTTTACAAGAACCTCGTTTACCGTACAAGTTCAATATCACAGAAAGTGAAAAATGGATAAAGAACTTGTGGTACTTACGTACAATGCAGTATCACTCAGCAATGAAATCTATGTCATCAGGCCCGTAGCAGCATAATGAGTGGATTCAGGTACGATGATTCTAACTGAAATAAGTCACACAGAAAAAGAAACATCATAAGATATCAGTAATACACGGAATGTAAACTTGGCTACATAGGAACTGAATTCCAAAACAGAACAGGGTCTCAAATTTAGAAAACCAACTTATGCTTGCTTAAGGGGAAAGGTGAGTTGGGGTGCTGCATAAAACCAGAGATTGAAATGAGCACAGATAAAGTTCCTTAAGCCAAATATGGAATAGACAAGAGCTACTCCTTGCTCAACGAAATGGACTCAACACCCCATATTAAACGCCTAAGAATGTACCTGACTAGTAAGTATCTTAAAACCTATGGATTGCTATGTCTCCAAAAGAGAATCAAGCGTGTGTACAGGGGCATAAACGCAGCAGTGATAGGATTGGAGAGGTTCGGTGAGCAAATGAAGACCCTTTGAAGTCATATTGCATGGTACCCATTCCACGGGTCTCAACTCTCCAGGTTTAAGGTATTCTTCCTTCAGCTAAAACATGCATGTGGAACCCAGAGTTTGATCAACCGTGTGAACGGGAGACGTGTTCAAATATGTCTCAGTTTTCCTCCCCTGGTACTCGGGTGCAACATTCCAGACGCTTTACTAACACTCTCCCCAATTGGAGAGTCAGCGCCTTTAACTTCCTGTTTGGCCCAGATTGCAGTTTCTGCGGAAGATGAACAGGAATAGGGAACACCAATGAGAGACTAGCTGGAGGTATCTGGACGGGCAAATTTAACTCTCATTTCCCACCAGGAAGAGGAAATAACCAAAGGCTCAGCGTGCCATGCCGGAACCAGATTAGGGCCTGAAGCCATCCTGCGGTGTTGCGGCCAGCTCAAAAGAAAGCGAGTTGAAGAAAGGAGCTCAGGGGCACTGTAATTCACAAACCTGCAGAGTTATAAATGACGGCTATCGTCCAAAAATATACTGAACTAAGGCTGCCAAGAGGACTTGAAAGCGGGGCAGAATTGCAGGAAACCGATTTCAGGAGGTAGACTGGAATTGCTTTGAAAGCATAGGAAAAGAGGCAGAACGTCCACAATGATGCACTTGGCCAAAAAGGGCGTATGCGTTTTTTCCTGAATATATTCAGGAAAAAACGCATACGCCCTTTTTGGCCAACCAAGCAAGCTTGCAAAGGAAATCTGCACTACAATGAAGTCTCACTTCCCCCCGGTCAAAAGGGCCATCTGAAAAAAGTGTAAAATCCAGAAAGGCAGGACAGGCCATGGAGAACTGGGAGCCTTGTTATGCTGATGGGCGGGATGTAAATTGCCAACAGACACTCGGGAGAAGTGTATGGTGTTTCCTGAAACATCTAAAAAACAAAGCAAGAGAGCCTAGGGCACTTCCACTTATGGTCCTATAGCTTAGGGAAATTAAAATCAAAAAGACACAGCCACCCCAAAGTTTGGGACGCCTCTGTTTACAAGAACCTCGTTTACCGTACAAGTTCAATATCACAGAAAGTGAAAAATGGATAAAGAACTTGTGGTACTTACGTACAATGCAGTATCACTCAGCAATGAAATCTATGTCATCAGGCCCATAGCAGCATAATGAGTGGATTCAGGTACGATGATTCTAACTGAAATAAGTCACACAGAAAAAGAAACATCATAAGATATCAGTAATACACGGAATGTAAACTTGGCTACACAGGAACTGAATTCCAAAACAGAACAGGGTCTCAAATTTAGAAAACCAACTTATGCTTGCTTAAGGGGAAAGGTGAGTTGGGGTGCTGCATAAAACCAGAGATTGAAATGAGCACAGATAAAGTTCCTTAAGCCAAATATGGAATAGACAAGAGCTACTCCTTGCTCAACGAAATGGACTCAACACCCCATATTAAACGCCTAAGAATGTACCTGACTAGTAAGTATCTTAAAACCTATGGATTGCTATGTCTCCAAAAGAGAATCAAGCGTGTGTACAGGGGCATAAACGCAGCAGTGATAGGATTGGAGAGGTTCGGTGAGCAAATGAAGACCCTTTGAAGTCATATTGCATGGTACCCATTCCACGGGTCTCAACTCTCCAGGTTTAAGGTATTCTTCCTTCAGCTAAAACATGCATGTGGAACCCAGAGTATGATCAACCATGTGAACGGGAGACGTGTTCAAATACGTCTCAGTTTTCCTCCCCTGGTACTCGGGTGCAACATTCCAGACGCTTTACTAACACTCTCCCCACTTGGAGAGTCAGCGCCTTTAACCTCCTGTTTGGCCCAGTTTGCAATTTCTGCGGAAGATGAACAGGAATAGGGAACACCAATGAGAGACTAGCTGGAGGTGTCTGGACGGGCAAATTTAACTCTCATTTCCCACCAGGAAGAGGAAATAACCAAAGGCTCAGCGTGCCGTGCCGGAACCAGATTAGGGCCTGAAGCCATCCTGCGGTGTTGCGGCCAGGTCACAAGAAAGCGAGTTGAAGAAAGGAGCTCAGGGGCACTGTAATTCACAAACCTGCAGAGTTATAAATGACAGCTATCGTCCAAAAATATACTGAAGTAAGGCTGCCAAGAGGACTTGAAAGCGGGGCAGAATTGCAGGAAACCGATTTCAGGAGGTAGACTGGAATTGCATTGAAAGCATAGGAAAAGAGGCAGAACGTCCACAATGATGCACTTGGCCAAAAAGGGCGTATGCGTTTTTTCCTGAATATATTCAGGAAAAAACGCATACGCCCTTTTTGGCCAACCAAGCAAGCTTGCAAAGGAAATCTGCACTACAATGAAGTCTCACTTCCCCCCGGTCAAAAGGGCCATCTGAAAAAAGTGTAAAATCCAGAAAGGCAGGATAGGCCATGGAGAACAGGGAGCCTTGTTATGCTGATGGGCGGGATGTAAATTGCCAACAGCCACTCGGGAGAAGTGTATGGTGTTTCCTGAAACATCTATACAACAAAGCAACAGAGCCTAGGGCACTTCCACTTATGGTCCTATAGCTTAGGGAAATTAAAATCAAAAAGACACAGCCACCCCAAAGTTTGGGACGCCTCTGTTTACAAGAACCTCGTTTACCGTACAAGTTCAATATCACAGAAAGTGAAAAATGGATAAAGAACTTGTGGTACTTACGTACAATGCAGTATCACTCAGCAATGAAATCTATGTCATCAGGCCCGTAGCAGCATAATGAGTGGATTCAGGTACGATGATTCTCACTGAAATAAGTCACACAGAAAAAGAAACATCATAAGATATCACTAATACACGGAATGTAAACTTGGCTACACAGGAACTGAATTCCAAAACAGAACAGGGTCTCAAATTTAGAAAACCAACTTATGCTTGCTTAAGGGGAAAGGTGAGTTGGGGTGCTGCATAAAACCAGAGATTGAAATGAGCACAGATAAAGTTCCTTAAGCCAAATATGGACTAGACAAGAGCTACTCCTTGCTCAACGAAATGGACTCAACACCCCATATTAAACGCCTAAGAATGTACCTGACTAGTAAGTATCTTAAAACCTATGAATTGCTATGTCTCCAAAAGAGAATCAAGCGTGTGTACAGGGGCATAAACGCAGCACTGATAGGATTGGAGAGGTTCGGTGAGCAAATGAAGACCCTTTGAAGTCATATTGCATGGTACCCATTCCACGGGTCTCAACTCTCCAGGTTTAAGGTATTCTTCCTTCAGCTAAAACATGCATGTGGAACCCAGAGTATGATCAACCATGTGAACGGGAGACGTGTTCAAATACGTCTCAGTTTTCCTCCCCTGGTACTCGGGTGCAACATTCCAGACGCTTTACTAACACTCTCCCCACTTGGAGAGTCAGCGCCTTTAACCTCCTGTTTGGCCCAGTTTGCAATTTCTGCGGAAGATGAACAGGAATAGGGAACACCAATGAGAGACTAGCTGGAGGTGTCTGGACGGGCAAATTTAACTCTCATTTCCCACCAGGAAGAGGAAATAACCAAAGGCTCAGCGTGCCGTGCCGGAACCAGATTAGGGCCTGAAGCCATCCTGCGGTGTTGCGGCCAGCTCAAAAGAAAGCGAGTTGAAGAAAGGAGCTCAGGGGCACTGTAATTCACAAACCTGCAGAGTTATAAATGACAGCTATCGTCCAAAAATATACTGAAGTAAGGCTGCCAAGAGGACTTGAAAGCGGGGCAGAATTGCAGGAAACCGATTTCAGGAGGTAGACTGGAATTGCATTGAAAGCATAGGAAAAGAGGCAGAACGTCCACAATGATGCACTTGGCCAAAAAGGGCGTATGCGTTTTTTCCTGAATATATTCAGGAAAAAACGCATACGCCCTTTTTGGCCAACCAAGCAAGCTTGCAAAGGAAATCTGCACTACAATGAAGTCTCACTTCCCCCCGGTCAAAAGGGCCATGTGAAAAAAGTGTAAAATCCAGAAAGGCAGGACAGGCCATGGAGAACTGGGAGCCTTGTTATGCTGATGGGCGGGATGTAAATTGCCAACAGACACTCGGGAGAAGTGTATGGTGTTTCCTGAAACATCTAAAAAACAAAGCAACAGAGCCTAGGGCACTTCCACTTATGGTCCTATAGCTTAGGGAAATTAAAATCAAAAAGACACAGCCACCCCAAAGTTTGGGACGCCTCTGTTTACAAGAACCTCGTTTACCGTACAAGTTCAATATCACAGAAAGTGAAAAATGGATAAAGAACTTGTGGTACTTACGTACAATGCAGTATCACTCAGCAATGAAATCTATGTCATCAGGCCCGTAGCAGCATAATGAGTGGATTCAGGTACGATGATTCTAACTGAAATAAGTCACACAGAAAAAGAAACATCATAAGATATCAGTAATACACGGAATGTAAACTTGGCTACATAGGAACTGAATTCCAAAACAGAACAGGGTCTCAAATTTAGAAAACCAACTTATGCTTGCTTAAGGGGAAAGGTGAGTTAGGGTGCTGCATAAAACCAGAGATTGAAACGAGCACAGATAAAGTTCCTTAAGCCAAATATGGAATAGACAAGAGCTACTCCTTGCTCAACGAAATGGACTCAACACCCCATATTAAACGCCTAAGAATGTACCTGACTAGTAAGTATCTTAAAACCTATGGATTGCTATGTCTCCAAAAGAGAATCAAGCGTGTGTACAGGGGCATAAACGCAGCAGTGATAGGATTGGAGAGGTTAGGTGAGCAAATGAAGACCCTTTGAAGTCATATTGCATGGTACCCATTCCACGGGTCTCAACTCTCCAGGTTTAAGGTATTCTTCCTTCAGCTAAAACATGCATGTGGAACCCAGAGTTTGATCAACCGTGTGAACGGGAGACGTGTTCAAATATGTCTCAGTTTTCCTCCCCTGGTACTCGGGTGCAACATTCCAGACGCTTTACTAACACTCTCCCCACTTGGAGAGTCAGCGCCTTTAACTTCCTGTTTGGCCCAGTTTGCAATTTCTGCGGAAGATGAACAGGAATAGGGAACACCAATGAGAGACTAGCTGGAGGTATCTGGACGGGCAAATTTAACTCTCATTTCCCACCAGGAAGAGGAAATAACCAAAGGCTCAGCGTGCCGTGCCGGAACCAGATTAGGGCCTGAAGCCATCCTGCGGTGTTGCGGCCAGCTCAAAAGAAAGCGAGTTGAAGAAAGGAGCTCAGGGGCACTGTAATTCACAAACCTGCAGAGTTATAAATGACGGCTATCGTCCAAAAATATACTGAAGTAAGGCTGCCAAGAGGACTTGAAAGCGGGGCAGAATTGCAGGAAACCGATTTCAGGAGGTAGACTGGAATTGCTTTGAAAGCATAGGAAAAGAGGCAGAACGTCCACAATGATGCACTTGGCCAAAAAGGGCGTATGCGTTTTTTCCTGAATATATTCAGGAAAAAACGCATACGCCCTTTTTGGCCAACCAAGCAAGCTTGCAAAGGAAATCTGCACTACAATGAAGTCTCACTTCCCCCCGGTCAAAAGGGCCATCTGAAAAAAGTGTAAAATCCAGAAAGGCAGGACAGGCCATGGAGAACTGGGAGCCTTGTTATGCTGATGGGCGGGATGTAAATTGCCAACAGACACTCGGGAGAAGTGTATGGTGTTTCCTGAAACATCTAAAAAACAAAGCAACAGAGCCTAGGGCACTTCCACTTATGGTCCTATAGCTTAGGGAAATTAAAATCAAAAAGACACAGCCACCCCAAAGTTTGGGACGCCTCTGTTTACAAGAACCTCGTTTACCGTACAAGTTCAATATCACAGAAAGTGAAAAATGGTTAAAGAACTTGTGGTACTTACGTACAATGCAGTATCACTCAGCAATGAAATCTATGTCATCAGGCCCGTAGCAGCATAATGAGTGGATTCAGGTACGATGATTCTCACTGAAATAAGTCACACAGAAAAAGAAACATCATAAGATATCACTAATACACGGAATGTAAACTTGGCTACACAGGAACTGAATTCCAAAACAGAACAGGGTCTCAAATTTAGAAAACCAACTTATGCTTGCTTAAGGGGAAAGGTGAGTTGGGGTGCTGCATAAAACCAGAGATTGAAATGAGCACAGATAAAGTTCCTTAAGCCAAATATGGACTAGACAAGAGCTACTCCTTGCTCAACGAAATGGACTCAACACCCCATATTAAACGCCTAAGAATGTACCTGACTAGTAAGTATCTTAAAACCTATGGATTGCTATGTCTCCAAAAGAGAATCAAGCGTGTGTACAGGGGCATAAACGCAGCAGTGATAGGATTGGAGAGGTTCGGTGAGCAAATGAAGATCCTTTGAAGTCATATTGCATGGTACCCATTCCACGGGTCTCAACTCTCCAGGTTTAAGGTATTCTTCCTTCAGCTAAAACATGCATGTGGAACCTAGAGTATGATCAACCATGTGATCGGGAGACGTGTTCAAATATGTCTCAGTTTTCCTCCCCTGGTACTCGGGTGCAACATTCCAGACGCTTTACTAACACTCTCCCGACTTGGAGAGTCCGTCCCTTTAATCTCCTGTTTGGCCCAGTTTGCAATTTCTGCGGAAGATGAACAGGAATAGCGAGAACCAATGAGAGACTAGCTGGAGGTGTCTGGACGGGCAAATTTAACTCTCATTTCCCACCAGGAAGAGGAATTAACCAAAGGCTCAGCGTGCCGTGCCGGAACCAGATTAGGGCCTGAAGCCATCCTGCGGTGTTTCGGCCAGGTCACAAGAAAGCGAGTTGAAGAAAGGAGCTCAGGGGCACTGTAATTCACAAACCTGCAGAGTTATAAATGACAGCTATCGTCCAAAAATATACTGAAGTAAGGCTGCCAAGAGGACTTGAAAGCGGGGCAGAATTGCAGGAAACCGATTTCAGGAGGTAGACTGGAATTGCATTGAAAGCATAGGAAAAGAGGCAGAACGTCCACAATGATGCACTTGGCCAAAAAGGGCGTATGCGTTTTTTCCTGAATATATTCAGGAAAAAACGCATACGCCCTTTTTGGCCAACCAAGCAAGCTTGCAAAGGAAATCTGCACTACAATGAAGTCTCACTTCCCCCCGGTCAAAAGGGCCATCTGAAAAAAGTGTAAAATCCAGAAAGGCAGGACAGGCCATGGAGAACTGGGAGCCTTGTTATGCTGATGGGTGGGATGTAAATTGCCAACAGACACTCGGGAGAAGTGTATGGTGTTTCCGGAAACATCTAAAAAACAAAGCAACAGAGCCTAGGGCACTTCCACTTATGGTCCTATAGCTTAGGGAAATTAAAATCAAAAAGACACAGCCACCCCAAAGTTTGGGACGCCTCTGTTTATAAGAACCTCATTTACCGTTCAAGTTCAATATCACAGAAAGTGAAAAATGGATAAAGAACTTGTGGTACTTACGTACAATGCAGTATCACTCAGCAATGAAATCTATGTCATCAGGCCCGTAGCAGCATAATGAGTGGATTCAGGTACGATGATTCTAACTGAAATAAGTCACACAGAAAATGAAACATCATAAGGTATCACTAATACACGGAATGTGAACTTGGCTACACATGAACTGAATTACAAAACAGAACAGGGTCTCAAGTTTAGAAAACCAACTTATGCCTGCTTAAGGGGGAAGGTGAGTTGGGGTGCTGCATAAAAGCAGAGTTTGAAATTAGCACAGATACCGTTCCATAAGCCAAATATGTAATAGACTAGACCTACCCCTTGCTCAACGAAATGGATTCAACAATGAGGTATCACCTCACACCTGGTAGAATAGGCATCATAGAAAATCTACAAACAAAAAATGCTGGAAAGGGTGTGGAGAAAAGGATCCCTCTTCCACTACTGTTGGGAATATAAATTGATACAGTCATTATGGAGAACAATATGGAATTTCTTATGAAACTAACAATAGAATTACCATATGATACAGCAATCCCAGTACTGGACATATACCCAGACAAAACCATAAATCAAAAAGAGTCATTCACCGCAATGTTCATTGCATCACTATTTACAATATCGAGGTAATGGAAGCAACTTAAATGCCCACAGACAGACGAATGCATAAAGCTGTGGTACATATATAAAATGGAATATTACTAAGCCATGAAAAGGAATGAAATTGGGTCATTTGTAGAGACGTCGATGGATCTAGAGACTGTCATACAGTGTGAAGTAAGTCTGAAAGAGAAAAACAAATCTTGTATATTCATGCATATATGTGGAACCTAGAAAAACTGTACAGATTAACCATTTTGCAAGGCATAAATAGAGCAACAGATGTAGACAACAAACGTATGGACAACAAGGGGGGAAAGCTGTTGGGGGGGTGGTGGTGGGAGGAGTTGAGAGACTGGGATTGGCATGTATACATTTATATGTATAAAATAGATAACCAATAAGAACCTGCTGTATAAAAATATAAAATAAAATTCAAAATTAAAAAGAAATAAAATTTAAAAAATAAAACAAAAAACAATTATTCCCTGCACATACATGTATTTATATGAATAAATTATTTCCATGCTTATATCTGTAAATACAAAAAAGAGGAATAAAATCTACCTTGAACCAAAAACGAAAAAGAGAAAAAAAACACAGAACCCACCAGTTACACAGAGGAAAACCGTATCAGGGCACTTGCTCCAGTTGTAAACAATTCTGAAGTTGGTCAGTGGTGGGGAATCGTCTCCCATTCAGCCAGCAGCCCCCACGCAACAAGCGTCCTCATTGCAAAGCTGGGGCACCGTGCCGAGGCATCTGTGAGTAAACGTGAGCTGAGCCCCAGGCCAGTTGCTGCTGAACTATTCCCACCCGTCCCAGGTAAAACACCTGAATATATACAAGGACTTGAAAGCCTAGAGGAAGGGCCATAGAGCCACACGAGTGACAGCATGCCGGCCGACTTGGTGCCTGCAGGCCAGCCAGGATGGTCCTGGCCCTGGGTGCTCTTCTGGAAGATTTCCATTTCCCTGCCTGAGATACCCGTCCTGTCCCTGCCCCCACGGCTTTTTTCCTTCCTCACCTCTGCCCAGGGAGAAATTCCAGCAGCAGGTATGGGTGACACATCCTCTTCTTTAGCAGGTGGCAGCCTGGCAACTGCTGCAGAAAGTCCAGCAGAGCCCCACTCACACTGGGCCACCCACAAAGCCGTGGCCTCTCACTCCCTCCCACCAGCCCAGCCCCGAGACTGCTGACAGGGCAGAGAAAATGGCGTCAGGCACGGCTGCAGGGGCTCTTGCTGCCTGGAGTGGTATTTATATTGATCTCAACCCAGGCACACCTGGGGAGGGCTGGCCGGCACGGTAAGGCTGCCCAGGTCAGCCAATCATCACCCCTCAGGGGCTCACAGTTGCAGAAAATGGAACTTGCTGAACCGGCCAGGTCCAAGGAACAGGTGTGGGCTCCTGAGAGTCAGGATAGACAAGGGGCTGCAGCTTTGGCTTGTTTTCTAATCATTTTATCTGGCCCATGAGTGGGAGACAACTTCAAGAAAACCCTCTCCTAATGAGAGGAACCCAGGAGTCAGGGAGAGGAGGGGTGGGTGGTGGTTGGAGACAGAGGCCTGGTGCCCCGGGTGCAGTGGAAGTCTCTGGAAGACCAGGTGGAGGGAGGCCTCATGGAGTGATGCCCAGGGTCACAGACCTGTCGCAGCTGCTGTTTGTTAGTTCAAGTCCTGCTCTGAGGTGCTCTGTGTCAGCTCTGAGCGACAGGTGAGCTGGGGGTGCTCTGCAATGAGGGCTATGTGCACGGTTCCTGTGTGCCCAGCCCTGCCACGGTACCTGCAAGGGTAGCTCTGTATCCTGGGAGGGCCCTGACCACGAGAGCCCCGTGGGCTGGGGTGGGGGTGGGGTACCTGCCCAGGTGAGCTCCATATTCTGGGATTGGTCTGACCACGAGAGCCCCATGGGCTGCTGGGGACCTGGTAAAGGATGTCAGGACAGTCAGTGAAGCCACCGAGGATATACCTCCAGTTGCTCCTAATTCCTACACCCTGCTGGTCATTCTACCAACCACCAGGACATGGTATTCTGTATTAGTCTTCAATGATGCCTTCTTTTGTATTCCATTAGTCCCAGAGTCACAAGAAATTTTGGCTTGTGAGTGGCAGGACTCAACATACAACTAAAACAATACTTCCGGGCCGTTCGGCCCCAAGGGTGCAAAAATTCCCACACCATCTTTGGGGAAAGCTTAGCTAAAGACCTAAAAGTTCTACCTCTGGAAAAGGAAACCCTCCTTCAATATGCAGACGACATTCTGATCGCCAGCCCTACTAAGGAGGCCTCTGAACTACCAAGCCAATAAAGGATAGAAGTTGTCCAAGAAAAAGCTCAAATATCACAGACTGCGGTGACCTGCCTGGGCTTCATTCTCACAGAAGGTCAGAGAAGCCCATCCCAGGAAAGGGAAGAAACCATTTTCAGCCTTACCCCTTTCTAAAACTAGAAGACAGCTTAGGGGTTCCTGGGGAGGCCAGGGTTTGCTGCTTCTGGATCCCTAACTACAGTCTACTAGCTGGGCCTCTATATGAAACACTGAAAGGAAAAGATGATGATCCTTTGGAATAGAATCCAGAAGTGGCCTTTCAAGAATGGAAAGAGCAGTCAATTCAGACCCTTGCCCTGGAACTCCCTAATTTAGCTAAACCCTTTGACCTTTACATTCCCGGTGAAAGGTGAATCGCCATTGGAGAATTAGTGCAAAAACTGGGACCACTTGAAATGGAACAATGCAAGAATGCCATCCAGGTAGGATAAACTACGGTCACTAAGGGGCTTGGCCCACTGCCACATCTGGCCAAGATAATGGCGGTATCTAAAAACCTGGAAATCAGCAGCCCAAAAGGCCACCTCCCTCCTAAGGGAAAAGGACCCCACGTGGTGATCCTAACCACCAACCATGCCCTGAAGTTGCAGGGTTCGCTCCGTGGGCACACCGACCTTGAGTGAGGAGGCCCTCCAACTCCAACATCCAGAGAGATAACCGGGGGCAACAGGGCACCATGACGACTCGTGTGAACATCACTTGACCTGGAGTTTCTCTCATAAAACAACAAGAGTGTGTCCCAAAAGAGTAGACTACTGCTTGCAGGACTTACTGCACCCAGAGGGGAGCTAATAATCTTGGCGGGGGAACGGTATATCACACTGTCACCATAGAAAAGCCTACAGACACCGTGATGATGGTGGCCAATAAGACCGGCTGGACTCCTGTTTACTTCAAAAGGCTGTTGACTCAGTGGCCATCATGGTCCTTGATCACCACTGACCCTGGACTGTCTGGGAGTTGAGCGGGCAGGGCTCTGACACCTGGTGCTGTTTGTACGTTAATTCAGGGGCCTAATTGAAGAAAGCGCAGACTACTGGTCAGAGCATCTAGGCTGGCAGAAACGGTCAGCCTAAGGTGGCCGAACAAATGTGGGGCGGGGTGAAACCGGCCCCCACAGCGTCTCTGCACATCTCTTTCCTGGACCCTTAAAGGTCATTAGAATCTATAACACTTCCAATGCTGGTGCTCAGGTGGACGAGCAGGGAGGCAGGGGTCCTGGGGACAATCAACGTCACCGGGAGGCTGCTGGGGAGAAGCTCTGACCCTCGCCCCAGGGTATGAGGGCTCCCAACTCAGCACTCAGCAGTTACAGAAGAAGGGTCTGCACCCTCAGCACTCCAAGAATGAGGAACAGGACAAAAGGCAGAGGAGGGGTTTGTCCCCAGCAAAGCCCATTAAAAATCCCTGGGAGATAAAAATAGAATCTGGGCAATAAAGTCAAGTCTAACCTTTTTTATCCTTTGTGCTTTGTCTAATTTCACGTGCTCCTAGGGTCCCGCATGCAGAGGTTCCACACCCGGCACTTCAGACCAGATTTCCTAGTGCAGAATGGCTGGGTCGACACCTCAGCTCCTGGGGCCCAGTGCAGACTCCACGATATAGAGCCTGAGCTACAGCCAACCCGGCCCTCGAGAGCTCCGCACCCTCCCTCCCACTGACTCTGACAGGATCTCTACACAGCAGCCCAGCCCACAGCCCACAGCCCACGGGGTAGTGCATGCTCTCACCTCTCCATTCTCTGATCAAAATATAAAGTTTCCTTTGCTTGTGAACCAAACTCAGTCTCGATCTGTTGGCCCCAATGACACTGGGCAGGGGGACACTTGTTGGGGTCCACTCTGGAAGATCAGTAACAGAAATTGAGACTATTGTAACCTCAATGAACAGATGTGTGAGCCAAACTGTAGTTAACATAGAACAGTGTATAAGGCTCGGGTAAAATAAGATGTTTCTAACACTTCCATTTGATATTTCCATCACTTTATTATAAGCAAGTTCAGTGAAAAGGTTTGTCTTATTTGTCAGGTCAATATTAGAGAAATGAAGTGATTTCTTTCCAAGGATGTACATCTAATAATCTTGGTTAAACCTTCAATCTTGTTTTAAATGCTTTTCCATTGAAAATGATACCTCTCTTTCAGCTCCCCCATTTCTGAGAAGTATAAAATCTTATAATTTATTATTACCAAAGGGGAAAGGTGGGAGGAGGGATAAATTAACAGTTTGGGATTAACACATACACACTGCTATGTATAAAATAGATCATCAACAAGGAACTACTGTATAGCACAGGGAACTACACTCAACATTTTGCAATAACCTATAAGGGGAAATAATCTGAAAAAGAATAGATATTTTTATTGACATCATCTATCAATGACAGTTAAAGTGTAACCTAAGGGAAGCTGGTGGTGAGTGCTTCTGACCCTGAAGACTTCAATCATCTAAAGTTTGGACTCTGCCTACTTCCCATGGCCCTTAATGAACATATGTGTAGCCGTAACTTAAAAACTTCCCCAGTTTGGGTTTCGGGGAGACACTGATTTTGAAAAAGCCCTGGTGTTCTCCTTACATGAATGGGACTCTTCCTACTGCTAAAACATGTCTGTCACACCCAGAGGATGGTATACCGTCTGATCGGGAAGAGTTTGGAAAAGGCATCTCATCTCCTCATCTCCTGGTGCTCGGGTTCACCCCTCCAGCGTCTTTACTAACAGTCTCCCCACTTGGAGATGTCAGCACTGTCAACATCCTGTTGCGTACAGTTTGGAATTTGTCCAGAGGATGAAGCGGAAGGATGAGGAACAATGAGAGACAAGTCCTAGGTGTTCAGACAGGCACATGTCACTCTAATTTCCAATCAGGAAGACGAATTGACCAAAGGCTAGGGTTGCCCATGGAAACAATATAGGGCTTGAGGAAATCCCGCTGCTTTGTGGCCAGTTCCCATAAACACAAGTTGAACAATGGAACTCAGGGGCAGTAAAATTCACAAAACTGCAGAGTTGAAAATATCCATCACTGAAAAATGTCTTGAGGAAAGTCAGAAAAAAGGACTTGTAAGCAAGGGAGAATGGCAGGAAAGGGATTTGAGGAGGTAGAAAGGACTCGCCATTAAGCACAAGAAAAGGAGCTGAACATTGCCAACATTGCAGTTGGCCAAAAAGGGTGTATGCGTTTTTTTCTGTATATATTCAAGAAAAGGGCATACACTTTTTTAGCCAACCAAACAGATGGGCACTGGAAGTCAATACTACAAAAGATATCACTTCGCATCAGTCAGAAGAGCCATCCTCATAAAGCGTAAACAACAGAAATGCAGGACAGAGCAACGAGAAGAGGGAGCCCTGTGAGACTTATAGTGGAAATGTATATTGCCAACGGCCATTCTGGAGAAGTGTATTGTATTTACTAAAGCATCTAAAAAATGAGCTACAGAGCATAGGGCACTTGCACTCATGGGCGTATATCTTGGGAAAAACAAAAATCGAGAGGACACAGGCACCCCAATGTTTACCCCCTCTCTGTTTAAAAGATCCTCGACTAGGATATAACTTAAATGTCTCTGGAGGGAAAAAATGGATAGAGATGTGGTACTTAGGTAGAGTGGAATATTATTCAGCCTGGAAATCAATGAAATATGGCCAGTTGTAACAACTCCGGAGGAGTTACGTATGATCATTCTAAGTGACAGAATTCAAAAAGAAAAAGACACATATCATAAGATATCACTTAAAGGTGGAATCCAAAATGGCTACACATGAAATAAATTACAAAACAAAAACATAGTCAAATATGTAGAAAACACGCATAAGGCTGCTAAACGGGAAAGGTGGGGAGGGGTGAGGCATCATCCAGGAGGTTGAAATTAGCAAAGATACCATTCCAAATACCAAACTGATAATCAACAAGGCCTACACGGTAACTAAAAGAACTGCACTCAGCACACTCAAGTCACCGGAAAAGAATATATACGACTGGTAAGAATCTGAAAAAGAATTTATTGATGTCTCTCTGTACGTGAATCAAGTGGATGTACAGCAGCAAGAAACAGAGCTTTGAAAATCAGCTGTAACCAATATAGTAATAAATTGAAAAAAATAAACGACAGAGAGACAGAGAAAACCTCTTACAACTTTTCCTCAGGGACGGTGATGCAACATGGATTGAACACATCTAGACCCACAGCAGGATGAGACATAAGGCTGGAAACTGTTTGCGCTAAGAGAAATGTGAGGTTGGGTGAGGAAATGCACACCCTTTAAAGTAATACTACCTGGTACCCATTCAATGGGTCCCAAATCTGCAGGTTCAAGGGATCTTCCTATAGCTAAAACATGCATGGAAAACCCAGAGGACTGTACACCATGTGATCGGGAGATGTGTCTAAAATGCACCTCATTTATCCTCTCCTGGTGCTCCTGTTCACCATTCCAGCCACGCTACTTAGAATCTCCCCACTTGGAGAATCAGCACATTTAAACTTCTGTTTCACACATTTTGCAAATTGTGAGGAGGATGAACGGGAAGAGGGGGAACCAATGAGAGAATAGTTGTAGGGGTTTGGACGGGCACATATCACTCTAATTTCCCATTAAGAATAAGAATTAAAGAAAGGCTCAGCCTGCCTCGCCGGAGCCAAAATAGGGCCTGAAGCAATCCTGCGGGTTTGAGGCCAGCTCACAAAAGAACAACTTAAAAAATGGAGCTCAGGGTCACTGCAATTCACAAACCTGCAGAGTTATAAATGAAAACTAACGTCCAAAAATATGTTGAGGTAAGGCAAAGAAGAGGATCTGAATGCAAGACAGAATTGCAAGAAACAGATTTCAAGAGATAGATTGGACTCGTCTTTAACGCACATGAAAAGCGGCAGAATTTCGACAATGATGCAGTTGGCCCAAAAGGGCGTATGCGTTTTTTCCCGATTATATCCAGGAAAAAACGCATACGCACTTTATGGGCAACGAAGCAAGCAAGCAATGCAAATGTGCACAACAAAGAAGTCTCGTTTCCCACCGGTCAAAAGGGCCATCCTAAAAAATTGTAAAAACCAGAAATGCAGGACAGGCCATGGAGAACAGGGAGCCTTTATACGCTGATGGGCAGTGTGTGGACTGCCGAGAGCCACTCTGGAGAAGTGTATGGTGGTTCCTAAATCATCTAAAAAACAGAGCTACAGAGCATAGGACACTTCCAATCATGGGAGTATATCTAGGGAAGTCTAAAAATCAACAAGACACAAGCACACCACAGTTTAGGGCTACTCTGTTTACAAGAACCTCAACTTCAGTACACCTTAAATATCCCAGGAAAGAGAACAATGGATAAAGAAGATGTGGTACTTATGTACAATTTCTTCACCATGAAATCAATGTAATAAGGCTAGTAGAAGGATAAAGAGTGGATTTAGGTCCGATAATACTACTTGAAATAAGTCAAACAGAAAAAGAAACATATCATAAGATATCACTTATACAGGGAGGGTAAATATGGCTGCACAAGAAATGAATTACAGAACAGAACAGTGTCTCACATTTAGAAAACACACTTATGTCAGCTTAAGGGGAAAGGAGAGGTGGGGTGATGCATAAAACCAGAGTTTGAAATTAGCACAGATACCGTTCAATAAACCAAATAGGTATTAGACAAGATCTACACCTTGCTCAATGAACTGGCCTCAACACACCCTATACACCACAGAGAAATATATCTGAGTAATAAGAATCTTAAAACCCATGTATTGATATATCTCCATAAGGGAATCAAGTGTGTGCAGAGCGGCACAAACACAGCAGTGAAAATGAGCTAAACCCCATTATAGAAATAAATTTTAAAAACAAAACGCTGAAACAATGAAAGAGAGAAAAATTCTTACAAAATTCGCTCAGGGGCTGTGATGCAACCTGGATTGACCACATATAAACCCACAGCTGGATAAGACATAAGGCTGGACACTTGGGGCTGAGAGGATTGGTGAGCTTTGGTGAGCAACTGCCGAAAGTTTAATGCAATACTTCATGCTACTCAGTCCAAGGGTCCCAACACTCCAGGTTGAAGGGAATCTTCCTACAGCTAAACCATGCTTGGGAAACCCAGCGACTGGTATGCCATATGATCGGGAAAGGTTTCTAAAACACACCTCATTTTTCCTCTCCTGGGGCTCCGGATCGACATTCCAGCCACTTTACTAACAACATCCCCACATGGAGAGTCAATGCCTTTAAGTTCTGGTATCGCACAGTCTGCAGTTAGTGCGGAGGATGAATGGGAATGGGGGAACCAGTGAGAAACTAGCTGTAGCGGTTTCAATGGGCACATGTCACTCTAATTTCACATCAGTAAGAAGAATTAACCAAAGGCACAGCAAGGTGCCCCAGAAGAAGAATAGAGCTTCAAGGAATCCTGTGGTTATGGGGCAAGATCACAAAAATAAGAGCTGAAAAATGGAGCTAAGGGCCACTGCAATTCAAAAACCTGCAGAGTTATAAAGGCCAACTATTTTCAAAAAATATATTGAGGTAAGGCTATGAAGAAGCATTGAAAGCAAGGCAGAATTGCAGGCAACCGATTTCAGGAGATACACTGGAATTGCATTGAAAACATATGAAGAGAGTCAGAACCTCGACAATGATGCACTTGGCCAAAAAGGGCGTATGTGTTTTTTCCTGAATATAGTCAGGAAAAAAAGCATACACACTTTTTGGCCAACCAAGCAAGCTTGCAAAGGAAATCTGCACTACAATGAAGTCTCACTTCCCCCCGGTCAAAAGGGCCATCTGAAAAAAGTGTAAAATCCAGAAAGGCAGGACAGGCCATGGAGAACTGGGAGCCTTGTTATGCTGATGGGCGGGATGTAAATTGCCAACAGACACTCGGGAGAAGTGTATGGTGTTTCCTGAAACATCTAAAAAACAAAGCAACAGAGCCTAGGGCACTTCCACTTATGGTCCTATAGCTTAGGGAAATTAAAATCAAAAAGACACAGCCACCCCAAAGCTTGGGACGCCTCTGTTTACAAGAACCTCGTTTACAGTACAAGTTCAACATCGCAGAAAGTGAAAAATGGATAAAGAAATTGTGGTATTTACTTACAAAGCAATATCACTCAGCAATGAAATCTATGTCATCAGGCCCTTAGCAGCACAATGAGTGGATTCAGGTACGATGATTCTAACTGAAATAAGTCACACAGAAAAAGAAACATCATAAGATATCAGTAATACACGGAATGTAAACTTGGCTACACAGGAACTGAATTACAGAACAGAACAGGGTCTCAAATTTAGAAAACCAACTTATGCTTGCTTAAGGGTAAAGGTGAGTTGGGGTGCTGCATAAAACCAGAGATTGAAACGAGCACAGATAAAGTTCCTTAAGCCAAATATGGAATAGACAAGAGCTACTCCTTGCTCAACGAAATGGACTCAACACCGCATATTAAACGCCTAAGAATGTACCTGACTAGTAAGTATCTTAAAACCTATGGATTGCTATGTCTCCGAAAGAGAATCAAGCATGTGTACAGGGGCATAAACGCAGCAGTGATAGGATTGGAGAGGTTCGGTGAGCAAATGAAGACCCTTTGAAGTCATATTGCATGGTACCCATTCCACGGGTTTCAACTACCCAGGTTTAAGGTATTCTTCCTTCAGCTAAAACATGCATGTGGAACCTAGAGTATGATCAACCATGTGATCGGGAGACGTGTTCAAATATGTCTCAGTTTTCGTACCCTGGTACTCGGGTGCAACATTCCAGACGCTTTACTAACACTCTCCCGACTTGGAGAGTCCGTCCCTTTAATCTCCTGTTTGGCCCAGTTTGCAATTTCTGCGGAAGATGAACAGGAATAGTGAGAACCAACGAGAGACTAGCTGGAGGTGTCTGGACGAGCAAATTTAACTCTCATTTCCCACCAGAAAGAGGAATTAACCAAAGGCTCAGCGTGCCGTGCCGGAACCAGATTAGGGCCTGAAGCCATCCTGCGGTGTTGCGGCCAGCTCAAAAGAAAGCGAGTTGAAGAAAGGAGCTCAGGGGCACTGTAATTCACAAACCTGCAGAGTTATAAATGACAGCTATCGTCCAAAAATATACTGAAGTAAGGCTGCCAAGAGGACTTGAAAGCGGGGCAGAATTGCAGGAAACCGATTTCAGGAGGTAGACTGGAATTGCATTGAAAGCATAGGAAAAGAGGCAGAACGTCCACAATGATGCACTTGGCCAAAAAGGGCGTATGCGTTTTTTCCTGAATATATTCAGGAAAAAACGCATACGCCCTTTTTGGCCAACCAAGCAAGCTTGCAAAGGAAATCTGCACTACAATGAAGTCTCACTTCCCCCCGGTCAAAAGGGCCATCTGAAAAAAGTGTAAAATCCAGAAAGGCAGGACAGGCCATGGAGAACTGGGAGCCTTGTTATGCTGATGGGCGGGATGTAAATTGCCAACAGACACTCGGGAGAAGTGTATGGTGTTTCCTGAAACATCTAAAAAACAAAGCAACAGAGCCTAGGGCACTTCCACTTATGGTCCTGTAGCTTAGGGAAATTAAAATCAAAAAGACACAGCCACCCCAAAGTTTGGGACGCCTCTGTTTACAACAACCTCATTTACAGTACAAGTTCAACATCGCAGAAAGTGAAAAATGGATAAAGAAGGTGTGGTATTTACTTACAAAGCAATATCACTCAGCAATGAAATCTATGTCATCAGGCCCTTAGCAGCACAATGAGTGGATTCAGGTACGATGATTCTAACTGAAATAAGTCACACAGAAAAAGAAACATCATAAGATATCAGTAATACACGGAATGTAAACTTGGCTACACAGGAACTGAATTACAGAACAGAACAGGGTCTCAAATTTAGAAAACCAACTTATGCTTGCTTAAGGGTAAAGGTGAGTTGGGGTGCTGCATAAAACCAGAGATTGAAACGAGCACAGATAAAGTTCCTTAAGCCAAATATGGAATAGACAAGAGCTACTCCTTGCTCAACGAAATGGACTCAACACCGCATATTAAACGCCTAAGAATGTACCTGAGTAGTAAGTATCTTAAAACCTATGGATTGCTATGTCTCCGAAAGAGAATCAAGCATGTGTACAGGGGCATAAACGCAGCAGTGATAGGATTGGAGAGGTTCGGTGAGCAAATGAAGACCCTTTGAAGTCATATTGCATGGTACCCATTCCACGGGTTTCAACTACCCAGGTTTAAGTTATTCTTCCTTCAGCTAAAGCATGCATGTGGAACCCAGAGTATGATCAACCATGTGAACGGGAGACGTGTTCAAATATGTCTCAGTTTTCCTCCCCTGGTACTCGGGTGCAACATTCCAGACGCTTTACTAACACTCTCCCCACTTGGAGAGTCAGTCCATTTAACCTCCTGTTTGGCCCAGTTTGCAATTTCTGTGGAAGATGAACAGGAATAGCGAGAACCAATGAGAGACTAGCTGGAGGTGTCTGGACGGGCAAATTTAACTCTCATTTCCCACCAGGAAGAGGAATTAACCAAAGGCTCACAATGCCATGTTGGAACCAGATTAGGGCCTGAAGCCATCCTGCGGTGTTGCGGCCAGGTCACAAGAAAGCGAGTTGAAGAAAGGAGCTCAGGGGCACTGTAATTCACAAACCTGCAGAGTTATAAATGACAGCTATCGTCCAAAAATATACTGAAGTAAGGCTGCCAAGAGGACTTGAAAGCGGGGCAGAATTGCAGGAAACCGATTTCAGGAGGTAGACTGGAATTGCATTGAAAGCATAGGAAAAGAGGCAGAACGTCCACAATGATGCACTTGGCCAAAAAGGGCGTATGCGTTTTTTCCTGAATATATTCAGGAAAAAACGCATACGCTCTTTTTGGCTAACCAAGCAACCTTGCAAAGGAAATCTGCACTACAATGAAGTCTCACTTCCCCCAGTCAAAAGGGCCATCTGAAAAAAGTGTAAAATCCAGAAAGGCAGGACAGGCCATGGAGAACTGGGAGCCTTGTTATGCTGATGGGCGGGATGTAAATTGCCTACAGACACTCGGGAGAAGTGTATGGTGTTTCCTGAAACATCTAAAAAACAAAGCAACAGAGCCTAGGGCACTTCCACTTATGGTCCTGTAGCTTAGGGAAATTAAAATCAAAAAGACACAGCCACCCCAAAGTTTGGGACGCCTCTGTTTACAAGAACCTCGTTTACCGTACAAGTTCAATATCACAGAAAGTGAAAAATGGATAAAGAAGTTGTGGTACTTACGTACAATGCAGTATCACTCAGCAATGAAATCTATGTCATCAGGCCCGTAGCAGCATAATGAGTAGATTCAGATACGATGATTCTCACTGAAATAAGTCACACAGAAAAAGAAACATCATAAGATATCACTAATACACGGAATGTAAACTTGGCTACACAGGAACTGAATTCCAAAACAGAACAGTGTCTCAAATTTAGAAAACCAACTTGTGCTTGCTTAAGGGGAAAGGTGAGTTGGGGTGCTGCATAAAACCAGAGATTGAAATGAGCACATATAATTTTCCTTAAGCCAAATATGGAATAGACAAGAGCTACTCCTTGCTCAACGAAATGGACTCAACACCGCATATTAAACGCCTAAGAATGTACCTGACTAGTAAGTATCTTAAAACCTATGGATTGCTATGTCTCTGAAAGAGAATCAAGCATGTGTACAGGGGCATAAACGCAGCAGTGATAAGATTGGAGAGGTTCGGTGAGCAAATGAAGACCCTTTGAAGTCATATTGCATGGTACCCATTCCAAGGGTTTCAACTACCGAGGTTTAAGGTATTCTTCCTTCAGCTAAAATATGCATGTGGAACCCAGAGTATGATCAACCATGTGAACGGGAGACGTGTTCAAATATGTCTCAGTTTTCCTCCCCTGGTACTCGGGTGCAACATTCCAGACGCTTTACTAACACTCTCTCCACTTGGAGAGTCAGCGCCTTTAACCTCCTGTTTGGCCCAGTTTTCAATTTCTGCGGAAGATGAACAGGAATAGGGAGAACCAATGAGAGACTAGCTGGAGGTGTCTGGACGGGCAAATTTAACTCTCATTTACCACCAGGAAGAGGAATTAACCAAAGGCTCAGCGTGCCGTGCCGGAACCAGATTAGGGCCTGAAGCCATCCTGCGGTGTTGCGGCCAGGTCACAAGAAAGCGAGTTGAAGAAAGGAGCTCAGGGGCACTGTAATTCACAAACCTGCAGAGTTATAAATGACAGCTATCGTCCAAAAATATACTGAAGTAAGGCTGCCAAGAGGACTTGAAAGCGGGGCAGAATTGCAGGAAACCGATTTCAGGAGGTAGACTGGAATTGCATTGAAAGCATAGGAAAAGAGGCAGAACGTCCACAATGATGCACTTGGCCAAAAAGGGCGTATGCGTTTTTTCCTGAATATATTCAGGAAAAAACGCATACGCCCTTTTTGGCCAACCAAGCAAGCTTGCAAAGGAAATCTGCACTACAATGAAGTCTCACTTCCCCCCGGTCAAAAGGGCCATCTGAAAAAAGTGTAAAATCCAGAAAGGCAGGACAGGCCATGGAGAACTGGGAGCCTTGTTATGCTGATGGGTGGGATGTAAATTGCCAACAGACACTCGGGAGAAGTGTATGGTGTTTCCGGAAACATCTAAAAAACAAAGCAACAGAGCCTAGGGCACTTCCACTTATGGTCCTATAGCTTAGGGAAATTAAAATCAAAAAGACACAGCCACCCCAAAGTTTGGGACGCCTCTGTTTATAAGAACCTCATTTACCGTTCAAGTTCAATATCACAGAAAGTGAAAAATGGATAAAGAACTTGTGGTACTTACGTACAATGCAGTATCACTCAGCAATGAAATCTATGTCATCAGGCCCGTAGCAGCATAATGAGTGGATTCAGGTACGATGATTCTAACTGAAATAAGTCACACAGAAAATGAAACATCATAAGGTATCACTAATACACGGAATGTGAACTTGGCTACACATGAACTGAATTACAAAACAGAACAGGGTCTCAAGTTTAGAAAACCAACTTATGCCTGCTTAAGGGGGAAGGTGAGTTGGGGTGCTGCATAAAAGCAGAGTTTGAAATTAGCACAGATACCGTTCCATAAGCCAAATATGTAATAGACTAGACCTACCCCTTGCTCAACGAAATGGATTCAACAATGAGGTATCACCTCACACCTGGTAGAATAGGCATCATAGAAAATCTACAAACAAAAAATGCTGGAAAGGGTGTGGAGAAAAGGATCCCTCTTCCACTACTGTTGGGAATATAAATTGATACAGTCATTATGGAGAACAATATGGAATTTCTTATGAAACTAACAATAGAATTACCATATGATACAGCAATCCCAGTACTGGACATATACCCAGACAAAACCATAAATCAAAAAGAGTCATTCACCGCAATGTTCATTGCATCACTATTTACAATATCGAGGTAATGGAAGCAACTTAAATGCCCACAGACAGACGAATGCATAAAGCTGTGGTACATATATAAAATGGAATATTACTAAGCCATGAAAAGGAATGAAATTGGGTCATTTGTAGAGACGTCGATGGATCTAGAGACTGTCATACAGTGTGAAGTAAGTCTGAAAGAGAAAAACAAATCTTGTATATTCATGCATATATGTGGAACCTAGAAAAACTGTACAGATTAACCATTTTGCAAGGCATAAATAGAGCAACAGATGTAGACAACAAACGTATGGACAACAAGGGGGGAAAGCTGTTGGGGGGGTGGTGGTGGGAGGAGTTGAGAGACTGGGATTGGCATGTATACATTTATATGTATAAAATAGATAACCAATAAGAACCTGCTGTATAAAAATATAAAATAAAATTCAAAATTAAAAAGAAATAAAATTTAAAAAATAAAACAAAAAACAATTATTCCCTGCACATACATGTATTTATATGAATAAATTATTTCCATGCTTATATCTGTAAATACAAAAAAGAGGAATAAAATCTACCTTGAACCAAAAACGAAAAAGAGAAAAAAAACACAGAACCCACCAGTTACACAGAGGAAAACCGTATCAGGGCACTTGCTCCAGTTGTAAACAATTCTGAAGTTGGTCAGTGGTGGGGAATCGTCTCCCATTCAGCCAGCAGCCCCCACGCAACAAGCGTCCTCATTGCAAAGCTGGGGCACCGTGCCGAGGCATCTGTGAGTAAACGTGAGCTGAGCCCCAGGCCAGTTGCTGCTGAACTATTCCCACCCGTCCCAGGTAAAACACCTGAATATATACAAGGACTTGAAAGCCTAGAGGAAGGGCCATAGAGCCACACGAGTGACAGCATGCCGGCCGACTTGGTGCCTGCAGGCCAGCCAGGATGGTCCTGGCCCTGGGTGCTCTTCTGGAAGATTTCCATTTCCCTGCCTGAGATACCCGTCCTGTCCCTGCCCCCACGGCTTTTTTCCTTCCTCACCTCTGCCCAGGGAGAAATTCCAGCAGCAGGTATGGGTGACACATCCTCTTCTTTAGCAGGTGGCAGCCTGGCAACTGCTGCAGAAAGTCCAGCAGAGCCCCACTCACACTGGGCCACCCACAAAGCCGTGGCCTCTCACTCCCTCCCACCAGCCCAGCCCCGAGACTGCTGACAGGGCAGAGAAAATGGCGTCAGGCACGGCTGCAGGGGCTCTTGCTGCCTGGAGTGGTATTTATATTGATCTCAACCCAGGCACACCTGGGGAGGGCTGGCCGGCACGGTAAGGCTGCCCAGGTCAGCCAATCATCACCCCTCAGGGGCTCACAGTTGCAGAAAATGGAACTTGCTGAACCGGCCAGGTCCAAGGAACAGGTGTGGGCTCCTGAGAGTCAGGATAGACAAGGGGCTGCAGCTTTGGCTTGTTTTCTAATCATTTTATCTGGCCCATGAGTGGGAGACAACTTCAAGAAAACCCTCTCCTAATGAGAGGAACCCAGGAGTCAGGGAGAGGAGGGGTGGGTGGTGGTTGGAGACAGAGGCCTGGTGCCCCGGGTGCAGTGGAAGTCTCTGGAAGACCAGGTGGAGGGAGGCCTCATGGAGTGATGCCCAGGGTCACAGACCTGTCGCAGCTGCTGTTTGTTAGTTCAAGTCCTGCTCTGAGGTGCTCTGTGTCAGCTCTGAGCGACAGGTGAGCTGGGGGTGCTCTGCAATGAGGGCTATGTGCACGGTTCCTGTGTGCCCAGCCCTGCCACGGTACCTGCAAGGGTAGCTCTGTATCCTGGGAGGGCCCTGACCACGAGAGCCCCGTGGGCTGGGGTGGGGGTGGGGTACCTGCCCAGGTGAGCTCCATATTCTGGGATTGGTCTGACCACGAGAGCCCCATGGGCTGCTGGGGACCTGGTAAAGGATGTCAGGACAGTCAGTGAAGCCACCGAGGATATACCTCCAGTTGCTCCTAATTCCTACACCCTGCTGGTCATTCTACCAACCACCAGGACATGGTATTCTGTATTAGTCTTCAATGATGCCTTCTTTTGTATTCCATTAGTCCCAGAGTCACAAGAAATTTTGGCTTGTGAGTGGCAGGACTCAACATACAACTAAAACAATACTTCCGGGCCGTTCGGCCCCAAGGGTGCAAAAATTCCCACACCATCTTTGGGGAAAGCTTAGCTAAAGACCTAAAAGTTCTACCTCTGGAAAAGGAAACCCTCCTTCAATATGCAGACGACATTCTGATCGCCAGCCCTACTAAGGAGGCCTCTGAACTACCAAGCCAATAAAGGATAGAAGTTGTCCAAGAAAAAGCTCAAATATCACAGACTGCGGTGACCTGCCTGGGCTTCATTCTCACAGAAGGTCAGAGAAGCCCATCCCAGGAAAGGGAAGAAACCATTTTCAGCCTTACCCCTTTCTAAAACTAGAAGACAGCTTAGGGGTTCCTGGGGAGGCCAGGGTTTGCTGCTTCTGGATCCCTAACTACAGTCTACTAGCTGGGCCTCTATATGAAACACTGAAAGGAAAAGATGATGATCCTTTGGAATAGAATCCAGAAGTGGCCTTTCAAGAATGGAAAGAGCAGTCAATTCAGACCCTTGCCCTGGAACTCCCTAATTTAGCTAAACCCTTTGACCTTTACATTCCCGGTGAAAGGTGAATCGCCATTGGAGAATTAGTGCAAAAACTGGGACCACTTGAAATGGAACAATGCAAGAATGCCATCCAGGTAGGATAAACTACGGTCACTAAGGGGCTTGGCCCACTGCCACATCTGGCCAAGATAATGGCGGTATCTAAAAACCTGGAAATCAGCAGCCCAAAAGGCCACCTCCCTCCTAAGGGAAAAGGACCCCACGTGGTGATCCTAACCACCAACCATGCCCTGAAGTTGCAGGGTTCGCTCCGTGGGCACACCGACCTTGAGTGAGGAGGCCCTCCAACTCCAACATCCAGAGAGATAACCGGGGGCAACAGGGCACCATGACGACTCGTGTGAACATCACTTGACCTGGAGTTTCTCTCATAAAACAACAAGAGTGTGTCCCAAAAGAGTAGACTACTGCTTGCAGGACTTACTGCACCCAGAGGGGAGCTAATAATCTTGGCGGGGGAACGGTATATCACACTGTCACCATAGAAAAGCCTACAGACACCGTGATGATGGTGGCCAATAAGACCGGCTGGACTCCTGTTTACTTCAAAAGGCTGTTGACTCAGTGGCCATCATGGTCCTTGATCACCACTGACCCTGGACTGTCTGGGAGTTGAGCAGGCAGGGCTCTGACACCTGGTGCTGTTTGTACGTTAATTCAGGGGCCTAATTGAAGAAAGCGCAGACTACTGGTCAGAGCATCTAGGCTGGCAGAAACGGTCAGCCTAAGGTGGCCGAACAAATGTGGGGCGGGGTGAAACCGGCCCCCACAGCGTCTCTGCACATCTCTTTCCTGGACCCTTAAAGGTCATTAGAATCTATAACACTTCCAATGCTGGTGCTCAGGTGGACGAGCAGGGAGGCAGGGGTCCTGGGGACAATCAACGTCACCGGGAGGCTGCTGGGGAGAAGCTCTGACCCTCGCCCCAGGGTATGAGGGCTCCCAACTCAGCACTCAGCAGTTACAGAAGAAGGGTCTGCACCCTCAGCACTCCAAGAATGAGGAACAGGACAAAAGGCAGAGGAGGGGTTTGTCCCCAGCAAAGCCCATTAAAAATCCCTGGGAGATAAAAATAGAATCTGGGCAATAAAGTCAAGTCTAACCTTTTTTATCCTTTGTGCTTTGTCTAATTTCACGTGCTCCTAGGGTCCCGCATGCAGAGGTTCCACACCCGGCACTTCAGACCAGATTTCCTAGTGCAGAATGGCTGGGTCGACACCTCAGCTCCTGGGGCCCAGTGCAGACTCCACGATATAGAGCCTGAGCTACAGCCAACCCGGCCCTCGAGAGCTCCGCCCCCTCCCTCCCACTGACTCTGACAGGATCTCTACACAGCAGCCCAGCCCACAGCCCACGGGGTAGTGCATGCTCTCACCTCTCCATTCTCTGATCAAAATATAAAGTTTCCTTTGCTTGTGAACCAAACTCAGTCTCGATCTGTTGGCCCCAATGACACTGGGCAGGGGGACACTTGTTGGGGTCCACTCTGGAAGATCAGTAACAGAAATTGAGACTATTGTAACCTCAATGAACAGATGTGTGAGCCAAACTGTAGTTAACATAGAACAGTGTATAAGGCTCGGGTAAAATAAGATGTTTCTAACACTTCCATTTGATATTTCCATCACTTTATTATAAGCAAGTTCAGTGAAAAGGTTTGTCTTATTTGTCAGGTCAATATTAGAGAAATGAAGTGATTTCTTTCCAAGGATGTACATCTAATAATCTTGGTTAAACCTTCAATCTTGTTTTAAATGCTTTTCCATTGAAAATGATACCTCTCTTTCAGCTCCCCCATTTCTGAGAAGTATAAAATCTTATAATTTATTATTACCAAAGGGGAAAGGTGGGAGGAGGGATAAATTAACAGTTTGGGATTAACACATACACACTGCTATGTATAAAATAGATCATCAACAAGGAACTACTGTATAGCACAGGGAACTACACTCAACATTTTGCAATAACCTATAAGGGGAAATAATCTGAAAAAGAATAGATATTTTTATTGACATCATCTATCAATGACAGTTAAAGTGTAACCTAAGGGAAGCTGGTGGTGAGTGCTTCTGACCCTGAAGACTTCAATCATCTAAAGTTTGGACTCTGCCTACTTCCCATGGCCCTTAATGAACATATGTGTAGCCGTAACTTAAAAACTTCCCCAGTTTGGGTTTCGGGGAGACACTGATTTTGAAAAAGCCCTGGTGTTCTCCTTACATGAATGGGACTCTTCCTACTGCTAAAACATGTCTGTCACACCCAGAGGATGGTATACCGTCTGATCGGGAAGAGTTTGGAAAAGGCATCTCATCTCCTCATCTCCTGGTGCTCGGGTTCACCCCTCCAGCGTCTTTACTAACAGTCTCCCCACTTGGAGATGTCAGCACTGTCAACATCCTGTTGCGTACAGTTTGGAATTTGTCCAGAGGATGAAGCGGAAGGATGAGGAACAATGAGAGACAAGTCCTAGGTGTTCAGACAGGCACATGTCACTCTAATTTCCAATCAGGAAGACGAATTGACCAAAGGCTAGGGTTGCCCATGGAAACAATATAGGGCTTGAGGAAATCCCGCTGCTTTGTGGCCAGTTCCCATAAACACAAGTTGAACAATGGAACTCAGGGGCAGTAAAATTCACAAAACTGCAGAGTTGAAAATATCCATCACTGAAAAATGTCTTGAGGAAAGTCAGAAAAAAGGACTTGTAAGCAAGGGAGAATGGCAGGAAAGGGATTTGAGGAGGTAGAAAGGACTCGCCATTAAGCACAAGAAAAGGAGCTGAACATTGCCAACATTGCAGTTGGCCAAAAAGGGTGTATGCGTTTTTTTCTGTATATATTCAAGAAAAGGGCATACACTTTTTTAGCCAACCAAACAGATGGGCACTGGAAGTCAATACTACAAAAGATATCACTTCGCATCAGTCAGAAGAGCCATCCTCATAAAGCGTAAACAACAGAAATGCAGGACAGGGCAACGAGAAGAGGGAGCCCTGTGAGACTTATAGTGGAAATGTATATTGCCAACGGCCATTCTGGAGAAGTGTATTGTATTTACTAAAGCATCTAAAAAATGAGCTACAGAGCATAGGGCACTTGCACTCATGGGCGTATATCTTGGGAAAAACAAAAATCGAGAGGACACAGGCACCCCAATGTTTACCCCCTCTCTGTTTAAAAGATCCTCGACTAGGATATAACTTAAATGTCTCTGGAGGGAAAAAATGGATAGAGATGTGGTACTTAGGTAGAGTGGAATATTATTCAGCCTGGAAATCAATGAAATATGGCCAGTTGTAACAACTCCGGAGGAGTTACGTATGATCATTCTAAGTGACAGAATTCAAAAAGAAAAAGACACATATCATAAGATATCACTTAAAGGTGGAATCCAAAATGGCTACACATGAAATAAATTACAAAACAAAAACATAGTCAAATATGTAGAAAACACGCATAAGGCTGCTAAACGGGAAAGGTGGGGAGGGGTGAGGCATCATCCAGGAGGTTGAAATTAGCAAAGATACCATTCCAAATACCAAACTGATAATCAACAAGGCCTACACGGTAGCTAAAAGAACTGCACTCAGCACACTCAAGTCACCGGAAAAGAATATATACGACTGGTAAGAATCTGAAAAAGAATTTATTGATGTCTCTCTGTACGTGAATCAAGTGGATGTACAGCAGCAAGAAACAGAGCTTTGAAAATCAGCTGTAACCAATATAGTAATAAATTGAAAAAAATAAACGACAGAGAGACAGAGAAAACCTCTTACAACTTTTCCTCAGGGACGGTGATGCAACATGGATTGAACACATCTAGACCCACAGCAGGATGAGACATAAGGCTGGAAACTGTTTGCGCTAAGAGAAATGTGAGGTTGGGTGAGGAAATGCACACCCTTTAAAGTAATACTACCTGGTACCCATTCAATGGGTCCCAAATCTGCAGGTTCAAGGGATCTTCCTATAGCTAAAACATGCATGGAAAACCCAGAGGACTGTACACCATGTGATCGGGAGATGTGTCTAAAATGCACCTCATTTATCCTCTCCTGGTGCTCCTGTTCACCATTCCAGCCACGCTACTTAGAATCTCCCCACTTGGAGAATCAGCACATTTAAACTTCTGTTTCACACATTTTGCAAATTGTGAGGAGGATGAACGGGAAGAGGGGGAACCAATGAGAGAATAGTTGTAGGGGTTTGGACGGGCACATATCACTCTAATTTCCCATTAAGAATAAGAATTAAAGAAAGGCTCAGCCTGCCTCGCCGGAGCCAAAATAGGGCCTGAAGCAATCCTGCGGGTTTGAGGCCAGCTCACAAAAGAACAACTTAAAAAATGGAGCTCAGGGTCACTGCAATTCACAAACCTGCAGAGTTATAAATGAAAACTAACGTCCAAAAATATGTTGAGGTAAGGCAAAGAAGAGGATCTGAATGCAAGGCAGAATTGCAAGAAACAGATTTCAAGAGATAGATTGGACTCGTCTTTAACGCACATGAAAAGCGGCAGAATTTCGACAATGATGCAGTTGGCCCAAAAGGGCGTATGCGTTTTTTCCCGATTATATCCAGGAAAAAACGCATACGCACTTTATGGGCAACGAAGCAAGCAAGCAATGCAAATGTGCACAACAAAGAAGTCTCGTTTCCCACCGGTCAAAAGGGCCATCCTAAAAAATTGTAAAAACCAGAAATGCAGGACAGGCCATGGAGAACAGGGAGCCTTTATACGCTGATGGGCAGTGTGTGGACTGCCGAGAGCCACTCTGGAGAAGTGTATGGTGGTTCCTAAATCATCTAAAAAACAGAGCTACAGAGCATAGGACACTTCCAATCATGGGAGTATATCTAGGGAAGTCTAAAAATCAACAAGACACAAGCACACCACAGTTTAGGGCTACTCTGTTTACAAGAACCTCAACTTCAGTACACCTTAAATATCCCAGGAAAGAGAACAATGGATAAAGAAGATGTGGTACTTATGTACAATTTCTTCACCATGAAATCAATGTAATAAGGCTAGTAGAAGGATAAAGAGTGGATTTAGGTCCGATAATACTACTTGAAATAAGTCAAACAGAAAAAGAAACATATCATAAGATATCACTTATAGAGGGAGGGTAAATATGGCTGCACAAGAAAAGAATTACAGAACAGAACAGTGTCTCACATTTAGAAAACACACTTATGTCAGCTTAAGGGGAAAGGAGAGGTGGGGTGATGCATAAAACCAGAGTTTGAAATTAGCACAGATACCGTTCAATAAACCAAATAGGTATTAGACAAGATCTACACCTTGCTCAATGAACTGGCCTCAACACACCCTATACACCACAGAGAAATATATCTGAGTAATAAGAATCTTAAAACCCATGTATTGATATATCTCCATAAGGGAATCAAGTGTGTGCAGAGCGGCACAAACACAGCAGTGAAAATGAGCTAAACCCCATTATAGAAATAAATTTTAAAAACAAAACGCTGAAACAATGAAAGAGAGAAAAATTCTTACAAAATTCGCTCAGGGGCTGTGATGCAACCTGGATTGACCACATATAAACCCACAGCTGGATAAGACATAAGGCTGGACACTTGGGGCTGAGAGGATTGGTGAGCTTTGGTGAGCAACTGCCGAAAGTTTAATGCAATACTTCATGCTACTCAGTCCAAGGGTCCCAACACTCCAGGTTGAAGGGAATCTTCCTACAGCTAAACCATGCTTGGGAAACCCAGCGACTGGTATACCATATGATCGGGAAAGGTTTCTAAAACACACCTCATTTTTCCTCTCCTGGGGCTCCGGATCGACATTCCAGCCGCTTTACTAACAACATCCCCACATGGAGAGTCAATGCCTTTAAGTTCTGGTATCGCACAGTCTGCAGTTAGTGCGGAGGATGAATGGGAATAGGGGGAACCAGTGAGAAACTAGCTGTAGCGGTTTCAATGGGCACATGTCACTCTAATTTCACATCAGTAAGAAGAATTAACCAAAGGCACAGCAAGGTGCCCCAGAAGAAGAATAGAGCTTCAAGGAATCCTGTGGTTATGGGGCAAGATCACAAAAATAAGAGCTGAAAAATGGAGCTAAGGGCCACTGCAATTCAAAAACCTGCAGAGTTATAAAGGCCAACTATTTTCAAAAAATATATTGAGGTAAGGCTATGAAGAAGCATTGAAAGCAAGGCAGAATTGCAGGCAACCGATTTCAGGAGATACACTGGAATTGCATTGAAAACATATGAAGAGAGTCAGAACCTCGACAATGATGCACTTGGCCAAAAAGGGCGTATGTGTTTTTTCCTGAATATAGTCAGGAAAAAACGCATACACACTTTTTGGCCAACCAAGCAAGCTTGCAAAGGAAATCTACACTACAATGAAGTCTCACTTTCCCCTGGTCAAAAGGGCCATCTGAAAAAAGTGTAAAATCCATAAAGGCAGGACAGGCCATGGAGAACTGGGAGCCTTCTAATGCTGATGGGCGGGATGTAAATTGCCAACAGCCACTCTGGAGAAGTGTATGGTGTTTCCTGAAACATCTAAAAAACAAAGCAACAGAGCCTAGGGCACTTCCACTTATGGTCCTAGAGATTAGGGAAATTAAAATCAAAAAGACAGAGCCACCCCAAAGTTTGGGATGGCTGTGTTTACAAGAACCTCATATACGGTACAAGTTCAATATCGCAGAAAGTGAAAAATGGATAAATAACTTGTGGTACTTACATACAATGCAGTATCACTCAGCAATGAAATCTATGTCATCAGGCCCGTAGCAGCACAATGAGTGGATTCAGGTACGATGATTCTAACTGAAATAACTCACACAGAAAAAGAAACATCATAAGACATCACTAATACACGGAATGTAAACTTGGCTACACAGGAACTGAATTCCAAAACAGAACAGGGTCTCAAATTTAGAAAACCAACTTATGCTTCCTTAGGGGGAAATGTAAGTTGGGGTGCTGCATAAAACCAGAGATTGAAATGAGCACAGATAAAGTTCCTTAAGCCAAATATGGAATAGACAAGAGCTACTCCTTGCTCAACGAAATGGACTCAACACCGCATATTAAACGCCTAAGAATATACCTGACTAGTAAGTATCTTAAAACCTATGGATTGCTATGTCTCCAAAAGAGAATCAAGCGTGTGTACAGGGTCATAAACGCAGCATTGATAGTATTGGAGAGGTTCGGTGAGCAAATGAAGACCCTTTGAAGTCATATTGCATGGTACCCATTCCACGGCTCTCAACTCTCCAGGTTTAAGGTATTCTTCCTTCAGCTAAAATATGCATGTGGAACCCAGAGTATGATCAACCATGTGAACGGGAGACGTGTTCAAATATGTCTCAGTTTTCGTACCCTGGTACTCGGGTGCAACATTCCAGACGCTTTACTAACACTCTCCCCACTTGGAGAGTCAGTCCCTTTAACCTCCTGTTTGGCCCAGTTTGCAATTTCTGCGGAAGATGAACAGGAATAGCGAGAACCAATGAGAGACTAGCTGGAGGTGTCTGGACGGGCAAATTTAACTCTCATTTCCCACCAGGAAGAGGAATTAACCAAAGGCTCAGCGTGCCGTGCCAGAACCAGATTAGGGCCTGAAGCCATCCTGCGGTGTTGCGGCCAGGTCACAAGAAAGCGAGTTGAAGAAAGGAGCTCAGGGGCACTGTAATTCACAAACCTGCAGAGTTATAAATGACAGCTATCGTCCAAAAATATACTGAAGTAAGGCTGCCAAGAGGACTTGAAAGCGGGGCAGAATTGCAGGAAACCGATTTCAGGAGGTAGACTGGAATTGCATTGAAAGCATAGGAAAAGAGGCAGAACGTCCACAATGATGCACTTGGCCAAAAAGGGCGTATGTGTTTTTTCCTGAATATATTCAGGAAAAAACGCATACGCCCTTTTTGGCCAACCAAGCAAGCTTGCAAAGGAAATCTGCACTACAATGAAGTCTCACTTCCCCCGGTCAAAAGGGCCATCTGAAAAAAGTGTAAAATCCAGAAAGGCAGGACAGGCCATGGAGAACTGGGAGCCTTGTTATGCTGATGGGCGGGATGTAAATTGCCAACAGCCACTCGGGAGAAGTGTATGGTGTTTCCGGAAACATCTAAAAAACAAAGCAACAGAGCCTAGGGCACTTCCACTTATGGTCCTATAGCTTAGGGAAATTAAAATCAAAAAGACACAGCCACCCCAAAGTTTGGGACGCCTCTGTTTACAAGAACCTCGTTTACAGTACAAGTTCAACATCGCAGAAAGTGAAAAATGGATAAAGAAGGTGTGGTATTTACTTACAAAGCAATATCACTCAGCAATGAAATCTATGTCATCAGGCCCTTAGCAGCACAATGAGTGGATTCAGGTATGATGATTCTAACTGAAATAAGTCACACAGAAAAAGAAACATCATAAGATATCAGTAATACACGGAATGTAAACTTGGCTACACAGGAACTGAATTACAGAACAGAACAGGGTCTCAAATTTAGAAAACCAACTTATGCTTGCTTAAGGGGAAAGGTGAGTTGGGGTGCTGCATAAAACCAGAGATTGAAACGAGCACAGATAAAGTTCCTTAAGCCAAATATGGAATAGACAAGAGCTACTCCTTGCTCAACGAAATGGACTCAACACCGCATATTAAACGCCTAAGAATGTACCTGACTAGTAAGTATCTTAAAACCTATGGATTGCTATGTCTCCGAAAGAGAATCAAGCATGTGTACAGGCACATGAACGCAGCAGTGATAGGATTGGAGAGGTTCGGTGAGCAAATGAAGACCCTTTGAAGTCACATTGCATGGTACCCATTCCACGGGTTTCAACTACCCAGGTTTAAGGTATTCTTCCTTCAGCTAAAACATGCATGTGGAACCTAGAGTATGATCAACCATGTGATCGGGAGACGTGTTCAAATATGTCTCAGTTTTCGTACCCTGGTACTCGGGTGCAACATTCCAGATGCTTTACTAACACTCGCCCCACTTGGAGAGTCAGTCCCTTTAACCTCCTGTTTGGCCCAGTTTGCAATTTCTGCGGAAGATGAACAGGAATAGCGAGAACCAATGAGAGACTAGCTGGAGGTGTCTGGACGGGCAAATTTAACTCTCATTTCCCACCAGGAAGAGGAATTAACCAAAGACTCAGCGTGCCGTGCCGGAACCAGATTAGGGCCTGAAGCCATCCTGCGGTGTTGCGGCCAGATCACAAGAAAGCGAGTTGAAGAAAGGAGCTCAGGGGCACTGTAATTCACAAACCTGCAGAGTTATAAATGACAGCTATCGTCCAAAAATATACTGAAGTAAGGCTGCCAAGAGGACTTGAAAGCGGGGCAGAATTGCAGGAAACCGATTTCAGGAGGTAGACTGGAATTGCATTGAAAGCATAGGAAAAGAGGCAGAACGTCCACAATGATGCACTTGGCCCAAAAGGGCGTATGCGTTTTTTCCTGAATATATTCAGGAAAAAACGCATACGCCCTTTTTGGCCAACCAAGCAAGCTTGCAAAGGAAATCTGCACTACAATGAAGTCTCACTTCCCCCCGGTCAAAAGGGCCATCTGAAAAAAGTGTAAAATCCAGAAAGGCAGGACAGGCCATGGAGAACTGGGAGCCTTGTTATGCTGATGGGCGGGATGTAAATTGCCAACAGACACTCGGGAGAAGTGTATGGTGTTTCCGGAAACATCTAAAAAACAAAGCAACAGAGCCTAGGGCACTTCCACTTATGGTCCTATAGCTTAGGGAAATTAAAATCAAAAAGACACAGCCACCCCAAAGCTTGGGACGCCTCTGTTTACAAGAACCTCGTTTACAGTACAAGTTCAACATCGCAGAAAGTGAAAAATGGATAAAGAACATGTGGTATTTACTTACAAAGCAATATCACTCAGCAATGAAATCTATGTCATCAGGCCCTTAGCAGCACAATGAGTGGATTCAGGTATGATGATTCTAACTGAAATAAGTCACACAGAAAAGGAAACATCATAAGATATCAGTAATACACGGAATGTAAACTTGGCTACACAGGAACTGAATTACAGAACAGAACAGGGTCTCAAATTTAGAAAACCAACTTATGCTTGCTTAAGGGGAAAGGTGAGTTGGGGTGCTGCATAAAACCAGAGATTGAAATGAGCACAGATAAAGTTCCTTAAGCCAAATATGGAATAGACAAGAGCTACTCCTTGCTCAACGAAATGGACTCAACACCGCATATTAAACGCCTAAGAATGTACCTGACTAGTAAGTATCTTAAAACCTATGGATTGCTATGTCTCCGAAAGAGAATCAAGCATGTGTACAGGGGCATAAACGCAGCAGTGATAGGATTGGAGAGGTTCGGTGAGCAAATGAAGACCCTTTGAAGTCATATTGCATGGTACCTATTCCACGGGTTTCAACTACCCAGGTTTAAGGTATTCTTCCTTCAGCTAAAACATGCATGTGGAACCTAGAGTATGATCAACCATGTGATCGGGAGACGTGTTCAAATATGTCTCAGTTTTCGTACCCTGGTACTCGGGTGCAACATTCCAGACGCTTTATAACACTCTCCCGACTTGGAGAGTCAGTCCCTTTAACCTCCTGTTTGGCCCAGTTTGCAATTTCTGTGGAAGATGAACAAGAAAGGCGAGAACCAATGAGAGACTAGCTGGAGGTGTCTGGACGGGCAAATTTAACTCTCATTTCCCACCAGGAAGAGGAAATAACCAAAGGCTCAGCGTGCCGTGCCGAAACCAGATTAGGGCCTGAAGCCATCCTGCGGTGTTGCGGCCAGGTCACAAGAAAGCCAGTTGAAGAAAGGAGCTCAGGGGCACTGTAATTCACAAACCTGCAGAGTTATAAATGACAGCTATCGTCCAAAAATATACTGAAGTAAGGCTGCCAAGAGGACTTGAAAGCGGGGCAGAATTGCAGGAAACCGATTTCAGGAGGTAGACTGGAATTGCTTTGAAAGCATAGGAAAAGAGGCAGAACGTCCACAATGATGCACTTGGCCCAAAAGGGCGTATGCGTTTTTTCCTGAATATATTCAGGAAAAAACGCATACGCCCTTTTTGGCCAACCAAGCAAGCTTGCAAAGGAAATCTGCACTACAATGAAGTCTCACTTCCCCCCGGTCAAAAGGGCCATCTGAAAAAAGTGTAAAATCCAGAAAGGCAGGACAGGCCATGGAGAACTGGGAGCCTTGTTATGCTGATGGGCGGGATGTAAATTGCCAACAGACACTCGGGAGAAGTGTATGGTGTTTCCTGAAACATCTAAAAAACAAAGCAACAGAGCCTAGGGCACTTCCACTTATGGTCCTATAGCTTAGGGAAATTAAAATCAAAAAGACACAGCCACCCCAAAGTTTGGGACGCCTCTGTTTACAAGAACCTCGTTTACAGTACAAGTTCAACATCGCAGAAAGTGAAAAATGGATAAAGAAGGTGTGGTATTTACTTACAAAGCAATATCACTCAGCAATGAAATCTATGTCATCAGGCCCTTAGCAGCACAATGAGTGGATTCAGGTATGATGATTCTAACTGAAATAAGTCACACAGAAAAAGAAACATCATAAGATATCAGTAATACACGGAATGTAAACTTGGCTACACAGGAACTGAATTACAGAACAGAACAGGGTCTCAAATTTAGAAAACCAACTTATGCTTGCTTAAGGGGAAAGGTGAGTTGGGGTGCTGCATAAAACCAGAGATTGAAACGAGCACAGATAAAGTTCCTTAAGCCAAATATGGAATAGACAAGAGCTACTCCTTGCTCAACGAAATGGACTCAACACCGCATATTAAACGCCTAAGAATGTACCTGACTAGTAAGTATCTTAAAACCTATGGATTGCTATGTCTCCGAAAGAGAATCAAGCATGTGTACAGGCACATGAACGCAGCAGTGATAGGATTGGAGAGGTTCGGTGAGCAAATGAAGACCCTTTGAAGTCACATTGCATGGTACCCATTCCACGGGTTTCAACTACCCAGGTTTAAGGTATTCTTCCTTCAGCTAAAACATGCATGTGGAACCTAGAGTATGATCAACCATGTGATCGGGAGACGTGTTCAAATATGTCTCAGTTTTCGTACCCTGGTACTCGGGTGCAACATTCCAGATGCTTTACTAACACTCGCCCCACTTGGAGAGTCAGTCCCTTTAACCTCCTGTTTGGCCCAGTTTGCAATTTCTGCGGAAGATGAACAGGAATAGCGAGAACGAATGAGAGACTAGCTGGAGGTGTCTGGACGGGCAAATTTAACTCTCATTTCCCACCAGGAAGAGGAATTAACCAAAGACTCAGCGTGCCGTGCCGGAACCAGATTAGGGCCTGAAGCCATCCTGCGGTGTTGCGGCCAGATCACAAGAAAGCGAGTTGAAGAAAGGAGCTCAGGGGCACTGTAATTCACAAACCTGCAGAGTTATAAATGACAGCTATCGTCCAAAAATATACTGAAGTAAGGCTGCCAAGAGGACTTGAAAGCGGGGCAGAATTGCAGGAAACCGATTTCAGGAGGTAGACTGGAATTGCATTGAAAGCATAGGAAAAGAGGCAGAACGTCCACAATGATGCACTTGGCCAAAAAGGGCGTATGCGTTTTTTCCTGAATATATTCAGGAAAAAACGCATACGCCCTTTTTGGCCAACCAAGCAAGCTTGCAAAGGAAATCTGCACTACAATGAAGTCTCACTTCCCCCCGGTCAAAAGGGCCATCTGAAAAAAGTGTAAAATCCAGAAAGGCAGGACAGGCCATGGAGAACTGGGAGCCTTGTTATGCTGATGGGCGGGATGTAAATTGCCAACAGCCAGTCGGGAGAAGTGTATGGTGTTTCCTGAAACATCTAAAAAACAAAGCAACAGAGCCTAGGGCACTTCCACTTATGGTCCTATAGCTTAGGGAAATTAAAATCAAAAAGACACAGCCACCCCAAAGTTTGGGACGCCTCTGTTTACAAGAACCTCGTTTACAGTACAAGTTCAACATCGCAGAAAGTGAAAAATGGATAAAGAAGGTGTGGTATTTACTTACAAAGCAATATCACTCAGCAATGAAATCTATGTCATCAGGCCCTTAGCAGCACAATGATTGGATTCAGGTATGATGATTCTAACTGAAATAAGTCACACAGAAAAAGAAACATCATAAGATATCAGTAATACACGGAATGTAAACTTGGCTACACAGGAACTGAATTACAGAACAGAACAGGGTCTCAAATTTAGAAAACCAACTTATGCTTGCTTAAGGGGAAAGGTGAGTTGGGGTGCTGCATAAAACCAGAGATTGAAACGAGCACAGATAAAGTTCCTTAAGCCAAATATGGAATAGACAAGAGCTACTCCTTGCTCAACGAAATGGACTCAACACCGCATATTAAACGCCTAAGAATGTACCTGACTAGTAAGTATCTTAAAACCTATGGATTGCTATGTCTCCGAAAGAGAATCAAGCATGTGTACAGGCGCATGAACGCAGCAGTGATAGGATTGGAGAGGTTCGGTGAGCAAATGAAGACCCTTTGAAGTCACATTGCATGGTACCCATTCCACGGGTTTCAACTACCCAGGTTTAAGGTATTCTTCCTTCAGCTAAAACATGCATGTGGAACCTAGAGTAGGATCAACCATGTGATCGGGAGACGTGTTCAAATATGTCTCAGTTTTCGTACCATGGTACCCGGGTGCAACATTCCAGACGCTTTACTAACACTCTCCCCACTTGGAGAGTCAGTCCCTTTAACCTCCTGTTTGGCCCAGTTTGCAATTTCTGCGGAAGATGAACAGGAATAGCGAGAACCAATGAGAGACTAGCTGGAGGTGTCTGGACGGGCAAATTTAACTCTCATTTCCCACCAGGAAGAGGAATTAACCAAAGGCTCAGCGTGCCGTGCCGGAACCAGATTAGGGCCTGAAGCCATCCTGCGGTGTTGCGGCCAGCTCAAAAGAAAGCGAGTTGAAGAAAGGAGCTCAGGGGCACTGTAATTCACAAACCTGCAGAGTTATAAATGACAGCTATCGTCCAAAAATATACTGAAGTAAGGCTGCCAAGAGGACTTGAAAGCGGGGCAGAATTGCAGGAAACCGATTTCAGGAGGTAGACTGGAATTGCATTGAAAGCATAGGAAAAGAGGCAGAACGTCCACAATGATGCACTTGGCCCAAAAGGGCGTATGCGTTTTTTCCTGAATATATTCAGGAAAAAACGCATACGCCCTTTTTGGCCAACCAAGCAAGCTTGCAAAGGAAATCTGCACTACAATGAAGTCTCACTTCCCCCCGGTCAAAAGGGCCATCTGAAAAAAGTGTAAAATCCAGAAAGGCAGGACAGGCCATGGAGAACTGGGAGCCTTGTTATGCTGATGGGCGGGATGTAAATTGCCAACAGCCACTCGGGAGAAGTGTATGGTGTTTCCTGAAACATCTAAAAAACAAAGCAACAGAGCCTAGGGCACTTCCACTTATGGTCCTATAGCTTAGGGAAATTAAAATCAAAAAGACACAGCCACCCCAAAGTTTGGGACGCCTCTGTTTACAAGAACCTCGTTTACAGTACAAGTTCAACATCGCAGAAAGTGAAAAATGGATAAAGAAGGTGTGGTATTTACTTACAAAGCAATATCACTCAGCAATGAAATCTATGTCATCAGGCCCTTAGCAGCACAATGATTGGATTCAGGTATGATGATTCTAACTGAAATAAGTCACACAGAAAAAGAAACATCATAAGATATCAGTAATACACGGAATGTAAACTTGGCTACACAGGAACTGAATTACAGAACAGAACAGGGTCTCAAATTTAGAAAACCAACTTATGCTTGCTTAAGGGGAAAGGTGAGTTGGGGTGCTGCATAAAACCAGAGATTGAAACGAGCACAGATAAAGTTCCTTAAGCCAAATATGGAATAGACAAGAGCTACTCCTTGCTCAACGAAATGGACTCAACACCGCATATTAAACGCCTAAGAATGTACCTGACTAGTAAGTATCTTAAAACCTATGGATTGCTATGTCTCCGAAAGAGAATCAAGCATGTGTACAGGGGCACAAACGCAGCAGTGATAGGATTGGAGAGGTTCGGTGAGCAAATGAAGACCCTTTGAAGTCATATTGCATGGTACCCATTCCACGGGTTTCAACTACCCAGGTTTAAGGTATTCTTCCTTCAGCTAAAACATGCATGTGGAACCTAGAGTATGATCAACCATGTGATCGGGAGACGTGTTCAAATATGTCTCAGTTTTCGTACCCTGGTACTCGGGTGCAACATTCCAGACGCTTTACTAACACTCTCCCGACTTGGAGAGTCAGTCCCTTTAACCTCCTGTTTGGCCCAGTTTGCAATTTCTGTGGAAGATGAACAGGAATAGCGAGAACCAATGAGAGACTAGCTGGAGGTGTCTGGACGGGCAAATTTAACTCCCATTTCCCACCAGGAAGAGGAAATAACCAAAGGCTCAGCGTGCCGTGCCGGAACCAGATTAGGGCCTGAAGCCATCCTGCGGTGTTGCGGCCAGGTCACAAGAAAGCGAGTTGAAGAAAGGAGCTCAGGGGCACTGTAATTCACAAACCTGCAGAGTTATAAATGACAGCTATCGTCCAAAAATATACTGAAGTAAGGCTGCCAAGAGGACTTGAAAGCGGGGCAGAATTGCAGGAAACCGATTTCAGGAGGTAGACTGGAATTGCATTGAAAGCATAGGAAAAGAGGCAGAACGTCCACAATGATGCACTTGGCCAAAAAGGGCGTATGCGTTTTTTCCTGAATATATTCAGGAAAAAACGCATACGCCCTTTTTGGACAACCAAGCAAGCTTGCAAAGGAAATCTGCACTACAATGAAGTCTCACTTCCCCCCGGTGAAAATGGCCATCTGAAAAAAGTGTAAAATCCAGAAAGGCAGGACAGGCCATGGAGAACTGGGAGCCTTGTTATGCTGATGGGCGGGATGTAAATTGCCAACAGCCACTCGGGAGAAGTGTATGGTGTTTCCTGAAACATCTAAAAAACAAAGCAACAGAGCCTAGGGCACTTCCACTTATGGTCCTATAGCTTAGGGAAATTAAAATCAAAAAGACACAGCCACCCCAAAGTTTGGGACGCCTCTGTTTACAAGAACCTCGTTTACAGTACAAGTTCAACATCGCAGAAAGTGAAAAATGGATAAAGAACATGTGGTATTTACTTACAAAGCAATATCACTCAGCAATGAAATCTATGTCATCAGGCCCTTAGCAGCACAATGAGTGGATTCAGGTATGATGATTCTAACTGAAATAAGTCACACAGAAAAAGAAACATCATAAGATATCAGTAATACACGGAATGTAAACTTGGCTACACAGGAACTGAATTACAGAACAGAACAGGGTCTCAAATTTAGAAAACCAACTTATGCTTGCTTAAGGGGAAAGGTGAGTTGGGGTGCTGCATAAAACCAGAGATTGAAATGAGCACAGATAAAGTTCCTTAAGCCAAATATGGAATAGACAAGAGCTACTCCTGACTCAACGAAATGGACTCAACACCGCATATTAAACGCCTAAGAATGTACCTAATTAGTAAGTATCTTAAAACCTATGGATTGCTATGTCTCCGAAAGAGAATCAAGCATGTGTACAGGGGCATAAACACAGCAGTGATAGGATTGGAGAGGTTCGGTGAGCAAATGAAGACCCTTTGAAGTCATATTGCATGGTACCCATTCCACGGGTTTCAACTACCCAGGTTTAAGGTATTCTTCCTTCAGCTAAAACATGCATGTGGAACCTAGAGTATGATCAACCATGTGATCGGGAGACGTGTTCAAATATGTCTCAGTTTTCCTCCCCTGGTACTTGGGTGCAACATTCCAGACGCTTTACTAACACTCTCCCCACTTGGAGAGTCAGCGCCTTTAACCTCCTGTTTGGCCCAGTTTGCAATTTCTGCGGAAGATGAACAGGAATAGGGAGAACCAATGAGAGACTAGCTGGAGGTGTCTGGACGGGCAAATTTAACTCTCATTTCCCACCAGGAAGAGGAATTAACCAAAGGCTCAGCGTGCCGTGCCGGAACCAGATTAGGGCCTGAAGCCATCCTCCGGTGTTGTGGCCAGCTCAAAAGAAAGCGAGTTGAAGAAAGGAGCTCAGGGGCACTGTAATTCACAAACCTGCAGAGTTATAAATGACAGCTATCGTCCAAAAATATACTGAAGTAAGGCTGCCAAGAGGACTTGAAAGCGGGGCAGAATTGCAGGAAACTGATTTCAGGAGGTAGACTGGAATTGCATTGAAAGCATAGGAAAAGAGGCAGAACGTCCACAATGATGCACTTGGCCAAAAAGGGCGTATGCGTTTTTTCCTGAATATATTCAGGAAAAAACGCATACGCCCTTTTTGGCCAACCAAGCAAGCTTGCAAAGGAAATCTGCACTACAATGAAGTCTCACTTCACCCCGGTCAAAAGGGCCATCTGAAAAAAGTGTAAAATCCAGAAAGGCAGGACAGGCCATGGAGAACTGGGAGCCTTGTTATGCTGATGGGCGGGATGTAAATTGCCAACAGACACTCGGGAGAAGTGTATGGTGTTTCCTGAAACATCTAAAAAACAAAGCAACAGAGCCTAGGGCACTTCCACTTATGGTCCTATAGCTTAGGGAAATTAAAATCAAAAAGACACAGCCACCCCAAAGTTTGGGACGCCTCTGTTTACAAGAACCTCGTTTACAGTACAAGTTCAACATCGCAGAAAGTGAAAAATGGATAAAGAACATGTGGTATTTACTTACAAAGCAATATCACTCAGCAATGAAATCTATGTCATCAGGCCCTTAGCAGCACAATGAGTGGATTCAGGTATGATGATTCTAACTGAAATAAGTCACACAGAAAAAGAAACATCATAAGATATCAGTAATACACGGAATGTAAACTTGGCTACACAGGAACTGAATTACAGAACAGAACAGGGTCTCAAATTTAGAAAACCAACTTATGCTTGCTTAAGGGGAAAGGTGAGTTAGGGTGCTGCATAAAACCAGAGATTGAAATGAGCACAGATAAAGTTCCTTAAGCCAAATATGGAATAGACAAGAGCTACTCCTGACTCAACGAAATGGACTCAACACCGCATATTAAACGCCTAAGAATGTACCTAATTAGTAAGTATCTTAAAACCTATGGATTGCTATGTCTCCGAAAGAGAATCAAGCATGTGTACAGGGGCATAAACGCAGCAGTGATAGGATTGGAGAGTTTCGGTGAACAAATGAAGACCCTTTGAAGTCATATTGCATGGTACCCATTACACGGGTCTCAACTACCCAGGTTTAAGGTATTCTTCCTTCAGCTAAAACATGCATGTGGAACCCAGAGTATGATCAACCGTGTGAACTGGAGACGTGTTCAAATATGTGTCAGTTTTCCTCCCCTGGTACTCGGGTGCAACATTCCAGATGCTTTACTAACACTCGCCCCACTTGGAGAGTCAGTCCCTTTAACCTCCTGTTTGGCCCAGTTTGCAATTTCTGCGGAAGATGAACAGGAATAGCGAGAACCAATGAGAGACTAGCTGGAGGTGTCTGGACGGGCAAATTTAACTCTCATTTCCCACCAGGAAGAGGAATTAACCAAAGGCTCAGCGTGCCGTGAAGGAATCAGATTAGGGCCTGAAGCCATCCTGCGGTGTTGCGGCCAGGTCACAAGAAAGCGAGTTGAAGAAAGGAGCTCAGGGGCACTGTAATTCACAAACCTGCAGAGTTATAAATGACAGCTATCGTCCAAAAATATACTGAAGTAAGGCTGCCAAGAGGACTTGAAAGCGGGGCAGAATTGCAGGAAACCGATTTCAGGAGGTAGACTGGAATTGCATTGAAAGCATAGGAAAAGAGGCAGAACGTCCACAATGATGCACTTGGCCAAAAAGGGCGTATGCGTTTTTTCCTGAATATATTCAGGAAAAAACGCATACGCCCTTTTTGGACAACCAAGCAAGCTTGCAAAGGAAATCTGCACTACAATGAAGTCTCACTTCCCCCCGGTCAAAAGGGCCATCTGAAAAAAGTGTAAAATCCAGAAAGGCAGGACAGGCCATGGAGAACTGGGAGCCTTGTTATGCTGATGGGCGGGATGTAAATTGCCAACAGCCAGTCGGGAGAAGTGTATGGTGTTTCCTGAAACATCTAAAAAACAAAGCAACAGAGCCTAGGGCACTTCCACTTATGGTCCTATAGCTTAGGGAAATTAAAATCAAAAAGACACAGCTACCCCAAAGTTTGGGACGCCTCTGTTTACAAGAACCTCGTTTACAGTACAAGTTCAACATCGCAGAAAGTGAAAAATGGATAAAGAACATGTGGTATTTACTTACAAAGCAATATCACTCAGCAATGAAATCTATGTCATCAGGCCCTTAGCAGCACAATGAGTGGATTCAGGTATGATGATTCTAACTGAAATAAGTCACACAGAAAAAGAAACATCATAAGATATCAGTAATACACGGAATGTAAACTTGGCTACACAGGAACTGAATTACAGAACAGAACAGGGTCTCAAATTTAGAAAACCAACTTATGCTTGCTTAAGGGGAAAGGTGAGTTGGGGTGCTGCATAAAACCAGAGATTGAAACGAGCACAGATAAAGTTCCTTAAGCCAAATATGGAATAGACAAGAGCTACTCCTTGCTCAACGAAATGGACTCAACACCGCATATTAAACGCCTAAGAATGTACCTGACTAGTAAGTATCTTAAAACCTATGGATTGCTATGTCTCAGAAAGAGAATCAAGCATGTGTACAGGGGCACAAACGCAGCAGTGATAGGATTGGAGAGGTTCGGTGAGCAAATGAAGACCCTTTGAAGTCATATTGCATGGTACCCATTCCACGGGTTTCAACTACCCAGGTTTACGGTATTCTTCCTTCAGCTAAAACATGCATGTGGAACCTAGAGTATGATCAACCATGTGATCGGGAGACGTGTTCAAATATGTCTCAGTTTTCGTACCCTGGTACTCGGGTGCAACATTCCAGACGCTTTACTAACACTCTCCCGACTTGGAGAGTCAGTCCCTTTAACCTCCTGTTTGGCCCAGTTTGCAATTTCTGTGGAAGATGAACAGGAATAGCGAGAACCAATGAGAGACTAGCTGGAGGTGTCTGGACGGGCAAATTTAACTCTCATTTCCCACCAGGAAGAGGAATTAACCAAAGGCTCAGCGTGCCGTGCCGGAACCAGATTAGGGCCTGAAGCCATCCTGCGGTGTTGTGGCCAGCTCAAAAGAAAGCGAGTTGAAGAAAGGAGCTCAGGGGCACTGTAATTCACAAACCTGCAGAGTTATAAATGACAGCTATCGTCCAAAAATATACTGAAGTAAGGCTGCCAAGAGGACTTGAAAGCGGGGCAGAATTGCAGGAAACTGATTTCAGGAGGTAGACTGGAATTGCATTGAAAGCATAGGAAAAGAGGCAGAACGTCCACAATGATGCACTTGGCCAAAAAGGGCGTATGCGTTTTTTCCTGAATATATTCAGGAAAAAACGCATACGCCCTTTTTGGCCAACCAAGCAAGCTTGCAAAGGAAATCTGCACTACAATGAAGTCTCACTTCCCCCCGGTCAAAAGGGCCATCTGAAAAAAGTGTAAAATCCAGAAAGGCAGGACAGGCCATGGAGAACTGGGAGCCTTGTTATGCTGATGGGCGGGATGTAAATTGCCAACAGCCACTCGGGAGAAGTGTATGGTGTTTCCTGAAACATCTAAAAAACAAAGCAACAGAGCCTAGGGCACTTCCACTTATGGTCCTATAGCTTAGGGAAATTAAAATCAAAAAGACACAGCCACCCCAAAGTTTGGGACGCCTCTGTTTACAAGAACCTCGTTTACAGTACAAGTTCAACATCGCAGAAAGTGAAAAATGGATAAAGAACATGTGGTATTTACTTACAAAGCAATATCACTCAGCAATGAAATCTATGTCATCAGGCCCTTAGCAGCACAATGAGTGGATTCAGGTATGATGATTCTAACTGAAATAAGTCACACAGAAAAAGAAACATCATAAGATATCAGTAATACACGGAATGTAAACTTGGCTACACAGGAACTGAATTACAGAACAGAACAGGGTCTCAAATTTAGAAAACCAACTTATGCTTGCTTAAGGGGAAAGGTGAGTTAGGGTGCTGCATAAAACCAGAGATTGAAATGAGCACAGATAAAGTTCCTTAAGCCAAATATGGAATAGACAAGAGCTGCTCCTGACTCAACGAAATGGACTCAACACCGCATATTAAACGCCTAAGAATGTACCTAATTAGTAAGTATCTTAAAACCTATGGATTGCTATGTCTCCGAAAGAGAATCAAGCATGTGTACAGGGGCATAAACGCAGCAGTGATAGGATTGGAGAGTTTCGGTGAACAAATGAAGACCCTTTGAAGTCATATTGCATGGTACCCATTACACGGGTCTCAACTACCCAGGTTTAAGGTATTCTTCCTTCAGCTAAAACATGCATGTGGAACCCAGAGTATGATCAACCGTGTGAACGGGAGATGTGTTCAAATATGTCTCAGTTTTCCTCCCCTGGTACTCGGGTGCAACATTCCAGATGCTTTACTAACACTCGCCCCACTTGGAGAGTCAGTCCCTTTAACCTCCTGTTTGGCCCAGTTTGCAATTTCTGCGGAAGATGAACAGGAATAGCGAGAACCAATGAGAGACTAGCTGGAGGTGTCTGGACGGGCAAATTTAACTCTCATTTCCCACCAGGAAGAGGAATTAACCAAAGGCTCAGCGTGCCGTGAAGGAATCAGATTAGGGCCTGAAGCCATCCTGCGGTGTTGCGGCCAGGTCACAAGAAAGCGAGTTGAAGAAAGGAGCTCAGGGGCACTGTAATTCACAAACCTGCAGAGTTATAAATGACAGCTATCGTCCAAAAATATACTGAAGTAAGGCTGCCAAGAGGACTTGAAAGCGGGGCAGAATTGCAGGAAACCGATTTCAGGAGGTAGACTGGAATTGCATTGAAAGCATAGGAAAAGAGGCAGAACGTCCACAATGATGCACTTGGCCAAAAAGGGCGTATGCATTTTTTCCTGAATATATTCAGGAAAAAACGCATACGCCCTTTTTGGCCAACCAAGCAAGCTTGCAAAGGAAATCTGCACTACAATGAAGTCTCACTTCACCCCGGTCAAAAGGGCCATCTGAAAAAAGTGTAAAATCCAGAAAGGCAGGACAGGCCATGGAGAACTGGGAGCCTTGTTATGCTGATGGGCGGGATGTAAATTGCCAACAGACACTCGGGAGAAGTGTATGGTGTTTCCTGAAACATCTAAAAAACAAAGCAACAGAGCCTAGGGCACTTCCACTTATGGTCCTATAGCTTAGGGAAATTAAAATCAAAAAGACACAGCCACCCCAAAGTTTGGGACACCTCTGTTTACAAGAACCTCGTTTACAGTACAAGTTCAACATCGCAGAAAGTGAAAAATGGATAAAGAAGGTGTGGTATTTACTTACAAAGCAATATCACTCAGCAATGAAATCTATGTCATCAGGCCCTTAGCAGCACAATGAGTGGATTCAGGTATGATGATTCTAACTGAAATAAGTCACACAGAAAAAGAAACATCATAAGATATCAGTAATACACGGAATGTAAACTTGGCTACACAGGAACTGAATTACAGAACAGAACAGGGTCTCAAATTTAGAAAACCAACTTATGCTTGCTTAAGGGGAAAGGTGAGTTGGGGTGCTGCATAAAACCAGAGATTGAAACGAGCACAGATAAAGTTCCTTAAGCCAAATATGGAATAGACAAGAGCTACTCCTTGCTCAACGAAATGGACTCAACACCGCATATTAAACGCCTAAGAATGTACCTGACTAGTAAGTATCTTAAAACCTATGGATTGCTATGTCTCCGAAAGAGAATCAAGCATGTGTACAGGGGCACAAACGCAGCAGTGATAGGATTGGAGAGGTTCGGTGAGCAAATGAAGACCCTTTGAAGTCATATTGCATGGTACCCATTCCACGGGTTTCAACTACCCAGGTTTAAGGTATTCTTCCTTCAGCTAAAACATGCATGTGGAACCTAGAGTATGATCAACCGTGTGATCGGGAGACGTGTTCAAATATGTCTCAGTTTTCGTACCCTGGTACTCGGGTGCAACATTCCAGACGCTTTACTAACACTCTCCCGACTTGGAGAGTCAGTCCCTTTAACCTCCTGTTTGGCCCAGTTTGCAATTTCTGTGGAAGATGAACAGGAATAGCGAGAACCAATGAGAGACTAGCTGGAGGTGTCTGGACGGGCAAATTTAACTCTCATTTCCCACCAGGAAGAGGAAATAACCAAACGCTCAGCGTGCCGGGCCGGAACCAGATTAGGGCCTGAAGCCATCCTGCGGTGTTGCGGCCAGGTCACAAGAAAGCCAGTTGAAGAAAGGAGCTCAGGGGCACTGTAATTCACAAACCTGCAGAGTTATAAATGACAGCTATCGTCCAAAAATATACTGAAGTAAGGCTGCCAAGAGAACTTGAAAGCGGTACAGAATTGCAGGAAACCGATTTCAGGAGGTAGACTGGAATTGCATTGAAAGCATAGGAAAAGAGGCAGAACGTCCACAATGATGCACTTGGCCAAAAAGGGCGTATGCGTTTTTTCCTGAATATATTCAGGAAAAAACGCATACGCCCTTTTTGGACAACCAAGCAAGCTTGCAAAGGAAATCTGCACTACAATGAAGTCTCACTTCCCCCCGGTGAACATGGCCATCTGAAAAAAGTGTAAAATCCAGAAAGGCAGGACAGGCCATGGAGAACTGGGAGCCTTGTTATGCTGATGGGCGGGATGTAAATTGCCAACAGCCACTCCGGAGAAGTGTATGGTGTTTCCTGAAACATCTAAAAAACAAAGCAACAGAGCCTAGGGCACTTCCACTTATGGTCCTATAGCTTAGGGAAATTAAAATCAAAAAGACACAGCCACCCCAAAGTTTGGGACGCCTCTGTTTACAAGAACCTCGTTTACAGTACAAGTTCAACATCGCAGAAAGTGAAAAATGGATAAAGAACATGTGGTATTTACTTACAAAGCAATATCACTCAGCAATGAAATCTATGTCATCAGGCCCTTAGCAGCACAATGAGTGGATTCAGGTATGATGATTCTAACTGAAATAAGTCACACAGAAAAAGAAACATCATAAGATATCAGTAATACACGGAATGTAAACTTGGCTACACAGGAACTGAATTACAGAACAGAACAGGGTCTCAAATTTAGAAAACCAACTTATGCTTGCTTAAGGGGAAAGGTGAGTTGGGGTGCTGCATAAAACCAGAGATTTAAATGAGCACAGATAAAGTTCCTTAAGCCAAATATGGAATAGACAAGAGCTACTCCTGACTCAAAGAAATGGACTCGACACCGCATATTAAACGCCTAAGAATGTACCTAATTAGTAAGTATCTTAAAACCTATGGATTGCTATGTCTCCGAAAGAGAATCAAGCATGTGTACAGGGGCATAAACACAGCAGTGATAGGATTGGAGAGGTTCGGTGAGCAAATGAAGACCCTTTGAAGTCATATTGCATGGTACCCATTCCACGGGTTTCAACTACCCAGGTTTAAGGTATTCTTCCTTCAGCTAAAACATGCATGTGGAACCTAGAGTATGATCAACCATGTGATCGGGAGACGTGTTCAAATATGTCTCAGTTTTCCTCCCCTGGTACTTGGGTGCAACATTCCAGACGCTTTACTAACACTCTCCCCACTTGGAGAGTCAGCGCCTTTAACCTCCTGTTTGGCCCAGTTTGCAATTTCTGCGGAAGATGAACAGGAATAGGGAGAACCAATGAGAGACTAGCTGGAGGTGTCTGGACGGGCAAATTTAACTCTCATTTCCCACCAGGAAGAGGAATTAACCAAAGGCTCAGCGTGCCGTGCCGGAACCAGATTAGGGCCTGAAGCCATCCTGCGGTGTTGCGGCCAGGTCACAAGAAAGCGAGTTGAAGAAAGGACCTCAGGGGCACTGTAATTCACAAACCTGCAGAGTTATAAATGACAGCTATCGTCCAAAAATATACTGAAGTAAGGCTGCCAAGAGGACTTGAAAGCGGGGCAGAATTGCAGGAAACCGATTTCAGGAGGTAGACTGGAATTGCATTGAAAGCATAGGAAAAGAGGCAGAACGTCCACAATGATGCACTTGGCCAAAAAGGGCGTATGCGTTTTTTCCTGAATATATTCAGGAAAAAACGCATACGCCCTTTTTGGCCAACCAAGCAAGCTTGCAAAGGAAATCTGCACTACAATGAAGTCTCACTTCCCCCCGGTCAAAAGGGCCATCTGAAAAAAGTGTAAAATCCAGAAAGGCAGGACAGGCCATGGAGAACTGGGAGCCTTGTTATGCTGATGGGCGGGATGTAAATTGCCAACAGACACTCGGGAGAAGTGTATGGTGTTTCCTGAAACATCTAAAAAACAAAGCAACAGAGCCTAGGGCACTTCCACTTATGGTCCTATAGCTTAGGGAAATTAAAATCAAAAAGACACAGCCACCCCAAAGTTTGGGACGCCTCTGTTTACAAGAACCTCATTTACCGTACAAGTTCAATATCACAGAAAGTGAAAAATGGATAAAGAACTTGTGGTACTTACGTACAATGCAGTATCACTCAGCAATGAAATCTATGTCATCAGGCCCGTAGCAGCATAATGAGTGGATTCAGGTACGATGATTCTCACTGAATTAAGTCACACAGAAAAAGAAACATCATAAGATATCACTAATACACGGAATGTAAACTTGGCTACACAGGAACTGAATTCCAAAACAGAACAGGGTCTCAAATTTAGAAAACCAACTTATGCTTGCTTAAGGGGAAAGGTGAGTTGGGGTGCTGCATAAAACCAGAGATTGAAATGAGCACAGATAAAGTTCCTTAAGCCAAATATGGACTAGACAAGAGCTACTCCTTGCTCAACGAAATGGACTCAACACCCCATATTAAACGCCTAAGAATGTACCTGACTAGTAAGTATCTTAAAACCTATGGATTGCTATGTCTCTGAAAGAGAATCAAGCATGTGTACAGGGGCATAAACGCAGCAGTGATAGGATTGGAGAGGTTCGGTGAGCAAATGAAGACCCTTTGAAGTCATATTGCATGGTACCCATTCCACGGGTCTCAACTCTCCAGGTTTAAGGTATTCTTCCTTCAGCTAAAACATGCATGTGGAACCCAGAGTATGATCAACCATGTGAACGGGAGACGTGTTCAAATATGTCTCAGTTTTCCTCCCCTGGTACTCGGGTGCAACATTCCAGACGCTTTACTAACACTCTCCCCACTTGGAGAGTCAGCGCCTTTAACCTCCTGTTTGGCCCAGTTTGCAATTTCTGCGGAAGATGAACAGGAATAGGGAACACCAATGAGAGACTAGCTGGAGGTGTCTGGACGGGCAAATTTAACTCTCATTTCCCACCAGGAAGAGGAATTAACCAAAGGCTCAGCGTGCCGTGCCGGAACCAGATTACGGCCTGAAGCCATCCTGCGGTGTTGCGGCCAGGTCACAAGAAAGCCAGTTGAAGAAAGGAGCTCAGGGGCACTGTAATTCACAAACCTGCAGAGTTATAAATGACAGCTATCGTCCAAAAATATACTGAAGTAAGGCTGCCAAGAGGACTTGAAAACGGGGCAGAATTGCAGGAAACTGATTTCAGGAGGTAGACTGGAATTGCATTGAAAGCATAGGAAAAGAGGCAGAACGTCCACAATGATGCACTTGGCCAAAAAGTGCGTATGCGTTTCTTCCTGAATATATTCAGGAAAAAACGCATACGCCCTTTTTGGCCAACCAAGCAAGCTTGCAAAGGAAATCTGCACTACAATGAAGTCTCACTTCCCCCCGGTCAAAAGGGCCATCTGAAAAAAGTGTAAAATCCAGAAAGGCAGGACAGGCCATGGAGAACTGGGAGCCTTGTTATGCTGATGGGCGGGATGTAAATTGCCAACAGACACTCGGGAGAAGTGTATGGTGTTTCCTGAAACATCTAAAAAACAAAGCAACAGAGCCTAGGGCACTTCCACTTATGGTCCTATAGCTTAGGGAAATTAAAATCAAAAAGACACAGCCACCCCAAAGTTTGGGACGCCTCTGTTTACAAGAACCTCGTTTACAGTACAAGTTCAACATCGCAGAAAGTGAAAAATGGATAAAGAAGGTGTGGTATTTACTTACAAAGCAATATCACTCAGCAATGAAATCTATGTCATCAGGCCCTTAGCAGCACAATGAGTGGATTCAGGTATGATGATTCTAACTGAAATAAGTCACACAGAAAAAGAAACATCATAAGATATCAGTAATACACGGAATGTAAACTTGGCTACACAGGAACTGAATTACAGAACAGAACAGGGTCTCAAATTTAGAAAACCAACTTATGCTTGCTTAAGGGGAAAGGTGAGTTGGGGTGCTGCATAAAACCAGAGATTGAAACGAGCACAGATAAAGTTCCTTAAGCCAAATATGGAATAGACAAGAGCTACTGCTTTCTCAACGAAATGGAGTCAGCACCGCATATTAAACGCCTAAGAATGTACCTGACTAGTAAGTATCTTAAAACCTATGGATTGCTATGTCTCCGAAAGAGAATCAAGCATGTGTACAGGGGCATAAACGCAGCAGTGATAGGATTGGAGAGGTTCGGTGAGCAAATGAAGACCCTTTGAAGTCATATTGCATGGTACCCATTCCACGGGTTTCAACTACCCAGGTTTAAGGTATTCTTCCTTCAGCTAAAACATGCATGTGGAACCTAGAGTATGATCAACCATGTGATCGGGAGACGTGTTCAAATATGTCTCAGTTTTCGTACCCTGGTACTCGGGTGCAACATTCCAGACGCTTTACTAACACTCTCCCGACTTGGAGAGTCCGTCCCTTTAATCTCCTGTTTGGCCCAGTTTGCAATTTCTGCGGAAGATGAACAGGAATAGCGAGAACCAATGAGAGACTAGCTGGAGGTGTCTGGACGGGCAAATTTAACTCTCATTTCCCACCAGGAAGAGGAATTAACCAAAGGCTCAGCGTGCCGTGCCGGAACCAGATTAGGGCCTGAAGCCATCCTGCGGTGTTGCGGCCAGGTCACAAGAAAGCCAGTTGAAGAAAGGAGCTCAGGGGCACTGTAATTCACAAACCTGCAGAGTTATAAATGACAGCTATCGTCCAAAAATATACTGAAGTAAGGCTGCCAAGAGGACTTGAAAGCGGGGCAGAATTGCAGGAAACCGATTTCAGGAGGTAGACTGGAATTGCATTGAAAGCATAGGAAAAGAGGCAGAACGTCCACAATGATGCACTTGGCCAAAAAGGGCGTATGCGTTTTTTCCTGAATATATTCAGGAAAAAACGCATACGCCCTTTTTGGCCAACCAAGCAAGCTTGCAAAGGAAATCTGCACTACAATGAAGTCTCACTTCCCCCCGGTCAAAAGGGCCATCTGAAAAAAGTGTAAAATCCAGAAAGGCAGGACAGGCCATGGAGAACTGGGAGCCTTGTTATGCTGATGGGCGGGATGTAAATTGCCAACAGCCACTCGGGAGAAGTGTATGGTGTTTCCTGAAACATCTAAAAAACAAAGCAACAGAGCCTAGGGCACTTCCACTTATGGTCCTATAGCTTAGGGAAATTAAAATCAAAAAGACACAGCCACCCCAAAGTTTGGGGCACCTCTGTTTACAAGAACCTCGTTTACAGTACAAGTTCAACATCGCAGAAAGTGAAAAATGGATAAAGAAGGTGTGGTATTTACTTACAAAGCAATATCACTCAGCAATGAAATCTATGTCATCAGGCCCTTAGCTGCACAATGAGTGGATTCAGGTATGATGATTCTAACTGAAATAAGTCACACAGAAAAAGAAACATCATAAGATATCAGTAATACACGGAATGTAAACTTGGCTACACAGGAACTGAATTACAGAACAGAACAGGGTCTCAAATTTAGAAAACCAACTTATGCTTGCTTAAGGGGAAAGGTGAGTTGGGGTGCTGCATAAAACCAGAGATTGAAACGAGCACAGATAAAGTTCCTTAAGCCAAATATGGAATAGACAAGAGCTACTCCTTGCTCAACGAAATGGACTCAACACCGCATATTAAACGCCTAAGAATGTACCTGACTAGTAAGTATCTTAAAACCTATGGATTGCTATGTCTCCGAAAGAGAATCAAGCATGTGTACAGGGGCATAAACGCAGCAGTGATAGGATTGGAGAGGTTCGGTGAGCAAATGAAGACCCTTTGAAGTCATATTGCATGGTACCCATTCCAAGGGTTTCAACTACCCAGGTTTAAGGTATTCTTCCTTCAGCTAAAACATGCATGTGGAACCTAGAGTATGATCAACCATGTGATCGGGAGACGTGTTCAAATATGTCTCAGTTTTCGTACCCTGGTACTCGGGTGCAACATTCCAGACGCTTTACTAACACTCTCCCGACTTGGAGAGTCCGCCCCTTTAATCTCCTGTTTGGCCCAGTTTGCAATTTCTGCGGAAGATGAACAGGAATAGCGAGAACCAATGAGAGACTAGCTGGAGGTGTCTGGACGGGCAAATTTAACTCTCATTTCCCACCAGGAAGAGGAATTAACCAAAGGCTCAGCGTGCCGTGCCGGAACCAGATTACGGCCTGAAGCCATCCTGCGGTGTTGCGGCCAGGTCACAAGAAAGCCAGTTGAAGAAAGGAGCTCAGGGGCACTGTAATTCACAAACCTGCAGAGTTATAAATGACAGCTATCGTCCAAAAATATATGGAAGTAAGGCTGCCAAGAGGACTTGAAAACGGGGCAGAATTGCAGGAAACCGATTTCAGGAGGTAGACTGGAATTGCATTGAAAGCATAGGAAAAGAGGCAGAACGTCCACAATGATGCACTTGGCCAAAAAGGGCGTATGCGTTTTTTCCTGAATATATTCAGGAAAAAACGCATACGCCCTTTTTGGCCAACCAAGCAAGCTTGCAAAGGAAATATGCACTACAATGAAGTCTCACTTCCCCCCGGTCAAAAGGGCCATCTGAAAAAAGTGTAAAATCCAGAAAGGCAGGACAGGCCATGGAGAACTGGGAGCCTTGTTAAGCTGATGGGCGGGATGTAAATTGCCAACAGACACTCGGGAGAAGTGTATGGTGTTTCCTGAAACATCTAAAAAACAAAGCAACAGAGCCTAGGGCACTTCCACTTATGGTCCTATAGCTTAGGGAAATTAAAATCAAAAAGACACAGCCACCCCAAAGTTTGGGACGCCTCTGTTTACAAGAACCTTGTTTACCGTACAAGTTCAATATCACAGAAAGTGAAAAATGGATAAAGAACTTGTGGTACTTACGTACAATGCAGTATCACTCAGCAATGAAATCTATGTCATCAGGCCCGTAGCAGCATAATGAGTGGATTCAGGTACGATGATTCTCACTGAAATAAGTCACACAGAAAAAGAAACATCATAAGATATCAGTAATACACGGAATGTAAACTTGGCTACACAGGAACTGAATTCCAAAACAGAACAGGGTCTCAAATTTAGAAAACCAACTTATGCTTGCTTAAGGGTAAAGGTGAGTTGGGGTGCTGCATAAAACCAGAGATTGAAATGAGCACAGATAAAGTTCCTTAAGCCAAATATGGAATAGACAAGAGCTACTCCTTGCTCAACGAAATGGACTCAACACCGCATATTAAACGCCTAAGAATGTACCTGACTAGTAAGTATCTTAAAACCTATGGATTGCTATGTCTCCAAAAGAGAATCAAGCGTGTGTACAGGGGCATAAACGCAGCAGTGATAGGATTGGAGAGGTTCGGTGAGCAAATGAAGACCCTTTGAAGTCATATTGCATGGTACCATTCCACGGGTCTCAACTCTCCAGGTTTAAGGTATTTTTCCTTCAGCTAAAACATGCATGTGGAACCCAGTGTATTATCAACCGTGTGAACGGGAGACGTGTTCAAATATGTCTCAGTTATCCTCCCCTGGTAATCGGGTGCAACATTCCAGACGCTTTACTAACACTCTCCCCACTTGGAGAGTCAGCGCCTTTAACCTCCTGTTTGGCCCAGTTTGCAATTTGTGCGGAAGATGAACAGGAATAGCAAGAACCAATGAGAGACTAGCTGGAGGTGTCTGGACGGGCAAATTTAACTCTCATTTCCCACCAGGAAGAGGAAATAACCAAAGGCTCAGCGTGCCGGGCCGGAACCAGATTAGGGCCTGAAGCCATCCTGCGGTGTTGCGGCCAGGTCACAAGAAAGCGAGTTGAAGAAAGGAGCTCAGGGGCACTGTAATTCACAAACCTGCAGAGTTATAAATGACAGCTATCGTCCAAAAATATACGGAAGTAAGGCTGCCAAGAGGACTTGAAAACGGGGCAGAATTGCAGGAAACCGATTTCAGGAGGTAGACTGGAATTGCATTGAAAGCATAGGAAAAGAGGCAGAACGTCCACAATGATGCACTTGGCCAAAAAGGGCGTATGCGTTTTTTTCTGAATATATTCAGGAAAAAACGCATACGCCCTTTTTGGCCAACCAAGCAAGCTTGCAAAGGAAATCTGCACTACAATGAAGTCTCACTTCCCCCCGGTCAAAAGGGCCATCTGAAAAAAGTGTAAAATCCAGAAAGGCAGGACAGGCCATGGAGAACTGGGAGCCTTGTTATGCTGATGGGCGGGATGTAAATTGCCAACAGACACTCGGGAGAAGTGTATGGTGTTTCCTGAAACATCTAAAAAACAAAGCAACAGAGCCTAGGGCACTTCCACTTATGGTCCTATAGCTTAGGGAAATTAAAATCAAAAAGACACAGCCACCCCAAAGTTTGGGACGCCTCTGTTTATAAGAACCTCGTTTACCGTACAAGTTCAATATCACAGAAAGTGAAAAATGGATAAAGAACTTGTGGTACTTACGTACAATGCAGTATCACTCAGCAATGAAATCTATGTCATCAGGCCCGTAGCAGCATAATGAGTGGATTCAGGTACGATGATTCTCACTGAAATAAGTCACACAGAAAAAGAAACATCATAAGATATCAGTAATACACGGAATGTAAACTTGGCTACACAGGAACTGAATTCCAAAACAGAACAGGGTCTCAAATTTAGAAAACCAACTTATGCTTGCTTAAGGGGAAAGGTGAGTTGGGGTGCTGCATAAAACCAGAGATTGAAATGAGCACAGATAAAGTTCCTTAAGCCAAATATGGACTAGACAAGAGCTACTCCTTGCTCAACGAAATGGACTCAACACCCCATATTAAACGCCTAAGAATGCATCTGACTAGTAAGTATCTTAAAACCTATGGATTGCTATGTCTCCGAAAGAGAATCAAGCATGTGTACAGGGGCATAAACGCAGCAGTGATAGGATTGGAGAGGTTCGGTGAGCAAATGAAGACCCTTTGAAGTCATATTGCATGGTACCCATTCCACGGGTTTCAACTACCCAGGTTTAAGGTATTCTTCCTTCAGCTAAAACATGCATGTGGAACCTAGAATATGATCAACCATGTGATTGGGAGACGTGTTCAAATATGTCTCAGTTTTCGTACCCTGGTACTCGGGTGCAACATTCCAGACGCTTTACTAACACTCTCCCGACTTGGAGAGTCAGTCCCTTTAACCTCCTGTTTGGCCCAGTTTGCAATTTCTGCGGAAAATGAACAGGAATAGCGAGAACCAATGAGAGACTAGCTGGAGGTGTCTGGACGGGCAAATTTAACTCTCATTTCCCACCAGGAAGAGGAATTAACCAAAGGTTCAGCGTGCCGTGCCGGAACCAGATTAGGGCCTGAAGCCATCCTGCGGTGTTGCGGCCAGCTCAAAAGAAAGCGAGTTGAAGAAAGGAGCTCAGGGGCACTGTAATTCACAAACCTGCAGAGTTATAAATGACAGCTATCGTCCAAAAATATACTGAAGTAAGGCTGCCAAGAGGACTTGAAAGCGGGGCAGAATTGCAGGAAACCGATTTCAGGAGGTAGACTGGAATTGCATTGAAAGCATAGGAAAAGAGGCAGAACGTCCACAATGATGCACTTGGCCAAAAAGGGCGTATGCGTTTTTTCCTGAATATATTCAGGAAAAAACGCATACGCCCTTTTTGGCCAACCAAGCAAGCTTGCAAAGGAAATCTGCACTACAATGAAGTCTCACTTCCCCCCGGTCAAAAGGGCCATCTGAAAAAAGTGTAAAATCCAGAAAGGCAGGACAGGCCATGGAGAACTGGGAGCCTTGTTATGCTGATGGGCGGGATGTAAATTGCCAACAGACACTCGGGAGAAGTGTATGGTGTTTCCTGAAACATCTAAAAAACAAAGCAACAGAGCCTAGGGCACTTCCACCTATGGTCCTATAGCTTAGGGAAATTAAAATCAAAAAGACACAGCCACCCCAAAGTTTGGGACGCCTCTGTTTACAAGAACCTCGTTTACAGTACAAGTTCAACATCGCAGAAAGTGAAAAATGGATAAAGAAGGTGTGGTATTTACTTAGAAAGCAATATCACTCAGCAATGAAATCTATGTCATCAGGCCCTTAGCAGCACAATGAGTGGATTCAGGTATGATGATTCTAACTGTAATAAGTCACACAGAAAAAGAAACATCATAAGATATCAGTAATACACGGAATGTAAACTTGGCTACACAGGAACTGAATTACAGAACAGAACACGGTCTCAAATTTAGAAAACCAACTTATGCTTGCTTAAGGGGAAAGGTGAGTTGGGGTGCTGCATAAAACCAGAGATTGAAACGAGCACAGATAAAGTTCCTTAAGCCAAATATGGAATAGACAAGAGCTACTCCTTGCTCAACGAAATGGACTCAACACCGCATATTAAACGCCTAAGAATGTAACTGACTAGTAAGTATCTTAAAACCTATGGATTGCTATGTCTCCGAAAGAGAATCAAGCATGTGTACAGGGGCATAAACGCAGCAGTGATAGGATTGGAGAGGTTCGGTGAACAAATGAAGACCCTTTGAAGTCATATTGCATGGTACCCATTCCAAGGGTTTCAACTACCCAGGTTTAAGGTATTCTTCCTTCAGCTAAAACATGCATGTGGAACCTAGAGTATGATCAACCATGTGATCGGGAGACGTGTTCAAATATGTCTCAGTTTTCGTACCCTGGTACTCGGGTGCAACATTCCAGACGCTTTACTAACACTCTCCCGACTTGGAGAGTCCGCCCCTTTAATCTCCTGTTTGGCCCAGTTTGCAATTTCTGCGGAAGATGAACAGGAATAGCGAGAACCAATGAGAGACTAGCTGGAGGTGTCTGGACGGGCAAATTTAACTCTCATTTCCCACCAGGAAGAGGAATTAACCAAAGGCTCAGCGTGCCGTGCCGGAACCAGATTAGGGCCTGAAGCCATCCTGCGGTGTTGCGGCCAGGTCACAAGAAAGCCAGTTGAAGAAAGGAGCTCAGGGGCACTGTAATTCACAAACCTGCAGAGTTATAAATGACAGCTATCGTCCAAAAATATACTGAAGTAAGGCTGCCAAGAGGACTCGAAAGCGGGGCAGAATTGCAGGAAACCGATTTCAGGAGGTAGACTGGAATTGCTTTGAAAGCATAGGAAAAGAGGCAGAACGTCCACAATGATGCACTTGGCCAAAAAGGGCGTATGCGTTTTTTCCTGAATATATTCAGGAAAAAACGCATACGCCCTTTTTGGCCAACCAAGCAAGCTTGCAAAGGAAATCTGCACTACAATGAAGTCTCACTTCCCCCGGTCAAAAGGGCCATCTGAAAAAAGTGTAAAATCCAGAAAGGCAGGACAGGCCATGGAGAACTGGGAGCCTTGTTATGCTGATGGGCGGGATGTAAATTGCCAACAGACACTCGGGAGAAGTGTATGGTGTTTCCTGAAACATCTAAAAAACAAAGCAACAGAGCCTAGGGCACTTCCACTTATGGTCCTATAGCTTAGGGAAATTAAAATCAAAAAGACACAGCCACCCCAAAGTTTGGGACGCCTCTGTTTACAAGAACCTCATTTACCGTACAAGTTCAACATCGCAGAAAGTGAAAAATGGATAAAGAAGTTGTGGTATTTACTTACAAAGCAATATCACTCAACAATGAAATCTATGTCATCAGGCCCGTAGCAGCATAATGAGTGGATTCAGGTACGATGATTCTAACTGAAATAAGTCACACAGAAAAAGAAAAATCATAAGATATCAGTAATACACGGAATGTAAACTTGGCTACACAGGAACTGAATTACAGAACAGGGTCTCAAATTTAGAAAACCAACTTATGCTTGCTTAAGGGGAAAGGTGAGTTGGGGTGCTGCATAAAACCAGAGATTGAAACGAGCACAGATAAAGTTCCTTAAGCCAAATATGGACTAGACAAGAGCTACTCCTTGCTCAACGAAATGGACTCAACACCCCATATTAAACGCCTAAGAATGTACCTGACTAGTAAGTATCTTAAAACCTATGGATTGCTATGTCTCCAAAAGAGAATCAAGCGTGTGTACAGGGGCATAAACGCAGCAGTGATAGGATTGGAGAGGTTCGGTGAGCAAATGAAGACCCTTTGAAGTCATATTGCATGGTACCCATTCCACGGGTCTCAACTCTCCAGGTTTAAGGTATTCTTCCTTCAGCTAAAACATGCATGTGGAACCCAGAGTATGATCAACCATGTGAACGGGAGACGTGTTCAAATATGTCTCAGTTTTCCTCCCCTGGTACTCGGGTGCAACATTCCAGATGCTTTACTAACACTCTCCCCACTTGGAGAGTCAGCGCCTTTAATCTCCTGTTTGGCCCAGTTTGCAATTTCTGCGGAAGATGAACAGGAATAGCGAGAACCAATGAGAGACTAGCTGGAGGTGTCTGGACGGGCAAATTTAACTCTCATTTCCCACCAGAAAGAGGAATTAACCAAAGGCTCAGCGTGCCGTGCCGGAACCAGATTAGGGCCTGAAGCCATCCTGCGGTGTTGCGGCCAGCTCAAAAGAAAGCGAGTTGAAGAAAGGAGCTCAGGGGCACTGTAATTCACAAACCTGCAGAGTTATAAATGACAGCTATCGTCCAAAAATATACTGAAGTAAGGCTGCCAAGAGGACTTGAAAGCGGGGCAGAATTGCAGGAAACCGATTTCAGGAGGTAGACTGGAATTGCATTGAAAGCATAGGAAAAGAGGCAGAACGTCCACAATGATGCACTTGGCCAAAAAGGGCGTATGCGTTTTTTCCTGAATATATTCAGGAAAAAACGCATACGCCCTTTTTGGCCAACCAAGCAAGCTTGCAAAGGAAATCTGCACTACAATGAAGTCTCACTTCCCCCCGGTCAAAAGGGCCATCTGAAAAAAGTGTAAAATCCAGAAAGGCAGGACAGGCCATGGAGAACTGGGAGCCTTGTTATGCTGATGGGCGGGATGTAAATTGCCAACAGACACTCGGGAGAAGTGTATGGTGTTTCCTGAAACATCTAAAAAACAAAGCAACAGAGCCTAGGGCACTTCCACTTATGGTCCTATAGCTTAGGGAAATTAAAATCAAAAAGACACAGCCACCCCAAAGTTTGGGACGCCTCTGTTTACAAGAACCTCGTTTACCGTACAAGTTCAATATCACAGAAAGTGAAAAATGGATAAAGAACTTGTGGTACTTACGTACAATGCAGTATCACTCAGCAATGAAATCTATGTTATCAGGCCCGTAGCAGCATAATGAGTGGATTCAGGTACGATGATTCTCACTGAATTAAGTCACACAGAAAAAGAAACATCATAAGATATCACTAATACACGGAATGTAAACTTGGCTACACAGGAACTGAATTCCAAAACAGAACAGGGTCTCAAATTTAGAAAACCAACTTATGCTTGCTTAAGGGGAAAGGTGAGTTGGGGTGCTGCATAAAACCAGAGATTGAAATGAGCACAGATAAAGTTCCTTAAGCCAAATATGGACTAGACAAGAGCTACTCCTTGCTCAACGAAATGGACTCAACACCCCATATTAAACGCCTAAGAATGTACCTGACTAGTAAGTATCTTAAAACCTATGGATTGCTATGTCTCCAAAAGAGAATCAAGCGTGTGTACAGGGGCATAAACGCAGCAGTGATAGGATTGGAGAGGTTCGGTGAGCAAATGAAGACCCTTTGAAGTCATATTGCATGGTACCCATTCCACGGGTCTCAACTCTCCAGGTTTAAGGTATTCTTCCTTCAGCTAAAACATGCATGTGGAACCCAGAGTATGATCAACCGTGTGAACGGGAGACGTGTTCAAATATGTCTCAGTTTTCCTCCCCTGGTACTCGGGTGCAACATTCCAGACGCTTTACTAACACTCTCCCCACTTGGAGAGTCAGCGCCTTTAACCTCCTGTATGGCCCAGTTCGCAATTTCTGCGGAAGATGAACAGGAATAGTGAGAACCAATGAGAGACTAGCAGGAGGTGTCTGGACGGGCAAATTTAACTCTCATTTCCCACCAGGAAGAGGAAATAACCAAAGGCTCAGCGTGCCGTGCCAGAACCAGATTAGGGCCTGAAGACATTCTGTGGTGTTGCGGCCAGCTCAAAAGAAAGCGAGTTGAAGAAAGGAGCTCAGGGGCACTGTAATTCACAAACCTGCAGAGTTATACATGACAGCTATCGTCCAAAAATATACTGAAGTAAGGCTGCCAAGAGGACTTGAAAGCGGGGCAGAATTGCAGGAAACCGATTTCAGGAGGTAGACTGGAATTGCTTTGAAAGCATAGGAAAAGAGGCAGAACGTCCACAATGATGCACTTGGCCAAAAAGGGCGTATGCGTTTTTTCCTGAATATATTCAGGAAAAAACGCATACGCCCTTTTTGGCCAACCAAGCAAGCTTGCAAAGGAAATCTGCACTACAATGAAGTCTCACTTCCCCCCGGTCAAAAGGGCCATCTGAAAAAAGTGTAAAATCCAGAAAGGCAGGACAGGCCATGGAGAACTGGGAGCCTTGTTATGCTGATGGGCGGGATGTAAATTGCCAACAGACACTCGGAAGAAGTGTATGGTGTTTCCTGAAACATCTAAAAAACAAAGCAACAGAGCCTAGGGCACTTCCACTTATGGTCCTATAGCTTAGGGAAATTAAAATCAAAAAGACACAGCCACCCCAAAGTTTGGGACGCCTCTGTTTACAAGAACTTCGTTTACAGTACAAGTTCAACATCGCAGAAAGTGAAAAATGGATAAAGAACATGTGGTATTTACTTACAAAGCAATATTACTCAGCAATGAAATCTATGTCATCAGGCCCTTAGCAGCACAATGAGTGGATTCAGGTATGATGATTCTAACTGAAATAAGTCACACAGAAAAAGAAACATCATAAGATATCAGTAATACACGGAATGTAAACTTGGCTACACAGGAACTGAATTACAAAACAGAACAGGGTCTCAAATTTAGAAAACCAACTTATGCTTGCTTAAGGGGAAAGGTGAGTTGGGGTGCTGCATAAAACCAGAGATTGAAATGAGCACAGATAAAGTTCCTTAAGCCAAATATGGAATAGACAAGAGCTACTCCTTGCTCAACGAAATGGACTCAACACCGCATATTAAACGCCTAAGAATGTACCTGACTAGTAAGTATCTTAAAACCTATGGATTGCTATGTCTCCGAAAGAGAATCAAGGATGTGTACAGGCACATAAACGCAGCAGTGATAGGATTGGAGAGGTTCGGTGAACAAATGAAGACCCTTTGAAGTCATATTGCATGGTACCCATTCCACGGGTCTCAACTCTCCAGGTTTAAGGTATTCTTCCTTCAGCTAAAACATGCATGTGGAACCCAGAGTATGATCAACCGTGTGAACGGGAGACGTGTTCAAATATGTCTCAGTTTTCGTACCCTGGTACTCGGGTGCAACATTCCAGACGCTTTACTAACACTCTCCCCACTTGGAAAGTCAGCGCCTTTTACCTCCTGTTTGGCCCAGTTTGCAATTTCTGCGGAAGATGAACAGGAATAGGGAGAACCAATGAGAGAGTAGCTGGAGGTGTCTGGACGGGCAAATTTAACTCTCATTTCCCACCAGGAAGAGGAAATAACCAAAGGCTCAGCGTGCCGTGCTGGAACCACATTAAGGCCTGAAGCCATCCTGCGGTGTTGCGGCCAGGTCACAAGAAAGCGAGTTGAAGAAAGGAGCTCAGGGGCACTGTAATTCACAAACCTGCAGAGTTATAAATGACAGCTATCGTCCAAAAATATACTGAAGTAAGGCTGCCAAGAGGACTTGAAAGCGGGGCAGAATTGCAGGAAACCGATTTCAGGAGGTAGACTGGAATTGCATTGAAAGCATAGGAAAAGAGGCAGAACGTCCACAATGATGCACTTGGCCAAAAAGGGCGTATGCGTTTTTTCCTGAATATATTCAGGAAAAAACGCATACGCCCTTTTTGGCCAACCAAGCAAGCTTGCAAAGGAAATCTGCACTACAATGAAGTCTCACTTCCCCCCGGTCAAAAGGGCCATCTGAAAAAAGTGTAAAATCCAGAAAGGCAGGACAGGCCATGGAGAACTGGGAGCCTTGTTATGCTGATGGGCGGGATGTAAATTGCCAACAGACACTCGGGAGAAGTGTATGGTGTTTCCTGAAACATCTATACAACAAAGCAACAGAGCCTAGGGCACTTCCACTTATGGTCCTATAGCTTAGGGAAATTAAAATCAAAAAGACACAGCCACCCCAAAGTTTGGGACGCCTCTGTTTACAAGAACCTCGTTTACCGTACAAGTTCAATATCACAGAAATTGAAAAATGGATAAAGAACTTGTGGTACTTACGTACAATGCAGTATCACTCAGCAATGAAATCTATGTCATCAGGCCCGTAGCAGCATAATGAGTGGATTCAGGTACGATGATTCTCACTGAAATAAGTCACACAGAAAAAGAAACATCATAAGATATCACTAATACACGGAATGTAAACTTGGCTACACAGGAACAGAATTCCAAAACAAAACAGGGTCTCAAATTTAGAAAACCAACTTATGCTTGCTTAAGGGGAAAGGTGAGTTGGGGTGCTGCATAAAACCAGAGATTGAAATGAGCACAGATAAAGTTCCTTAAGCCAAATATGGACTAGACAAGAGCTACTCCTTGCTCAACAAAATGGACTCAACACCCCATATTAAACGCCTAAGAATGTACCTGACTAGTAAGTATCTTAAAACCTATGGATTGCTATGTCTCCAAAAGAGAATCAAGCGTGTGTACAGGGGCATAAACGCAGCAGTGATAGGATTGGAGAGGTTCGGTGAGCAAATGAAGACCCTTTGAAGTCATATTGCATGGTACCCATTCCACGGTTCTCAACTCTCCAGGTTTAAGGTATTCTTCCTTCAGCTCAAACATGCATGTGGAACCCAGAGTATGATCAACCGTGTGAACGGGAGACGTGTTCAAATATGTCTCAGTTTTCCTCCCCTGGTACTCGGGTGCAACATTCCAGACGCTTTACTAACACTCTCCCGACTTGGAGAGTCCGCCCCTTTAATCTCCTGTTTGGCCCAGTTTGCAATTTCTGCGGAAGATGAACAGGAATAGCGAGAACCAATGAGAGACTAGCTGGAGGTGTCTGGACGGGCAAATTTAACTCTCATTTCCCACCAGGAAGAGGAATTAACCAAAGGCTCAGCGTGCCGTGCCGGAACCAGATTAGGGCCTGAAGCCATCCTGCGGTGTTGCGGCCAGGTCACAAGAAAGCCAGTTGAAGAAAGGAGCTCAGGGGCACTGTAATTCACAAACCTGCAGAGTTATAAATGACAGCTATCGTCCAAAAATATACTGAAGTAAGGCTGCCAAGAGGACTCGAAAGCGGGGCAGAATTGCAGGAAACCGATTTCAGGAGGTAGACTGGAATTGCATTGAAAGCATAGGAAAAGAGGCAGAACGTCCACAATGATGCACTTGGCCAAAAAGGGCGTATGCGTTTTTTCCTGAATATATTCAGGAAAAAACGCATACGCCCTTTTTGGCCAACCAAGCAAGCTTGCAAAGGAAATCTGCACTACAATGAAGTCTCACTTCCCCCCGGTCAAAAGGGCCATCTGAAAAAAGTGTAAAATCCAGAAAGGCAGGACAGGCCATGGAGAACTGGGAGCCTTGTTATGCTGATGGGCGGGATGTAAATTGCCAACAGACACTTGGGAGAAGTGTATGGTGTTTCCTGAAACATCTAAAAAACAAAGCAACAGAGCCTAGGGCACTTCCACTTATGGTCCTATAGCTTAGGGAAATTAAAATCAAAAAGACACAGCCACCCCAAAGTTTGGGACGCCTCTGTTTACAAGAACCTCATTTACCGTACAAGTTCAACATCGCAGAAAGTGAAAAATGGATAAAGAAGTTGTGGTATTTACTTACAAAGCAATATCACTCAGCAATGAAATCTATGTCATCAGGCCCTTAGCAGCACAATGAGTGGATTCAGGTATGATGATTCTAACTGAAATAAGTCACACAGAAAAAGAAACATCATAAGATATCAGTAATACACGGAATGTAAACTTGGCTACACAGGAACTGAATTACAGAACAGAACAGGGTCTCAAATTTAGAAAACCAACTTATGCTTGCTTAAGGGGAAAGGTGAGTTGGGGTGCTGCATAAAACCAGAGATTGAAACGAGCACAGATAAAGTTCCTTAAGCCAAATATGGAATAGACAAGAGCTACTCCTTGCTCAACGAAATGGACTCAACACCGCATATTAAACGCCTAAGAATGTACCTGACTAGTAAGTATCTTAAAACCTATGGATTGCTATGTCTCCGAAAGAGAATCAAGCATGTGTACAGGGGCACAAACGCAGCAGTGATAGGATTGGAGAGGTTCGGTGAGCAAATGAAGACCCTTTGAAGTCATATTGCATGGTACCCATTCCACGGGTTTCAACTACCCAGGTTTAAGGTATTCTTCCTTCAGCTAAAACATGCATGTGGAACCTAGAGTATGATCAACCATGTGATCGGGAGACGTGTTCAAATATGTCTCAGTTTTCGTACCCTGGTACTCGGGTGCAACATTCCAGACGCTTTACTAACACTCTCCCGACTTGGAGAGTCCGTCCCTTTAATCTCCTGTTTGGCCCAGTTTGCAATTTCTGCGGAAGATGAACAGGAATAGCGAGAACCAATGAGAGACTAGCTGGAGGTGTCTGGACGGGCAAATTTAACTCTCATTTCCCACCAGGAAGAGGATATAACCAAAGGCTCAGCGTGCCGGGCCGGAACCAGATTAGGCCCTGAAGCCATCCTGCGGTGTTGCGGCCAGGTCACAAGAAAGCGAGTTGAAGAAAGGAGCTCAGGGGCACTGTAATTCACAAACCTGCAGAGTTATAAATGACAGCTATCGTCCAAAAATATACTGAAGTAAGGCTGCCAAGAGGACTCGAAAGCGGGGCAGAATTGCAGGAAACCGATTTCAGGAGGTAGACTGGAATTGCATTGAAAGCATAGGAAAAGAGGCAGAACGTCCACAATGATGCACTTGGCCAAAAAGGGCGTATGCGTTTTTTCCTGAATATATTCAGGAAAAAACGCATACGCCCTTTTTGGCCAACCAAGCAAGCTTGCAAAGGAAATCTGCACTACAATGAAGTCTCACTTCCCCCCGGTCAAAAGGGCCATCTGAAAAAAGTGTAAAATCCAGAAAGGCAGGACAGGCCATGGAGAACTGGGAGCCTTGTTATGCTGATGGGCGGGATGTAAATTGCCAACAGACACTCGGGAGAAGTGTATGGTGTTTCCTGAAACATCTAAAAAACAAAGCAACAGAGCCTAGGGCACTTCCACTTATGGTCCTATAGCTTAGGGAAATTAAAATCAAAAAGACACAGCCACCCCAAAGTTTGGGACGCCTCTGTTTACAAGAACCTCGTTTACAGTACAAGTTCAACATCGCAGAAAGTGAAAAATGGATAAAGAACTTGTGGTACTTACGTACAATGCAGTATCACTCAGCAATGAAATCTATGTCATCAGGCCCGTAGCAGCATAATGAGTGGATTCAGGTACGATGATTCTCACTGAAATAAGTCACACAGAAAAAGAAACATCATAAGATATCACTAATACACGGAATGTAAACTTGGCTACACAGGAACTGAATTCCAAAACAGAACAGGGTCTCAAATTTAGAAAACCAACTTATGCTTGCTTAAGGGGAAAGGTGAGTTGGGGTGCTGCATAAAACCAGATTGAAATGAGCACAGATAAAGTTCCTTAAGCCAAATATGGACTAGACAAGAGCTACTCCTTGCTCAACGAAATGGACTCGACACCCCATATTAAACGCCTAAGAATGTACCTGACTAGTAAGTATCTTAAAACCTATGGATTGCTATGTCTCCAAAAGAGAATCAAGCGTGTGTACAGGGGCATAAACGCAGCAGTGATAGTATTGGAGAGGTTCGGTGAGCAAATGAAGACCCTTTGAAGTCATATTGCATGGTACCCATTCCACGGTTCTCAACTCTCCAGGTTTAAGGTATTCTTCCTTCAGCTAAAACATGCATGTGGAACCCAGAGTATGATCAACCATGTGAACGGGAGACGTGTTCAAATATGTCTCAGTTTTCCTCCCCTGGTACTCGGGTGCAACATTCCAGACGCTTTACTAACACTCTCCCCACTTGGAGAGTCAGCGCCTTTAACCTCCTGTTTGGCCCAGTTTGCAATTTCTGCGGAAGATGAACAAGAATAGCGAGAACCAATGAGAGACTAGCTGGAGGTGTCTGGACGGGCAAATTTAACTCTCATTTCCCACCAGAAAGAGGAATTAACCAAAGGCTCAGCGTGCCGTGCCGGAACCAGATTAGGGCCTGAAGCCATCCTGCGGTGTTGCGGCCAGCTCAAAAGAAAGCGAGTTGAAGAAAGGAGCTCAGGGGCACTGTAATTCACAAACCTGCAGAGTTATAAATGACAGCTATCGTCCAAAAATATACTGAAGTAAGGCTGCCAAGAGGACTTGAAAGCGGGGCAGAATTGCAGGAAACCGATTTCAGGAGGTAGACTGGAATTGCATTGAAAGCATAGGAAAAGAGGCAGAACGTCCACAATGATGCATTTGGCCAAAAAGGGCGTATGCGTTTTTTCCTGAATATATTCAGGAAAAAACGCATACGCCCTTTTTGGCCAACCAAGCAAGCTTGCAAAGGAAATCTGCACTACAATGAAGTCTCACTTCCCCCCGGTCAAAAGGGCCATCTGAAAAAAGTGTAAAATCCAGAAAGGCAGGACAGGCCATGGAGAACTGGGAGCCTTGTTATGCTGATGGGCGGGATGTAAATTGCCAACAGACACTCGGGAGAAGTGTATGGTGTTTCCTGAAACATCTAAAAAACAAAGCAACAGAGCCTAGGGCACTTCCACTTATGGTCCTATAGCTTAGGGAAATTAAAATCAAAAAGACACAGCCACCCCAAAGTTTGGGACGCCTCTGTTTACAACAACCTCGTTTACAGTACAAGTTCAACATCGCAGAAAGTGAAAAATGGATAAAGAAGGTGTGGTATTTACTTACAAAGCAATATCACTCAGCAATGAAATCTATGTCATCAGGCCCTTAGCAGCACAATGAGTGGATTCAGGTATGATGATTCTAACTGAAATAAGTCACACAGAAAAAGAAACATCATAAGATATCAGTAATACACGGAATGTAAACTTGGCTACACAGGAACTGAATTACAGAACAGAACAGGGTCTCAAATTTAGAAAACCAACTTATGCTTGCTTAAGGGGAAAGGTGAGTTGGGGTGCTGCATAAAACCAGAGATTGAAACGAGCACAGATAAAGTTCCTTAAGCCAAATATGGAATAGACAAGAGCTACTCCTTGCTCAACGAAATGGACTCAACACCGCATATTAAACGCCTAAGAATGTACCTGACTAGTAAGTATCTTAAAACCTATGGATTGCTATGTCTCCGAAAGAGAATCAAGCATGTGTACAGGGGCACAAACGCAGCAGTGATAGGATTGGAGAGGTTCGGTGAGCAAATGAAGACCCTTTGAAGTCATATTGCATGGTACCCATTCCACGGGTTTCAACTACCCAGGTTTAAGGTATTCTTCCTTCAGCTAAAACATGCATGTGGAACCCAGAGTATGATCAACCGTGTGAACGGGAGACGTGTTCAAATATGTCTCAGTTTTCGTACCCTGGTACTCGGGTGCAACATTCCAGACGCTTTACTAACACTCTCCCCACTTGGAAAGTCAGCGCCTTTTACCTCCTGTTTGGCCCAGTTTGCAATTTCTGCGGAAGATGAACAGGAATAGGGAGAACCAATGAGAGAGTAGCTGGAGGTGTCTGGACGGGCAAATTTAACTCTCATTTCCCACCAGGAAGAGGAAATAACCAAAGGCTCAGCGTGCCGTGCTGGAACCAGATTAAGGCCTGAAGCCATCCTGCGGTGTTGCGGCCAGGTCACAAGAAAGCGAGTTGAAGAAAGGAGCTCAGGGGCACTGTAATTCACAAACCTGCAGAGTTATAAATGACAGCTATCGTCCAAAAATATACTGAAGTAAGGCTGCCAAGAGGACTTGAAAGCGGGGCAGAATTGCAGGAAACCGATTTCAGGAGGTAGACTGGAATTGCATTGAAAGCATAGGAAAAGAGGCAGAACGTCCACAATGATGCACTTGGCCAAAAAGGGCGTATGCGTTTTTTCCTGAATATATTCAGGAAAAAACGCATACGCCCTTTTTGGCCAACCAAGCAAGCTTGCAAAGGAAATCTGCACTACAATGAAGTCTCACTTCCCCCCGGTCAAAAGGGCCATCTGAAAAAAGTGTAAAATCCAGAAAGGCAGGACAGGCCATGGAGAACTGGGAGCCTTGTTATGCTGATGGGCGGGATGTAAATTGCCAACAGACACTCGGGAGAAGTGTATGGTGTTTCCTGAAACATCTATACAACAAAGCAACAGAGCCTAGGGCACTTCCACTTATGGTCCTATAGCTTAGGGAAATTAAAATCAAAAAGACACAGCCACCCCAAAGTTTGGGACGCCTCTGTTTACAAGAACCTCGTTTACCGTACAAGTTCAATATCACAGAAATTGAAAAATGGATAAAGAACTTGTGGTACTTACGTACAATGCAGTATCACTCAGCAATGAAATCTATGTCATCAGGCCCGTAGCAGCATAATGAGTGGATTCAGGTACGATGATTCTCACTGAAATAAGTCACACAGAAAAAGAAACATCATAAGATATCACTAATACACGGAATGTAAACTTGGCTACACAGGAACAGAATTCCAAAACAAAACAGGGTCTCAAATTTAGAAAACCAACTTATGCTTGCTTAAGGGGAAAGGTGAGTTGGGGTGCTGCATAAAACCAGAGATTGAAATGAGCACAGATAAAGTTCCTTAAGCCAAATATGGACTAGACAAGAGCTACTCCTTGCTCAACAAAATGGACTCAACACCCCATATTAAACGCCTAAGAATGTACCTGACTAGTAAGTATCTTAAAACCTATGGATTGCTATGTCTCCAAAAGAGAATCAAGCGTGTGTACAGGGGCATAAACGCAGCAGTGATAGGATTGGAGAGGTTCGGTGAGCAAATGAAGACCCTTTGAAGTCATATTGCATGGTACCCATTCCACGGTTCTCAACTCTCCAGGTTTAAGGTATTCTTCCTTCAGCTCAAACATGCATGTGGAACCCAGAGTATGATCAACCGTGTGAACGGGAGACGTGTTCAAATATGTCTCAGTTTTCCTCCCCTGGTACTCGGGTGCAACATTCCAGACGCTTTACTAACACTCTCCCGACTTGGAGAGTCCGCCCCTTTAATCTCCTGTTTGGCCCAGTTTGCAATTTCTGCGGAAGATGAACAGGAATAGCGAGAACCAATGAGAGACTAGCTGGAGGTGTCTGGACGGGCAAATTTAACTCTCATTTCCCACCAGGAAGAGGAATTAACCAAAGGCTCAGCGTGCCGTGCCGGAACCAGATTAGGGCCTGAAGCCATCCTGCGGTGTTGCGGCCAGGTCACAAGAAAGCCAGTTGAAGAAAGGAGCTCAGGGGCACTGTAATTCACAAACCTGCAGAGTTATAAATGACAGCTATCGTCCAAAAATATACTGAAGTAAGGCTGCCAAGAGGACTCGAAAGCGGGGCAGAATTGCAGGAAACCGATTTCAGGAGGTAGACTGGAATTGCATTGAAAGCATAGGAAAAGAGGCAGAACGTCCACAATGATGCATTTGGCCAAAAAGGGCGTATGCGTTTTTTCCTGAATATATTCAGGAAAAAACGCATACGCCCTTTTTGGCCAACCAAGCAAGCTTGCAAAGGAAATCTGCACTACAATGAAGTCTCACTTCCCCCCGGTCAAAAGGGCCATCTGAAAAAAGTGTAAAATCCAGAAAGGCAGGACAGGCCATGGAGAACTGGGAGCCTTGTTATGCTGATGGGCGGGATGTAAATTGCCAACAGACACTCGGGAGAAGTGTATGGTGTTTCCTGAAACATCTAAAAAACAAAGCAACAGAGCCTAGGGCACTTCCACTTATGGTCCTATAGCTTAGGGAAATTAAAATCAAAAAGACACAGCCACCCCAAAGTTTGGGACGCCTCTGTTTACAACAACCTCGTTTACAGTACAAGTTCAACATCGCAGAAAGTGAAAAATGGATAAAGAAGGTGTGGTATTTACTTACAAAGCAATATCACTCAGCAATGAAATCTATGTCATCAGGCCCTTAGCAGCACAATGAGTGGATTCAGGTATGATGATTCTAACTGAAATAAGTCACACAGAAAAAGAAACATCATAAGATATCAGTAATACACGGAATGTAAACTTGGCTACACAGGAACTGAATTACAGAACAGAACAGGGTCTCAAATTTAGAAAACCAACTTATGCTTGCTTAAGGGTAAAGGTGAGTTGGGGTGCTGCATAAAACCAGAGATTGAAACGAGCACAGATAAAGTTCCTTAAGCCAAATATGGAATAGACAAGAGCTACTCCTTGCTCAACGAAATGGACTCAACACCGCATATTAAACGCCTAAGAATGTACCTGACTAGTAAGTATCTTAAAACCTATGGATTGCTATGTCTCCGAAAGAGAATCAAGCATGTGTACAGGGGCACAAACGCAGCAGTGATAGGATTGGAGAGGTTCGGTGAGCAAATGAAGACCCTTTGAAGTCATATTGCATGGTACCCATTCCACGGGTTTCAACTACCCAGGTTTAAGGTATTCTTCCTTCAGCTAAAACATGCATGTGGAACCTAGAGTATGATCAACCATGTGATCGGGAGACGTGTTCAAATATGTCTCAGTTTTCGTATCCTGGTACTCGGGTGCAACATTCCAGACGCTTTACTAACACTCTCCCGACTTGGAGAGTCCGTCCCTTTAATCTCCTGTTTGGCCCAGTTTGCAATTTCTGCGGAAGATGAACAGGAATAGCGAGAACCAATGAGAGACTAGCTGGAGGTGTCTGGACGGGCAAATTTAACTCTCATTTCCCACCAGGAAGAGGAAATAACCAAAGGCTCAGCGTGCCGGGCCGGAACCAGATTAGGCCCTGAAGCCATCCTGCGGTGTTGCGGCCAGGTCACAAGAAAGCGAGTTGAAGAAAGGAGCTCAGGGGCACTGTAATTCACAAACCTGCAGAGTTATAAATGACAGCTATCGTCCAAAAATATACTGAAGTAAGGCTGCCAAGAGGACTCGAAAGCGGGGCAGAATTGCAGGAAACCGATTTCAGGAGGTAGACTGGAATTGCATTGAAAGCATAGGAAAAGAGGCAGAACGCCCACAATGATGCACTTGGCCAAAAAGGGCGTATGCGTTTTTTCCTGAATATATTCAGGAAAACACGCATACGCCCTTTTTGGCCAACCAAGCAAGCTTGCAAAGGAAATCTGCACTACAATGAACTCTCACTTCCCCCCGGTCAAAAGGGCCATCTGAAAAAAGTGTAAAATCCAGAAAGGCAGGACAGGCCATGGAGAACTGGGAGCCTTGTTATGCTGATGGGCGGGATGTAAATTGCCAACAGACACTCGGGAGAAGTGTATGGTGTTTCCTGAAACATCTAAAAAACAAAGCAACAGAGCCTAGGGCACTTCCACTTATGGTCCTATAGCTTAGGGAAATTAAAATCAAAAAGACACAGCCACCCCAAAGTTTGGGACGCCTCTGTTTACAAGAACCTCGTTTACAGTACAAGTTCAACATCGCAGAAAGTGAAAAATGGATAAAGAACTTGTGGTACTTACGTACAATGCAGTATCACTCAGCAATGAAATCTATGTCATCAGGCCCGTAGCAGCATAATGAGTGGATTCAGGTACGATGATTCTCACTGAAATAAGTCACACAGAAAAAGAAACATCATAAGATATCACTAATACACGGAATGTAAACTTGGCTACACAGGAACTGAATTCCAAAACAGAACAGGGTCTCAAATTTAGAAAACCAACTTATGCTTGCTTAAGGGGAAAGGTGAGTTGGGGTGCTGCATAAAACCAGAGATTGAAATGAGCACAGATAAAGTTCCTTAAGCCAAATATGGACTAGACAAGAGCTACTCCTTGCTCAACAAAATGGACTCAACACCCCATATTAAACGCCTAAGAATGTACCTGACTAGTAAGTATATTAAAACCTATGGATTGCTATGTCTCCAAAAGAGAATCAAGCGTGTGTACAGGGGCATAAACGCAGCAGTCATAGGATTGGAGAGGTTCGGTGAGCAAATGAAGACCCTTTGAAGTCATATTGCATGGTACCCATTCCACGGGTCTCAACTCTCCAGGTTTAAGGTATTCTTCCTTCAGCTAAAACATGCATGTGGAACCCAGAGTATGATCAACCATGTGAACGGGAGACGTGTTCAAATATGTCTCAGTTTTCCTCCCCTGGTACTCGGGTGCAACATTCCAGACGCTTTAGTAACACTCTCCCCACTTGGAGAGTCAGCGCCTTTAACTTCCTGTTTGGCCCAGTTTGCAATTTCTGCGGAAGATGAACAGGAATAGGGAACACCAATGAGAGACTACCTGGAGGTGTCTGGACGGGCAAATTTAACTCTCATTTCCCACCAGGAAGAGGAAATAACCAAAGGCTCAGCGTGCCGTGCCGGAACCAGATTAGGGCCTGAAGCCATCCTGTGGTGTTGCGGCCAGCTCAAAAGAAAGCGAGTTGAAGAAAGGAGCTCAGGGGCACTGTAATTCACAAACCTGCAGAGTTATAAATGACAGCTATCGTCCAAAAATATACTGAATAAGGCTGCCAAGAGGACTTGAAAGCGGGGCAGAATTGCAGGAAACCGATTTCAGGAGGTAGACTGGAATTGCATTGAAAGCATAGGAAAAGAGGCAGAACGTCCACAATGATGCACTTGGCCAAAAAGGCCGTATGCGTTTTTTCCTGAATATATTCAGGAAAAAACGCATACGCCCTTTTTGGACAACCAAGCAAGCTTGCAAAGGAAATCTGCACTACAATGAAGTCTCACTTCCCCCCGGTCAAAAGGGCCATCTGAAAAAAGTGTAAAATCCAGAAAGGCAGGACAGGCCATGGAGAACTGGGAGCCTTGTTATGCTGATGGGCGGGATGTAAATTGCCAACAGACACTCGGGAGAAGTGTATGGTGTTTCCTGAAACATCTAAAAAACAAAGCAACAGAGCCTAGGGCACTTCCACTTATGGTCCTATAGCTTAGGGAAATTAAAATCAAAAAGACACAGCCACCCCAAAGTTTGGGACGCCTCTGTTTACAAGAACCTCGTTTACCGTACAAGTTCAATATCACAGAAAGTGAAAAATGGATAAAGAACTTGTGGTACTTACGTACAATGCAGTATCACTCAGCAATGAAATCTATGTCATCAGGCCCGTAGCAGCATAATGAGTGGATTCAGGTACGATGATTCTCACTGAATTAAGTCACACAGAAAAAGAAACATCATAAGATATCACTAATACACGGAATGTAAACTTGGCTACACAGGAACTGAATTCCAAAACAGAACAGGGTCTCAAATTTAGAAAACCAACTTATGCTTGCTTAAGGGGAAAGGTGAGTTGGGGTGCTGCATAAAACCAGAGATTGAAATGAGCACAGATAAAGTTCCTTAAGCCAAATATGGACTAGACAAGAGCTACTCCTTGCTCAACGAAATGGACTCAACACCCCATATTAAACGCCTAAGAATGTACCTGACTAGTAAGTATCTTAAAACCTATGGATTGCTATGTCTCCAAAAGAGAATCAAGCGTGTGTACAGGGGCATAAACGCAGCAGTGATAGGATTGGAGAGGTTCGGTGAGCAAATGAAGACCCTTTGAAGTCATATTGCATGGTACCCATTCCACGGGTCTCAACTCTCCAGGTTTAAGGTATTCTTCCTTCAGCTAAAACATGCATGTGGAACCCAGAGTATGATCAACCGTGTGAACGGGAGACGTGTTCAAATATGTCTCAGTTTTCGTACCCTGGTACTCGGGTGCAACATTCCAGACGCTTTACTAACACTCTCCCCACTTGGAGAGTCAGCGCCTTTAACCTCCTGTTTGGCCCAGTTTGCAATTTCTGCGGAAGATGAACAGGAATAGCGAGAACCAATGAGAGACTAGCTGGAGGTGTCTGGACGGGCAAATTTAACTCTCATTTCCCACCAGGAAGAGGAAATAACCAAAGGCTCAGCGTGCCGGGCCGGAACCAGATTAGGCCCTGAAGCCATCCTGCGGTGTTGCGGCCAGGTCACAAGAAAGCGAGTTGAAGAAAGGAGCTCAGGGGCACTGTAATTCACAAACCTGCAGAGTTATAAATGACAGCTATCGTCCAAAAATATACTGAAGTAAGGCTGCCAAGAGGACTCGAAAGCGGGGCAGAATTGCAGGAAACCGATTTCAGGAGGTAGACTGGAATTGCATTGAAAGCATAGGAAAAGAGGCAGAACGCCCACAATGATGCACTTGGCCAAAAAGGGCGTATGCGTTTTTTCCTGAATATATTCAGGAAAACACGCATACGCCCTTTTTGGCCAACCAAGCAAGCTTGCAAAGGAAATCTGCACTACAATGAAGTCTCACTTCCCCCCGGTCAAAAGGGCCATCTGAAAAAAGTGTAAAATCCAGAAAGGCAGGACAGGCCATGGAGAACTGGGAGCCTTGTTATGCTGATGGGCGGGATGTAAATTGCCAACAGACACTCGGGAGAAGTGTATGGTGTTTCCTGAAACATCTAAAAAACAAAGCAACAGAGCCTAGGGCACTTCCACTTATGGTCCTATAGCTTAGGGAAATTAAAATCAAAAAGACACAGCCACCCCAAAGTTTGGGACGCCTCTGTTTACAAGAACCTCGTTTACAGTACAAGTTCAACATCGCAGAAAGTGAAAAATGGATAAAGAACTTGTGGTACTTACGTACAATGCAGTATCACTCAGCAATGAAATCTATGTCATCAGGCCCGTAGCAGCATAATGAGTGGATTCAGGTACGATGATTCTCACTGAAATAAGTCACACAGAAAAAGAAACATCATAAGATATCACTAATACACGGAATGTAAACTTGGCTACACAGGAACTGAATTCCAAAACAGAACAGGGTCTCAAATTTAGAAAACCAACTTATGCTTGCTTAAGGGGAAAGGTGAGTTGGGGTGCTGCATAAAACCAGAGATTGAAATGAGCACAGATAAAGTTCCTTAAGCCAAATATGGACTAGACAAGAGCTACTCCTTGCTCAACAAAATGGACTCAACACCCCATATTAAACGCCTAAGAATGTACCTGACTAGTAAGTATATTAAAACCTATGGATTGCTATGTCTCCAAAAGAGAATCAAGCGTGTGTACAGGGGCATAAACGCAGCAGTCATAGGATTGGAGAGGTTCGGTGAGCAAATGAAGACCCTTTGAAGTCATATTGCATGGTACCCATTCCACGGGTCTCAACTCTCCAGGTTTAAGGTATTCTTCCTTCAGCTAAAACATGCATGTGGAACCCAGAGTATGATCAACCATGTGAACGGGAGACGTGTTCAAATATGTCTCAGTTTTCATCCCCTGGTACTCGGGTGCAACATTCCAGACGCTTTAGTAACACTCTCCCCACTTGGAGAGTCAGCGCCTTTAACTTCCTGTTTGGCCCAGTTTGCAATTTCTGCGGAAGATGAACAGGAATAGGGAACACCAATGAGAGACTACCTGGAGGTGTCTGGATGGGCAAATTTAACTCTCATTTCCCACCAGGAAGAGGAAATAACCAAAGGCTCAGCGTGCCGTGCCGGAACCAGATTAGGGCCTGAAGCCATCCTGTGGTGTTGCGGCCAGCTCAAAAGAAAGCGAGTTGAAGAAAGGAGCTCAGGGGCACTGTAATTCACAAACCTGCAGAGTTATAAATGACAGCTATCGTCCAAAAATATACTGAATAAGGCTGCCAAGAGGACTTGAAAGCGGGGCAGAATTGCAGGAAACCGATTTCAGGAGGTAGACTGGAATTGCATTGAAAGCATAGGAAAAGAGGCAGAACGTCCACAATGATGCACTTGGCCAAAAAGGGCGTATGCGTTTTTTCCTGAATATATTCAGGAAAAAACGCATACGCCCTTTTTGGACAACCAAGCAAGCTTGCAAAGGAAATCTGCACTACAATGAAGTCTCACTTCCCCCCGGTCAAAAGGGCCATCTGAAAAAAGTGTAAAATCCAGAAAGGCAGGACAGGCCATGGAGAACTGGGAGCCTTGTTATGCTGATGGGCGGGATGTAAATTGCCAACAGACACTCGGGAGAAGTGTATGGTGTTTCCTGAAACATCTAAAAAACAAAGCAACAGAGCCTAGGGCACTTCCACTTATGGTCCTATAGCTTAGGGAAATTAAAATCAAAAAGACACAGCCACCCCAAAGTTTGGGACGCCTCTGTTTACAAGAACCTCGTTTACCGTACAAGTTCAATATCACAGAAAGTGAAAAATGGATAAAGAACTTGTGGTACTTACGTACAATGCAGTATCACTCAGCAATGAAATCTATGTCATCAGGCCCGTAGCAGCATAATGAGTGGATTCAGGTACGATGATTCTCACTGAATTAAGTCACACAGAAAAAGAAACATCATAAGATATCACTAATACACGGAATGTAAACTTGGCTACACAGGAACTGAATTCCAAAACAGAACAGGGTCTCAAATTTAGAAAACCAACTTATGCTTGCTTAAGGGGAAAGGTGAGTTGGGGTGCTGCATAAAACCAGAGATTGAAATGAGCACAGATAAAGTTCCTTAAGCCAAATATGGACTAGACAAGAGCTACTCCTTGCTCAACGAAATGGACTCAACACCCCATATTAAACGCCTAAGAATGTACCTGACTAGTAAGTATCTTAAAACCTATGGATTGCTATGTCTCCAAAAGAGAATCAAGCGTGTGTACAGGGGCATAAATGCAGCAGTGATAGGATTGGAGAGGTTCGGTGAGCAAATGAAGACCCTTTGAAGTCATATTGCATGGTACCCATTCCACGGGTCTCAACTCTCCAGGTTTAAGGTATTCTTCCTTCAGCTAAAACATGCATGTGGAACCCAGAGTATGATCAACCGTGTGAACGGGAGACGTGTTCAAATATGTCTCAGTTTTCGTACCCTGGTACTCGGGTGCAACATTCCAGACGCTTTACTAACACTCTCCCCACTTGGAGAGTCAGCGCCTTTAACCTCCTGTTTGGCCCAGTTTGCAATTTCTGCGGAAGATGAACAAGAATAGCGAGAACCAATGAGAGACTAGCTGGAGGTGTCTGGACGGGCAAATTTAACTCTCATTTCCCACCAGGAAGAGGAATTAACCAAAGGCTCAGCGTGCCGTGAAGGAATCAGATTAGGGCCTGAAGCCATCCTGCGGTGTTGCGGCCAGGTCACAAGAAAGCGAGTTGAAGAAAGGAGCTCAGGGGCACTGTAATTCACAAACCTGCAGAGTTATAAATGACAGCTATCGTCCAAAAATATACTGAAGTAAGGCTGCCAAGAGGACTCGAAAGCGGGGCAGAATTGCAGGAAACCGATTTCAGGAGGTAGACTGGAATTGCATTGAAAGCATAGGAAAAGAGGCAGAACGCCCACAATGATGCACTTGGCCAAAAAGGGCGTATGCGTTTTTTCCTGAATATATTCAGGAAAAAACGCATACGCCCTTTTTGGCCAACCAAGCAAGCTTGCAAAGGAAATCTGCACTACAATGAAGTCTCACTTCCCCCCGGTCAAAAGGGCCATCTGAAAAAAGTGTAAAATCCAGAAAGGCAGGACAGGCCATGGAGAACTGGGAGCCTTGTTATGCTGATGGGCGGGATGTAAATTGCCAACAGACACTCGGGAGAAGTGTATGGTGTTTCCTGAAACATCTAAAAAACAAAGCAACAGAGCCTAGGGCACTTCCACTTATGTTCCTATAGCTTAGGGAAATTAAAATCAAAAAGACACAGCCACCCCAAAGTTTGGGACGCCTCTGTTTACAAGAACCTCGTTTACAGTACAAGTTCAACATCGCAGAAAGTGAAAAATGGATAAAGAAGGTGTGGTATTTACTTACAAAGCAATATCACTCAGCAAGGAAATCTATGTCATCAGGCCCGAAGCAGCACAATGAGTGGATTCAGGTACGATGATTCTCACTGAAATAAGTCACACAGAAAAAGAAACATCATAAGATATCAGTAATACACGGAATGTAAACTTGGCTACACAGGAACTGAATTACAGAACAGAACAGGGTCTCAAATTTAGAAAACCAACTTATGCTTGCTTAAGGGTAAAGGTGAGTTGGGGTGCTGGATAAAACCAGAGATTGAAACGAGCACAGATAAAGTTCCTTAAGCCAAATATGGAATAGACAAGAGCTACTCCTTGCTCAACGAAATGGACTCAACACCGCATATTAAACGCCTAAGAATGTACCTGCCTAGTAAGTATCTTAAAACCTATGGATTGCTATGTCTCCGAAAGAGAATCAAGCATGTGTACAGGGGCATAAACGCAGCAGTGATAGGATTGGAGAGGTTCGGTGAGCAAATGAAGACCCTTTGAAGTCATATTGCATGGTACCCATTCCACGGGTCTCAACTCTCCAGGTTTAAGGTATTCTTCCTTCAGCTAAAACATGCATGTGGAACCCAGAGTATGATCAACCATGTGAACGGGAGACGTGTTCAAATATGTCTCAGTTTTCCTCCCCTGGTACTCGGGTGCAACATTCCAGACGCTTTACTAACACTCTCCCCACTTGGAGAGTCAGCGCCTTTAACCTCCTGTTTGGCCCAGTTTGCAATTTCTGCGGAAGATGAACAAGAATAGGGAACACCAATGAGAGACTAGCTGGAGGTGTCTGGACGGGCAAATTTAACTCTCATTTCCCACCAGGAAGAGGAAATAACCAAAGGCTCAGCGTGCCGTGCCGGAACCAGATTAGGGCCTGAAGCCATCCTGCGGTGTTGCGGCCAGGTCACAAGAAAGCGAGTTGAAGAAAGGAGCTCAGGGGCACTGTAATTCACAAACCTGCAGAGTTATAAATGACAGCTATCGTCCAAAAATATACTGAAGTAAGGCTGCCAAGAGGACTTGAAAGCGGGGCAGAATTGCAGGAAACCGATTTCAGGAGGTAGACTGGAATTGCATTGGAAGCATAGGAAAAGAGGCAGAACGTCCACAATGATGCACTTGGCCAAAAAGGGCGTATGCGTTTTTTCCTGAATATATTCAGGAAAAAACGCATACGCCCTTTTTGGCCAACCAAGCAAGCTTGCAAAGGAAATCTGCACTACAATGAAGTCTCACTTCCCCCCGGTCAAAAGGGCCATCTGAAAAAAGTGTAAAATCCAGAAAGGCAGGACAGGCCATGGAGAACTGGGAGCCTTGTTATGCTGATGGGCGGGATGTAAATTGCCAACAGACACTCGGGAGAAGTGTATGGTGTTTCCGGAAACATCTAAAAAACAAAGCAACAGAGCCTAGGGCACTTCCACTTATGGTCCTATAGCTTAGGGAAATTAAAATCAAAAAGACACAGCCACCCCAAAGTTTGGGACGCCTCTGTTTACAAGAACTTCGTTTACAGTACAAGTTCAACATCGCAGAAAGTGAAAAATGGATAAAGAACATGTGGTATTTACTTACAAAGCAATATCACTCAGCAATGAAATCTATGTCATCAGGCCCTTAGCAGCACAATGAGTGGATTCAGGTATGATGATTCTAACTGAAATGAGTCACACAGAAAAAGAAACATCATAAGATATCAGTAATACACGGAATGTAAACTTGGCTACACAGGAACTGAATTACAGAACAGAACAGGGTCTCAAATTTAGAAAACCAACTTATGCTTGCTTAAGGGGAAAGGTGAGTTGGGGTGCTGCATAAAACCAGAGATTGAAATGAGCACAGATAAAGTTCCTTAAGCCAAATATGGAATAGACAAGAGCTACTCCTTGCTCAACGAAATGGACTGAACACCGCATATTAAACGCCTAAGAATGTACCTGACTAGTAAGTATCTTAAAACCTATGGATTGCTATGTCTCCGAAAGAGAATCAAGCATGTGTACAGGCGCATAAACGCAGCAGTGATAGGATTGGAGAGGTTCGGTGAACAAATGAAGACCCTTTGAAGTCATATTGCATGGTACCCATTCCACGGGTCTCAACTCTCCAGGTTTAAGGTATTCTTCCTTCAGCTAAAACATGCATGTGGAACCCAGAGTATGATCAACCGTGTGAACGGTAGACGTGTTCAAATATGTCTCAGTTTTCGTACCCTGGTACTCGGGTGCAACATTCCAGACGCTTTACTAACACTCTCCCCACTTGGGAAGTCAGCGCCTTTTACCTCCTGTTTGGCCCAGTTTGCAATTTCTGCGGAAGATGAACAGGAATAGGGAGAACCAATGAGAGACTAGCTGGAGGTGTCTGGACGGGCAAATTTAACTCTCATTTCCCACCAGGAAGAGGAAATAACCAAAGGCTCAGCGTGCCGTTCCGGAACCAGATTAAGGCCTGAAGCCATCCTGCGGTGTTGCGGCCAGCTCAAAAGAAAGTGAGTTGAAGAAAGGAGCTCAGGGGCACTGTAATTCACAAACCTGCAGAGTTATAAATGACAGCTATCGTCCAAAAATATACTGAAGTAAGGCTGCCAAGAGGACTTGAAAGCGGGGCAGAATTGCAGGAAACCGATTTCAGGAGGTAGACTGGAATTGCATTGAAAGCATAGGAAAAGAGGCAGAACGTCCACAATGATGCACTTGGCCAAAAAGGGCGTATGCGTTTTTTCCTGAATATATTCAGGAAAAAACGCATACGCCCTTTTTGGCCAACCAAGCAAGCTTGCAAAGGAAATCTGCACTACAATGAAGTCTCACTTCCCCCCCGGTCAAAAGGGCCATCTGAAAAAAGTGTAAAATCCAGAAAGGCAGGACAGGCCATGGAGAACTGGGAGCCTTGTTATGCTGATGGGCGGGATGTAAATTGCCAACAGACACTCGGGAGAAGTGTATGGTGTTTCCTGAAACATCTAAAAAACAAAGCAACAGAGCCTAGGGCACTTCCACTTATGGTCCTATAGCTTAGGGAAATTAAAATCAAAAAGACACAGCCACCCCAAAGTTTGGGACGCCTCTGTTTACAAGAACCTCGTTTACAGTACAAGTTCAACATCGCAGAAAGTGAAAAATGGATAAAGAAGGTGTGGTATTTACTTACAAAGCAATATCACTCAGCAATGAAATCTATGTCATCAGGCCCTTAGCAGCACAATGAGTGGATTCAGGTATGATGATTCTAACTGAAATAAGTCACACAGAAAAAGAAACATCATTAGATATCAGTAATACACGGAATGTAAACTTGGCTACACAGGAACTGAATTACAGAACAGAACAGGGTCTCAAATTTAGAAAACCAACTTATGCTTGCTTAAGGGGAAAGGTGAGTTGGGGTGCTGCATAAAACCAGAGATTGAAACGAGCACAGATAAAGTTCCTTAAGCCAAATATGGAATAGACAAGAGCTACTCCTTGCTCAACGAAATGGACTCAACACCGCATATTAAACGCCTAAGAATGTACCTGACTAGTAAGTATCTTAAAACCTATGGATTGCTATGTCTCCGAAAGAGAATCAAGCATGTGTACAGGGGCATAAACGCAGCAGTGATAGGATTGGAGAGGTTCGGTGAGCAAATGAAGACCCTTTGAAGTCATATTGCATGGTACCCATTCCACGGGTTTCAACTACCCAGGTTTAAGGTATTCTTCCTTCAGCTAAAACATGCATGTGGAACCTAGAGTATGATCAACCATGTGATCGGGAGACGTGTTCAAATATGTCTCAGTTTTCGTACCCTGGTACTCGGGTGCAACATTCCAGACGCTTTACTAACACTCTCCCGACTTGGAGAGTCCGCCCCTTTAATCTCCTGTTTGGCCCAGTTTGCAATTTCTGCGGAAGATGAACAGGAATAGCGAGAACCAATGAGAGACTAGCTGGAGGTGTCTGGACGGGCAAATTTAACTCTCATTTCCCACCAGGAAGAGGAATTAACCAAAGGCTCAGTGTGCCGTGCCGGAACCAGATTAGGGCCTGAAGCCATCCTGCGGTGTTGCGGCCAGGTCACAAGAAAGCCAGTTGAAGAAAGGAGCTCAGGGGCACTGTAATTCACAAACCTGCAGAGTTATAAATGACAGCTATCGTCCAAAAATATACTGAAGTAAGGCTGCCAAGAGGACTCGAAAGCGGGGCAGAATTGCCAGAAACCGATTTCAGGAGGTAGACTGGAATTGCATTGAAAGCATAGGAAAAGAGGCAGAACGTCCACAATGATGCACTTGGCCAAAAAGGGCGTATGCGTTTTTTCCTGAATATATTCAGGAAAAAACGCATACGCCCTTTTTGGCCAACCAAGCAAGCTTGCAAAGGAAATCTGCACTACAATGAAGTCTCACTTCCCCCCGGTCAAAAGGGCCATCTGAAAAAAGTGTAAAATCCAGAAAGGCAGGACAGGCCATGGAGAACTGGGAGCCTTGTTATGCTGATGGGCGGGATGTAAATTGCCAACAGACACTCGGGAGAAGTGTATGGTGTTTCCTGAAACATCTATACAACAAAGCAACAGAGCCTAGGGCACTTCCACTTATGGTCCTATAGCTTAGGGAAATTAAAATCAAAAAGACACAGCCACCCCAAAGTTTGGGACGCCTCTGTTTACAAGAACCTCGTTTACCGTACAAGTTCAATATCACAGAAATTGAAAAATGGATAAAGAACTTGTGGTACTTACGTACAATGCAGTATCACTCAGCAATGAAATCTATGTCATCAGGCCCGTAGCAGCATAATGAGTGGATTCAGGTACGATGATTCTCACTGAAATAAGTCACACAGAAAAAGAAACATCATAAGATATCACTAATACACGGAATGTAAACTTGGCTACACAGGAACAGAATTCCAAAACAAAACAGGGTCTCAAATTTAGAAAACCAACTTATGCTTGCTTAAGGGGAAAGGTGAGTTGGGGTGCTGCATAAAACCAGAGATTGAAATGAGCACAGATAAAGTTCCTTAAGCCAAATATGGACTAGACAAGAGCTACTCCTTGCTCAACAAAATGGACTCAACACCCCATATTAAACGCCTAAGAATGTACCTGACTAGTAAGTATCTTAAAACCTATGGATTGCTATGTCTCCAAAAGAGAATCAAGCGTGTGTACAGGGGCATAAACGCAGCAGTGATAGGATTGGAGAGGTTCGGTGAGCAAATGAAGACCCTTTGAAGTCATATTGCATGGTACCCATTCCACGGTTCTCAACTCTCCAGGTTTAAGGTATTCTTCCTTCAGCTCAAACATGCATGTGGAACCCAGAGTATGATCAACCGTGTGAACGGGAGACGTGTTCAAATATGTCTCAGTTTTCCTCCCCTGGTACTCGGGTGCAACATTCCAGACGCTTTACTAACACTCTCCCGACTTGGAGAGTCCGCCCCTTTAATCTCCTGTTTGGCCCAGTTTGCAATTTCTGCGGAAGATGAACAGGAATAGCGAGAACCAATGAGAGACTAGCTGGAGGTGTCTGGACGGGCAAATTTAACTCTCATTTCCCACCAGGAAGAGGAATTAACCAAAGGCTCAGCGTGCCGTGCCGGAACCAGATTAGGGCCTGAAGCCATCCTGCGGTGTTGCGGCCAGGTCACAAGAAAGCCAGTTGAAGAAAGGAGCTCAGGGGCACTGTAATTCACAAACCTGCAGAGTTATAAATGACAGCTATCGTCCAAAAATATACTGAAGTAAGGCTGCCAAGAGGACTCGAAAGCGGGGCAGAATTGCAGGAAACCGATTTCAGGAGGTAGACTGGAATTGCATTGAAAGCATAGGAAAAGAGGCAGAACGTCCACAATGATGCATTTGGCCAAAAAGGGCGTATGCGTTTTTTCCTGAATATATTCAGGAAAAAACGCATACGCCCTTTTTGGCCAACCAAGCAAGCTTGCAAAGGAAATCTGCACTACAATGAAGTCTCACTTCCCCCCGGTCAAAAGGGCCATCTGAAAAAAGTGTAAAATCCAGAAAGGCAGGACAGGCCATGGAGAACTGGGAGCCTTGTTATGCTGATGGGCGGGATGTAAATTGCCAACAGACACTCGGGAGAAGTGTATGGTGTTTCCTGAAACATCTAAAAAACAAAGCAACAGAGCCTAGGGCACTTCCACTTATGGTCCTATAGCTTAGGGAAATTAAAATCAAAAAGACACAGCCACCCCAAAGTTTGGGACGCCTCTGTTTACAACAACCTCGTTTACAGTACAAGTTCAACATCGCAGAAAGTGAAAAATGGATAAAGAAGGTGTGGTATTTACTTACAAAGCAATATCACTCAGCAATGAAATCTATGTCATCAGGCCCTTAGCAGCACAATGAGTGGATTCAGGTATGATGATTCTAACTGAAATAAGTCACACAGAAAAAGAAACATCATAAGATATCAGTAATACACGGAATGTAAACTTGGCTACACAGGAACTGAATTACAGAACAGAACAGGGTCTCAAATTTAGAAAACCAACTTATGCTTGCTTAAGGGTAAAGGTGAGTTGGGGTGCTGCATAAAACCAGAGATTGAAACGAGCACAGATAAAGTTCCTTAAGCCAAATATGGAATAGACAAGAGCTACTCCTTGCTCAACGAAATGGACTCAACACCGCATATTAAACGCCTAAGAATGTACCTGACTAGTAAGTATCTTAAAACCTATGGATTGCTATGTCTCCGAAAGAGAATCAAGCATGTGTACAGGGGCACAAACGCAGCAGTGATAGGATTGGAGAGGTTCGGTGAGCAAATGAAGACCCTTTGAAGTCATATTGCATGGTACCCATTCCACGGGTTTCAACTACCCAGGTTTAAGGTATTCTTCCTTCAGCTAAAACATGCATGTGGAACCTAGAGTATGATCAACCATGTGATCGGGAGACGTGTTCAAATATGTCTCAGTTTTCGTATCCTGGTACTCGGGTGCAACATTCCAGACGCTTTACTAACACTCTCCCGACTTGGAGAGTCCGTCCCTTTAATCTCCTGTTTGGCCCAGTTTGCAATTTCTGCGGAAGATGAACAGGAATAGCGAGAACCAATGAGAGACTAGCTGGAGGTGTCTGGACGGGCAAATTTAACTCTCATTTCCCACCAGGAAGAGGAAATAACCAAAGGCTCAGCGTGCCGGGCCGGAACCAGATTAGGCCCTGAAGCCATCCTGCGGTGTTGCGGCCAGGTCACAAGAAAGCGAGTTGAAGAAAGGAGCTCAGGGGCACTGTAATTCACAAACCTGCAGAGTTATAAATGACAGCTATCGTCCAAAAATATACTGAAGTAAGGCTGCCAAGAGGACTCGAAAGCGGGGCAGAATTGCAGGAAACCGATTTCAGGAGGTAGACTGGAATTGCATTGAAAGCATAGGAAAAGAGGCAGAACGCCCACAATGATGCACTTGGCCAAAAAGGGCGTATGCGTTTTTTCCTGAATATATTCAGGAAAACACGCATACGCCCTTTTTGGCCAACCAAGCAAGCTTGCAAAGGAAATCTGCACTACAATGAACTCTCACTTCCCCCCGGTCAAAAGGGCCATCTGAAAAAAGTGTAAAATCCAGAAAGGCAGGACAGGCCATGGAGAACTGGGAGCCTTGTTATGCTGATGGGCGGGATGTAAATTGCCAACAGACACTCGGGAGAAGTGTATGGTGTTTCCTGAAACATCTAAAAAACAAAGCAACAGAGCCTAGGGCACTTCCACTTATGGTCCTATAGCTTAGGGAAATTAAAATCAAAAAGACACAGCCACCCCAAAGTTTGGGACGCCTCTGTTTACAAGAACCTCGTTTACAGTACAAGTTCAACATCGCAGAAAGTGAAAAATGGATAAAGAACTTGTGGTACTTACGTACAATGCAGTATCACTCAGCAATGAAATCTATGTCATCAGGCCCGTAGCAGCATAATGAGTGGATTCAGGTACGATGATTCTCACTGAAATAAGTCACACAGAAAAAGAAACATCATAAGATATCACTAATACACGGAATGTAAACTTGGCTACACAGGAACTGAATTCCAAAACAGAACAGGGTCTCAAATTTAGAAAACCAACTTATGCTTGCTTAAGGGGAAAGGTGAGTTGGGGTGCTGCATAAAACCAGAGATTGAAATGAGCACAGATAAAGTTCCTTAAGCCAAATATGGACTAGACAAGAGCTACTCCTTGCTCAACAAAATGGACTCAACACCCCATATTAAACGCCTAAGAATGTACCTGACTAGTAAGTATATTAAAACCTATGGATTGCTATGTCTCCAAAAGAGAATCAAGCGTGTGTACAGGGGCATAAACGCAGCAGTCATAGGATTGGAGAGGTTCGGTGAGCAAATGAAGACCCTTTGAAGTCATATTGCATGGTACCCATTCCACGGGTCTCAACTCTCCAGGTTTAAGGTATTCTTCCTTCAGCTAAAACATGCATGTGGAACCCAGAGTATGATCAACCATGTGAACGGGAGACGTGTTCAAATATGTCTCAGTTTTCCTCCCCTGGTACTCGGGTGCAACATTCCAGACGCTTTAGTAACACTCTCCCCACTTGGAGAGTCAGCGCCTTTAACTTCCTGTTTGGCCCAGTTTGCAATTTCTGCGGAAGATGAACAGGAATAGGGAACACCAATGAGAGACTACCTGGAGGTGTCTGGACGGGCAAATTTAACTCTCATTTCCCACCAGGAAGAGGAAATAACCAAAGGCTCAGCGTGCCGTGCCGGAACCAGATTAGGGCCTGAAGCCATCCTGTGGTGTTGCGGCCAGCTCAAAAGAAAGCGAGTTGAAGAAAGGAGCTCAGGGGCACTGTAATTCACAAACCTGCAGAGTTATAAATGACAGCTATCGTCCAAAAATATACTGAATAAGGCTGCCAAGAGGACTTGAAAGCGGGGCAGAATTGCAGGAAACCGATTTCAGGAGGTAGACTGGAATTGCATTGAAAGCATAGGAAAAGAGGCAGAACGTCCACAATGATGCACTTGGCCAAAAAGGCCGTATGCGTTTTTTCCTGAATATATTCAGGAAAAAACGCATACGCCCTTTTTGGACAACCAAGCAAGCTTGCAAAGGAAATCTGCACTACAATGAAGTCTCACTTCCCCCCGGTCAAAAGGGCCATCTGAAAAAAGTGTAAAATCCAGAAAGGCAGGACAGGCCATGGAGAACTGGGAGCCTTGTTATGCTGATGGGCGGGATGTAAATTGCCAACAGACACTCGGGAGAAGTGTATGGTGTTTCCTGAAACATCTAAAAAACAAAGCAACAGAGCCTAGGGCACTTCCACTTATGGTCCTATAGCTTAGGGAAATTAAAATCAAAAAGACACAGCCACCCCAAAGTTTGGGACGCCTCTGTTTACAAGAACCTCGTTTACCGTACAAGTTCAATATCACAGAAAGTGAAAAATGGATAAAGAACTTGTGGTACTTACGTACAATGCAGTATCACTCAGCAATGAAATCTATGTCATCAGGCCCGTAGCAGCATAATGAGTGGATTCAGGTACGATGATTCTCACTGAATTAAGTCACACAGAAAAAGAAACATCATAAGATATCACTAATACACGGAATGTAAACTTGGCTACACAGGAACTGAATTCCAAAACAGAACAGGGTCTCAAATTTAGAAAACCAACTTATGCTTGCTTAAGGGGAAAGGTGAGTTGGGGTGCTGCATAAAACCAGAGATTGAAATGAGCACAGATAAAGTTCCTTAAGCCAAATATGGACTAGACAAGAGCTACTCCTTGCTCAACGAAATGGACTCAACACCCCATATTAAACGCCTAAGAATGTACCTGACTAGTAAGTATCTTAAAACCTATGGATTGCTATGTCTCCAAAAGAGAATCAAGCGTGTGTACAGGGGCATAAACGCAGCAGTGATAGGATTGGAGAGGTTCGGTGAGCAAATGAAGACCCTTTGAAGTCATATTGCATGGTACCCATTCCACGGGTCTCAACTCTCCAGGTTTAAGGTATTCTTCCTTCAGCTAAAACATGCATGTGGAACCCAGAGTATGATCAACCGTGTGAACGGGAGACGTGTTCAAATATGTCTCAGTTTTCGTACCCTGGTACTCGGGTGCAACATTCCAGACGCTTTACTAACACTCTCCCCACTTGGAGAGTCAGCGCCTTTAACCTCCTGTTTGGCCCAGTTTGCAATTTCTGCGGAAGATGAACAGGAATAGCGAGAACCAATGAGAGACTAGCTGGAGGTGTCTGGACGGGCAAATTTAACTCTCATTTCCCACCAGGAAGAGGAAATAACCAAAGGCTCAGCGTGCCGGGCCGGAACCAGATTAGGCCCTGAAGCCATCCTGCGGTGTTGCGGCCAGGTCACAAGAAAGCGAGTTGAAGAAAGGAGCTCAGGGGCACTGTAATTCACAAACCTGCAGAGTTATAAATGACAGCTATCGTCCAAAAATATACTGAAGTAAGGCTGCCAAGAGGACTCGAAAGCGGGGCAGAATTGCAGGAAACCGATTTCAGGAGGTAGACTGGAATTGCATTGAAAGCATAGGAAAAGAGGCAGAACGCCCACAATGATGCACTTGGCCAAAAAGGGCGTATGCGTTTTTTCCTGAATATATTCAGGAAAACACGCATACGCCCTTTTTGGCCAACCAAGCAAGCTTGCAAAGGAAATCTGCACTACAATGAAGTCTCACTTCCCCCCGGTCAAAAGGGCCATCTGAAAAAAGTGTAAAATCCAGAAAGGCAGGACAGGCCATGGAGAACTGGGAGCCTTGTTATGCTGATGGGCGGGATGTAAATTGCCAACAGACACTCGGGAGAAGTGTATGGTGTTTCCTGAAACATCTAAAAAACAAAGCAACAGAGCCTAGGGCACTTCCACTTATGGTCCTATAGCTTAGGGAAATTAAAATCAAAAAGACACAGCCACCCCAAAGTTTGGGACGCCTCTGTTTACAAGAACCTCGTTTACAGTACAAGTTCAACATCGCAGAAAGTGAAAAATGGATAAAGAACTTGTGGTACTTACGTACAATGCAGTATCACTCAGCAATGAAATCTATGTCATCAGGCCCGTAGCAGCATAATGAGTGGATTCAGGTACGATGATTCTCACTGAAATAAGTCACACAGAAAAAGAAACATCATAAGATATCACTAATACACGGAATGTAAACTTGGCTACACAGGAACTGAATTCCAAAACAGAACAGGGTCTCAAATTTAGAAAACCAACTTATGCTTGCTTAAGGGGAAAGGTGAGTTGGGGTGCTGCATAAAACCAGAGATTGAAATGAGCACAGATAAAGTTCCTTAAGCCAAATATGGACTAGACAAGAGCTACTCCTTGCTCAACAAAATGGACTCAACACCCCATATTAAACGCCTAAGAATGTACCTGACTAGTAAGTATATTAAAACCTATGGATTGCTATGTCTCCAAAAGAGAATCAAGCGTGTGTACAGGGGCATAAACGCAGCAGTCATAGGATTGGAGAGGTTCGGTGAGCAAATGAAGACCCTTTGAAGTCATATTGCATGGTACCCATTCCACGGGTCTCAACTCTCCAGGTTTAAGGTATTCTTCCTTCAGCTAAAACATGCATGTGGAACCCAGAGTATGATCAACCATGTGAACGGGAGACGTGTTCAAATATGTCTCAGTTTTCATCCCCTGGTACTCGGGTGCAACATTCCAGACGCTTTAGTAACACTCTCCCCACTTGGAGAGTCAGCGCCTTTAACTTCCTGTTTGGCCCAGTTTGCAATTTCTGCGGAAGATGAACAGGAATAGGGAACACCAATGAGAGACTACCTGGAGGTGTCTGGATGGGCAAATTTAACTCTCATTTCCCACCAGGAAGAGGAAATAACCAAAGGCTCAGCGTGCCGTGCCGGAACCAGATTAGGGCCTGAAGCCATCCTGTGGTGTTGCGGCCAGCTCAAAAGAAAGCGAGTTGAAGAAAGGAGCTCAGGGGCACTGTAATTCACAAACCTGCAGAGTTATAAATGACAGCTATCGTCCAAAAATATACTGAATAAGGCTGCCAAGAGGACTTGAAAGCGGGGCAGAATTGCAGGAAACCGATTTCAGGAGGTAGACTGGAATTGCATTGAAAGCATAGGAAAAGAGGCAGAACGTCCACAATGATGCACTTGGCCAAAAAGGGCGTATGCGTTTTTTCCTGAATATATTCAGGAAAAAACGCATACGCCCTTTTTGGACAACCAAGCAAGCTTGCAAAGGAAATCTGCACTACAATGAAGTCTCACTTCCCCCCGGTCAAAAGGGCCATCTGAAAAAAGTGTAAAATCCAGAAAGGCAGGACAGGCCATGGAGAACTGGGAGCCTTGTTATGCTGATGGGCGGGATGTAAATTGCCAACAGACACTCGGGAGAAGTGTATGGTGTTTCCTGAAACATCTAAAAAACAAAGCAACAGAGCCTAGGGCACTTCCACTTATGGTCCTATAGCTTAGGGAAATTAAAATCAAAAAGACACAGCCACCCCAAAGTTTGGGACGCCTCTGTTTACAAGAACCTCGTTTACCGTACAAGTTCAATATCACAGAAAGTGAAAAATGGATAAAGAACTTGTGGTACTTACGTACAATGCAGTATCACTCAGCAATGAAATCTATGTCATCAGGCCCGTAGCAGCATAATGAGTGGATTCAGGTACGATGATTCTCACTGAATTAAGTCACACAGAAAAAGAAACATCATAAGATATCACTAATACACGGAATGTAAACTTGGCTACACAGGAACTGAATTCCAAAACAGAACAGGGTCTCAAATTTAGAAAACCAACTTATGCTTGCTTAAGGGGAAAGGTGAGTTGGGGTGCTGCATAAAACCAGAGATTGAAATGAGCACAGATAAAGTTCCTTAAGCCAAATATGGACTAGACAAGAGCTACTCCTTGCTCAACGAAATGGACTCAACACCCCATATTAAACGCCTAAGAATGTACCTGACTAGTAAGTATCTTAAAACCTATGGATTGCTATGTCTCCAAAAGAGAATCAAGCGTGTGTACAGGGGCATAAATGCAGCAGTGATAGGATTGGAGAGGTTCGGTGAGCAAATGAAGACCCTTTGAAGTCATATTGCATGGTACCCATTCCACGGGTCTCAACTCTCCAGGTTTAAGGTATTCTTCCTTCAGCTAAAACATGCATGTGGAACCCAGAGTATGATCAACCGTGTGAACGGGAGACGTGTTCAAATATGTCTCAGTTTTCGTACCCTGGTACTCGGGTGCAACATTCCAGACGCTTTACTAACACTCTCCCCACTTGGAGAGTCAGCGCCTTTAACCTCCTGTTTGGCCCAGTTTGCAATTTCTGCGGAAGATGAACAAGAATAGCGAGAACCAATGAGAGACTAGCTGGAGGTGTCTGGACGGGCAAATTTAACTCTCATTTCCCACCAGGAAGAGGAATTAACCAAAGGCTCAGCGTGCCGTGAAGGAATCAGATTAGGGCCTGAAGCCATCCTGCGGTGTTGCGGCCAGGTCACAAGAAAGCGAGTTGAAGAAAGGAGCTCAGGGGCACTGTAATTCACAAACCTGCAGAGTTATAAATGACAGCTATCGTCCAAAAATATACTGAAGTAAGGCTGCCAAGAGGACTCGAAAGCGGGGCAGAATTGCAGGAAACCGATTTCAGGAGGTAGACTGGAATTGCATTGAAAGCATAGGAAAAGAGGCAGAACGCCCACAATGATGCACTTGGCCAAAAAGGGCGTATGCGTTTTTTCCTGAATATATTCAGGAAAAAACGCATACGCCCTTTTTGGCCAACCAAGCAAGCTTGCAAAGGAAATCTGCACTACAATGAAGTCTCACTTCCCCCCGGTCAAAAGGGCCATCTGAAAAAAGTGTAAAATCCAGAAAGGCAGGACAGGCCATGGAGAACTGGGAGCCTTGTTATGCTGATGGGCGGGATGTAAATTGCCAACAGACACTCGGGAGAAGTGTATGGTGTTTCCTGAAACATCTAAAAAACAAAGCAACAGAGCCTAGGGCACTTCCACTTATGTTCCTATAGCTTAGGGAAATTAAAATCAAAAAGACACAGCCACCCCAAAGTTTGGGACGCCTCTGTTTACAAGAACCTCGTTTACAGTACAAGTTCAACATCGCAGAAAGTGAAAAATGGATAAAGAAGGTGTGGTATTTACTTACAAAGCAATATCACTCAGCAAGGAAATCTATGTCATCAGGCCCGAAGCAGCACAATGAGTGGATTCAGGTACGATGATTCTCACTGAAATAAGTCACACAGAAAAAGAAACATCATAAGATATCAGTAATACACGGAATGTAAACTTGGCTACACAGGAACTGAATTACAGAACAGAACAGGGTCTCAAATTTAGAAAACCAACTTATGCTTGCTTAAGGGTAAAGGTGAGTTGGGGTGCTGGATAAAACCAGAGATTGAAACGAGCACAGATAAAGTTCCTTAAGCCAAATATGGAATAGACAAGAGCTACTCCTTGCTCAACGAAATGGACTCAACACCGCATATTAAACGCCTAAGAATGTACCTGCCTAGTAAGTATCTTAAAACCTATGGATTGCTATGTCTCCGAAAGAGAATCAAGCATGTGTACAGGGGCATAAACGCAGCAGTGATAGGATTGGAGAGGTTCGGTGAGCAAATGAAGACCCTTTGAAGTCATATTGCATGGTACCCATTCCACGGGTCTCAACTCTCCAGGTTTAAGGTATTCTTCCTTCAGCTAAAACATGCATGTGGAACCCAGAGTATGATCAACCATGTGAACGGGAGACGTGTTCAAATATGTCTCAGTTTTCCTCCCCTGGTACTCGGGTGCAACATTCCAGACGCTTTACTAACACTCTCCCCACTTGGAGAGTCAGCGCCTTTAACCTCCTGTTTGGCCCAGTTTGCAATTTCTGCGGAAGATGAACAAGAATAGGGAACACCAATGAGAGACTAGCTGGAGGTGTCTGGACGGGCAAATTTAACTCTCATTTCCCACCAGGAAGAGGAAATAACCAAAGGCTCAGCGTGCCGTGCCGGAACCAGATTAGGGCCTGAAGCCATCCTGCGGTGTTGCGGCCAGGTCACAAGAAAGCGAGTTGAAGAAAGGAGCTCAGGGGCACTGTAATTCACAAACCTGCAGAGTTATAAATGACAGCTATCGTCCAAAAATATACTGAAGTAAGGCTGCCAAGAGGACTTGAAAGCGGGGCAGAATTGCAGGAAACCGATTTCAGGAGGTAGACTGGAATTGCATTGGAAGCATAGGAAAAGAGGCAGAACGTCCACAATGATGCACTTGGCCAAAAAGGGCGTATGCGTTTTTTCCTGAATATATTCAGGAAAAAACGCATACGCCCTTTTTGGCCAACCAAGCAAGCTTGCAAAGGAAATCTGCACTACAATGAAGTCTCACTTCCCCCCGGTCAAAAGGGCCATCTGAAAAAAGTGTAAAATCCAGAAAGGCAGGACAGGCCATGGAGAACTGGGAGCCTTGTTATGCTGATGGGCGGGATGTAAATTGCCAACAGACACTCGGGAGAAGTGTATGGTGTTTCCGGAAACATCTAAAAAACAAAGCAACAGAGCCTAGGGCACTTCCACTTATGGTCCTATAGCTTAGGGAAATTAAAATCAAAAAGACACAGCCACCCCAAAGTTTGGGACGCCTCTGTTTACAAGAACTTCGTTTACAGTACAAGTTCAACATCGCAGAAAGTGAAAAATGGATAAAGAACATGTGGTATTTACTTACAAAGCAATATCACTCAGCAATGAAATCTATGTCATCAGGCCCTTAGCAGCACAATGAGTGGATTCAGGTATGATGATTCTAACTGAAATGAGTCACACAGAAAAAGAAACATCATAAGATATCAGTAATACACGGAATGTAAACTTGGCTACACAGGAACTGAATTACAGAACAGAACAGGGTCTCAAATTTAGAAAACCAACTTATGCTTGCTTAAGGGGAAAGGTGAGTTGGGGTGCTGCATAAAACCAGAGATTGAAATGAGCACAGATAAAGTTCCTTAAGCCAAATATGGAATAGACAAGAGCTACTCCTTGCTCAACGAAATGGACTGAACACCGCATATTAAACGCCTAAGAATGTACCTGACTAGTAAGTATCTTAAAACCTATGGATTGCTATGTCTCCGAAAGAGAATCAAGCATGTGTACAGGCGCATAAACGCAGCAGTGATAGGATTGGAGAGGTTCGGTGAACAAATGAAGACCCTTTGAAGTCATATTGCATGGTACCCATTCCACGGGTCTCAACTCTCCAGGTTTAAGGTATTCTTCCTTCAGCTAAAACATGCATGTGGAACCCAGAGTATGATCAACCGTGTGAACGGTAGACGTGTTCAAATATGTCTCAGTTTTCGTACCCTGGTACTCGGGTGCAACATTCCAGACGCTTTACTAACACTCTCCCCACTTGGGAAGTCAGCGCCTTTTACCTCCTGTTTGGCCCAGTTTGCAATTTCTGCGGAAGATGAACAGGAATAGGGAGAACCAATGAGAGACTAGCTGGAGGTGTCTGGACGGGCAAATTTAACTCTCATTTCCCACCAGGAAGAGGAAATAACCAAAGGCTCAGCGTGCCGTTCCGGAACCAGATTAAGGCCTGAAGCCATCCTGCGGTGTTGCGGCCAGCTCAAAAGAAAGTGAGTTGAAGAAAGGAGCTCAGGGGCACTGTAATTCACAAACCTGCAGAGTTATAAATGACAGCTATCGTCCAAAAATATACTGAAGTAAGGCTGCCAAGAGGACTTGAAAGCGGGGCAGAATTGCAGGAAACCGATTTCAGGAGGTAGACTGGAATTGCATTGAAAGCATAGGAAAAGAGGCAGAACGTCCACAATGATGCACTTGGCCAAAAAGGGCGTATGCGTTTTTTCCTGAATATATTCAGGAAAAAACGCATACGCCCTTTTTGGCCAACCAAGCAAGCTTGCAAAGGAAATCTGCACTACAATGAAGTCTCACTTCCCCCCCGGTCAAAAGGGCCATCTGAAAAAAGTGTAAAATCCAGAAAGGCAGGACAGGCCATGGAGAACTGGGAGCCTTGTTATGCTGATGGGCGGGATGTAAATTGCCAACAGACACTCGGGAGAAGTGTATGGTGTTTCCTGAAACATCTAAAAAACAAAGCAACAGAGCCTAGGGCACTTCCACTTATGGTCCTATAGCTTAGGGAAATTAAAATCAAAAAGACACAGCCACCCCAAAGTTTGGGACGCCTCTGTTTACAAGAACCTCGTTTACAGTACAAGTTCAACATCGCAGAAAGTGAAAAATGGATAAAGAAGGTGTGGTATTTACTTACAAAGCAATATCACTCAGCAATGAAATCTATGTCATCAGGCCCTTAGCAGCACAATGAGTGGATTCAGGTATGATGATTCTAACTGAAATAAGTCACACAGAAAAAGAAACATCATTAGATATCAGTAATACACGGAATGTAAACTTGGCTACACAGGAACTGAATTACAGAACAGAACAGGGTCTCAAATTTAGAAAACCAACTTATGCTTGCTTAAGGGGAAAGGTGAGTTGGGGTGCTGCATAAAACCAGAGATTGAAACGAGCACAGATAAAGTTCCTTAAGCCAAATATGGAATAGACAAGAGCTACTCCTTGCTCAACGAAATGGACTCAACACCGCATATTAAACGCCTAAGAATGTACCTGACTAGTAAGTATCTTAAAACCTATGGATTGCTATGTCTCCGAAAGAGAATCAAGCATGTGTACAGGGGCATAAACGCAGCAGTGATAGGATTGGAGAGGTTCGGTGAGCAAATGAAGACCCTTTGAAGTCATATTGCATGGTACCCATTCCACGGGTTTCAACTACCCAGGTTTAAGGTATTCTTCCTTCAGCTAAAACATGCATGTGGAACCTAGAGTATGATCAACCATGTGATCGGGAGACGTGTTCAAATATGTCTCAGTTTTCGTACCCTGGTACTCGGGTGCAACATTCCAGACGCTTTACTAACACTCTCCCCACTTGGGAAGTCAGCGCCTTTTACCTCCTGTTTGGCCCAGTTTGCAATTTCTGCGGAAGATGAACAGGAATAGGGAACACCAATGAGAGACTAGCTGGAGGTGTCTGGACCGGCAAATTTAACTCTCATTTCCCACCAGGAAGAGGAATTAACCAAAGGTTCAGCGTGCCGTGCCGGAACCAGATTAGGGCCTGAAGCCATCCTGCGGTGTTGCGGCCAGCTCAAAAGAAAGCGAGTTGAAGAAAGGAGCTCAGGGGCACTGTAATTCACAAACCTGCAGAGTTATAAATGACAGCTATCGTCCAAAAATATACTGAAGTAAGGCTGCCAAGAGGACTTGAAAGCGGGGCAGAATTGCAGGAAACTGATTTCAGGAGGTACACTGGAATTGCATTGAAAGCATAGGAAAAGAGGCAGAACGTCCACAATGATGCACTTGGCCAAAAAGGGCGTATGCGTTTTTTCCTGAATATATTCAGGAAAAAACGCATACGCCCTTTTTGGCCAACCAAGCAAGCTTGCAAAGGAAATCTGCACTACAATGAAGTCTCACTTCCCCCCGGTCAAAAGGGCCATCTGAAAAAAGTGTAAAATCCAGAAAGGCAGGACAGGCCATGGAGAACTGGGAGCCTTGTTATGCTGATGGGCGGGATGTAAATTGCCAACAGACACTCGGGAGAAGTGTATGGTGTTTCCTGAAACATCTAAAAAACAAAGCAACAGAGCCTAGGGCACTTCCACTTATGGTCCTATAGCTTAGGGAAATTAAAATCAAAAAGACACAGCCACCCCAAAGTTTGGGACGCCTCTGTTTACAAGAACCTCGTTTACAGTACAAGTTCAACATCGCAGAAAGTGAAAAATGGATAAAGAAAGTGTGGTATTTACTTACAAAGCAATATCACTCAGCAATGAAATCTATGTCATCAGGCCCTTAGCAGCACAATGAGTGGATTCAGGTATGATGATTCTAACTGAAATAAGTCACACAGAAAAAGAAACATCATAAGATATCAGTAATACACGGAATGTAAACTTGGCTACACAGGAACTGAATTACAGAACAGAACAGGGTCTCAAATTTAGAAAACCAACTTATGCTTGCTTAAGGGGAAAGGTGAGTTGGGGTGCTGCATAAAACCAGAGATTGAAACGAGCACAGATAAAGTTCCTTAAGCCAAATATGGAATAGACAAGAGCTACTCCTTGCTCAACGAAATGGACTCAACACCGCATATTAAACGCCTAAGAATGTACCTGCCTAGTAAGTATCTTAAAACCTATGGATTGCTATGTCTCCGAAAGAGAATCAAGCATGTGTACAGGGGCATAAACGCAGCAGTGATAGGATTGGAGAGGTTCGGTGAGCAAATGAAGACCCTTTGAAGTCATATTGCATGGTACCCATTCCAAGGGTTTCAACTACCCAGGTTTAAGGTATTCTTCCTTCAGCTAAAACATGCATGTGGAACCTAGAGTATGATCAACCATGTGATCGGGAGACGTGTTCAAATATGTCTCAGTTTTCGTACCCTGGTACTCGGGTGCAACATTCCAGACGCTTTACTAACACTCTCCCGACTTGGAGAGTCCGCCCCTTTAATCTCCTGTTTGGCCCAGTTTGCAATTTCTGCGGAAGATGAACAGGAATAGCGAGAACCAATGAGAGACTAGCTGGAGGTGTCTGGACGGGCAAATTTAACTCTCATTTCCCACCAGGAAGAGGAATTAACCAAAGGCTCAGTGTGCCGTGCCGGAACCAGATTAGGGCCTGAAGCCATCCTGCGGTGTTGCGGCCAGGTCACAAGAAAGCCAGTTGAAGAAAGGAGCTCAGGGGCACTGTAATTCACAAACCTGCAGAGTTATAAATGACAGCTATCGTCCAAAAATATACTGAAGTAAGGCTGCCAAGAGGACTCGAAAGCGGGGCAGAATTGCCAGAAACCGATTTCAGGAGGTAGACTGGAATTGCATTGAAAGCATAGGAAAAGAGGCAGAACGTCCACAATGATGCACTTGGCCAAAAAGGGCGTATGCGTTTTTTCCTGAATATATTCAGGAAAAAACGCATACGCCCTTTTTGGCCAACCAAGCAAGCTTGCAAAGGAAATCTGCACTACAATGAAGTCTCACTTCCCCCCGGTCAAAAGGGCCATCTGAAAAAAGTGTAAAATCCAGAAAGGCAGGACAGGCCATGGAGAACTGGGAGCCTTGTTATGCTGATGGGCGGGATGTAAATTGCCAACAGACACTCGGGAGAAGTGTATGGTGTTTCCTGAAACATCTAAAAAACAAAGCAACAGGGCCTAGGGCACTTCCACTTATGGTCCTATAGCTTAGGGAAATTAAAATCAAAAAGACACAGCCACCCCAAAGTTTGGGACGCCTCTGTTTACAAGAACCTCATTTACCGTACAAGTTCAACATCGCAGAAAGTGAAAAATGGATAAAGAAGTTGTGGTATTTACTTACAAAGCAATATCACTCAGCAATGAAATCTATGTCATCAGGCCCGTAGCAGCATAATGAGTGGATTCAGGTACGATGATTCTAACTGAAATAAGTCACACAGAAAAAGAAACATCATAAGATATCAGTAATACACGGAATGTAAACTTGGCTACACAGGAACTGAATTACAGAACAGGGTCTCAAATTTAGAAAACCAACTTATGCTTGCTTAAGGGGAAAGGTGAGTTGGGGTGCTGCATAAAACCAGAGATTGAAACGAGCACAGATAAAGTTCCTTAAGCCAAATATGGAATAGACAAGAGCTACTCCTTGCTCAACGAAATGGACTCAACACCCCATATTAAACGCCTAAGAATGTACCTGACTAGTAAGTATCTTAAAACCTATGGATTGCTATGTCTCCAAAAGAGAATCAAGCGTGTGTACAGGGGCATAAACGCAGCAGTGATAGGATTGGAGAGGTTCGGTGAGCAAATGAAGACCCTTTGAAGTCATATTGCATGGTACCCATTCCACGGGTCTCAACTCTCCAGGTTTAAGGTATTCTTCCTTCAGCTAAAACATGCATGTGGAACCCAGAGTATGATCAACCATGTGAACGGGAGACGTGTTCAAATATGTCTCAGTTTTCCTCCCCTGGTACTCGGGTGCAACATTCCAGATGCTTTACTAACACTCTCCCCACTTGGAGAGTCAGCGCCTTTAATCTCCTGTTTGGCCCAGTTTGCAATTTCTGCGGAAGATGAACAGGAATAGCGAGAACCAATGAGAGACTAGCTGGAGGTGTCTGGACGGGCAAATTTAACTCTCATTTCCCACCAGAAAGAGGAATTAACCAAAGGCTCAGCGTGCCGTGCCGGAACCAGATTAGGGCCTGAAGCCATCCTGCGGTGTTGCGGCCAAGTCACAAGAAAGCCAGTTGAAGAAAGGAGCTCAGGGGCACTGTAATTCACAAACCTGCAGAGTTATAAATGACAGCTATCGTCCAAAAATATACTTAAGTAAGGCTGCCAAGAGGACTCGAAAGCGGGGCAGAATTGCAGGAAACCGATTTCAGGAGGTACACTGGAATTGCATTGAAAGCATAGGAAAAGAGGCAGAACGTCCACAATGATGCACTTGGCCAAAAAGGGCGTATGCGTTTTTTCCTGAATATATTCAGGAAAAAACGCATACGCCCTTTTTGGCCAACCAAGCAAGCTTGCAAAGGAAATATGCACTACAATGAAGTCTCACTTCCCCCCGGTCAAAAGGGCCATCTGAAAAAAGTGTAAAATCCAGAAAGGCAGGACAGGCCATGGAGAACTGGGAGCCTTGTTAAGCTGATGGGCGGGATGTAAATTGCCAACAGACACTCGGGAGAAGTGTATGGTGTTTCCTGAAACATCTAAAAAACAAAGCAACAGAGCCTAGGGCACTTCCACTTATTGTCCTATAGCTTAGGGAAATTAAAATCAAAAAGACACAGCCACCCCAAAGTTTGGGACGCCTCTGTTTACAAGAACCTTGTTTACCGTACAAGTTCAATATCACAGAAAGTGAAAAATGGATAAAGAACTTGTGGTACTTACGTACAATGCAATATCACTCAGCAATGAAATCTATGTCATCAGGCCCGTAGCAGCATAATGAGTGGATTCAGGTACGATGATTTTAACTGAAATAAGTCACACAGAAAAAGAAACATCATAAGATATCACTAATACACGGAATGTAAACTTGGCTACACAGGATCTGAATTCCAAAACAGAACAGGGTCTCAAATTTAGAAAACCAACTTATGCTTGCTTAAGGGGAAAGGTGAGTTCGGGTGTTGCATAAAACCAGAGATTGAAACGAGCACAGATAAAGTTCCTTAAGCCAAATATGGAATAGACAAGCGCTACTCCTTGCTCAACGAAATGGACTCAACACCGCATATTAAACGCCTAAGAATGTACCTGACTAGTAAGTATCTTAAAACCTATGGATTGCTATGTCTCCGAAAGAGAATCAAGCATTTGTACAGGGGCATAAACGCAGCAGTGATAGGATTGGAGAGGTTCGGTGAGCAAATGAAGACCCTTTGAAGTCATATTGCATGGTACCCATTCCACGGGTCTCAACTATCCAGGTTTAAGGTATTTTTCCTTCAGCTAAAACATGCATGTGGAACCCAGAGTATGATCAACCGTGTGAACGGGAGACGTGTTCAAATATGTCTCAGTTTTCCTCCCCTGGTACTCGGGTGCAACATTCCAGACGCTTTACTAACACTCTCCCCACTTGGAGAGTCAGCGCCTTTAACCTCCTGTTTGGCCCAGTTTGCAATTTGTGCGGAAGATGAACAGGAATAGCGAGAACCAATGAGAGACTAGCTGGAGGTGTCTGGACGGGCAAATTTAACTCTCATTTCCCACCAGGAAGAGGAAATAACCAAAGGCTCAGCGAGCCATGCCGGAACCAGATTAGGGCCTGAAGCCATCCTGCGGTGTTGCGGCCAGGTCACAAGAAAGCGAGTTGAAGAAAGGAGCTCAGGGGCACTGTAATTCACAAACCTGCAGAGTTATAAATGACAGCTATCGTCCAAAAATATACTGAAGTAAGGCTGCCAAGAGGACTTGAAAGCGGGGCAGAATTGCAGGAAACCGATTTCAGGAGGTAGACTGGAATTGCATTGAAAGCATAGGAAAAGAGGCAGAACGTCCACAATGATGCACTTGGCCAAAAAGGGCGTATGCGTTTTTTCCTGAATATATTCAGGAAAAAACGCATACGCCCTTTTTGGCCAACCAAGCAAGCTTGCAAAGGAAATCTGCACTACAATGAAGTCTCACTTCCCCCCGGTCAAAAGGGCCATCTGAAAAAAGTGTAAAATCCAGAAAGGCAGGACAGGCCATGGAGAACTGGGAGCCTTGTTATGCTGATGGGCGGGATGTAAATTGCCAACAGACACTCGGGAGAAGTGTATGGTGTTTCCGGAAACATCTAAAAAACAAAGCAACAGAGCCTAGGGCACTTCCACTTATGGTCCTATAGCTTAGGGAAATTAAAATCAAAAAGACACAGCCACCCCAAAGTTTGGGACACCTCTGTTTACAAGAACCTCGTTTACCGTACAAGTTCAATATCACAGAAAGTGAAAAATGGATAAAGAACTTGTGGTACTTACGTACAATGCAGTATCACTCAGCAATGAAATCTATGTCATCAGGCCCGTAGCAGCATAATGAGTGGATTCAGGTACGATGATTCTCACTGAAATAAGTCACACAGAAAAAGAAACATCATAAGATATCAATAATACACGGAATGTAAACTTGGCTACACAGGAACTGAATTCCAAAACAGAACAGGGTCTCAAATTTAGAAAACCAACTTATGCTTGCTTAAGGGGAAAGGTGAGTTGGGGTGCTGCATAAAACCAGAGATTGAAATGAGCACAGATAAAGTTCCTTAAGCCAAATATGGACTAGACAAGAGCTACTCCTTGCTCAACGAAATGGACTCAACACCGCATATTAAACGCCTAAGAATGTACCTGACTAGTAAGTATCTTAAAACCTATGGATTGCTATGTCTCCGAAAGAGAATCAAGCATGTGTACAGGGGCATAAACGCAGCAGTGATAGGATTGGAGAGGTTCGGTGAGCAAATGAAGACCCTTTGAAGTCATATTGCATGGTACCCATTCCACGGGTTTCAACTACCCAGGTTTAAGGTATTCTTTCTTCAGCTAAAACATGCATGTGGAACCTAGAGTATGATCAACCATGTGATTGGGAGACGTGTTCAAATATGTCTCAGTTTTCGTACCCTGGTACTCGGGTGCAACATTCCAGACGCTTTACTAACACTCTCCCGACTTGGAGAGTCAGTCCCTTTAACCTCCTGTTTGGCCCAGTTTGCAATTTCTGCGGAAGATGAACAGGAATAGCGAGAACCAATGAGAGACTAGCTGGAGGTGTCTGGACGGGCAAATTTAACTCTCATTTCCCACCAGGAAGAGGAATTAACCAAAGGTTCAGCGTGCCGTGCCGGAACCAGATTAGGGCCTGAAGCCATCCTGCGGTGTTGCGGCCAGCTCAAAAGAAAGCGAGTTGAAGAAAGGAGCTCAGGGGCACTGTAATTCACAAACCTGCAGAGTTATAAATGACAGCTATCGTCCAAAAATATACTGAAGTAAGGCTGCCAAGAGGACTTGAAAGCGGGGCAGAATTGCAGGAAACTGATTTCAGGAGGTAGACTGGAATTGCATTGAAAGCATAGGAAAAGAGGCAGAACGTCCACAATGATGCACTTGGCCAAAAAGGGCGTATGCGTTTTTTCCTGAATATATTCAGGAAAAAACGCATACGCCCTTTTTGGCCAACCAAGCAAGCTTGCAAAGGAAATCTGCACTACAATGAAGTCTCACTTCCCCCCGGTCAAAAGGGCCATCTGAAAAAAGTGTAAAATCCAGAAAGGCAGGACAGGCCATGGAGAACTGGGAGCCTTGTTATGCTGATGGGCGGGATGTAAATTGCCAACAGACACTCGGGAGAAGTGTATGGTGTTTCCTGAAACATCTAAAAAACAAAGCAACAGAGCCTAGGGCACTTCCACTTATGGTCCTATAGCTTAGGGAAATTAAAATCAAAAAGACACAGCCACCCCAAAGTTTGGGACGCCTCTGTTTACAAGAACCTCATTTACCGTACAAGTTCAACATCGCAGAAAGTGAAAAATGGATAAAGAAGTTGTGGTATTTACTTACAAAGCAATATCACTCAGCAATGAAATCTATGTCATCAGGCCCGTAGCAGCATAATGAGTGGATTCAGGTACGATGATTCTAACTGAAATAAGTCACACAGAAAAAGAAACATCATAAGATATCAGTAATACACGGAATGTAAACTTGGCTACACAGGAACTGAATTACAGAACAGGGTCTCAAATTTAGAAAACCAACTTATGCTTGCTTAAGGGGAAAGGTGAGTTGGGGTGCTGCATAAAACCAGAGATTGAAACGAGCACAGATAAAGTTCCTTAAGCCAAATATGGAATAGACAAGAGCTACTCCTTGCTCAACGAAATGGACTCAACACCCCATATTAAACGCCTAAGAATGTACCTGACTAGTAAGTATCTTAAAACCTATGGATTGCTATGTCTCCAAAAGAGAATCAAGCGTGTGTACAGGGGCATAAACGCAGCAGTGATAGGATTGGAGAGGTTCGGTGAGCAAATGAAGACCCTTTGAAGTCATATTGCATGGTACCCATTCCACGGGTCTCAACTCTCCAGGTTTAAGGTATTCTTCCTTCAGCTAAAACATGCATGTGGAACCCAGAGTATGATCAACCATGTGAACGGGAGACGTGTTCAAATATGTCTCAGTTTTCCTCCCCTGGTACTCGGGTGCAACATTCCAGATGCTTTACTAACACTCTCCCCACTTGGAGAGTCAGCGCCTTTAATCTCCTGTTTGGCCCAGTTTGCAATTTCTGCGGAAGATGAACAGGAATAGCGAGAACCAATGAGAGACTAGCTGGAGGTGTCTGGACGGGCAAATTTAACTCTCATTTCCCACCAGAAAGAGGAATTAACCAAAGGCTCAGCGTGCCGTGCCGGAACCAGATTAGGGCCTGAAGCCATCCTGCGGTGTTGCGGCCAGGTCACAAGAAAGCGAGTTGAAGAAAGGAGCTCAGGGGCACTGTAATTCACAAACCTGCAGAGTTATAAATGACAGCTATCGTCCAAAAATATACTGAAGTAAGGCTGCCAAGAGGACTCGAAAGCGGGGCAGAATTGCAGGAAACCGATTTCAGGAGGTAGACTGGAATTGCATTGAAAGCATAGGAAAAGAGGCAGAACGTCCACAATGATGCACTTGGCCAAAAAGGGCGTATGCGTTTTTTCCTGAATATATTCAGGAAAAAACGCATACGCCCTTTTTGGCCAACCAAGCAAGCTTGCAAAGGAAATCTGCACTACAATGAAGTCTCACTTCCCCCCGGTCAAAAGGGCCATCTGAAAAAAGTGTAAAATCCAGAAAGGCAGGACAGGCCATGGAGAACTGGGAGCCTTGTTATGCTGATGGGCGGGATGTAAATTGCCAACAGACACTCGGGAGAAGTGTATGGTGTTTCCTGAAACATCTAAAAAACAAAGCAACAGAGCCTAGGGCACTTCCACTTATGGTCCTATAGCTTAGGGAAATTAAAATCAAAAAGACACAGCCACCCCAAAGTTTGGGACGCCTCTGTTTACAAGAACCTCGTTTACAGTACAAGTTCAACATCGCAGAAAGTGAAAAATGGATAAAGAAGTTGTGGTATTTACTTACAAAGCAATATCACTCAGCAATGAAATCTATGTCATCAGGCCCTTAGCAGCACAATGAGTGGATTCAGGTACGATGATTCTAACTGAAATAAGTCACACAGAAAAAGAAATATCATAAGATATCACTAATACACGGAATGTAAACTTGGCTACACAGGAACTGAATTCCAAAACAGAACAGGGTCTCAAATTTAGAAAACCAACTTATGCTTGCTTAAGGGGAAAGGTGAGTTGGGGTGCTGCATAAAACCAGAGATTGAAATGAGCACAGATAAAGTTCCTTAAGCCAAATATGGACTAGACAAGAGCTACTCCTTGCTCAACGAAATGGACTCGACACCCCATATTAAACGCCTAAGAATGTACCTGACTAGTAAGTATCTTAAAACCTATGGATTGCTATGTCTCCAAAAGAGAATCAAGCGTGTGTACAGGGGCATAAACGCAGCAGTGATAGTATTGGAGAGGTTCGGTGAGCAAATGAAGACCCTTTGAAGTCATATTGCATGGTACCCATTCCACGGTTCTCAACTCTCCAGGTTTAAGGTATTCTTCCTTCAGCTAAAACATGCATGTGGAACCCAGAGTATGATCAACCGTGTGAACGGGAGACGTGTTCAAATATGTCTCAGTTTTCCTCCCCTGGTACTCGGGTGCAACATTCCAGACGCTTTACTAACACTCTCCCCACTTGGAGAGTCAGCGCCTTTAACCTCCTGTTTGGCCCAGTTTGCAATTTCTGCGGAAGATGAACAAGAATAGGGAACACCAATGAGAGACTAGCTGGAGGTGTCTGGACGGGCAAATTTAACTCTCATTTCCCACCAGGAAGAGGAAATAACCAAAGGCTCAGCGTGCCGTGCCGGAACCAGATTAGGGCCTGAAGCCATCCTGCGGTGTTGCGGCCAGCTCAAAAGAAAGCGAGTTGAAGAAAGGAGCTCAGGGGCACTGTAATTCACAAACCTGCAGAGTTATAAATGACAGCTATCGTCCAAAAATATACTGAAGTAAGGCTGCCAAGAGGACTTGAAAGCGGGGCAGAATTGCAGGAAACCGATTTCAGGAGGTAGACTGGAATTGCTTTGAAAACATAGGAAAAGAGGCAGAACGTCCACAATGATGCACTTGGCCAAAAAGGGCGTATGCGTTTTTTCCTGAATATATTCAGGAAAAAACGCATACGCCCTTTTTGGCCAACCAAGCAAGCTTGCAAAGGAAATCTGCACTACAATGAAGTCTCACTTCCCCCCGGTCAAAAGGGCCATCTGAAAAAAGTGTAAAATCCAGAAAGGCAGGACAGGCCATGGAGAACTGGGAGCCTTGTTATGCTGATGGGCGGGATGTAAATTGCCAACAGACACTCGGGAGAAGTGTATGGTGTTTCCTGAAACATCTAAAAAACAAAGCAACAGAGCCTAGGGCACTTCCACTTATGGTCCTATAGCTTAGGGAAATTAAAATCAAAAAGACACAGCCACCCCAAAGTTTGGGACGCCTCTGTTTACAAGAACTTCGTTTACAGTACAAGTTCAACATCGCAGAAAGTGAAAAATGGATAAAGAACATGTGGTATTTACTTACAAAGCAATATCACTCAGCAATGAAATCTATGTCATCAGGCCCTTAGCAGCACAATGAGTGGATTCAGGTATGATGATTCTAACTGAAATAAGTCACACAGAAAAAGAAACATCATAAGATATCAGTAATACACGGAATGTAAACTTGGCTACACAGGAACTGAATTACAGAACAGAACAGGGTCTCAAATTTAGAAAACCAACTTATGCTTGCTTAAGGGGAAAGGTGAGTTGGGGTGCTGCATAAAACCAGAGATTGAAATGAGCACAGATAAAGTTCCTTAAGCCAAATATGGAATAGACAAGAGCTACTCCTTGCTCAACGAAATGGACTGAACACCGCATATTAAACGCCTAAGAATGTACCTGACTAGTAAGTATCTTAAAACCTATGGATTGCTATGTCTCCGAAAGAGAATCAAGCATGTGTACAGGCGCATAAACGCAGCAGTGATAGGATTGGAGAGGTTCGGTGAGCAAATGAAGACCCTTTGAAGTCATATTGCATGGTACCCATTCCACGGGTTTCAACTACCCAGGTTTAAGGTATTCTTCCTTCAGCTAAAACATGCATGTGGAACCTAGAGTATGATCAACCATGTGATTGGGAGACGTGTTCAAATATGTCTCAGTTTTCGTACCCTGGTACTCGGGTGCAACATTCCAGACGCTTTACTAACACTCTCCCGACTTGGAGAGTTAGTCCCTTTAACCTCCTGTTTGGCCCAGTTTGCAATTTCTGCGGAAGATGAACAGGAATAGCGAGAACCAATGAGAGACTAGCTGGAGGTGTCTGGACGGGCAAATTTAACTCTCATTTCCCACCAGGAAGAGGAATTAACCAAAGGTTCAGCGTGCCGTGCCGGAACCAGATTAGGGCCTGAAGCCATCCTGCGGTGTTGCGGCCAGCTCAAAAGAAAGCGAGTTGAAGAAAGGAGCTCAGGGGCACTGTAATTCACAAACCTGCAGAGTTATAAATGACAGCTATCGTCCAAAAATATACTGAAGTAAGGCTGCCAAGAGGACTTGAATGCGGGGCAGAATTGCAGGAAACCGATTTCAGGAGGTAGACTGGAATTGCATTGAAAGCATAGGAAAAGAGGCAGAACGTCCACAATGATGCACTTGGCCAAAAAGGGCGTATGCGTTTTTTCCTGAATATATTCAGGAAAAAACGCATACGCCCTTTTTGGCCAACCAAGCAAGCTTGCAAAGGAAATCTGCACTACAATGAAGTCTCACTTCCCCCCGGTCAAAAGGGCCATCTGAAAAAAGTGTAAAATCCAGAAAGGCAGGACAGGCCATGGAGAACTGGGAGCCTTGTTATGCTGATGGGCGGGATGTAAATTGCCAACAGACACTCGGGAGAAGTGTATGGTGTTTCCTGAAACATCTAAAAAACAAAGCAACAGAGCCTAGGGCACTTCCACTTATGGTCCTATAGCTTAGGGAAATTAAAATCAAAAAGACACAGCCACCCCAAAGTTTGGGACGCCTCTGTTTACAAGAACCTCGTTTACAGTACAAGTTCAACATCGCAGAAAGTGAAAAATGGATAAAGAAGGTGTGGTATTTACTTACAAAGCAATATCACTCAGCAATGAAATCTATGTCATCAGGCCCTTAGCAGCACAATGAGTGGATTCAGGTATGATGATTCTAACTGAAATAAGTCACACAGAAAAAGAAACATCATAAGATATCAGTAATACACGGAATGTAAACTTCGCTACACAGGAACTGAATTACAGAACAGAACACGGTCTCAAATTTAGAAAACCAACTTATGCTTGCTTAAGGGGAAAGGTGAGTTGGGGTGCTGCATAAAACCAGAGATTGAAACGAGCACAGATAAAGTTCCTTAAGCCAAATATGGAATAGACAAGAGCTACTCCTTGCTCAACGAAATGGACTCAACACCGCATATTAAACGCCTAAGAATGTACCTGACTAGTAAGTATCTTAAAACCTATGGATTGCTATGTCTCCGAAAGAGAATCAAGCATGTGTACAGGGGCATAAACGCAGCAGTGATAGGATTGGAGAGGTTCGGTGAGCAAATGAAGACCCTTTGAAGTCATATTGCATGGTACCCATTCCAAGGGTTTCAACTACCCAGGTTTAAGGTATTCTTCCTTCAGCTAAAACATGCATGTGGAACCTAGAGTATGATCAACCATGTGATCGGGAGACGTGTTCAAATATGTCTCAGTTTTCGTACCCTGGTACTCGGGTGCAACATTCCAGACGCTTTACTAACACTCTCCCGACTTGGAGAGTCCGCCCCTTTAATCTCCTGTTTGGCCCAGTTTGCAATTTCTGCGGAAGATGAACAGGAATAGCGAGAACCAATGAGAGACTAGCTGGAGGTGTCTGGACGGGCAAATTTAACTCTCATTTCCCACCAGGAAGAGGAATTAACCAAAGGCTCAGCGTGCCGTGCCGGAACCAGATTAGGGCCTGCAGCCATCCTGCGGTGTTGCGGCCAGGTCACAAGAAAGCCAGTTGAAGAAAGGAGCTCAGGGGCACTGTAGTTCACAAACCTGCAGAGTTATAAATGACAGCTATCGTCCAAAAATATACTGAAGTAAGGCTGCCAAGAGGACTCGAAAGCGGGGCAGAATTGCAGGAAACCGATTTCAGGAGGTAGACTGGAATTGCTTTGAAAGCATAGGAAAAGAGGCAGAACGTCCACAATGATGCACTTGGCCAAAAAGGGCGTATGCGTTTTTTCCTGAATATATTCAGGGAAAAACGCATACGCCCTTTTTGGCCAACCAAGCAAGCTTGCAAAGGAAATCTGCACTACAATGAAGTCTCACTTCCCCCCGGTCAAAAGGGCCATCTGAAAAAAGTGTAAAATCCAGAAAGGCAGGACAGGCCATGGAGAACTGGGAGCCTTGTTATGCTGATGGGCGGGATGTAAATTGCCAACAGACACTCGGGAGAAGTGTATGGTGTTTCCTGAAACATCTAAAAAACAAAGCAACAGAGCCTAGGGCACTTCCACTTATGGTCCTATAGCTTAGGGAAATTAAAATCAAAAAGACACAGCCACCCCAAAGTTTGGGACGCCTCTGTTTACAAGAACCTCATTTACCGTACAAGTTCAACATCGCAGAAAGTGAAAAATGGATAAAGAAGTTGTGGTATTTACTTACAAAGCAATATCACCCAGCAATGAAATCTATGTCATCAGGCCCGTAGCAGCATAATGAGTGGATTCAGGTACGATGATTCTAACTGAAATAAGTCACACAGAAAAAGAAACATCATAAGATATCAGTAATACACGGAATGTAAACTTGGCTACACAGGAACTGAATTCCAAAACAGAACAGGGTCTCAAATTTAGAAAACCAACTTATGCTTGCTTAAGGGGAAAGGTGAGTTGGGGTGCTGCATAAAACCAGAGATTGAAACGAGCACAGATAAAGTTCCTTAAGCCAAATATGGAATAGACAAGAGCTACTCCTTGCTCAACGAAATGGACTCAACACCCCATATTAAACGCCTAAGAATGTACCTGACTAGTAAGTATCTTAAAACCTATGGATTGCTATGTCTCCAAAAGAGAATCAAGCGTGTGTACAGGGGCATAAACGCAGCAGTGATAGGATTGGAGAGGTTCGGTGAGCAAATGAAGACCCTTTGAAGTCATATTGCATGGTACCCATTCCACGGGTCTCAACTCTCCAGGTTTAAGGTATTCTTCCTTCAGCTAAAACATGCATGTGGAACCCAGAGTATGATCAACCATGTGAACGGGAGACGTGTTCAAATATGTCTCAGTTTTCCTCCCCTGGTACTCGGGTGCAACATTCCAGATGCTTTACTAACACTCTCCCGACTTGGAGAGTCAGCGCCTTTAATCTCCTGTTTGGCCCAGTTTGCAATTTCTGCGGAAGATGAACAGGAATAACGAGAACCAATGAGAGACTAGCTGGAGGTGTCTGGACGGGCAAATTTAACTCTCATTTCCCACCAGGAAGAGGAATTAACCAAAGGCTCAGCGTGCCGTGCCGGAACCAGATTAGGGCCTGAAGCCATCCTGCGGTGTTGCGGCCAGGTCACAAGAAAGCCACTTGAAGAAAGGAGCTCAGGGGCACTGTAATTCACAAACCTGCAGAGTTATAAATGACAGCTATCGTCCAAAAATATACTGAAGTAAGGCTGCCAAGAGGACTCGAAAGCGGGGCAGAATTGCAGGAAACCGATTTCAGGAGGTAGACTGGAATTGCATTGAAAGCATAGGAAAAGAGGCAGAACGTCCACAATGATGCACTTGGCCAAAAAGGGCGTATGCGTTTTTTCCTGAATATATTCAGGAAAAAACGCATACGCCCTTTTTGGCCAACCAAGCAAGCTTGCAAAGGAAATCTGCACTACAATGAAGTCTCACTTCCCCCCGGTCAAAAGGGCCATCTGAAAAAAGTGTAAAATCCAGAAAGGCAGGACAGGCCATGGAGAACTGGGAGCCTTGTTATGCTGATGGGCGGGATGTAAATTGCCAACAGACACTCGGGAGAAGTGTATGGTGTTTCCTGAAACATCTAAAAAACAAAGCAACAGAGCCTAGGGCATTTCCACTTATGGTCCTATAGCTTAGGGAAATTAAAATCAAAAAGACACAGCCACCCCAAAGTTTGGGACGCCTCTGTTTACAAGAACCTCGTTTACCGTACAAGTTCAATATCACAGAAAGTGAAAAATGGATAAAGAACTTGTGGTACTTACGTACAATGCAGTATCACTCAGCAATGAAATCTATGTCATCAGGCCCGTAGCAGCATAATGAGTGGATTCAGGTACGATAATTCTCACTGAAATAAGTCACACAGAAAAAGAAACATCATAAGATATCACTAATACACGGAATGTAAACTTGGCTACACAGGAACTGAATTCCAAAACAGAACAGGGTCTCAAATTTAGAAAACCAACTTATGCTTGCTTAAGGGGAAAGGTGAGTTGGGGTGCTGCATAAAACCAGAGATTGAAATGAGCACAGATAAAGTTCCTTAAGCCAAATATGGACTAGACAAGAGCTACTCCTTGCTCAACGAAATGGACTCGACACCCCATATTAAACGCCTAAGAATGTACCTGACTAGTAAGTATCTTAAAACCTATGGATTGCTATGTCTCCAAAAGAGAATCAAGCGTGTGTACAGGGGCATAAACGCAGCAGTTATAGTATTGGAGAGGTTCGGTGAGCAAATGAAGACCCTTTGAAGTCATATTGCATGGTACCCATTCCACGGTTCTCAACTCTCCAGGTTTAAGGTATTCTTCCTTCAGCTAAAACATGCATGTGGAACCCAGAGTATGATCAACCATGTGAACGGGAGACGTGTTCAAATATGTCTCAGTTTTCGTACCCTGGTACTCGGGTGCAACATTCCAGACGCTTTACTAACACTCTCCCCACTTGGAGAGTCAGCGCCTTTAACCTCCTGTTTGGCCCAGTTTGCAATTTCTGCGGAAGATGAACAGGAATAACGAGAACCAATGAGAGACTAGCTGGAGGTGTCTGGACGGGCAAATTTAACTCTCATTTCCCACCAGGAAGAGGAATTAACCAAAGGCTCAGCGTGCCGTGCCGGAACCAGATTAGGGCCTGAAGCCATCCTGCGGTGTTGCGGCCAGGTCACAAGAAAGCCACTTGAAGAAAGGAGCTCAGGGGCACTGTAATTCACAAACCTGCAGAGTTATAAATGACAGCTATCGTCCAAAAATATACTGAAGTAAGGCTGCCAAGAGGACTCGAAAGCGGGGCAGAATTGCAGGAAACCGATTTCAGGAGGTAGACTGGAATTGCATTGAAAGCATAGGAAAAGAGGCAGAACGTCCACAATGATGCACTTGGCCAAAAAGGGCGTATGCGTTTTTTCCTGAATATATTCAGGAAAAAACGCATACGCCCTTTTTGGCCAACCAAGCAAGCTTGCAAAGGAAATCTGCACTACAATGAAGTCTCACTTCCCCCCGGTCAAAAGGGCCATCTGAAAAAAGTGTAAAATCCAGAAAGGCAGGACAGGCCATGGAGAACTGGGAGCCTTGTTATGCTGATGGGCGGGATGTAAATTGCCAACAGACACTCGGGAGAAGTGTATGGTGTTTCCTGAAACATCTAAAAAACAAAGCAACAGAGCCTAGGGCATTTCCACTTATGGTCCTATAGCTTAGGGAAATTAAAATCAAAAAGACACAGCCACCCCAAAGTTTGGGACGCCTCTGTTTACAAGAACCTCGTTTACCGTACAAGTTCAATATCACAGAAAGTGAAAAATGGATAAAGAACTTGTGGTACTTACGTACAATGCAGTATCACTCAGCAATGAAATCTATGTCATCAGGCCCGTAGCAGCATAATGAGTGGATTCAGGTACGATAATTCTCACTGAAATAAGTCACACAGAAAAAGAAACATCATAAGATATCACTAATACACGGAATGTAAACTTGGCTACACAGGAACTGAATTCCAAAACAGAACAGGGTCTCAAATTTAGAAAACCAACTTATGCTTGCTTAAGGGGAAAGGTGAGTTGGGGTGCTGCATAAAACCAGAGATTGAAATGAGCACAGATAAAGTTCCTTAAGCCAAATATGGACTAGACAAGAGCTACTCCTTGCTCAACGAAATGGACTCGACACCCCATATTAAACGCCTAAGAATGTACCTGACTAGTAAGTATCTTAAAACCTATGGATTGCTATGTCTCCAAAAGAGAATCAAGCGTGTGTACAGGGGCATAAACGCAGCAGTGATAGTATTGGAGAGGTTCGGTGAGCAAATGAAGACCCTTTGAAGTCATATTGCATGGTACCCATTCCACGGTTCTCAACTCTCCAGGTTTAAGGTATTCTTCCTTCAGCTAAAACATGCATGTGGAACCCAGAGTATGATCAACCATGTGAACGGGAGACGTGTTCAAATATGTCTCAGTTTTCCTCCCCTGGTACTCGGGTGCAACATTCCAGACGCTTTACTAACACTCTCCCCACTTGGAGAGTCAGCGCCTTTAACCTCCTGTTTGGCCCAGTTTGCAATTTCTGCGGAAGATGAACAAGAATAGCGAGAACCAATGAGAGACTAGCTGGAGGTGTCTGGACGGGCAAATTTAACTCTCATTTCCCACCAGAAAGAGGAATTAACCAAAGGCTCAGCGTGCCGTGCCGGAACCAGATTAGGGCCTGAAGCCATCCTGCGGTGTTGCGGCCAGCTCAAAAGAAAGCGAGTTGAAGAAAGGAGCTCAGGGGCACTGTAATTCACAAACCTGCAGAGTTATAAATGACAGCTATCGTCCAAAAATATACTGAAGTAAGGCTGCCAAGAGGACTTGAAAGCGGGGCAGAATTGCAGGAAACCGATTTCAGGAGGTAGACTGGAATTGCATTGAAAGCATAGGAAAAGAGGCAGAACGTCCACAATGATGCACTTGGCCAAAAAGGGCGTATGCGTTTTTTCCTGAATATATTCAGGGAAAAACGCATACGCCCTTTTTGGCCAACCAAGCAAGCTTGCAAAGGAAATCTGCACTACAATGAAGTCTCACTTCCCCCCGGTCAAAAGGGCCATCTGAAAAAAGTGTAAAATCCAGAAAGGCAGGACAGGCCATGGAGAACTGGGAGCCTTGTTATGCTGATGGGCGGGATGTAAATTGCCAACAGACACTCGGGAGAAGTGTATGGTGTTTCCTGAAACATCTAAAAAACAAAGCAACAGAGCCTAGGGCACTTCCACTTATGGTCCTATAGCTTAGGGAAATTAAAATCAAAAAGACACAGCCACCCCAAAGTTTGGGACGCCTCTGTTTACAAGAACCTCGTTTACAGTACAAGTTCAACATCGCAGAAAGTGAAAAATGGATAAAGAAGGTGTGGTATTTACTTACAAAGCAATATCACTCAGCAATGAAATCTATGTCATCAGGCCCTTAGCAGCACAATGAGTGGATTCAGGTATGATGATTCTAACTGAAATAAGTCACACAGAAAAAGAAACATCATAAGATATCAGTAATACACGGAATGTAAACTTGGCTACACAGGAACTGAATTACAGAACAGAACAGGGTCTCAAATTTAGAATACCAACTTATGCTTGCTTAAGGGGAAAGGTGAGTTGGGGTGCTGCATAAAACCAGAGATTGAAACGAGCACAGATAAAGTTCCTTAAGCCAAATATGGAATAGACAAGAGCTACTCCTTGCTCAACGAAATGGACTCAACACCGCATATTAAACGCCTAAGAATGTACCTGACTAGTAAGTATCTTAAAACCTATGGATTGCTATGTCTCCGAAAGAGAATCAAGCATGTGTACAGGGGCACAAACGCAGCAGTGATAGCATTGGAGAGGTTCGGTGAGCAAATGAAGACCCTTTGAAGTCATATTGCATGGTACCCATTCCACGGGTTTCAACTACCCAGGTTTAAGGTATTCTTCCTTCAGCTAAAACATGCATGTGGAACCTAGAGTATGATCAACCATGTGATCGGGAGACGTGTTCAAATATGTCTTAGTTTTCGTACCCTGGTACTCGGGTGCAACATTCCAGACGCTTTACTAACACTCTCCCGACTTGGAGAGTCCGCCCCTTTAATCTCCTGTTTGGCCCAGTTTGCAATTTCTGCGGAAGATGAACAGGAATAGCGAGAACCAATGAGAGACTAGCTGGAGGTGTCTGGACGGGCAAATTTAACTCTCATTTCCCACCAGGAAGAGGAATTAACCAAAGGCTCAGCGTGCCGTGCCGGAACCAGATTAGGGCCTGAAGCCATCCTGCGGTGTTGCGGCCAGGTCACAAGAAAGCCAGTTGAAGAAAGGAGCTCAGGGGCACTGTAATTCACAAACCTGCAGAGTTATAAATGACAGCTATCGTCCAAAAATATACTGAAGTAAGGCTGCCAAGAGGACTCGAAAGCGGGGCAGAATTGCAGGAAACCGATTTCAGGAGGTAGACTGGAATTGCTTTGAAAGCATAGGAAAAGAGGCAGAACGTCCACAATGATGCACTTGGCCAAAAAGGGCGTATGCGTTTTTTCCTGAATATATTCAGGAAAAAACGCATACGCCCTTTTTGGCCAACCAAGCAAGCTTGCAAAGGAAATCTGCACTACAATGAAGTCTCACTTCCCCCCGGTCAAAAGGGCCATCTGAAAAAAGTGTAAAATCCAGAAAGGCAGGACAGGCCATGGAGAACTGGGAGCCTTGTTATGCTGATGGGCGGGATGTAAATTGCCAACAGACACTCGGGAGAAGTGTATGGTGTTTCCTGAAACATCTAAAAAACAAAGCAACAGAGCCTAGGGCACTTCCACTTATGGTCCTATAGCTTAGGGAAATTAAAATCAAAAAGACACAGCCACCCCAAAGTTTGGGACGCCTCTGTTTACAAGAACCTCATTTACCGTACAAGTTCAACATCGCAGAAAGTGAAAAATGGATAAAGAAGTTGTGGTATTTACTTACAAAGCAATATCACCCAGCAATGAAATCTATGTCATCAGGCCCGTAGCAGCATAATGAGTGGATTCAGGTACGATGATTCTAACTGAAATAAGTCACACAGAAAAAGAAACATCATAAGATATCAGTAATACACGGAATGTAAACTTGGCTACACAGGAACTGAATTACAGAACAGAACAGGGTCTCAAATTTAGAAAACCAACTTATGCTTGCTTAAGGGGAAAGGTGAGTTGGGGTGCTGCATAAAACCAGAGATTGAAACGAGCACAGATAAAGTTCCTTAAGCCAAATATGGAATAGACAAGAGCTACTCCTTGCTCAACGAAATGGACTCAACACCCCATATTAAACGCCTAAGAATGTACCTGACTAGTAAGTATCTTAAAACCTATGGATTGCTATGTCTCCAAAAGAGAATCAAGCGTGTGTACAGGGGCATAAACGCAGCAGTGATAGGATTGGAGAGGTTCGGTGAGCAAATGAAGACCCTTTGAAGTCATATTGCATGGTACCCATTCCACGGGTCTCAACTCTCCAGGTTTAAGGTATTCTTCCTTCAGCTAAAACATGCATGTGGAACCCAGAGTATGATCAACCATGTGAACGGGAGACGTGTTCAAATATGTCTCAGTTTTCCTCCCCTGGTACTCGGGTGCAACATTCCAGATGCTTTACTAACACTCTCCCGACTTGGAGAGTCAGCGCCTTTAATCTCCTGTTTGGCCCAGTTTGCAATTTCTGCGGAAGATGAACAGGAATAACGAGAACCAATGAGAGACTAGCTGGAGGTGTCTGCACGGGCAAATTTAACTCTCATTTCCCACCAGGAAGAGGAATTAACCAAAGGCTCAGCGTGCCGTGCCGGAACCAGATTAGGGCCTGAAGCCATCCTGCGGTGTTGCGGCCAGGTCACAAGAAAGCCAGTTGAAGAAAGGAGCTCAGGGGCACTGTAATTCACAAACCTGCAGAGTTATAAATGACAGCTATCGTCCAAAAATATACTGAAGTAAGGCTGCCAAGAGGACTCGAAAGCGGGGCAGAATTGCAGGAAACCGATTTCAGGAGGTAGACTGGAATTGCATTGAAAGCATAGGAAAAGAGGCAGAACGTCCACAATGATGCACTTGGCCAAAAAGGGCGTATGCGTTTTTTCCTGAATATATTCAGGGAAAAACGCATACGCCCTTTTTGGCCAACCAAGCAAGCTTGCAAAGGAAATCTGCACTACAATGAAGTCTCACTTCCCCCCGGTCAAAAGGGCCATCTGAAAAAAGTGTAAAATCCAGAAAGGCAGGACAGGCCATGGAGAACTGGGAGCCTTGTTATGCTGATGGGCGGGATGTAAATTGCCAACAGACACTCGGGAGAAGTGTATGGTGTTTCCTGAAACATCTAAAAAACAAAGCAACAGAGCCTAGGGCATTTCCACTTATGGTCCTATAGCTTAGGGAAATTAAAATCAAAAAGACACAGCCACCCCAAAGTTTGGGACGCCTCTGTTTACAAGAACCTCGTTTACCGTACAAGTTCAATATCACAGAAAGTGAAAAATGGATAAAGAACTTGTGGTACTTACGTACAATGCAGTATCACTCAGCAATGAAATCTATGTCATCAGGCCCGTAGCAGCATAATGAGTGGATTCAGGTACGATAATTCTCACTGAAATAAGTCACACAGAAAAAGAAACATCATAAGATATGACTAATACACGGAATGTAAACTTGGCTACACAGGAACTGAATTCCAAAACAGAACAGGGTCTCAAATTTAGAAAACCAACTTATGCTTGCTTAAGGGGAAAGGTGAGTTGGGGTGCTGCATAAAACCAGAGATTGAAATGAGCACAGATAAAGTTCCTTAAGCCAAATATGGACTAGACAAGAGCTACTCCTTGCTCAACGAAATGGACTCGACACCCCATATTAAAAGCCTAAGAATGTACCTGACTAGTAAGTATCTTAAAACCTATGGATTGCTATGTCTCCAAAAGAGAATCAAGCGTGTGTACAGGGGCATAAACGCAGCAGTGATAGTATTGGAGAGGTTCGGTGAGCAAATGAAGACCCTTTGAAGTCATATTGCATGGTACCCATTCCACGGTTCTCAACTCTCCAGGTTTAAGGTATTCTTCCTTCAGCTAAAACATGCATGTGGAACCCAGAGTATGATCAACCATGTGAACGGGAGACGTGTTCAAATATGTCTCAGTTTTCCTCCCCTGGTACTCGGGTGCAACATTCCAGACGCTTTACTAACACTCTCCCCACTTGGAGAGTCAGCGCCTTTAACCTCCTGTTTGGCCCAGTTTGCAATTTCTGCGGAAGATGAACAAGAATAGCGAGAACCAATGAGAGACTAGCTGGAGGTGTCTGGACGGGCAAATTTAACTCTCATTTCCCACCAGAAAGAGGAATTAACCAAAGGCTCAGCGTGCCGTGCCGGAACCAGATTAGGGCCTGAAGCCATCCTGCGGTGTTGCGGCCAGCTCAAAAGAAAGCGAGTTGAAGAAAGGAGCTCAGGGGCACTGTAATTCACAAACCTGCAGAGTTATAAATGACAGCTATCGTCCAAAAATATACTGAAGTAAGGCTGCCAAGAGGACTTGAAAGCGGGGCAGAATTGCAGGAAACCGATTTCAGGAGGTAGACTGGAATTGCATTGAAAGCATAGGAAAAGAGGCAGAACGTCCACAATGATGCACTTGGCCAAAAAGGGCGTATGCGTTTTTTCCTGAATATATTCAGGGAAAAACGCATACGCCCTTTTTGGCCAACCAAGCAAGCTTGCAAAGGAAATCTGCACTACAATGAAGTCTCACTTCCCCCCGGTCAAAAGGGCCATCTGAAAAAAGTGTAAAATCCAGAAAGGCAGGACAGGCCATGGAGAACTGGGAGCCTTGTTATGCTGATGGGCGGGATGTAAATTGCCAACAGACACTCGGGAGAAGTGTATGGTGTTTCCTGAAACATCTAAAAAACAAAGCAACAGAGCCTAGGGCACTTCCACTTATGGTCCTATAGCTTAGGGAAATTAAAATCAAAAAGACACAGCCACCCCAAAGTTTGGGACGCCTCTGTTTACAAGAACCTCGTTTACAGTACAAGTTCAACATCGCAGAAAGTGAAAAATGGTTAAGAAGGTGTGGTATTTACTTACAAAGCAATATCACTCAGCAATGAAATCTATGTCATCAGGCCCTTAGCAGCACAATGAGTGGATTCAGGTATGATGATTCTAACTGAAATAAGTCACACAGAAAAAGAAACATCATAAGATATCAGTAATACACGGAATGTAAACTTGGCTACACAGGAACTGAATTACAGAACAGAACAGGGTCTCAAATTTAGAATACCAACTTATGCTTGCTTAAGGGGAAAGGTGAGTTGGGGTGCTGCATAAAACCAGAGATTGAAACGAGCACAGATAAAGTTCCTTAAGCCAAATATGGAATAGACAAGAGCTACTCCTTGCTCAACGAAATGGACTCAACACCGCATATTAAACGCCTAAGAATGTACCTGACTAGTAAGTATCTTAAAACCTATGGATTGCTATGTCTCCGAAAGAGAATCAAGCATGTGTACAGGGGCACAAACGCAGCAGTGATAGCATTGGAGAGGTTCGGTGAGCAAATGAAGACCCTTTGAAGTCATATTGCATGGTACCCATTCCACGGGTTTCAACTACCCAGGTTTAAGGTATTCTTCCTTCAGCTAAAACATGCATGTGGAACCTAGAGTATGATCAACCATGTGATCGGGAGACGTGTTCAAATATGTCTCAGTTTTCGTACCCTGGTACTCGGGTGCAACATTCCAGACGCTTTACTAACACTCTCCCGACTTGGAGAGTCCGCCCCTTTAATCTCCTGTTTGGCCCAGTTTGCAATTTCTGCGGAAGATGAACAGGAATAGCGAGAACCAATGAGAGACTAGCTGGAGGTGTCTGGACGGGCAAATTTAACTCTCATTTCCCACCAGGAAGAGGAATTAACCAAAGGCTCAGCGTGCCGTGCCGGAACCAGATTAGGGCCTGAAGCCATCCTGCGGTGTTGCGGCCAGGTCACAAGAAAGCCAGTTGAAGAAAGGAGCTCAGGGGCACTGTAATTCACAAACCTGCAGAGTTATAAATGACAGCTATCGTCCAAAAATATACTGAAGTAAGGCTGCCAAGAGGACTCGAAAGCGGGGCAGAATTGCAGGAAACCGATTTCAGGAGGTAGACTGGAATTGCTTTGAAAGCATAGGAAAAGAGGCAGAACGTCCACAATGATGCACTTGGCCAAAAAGGGCGTATGCGTTTTTTCCTGAATATATTCAGGAAAAAACGCATACGCCCTTTTTGGCCAACCAAGCAAGCTTGCAAAGGAAATCTGCACTACAATGAAGTCTCACTTCCCCCCGGTCAAAAGGGCCATCTGAAAAAAGTGTAAAATCCAGAAAGGCAGGACAGGCCATGGAGAACTGGGAGCCTTGTTATGCTGATGGGCGGGATGTAAATTGCCAACAGACACTCGGGAGAAGTGTATGGTGTTTCCTGAAACATCTAAAAAACAAAGCAACAGAGCCTAGGGCACTTCCACTTATGGTCCTATAGCTTAGGGAAATTAAAATCAAAAAGACACAGCCACCCCAAAGTTTGGGACGCCTCTGTTTACAAGAACCTCATTTACCGTACAAGTTCAACATCGCAGAAAGTGAAAAATGGATAAAGAAGTTGTGGTATTTACTTACAAAGCAATATCACCCAGCAATGAAATCTATGTCATCAGGCCCGTAGCAGCATAATGAGTGGATTCAGGTACGATGATTCTAACTGAAATAAGTCACACAGAAAAAGAAACATCATAAGATATCAGTAATACACGGAATGTAAACTTGGCTACACAGGAACTGAATTACAGAACAGGGTCTCAAATTTAGAAAACCAACTTATGCTTGCTTAAGGGGAAAGGTGAGTTGGGGTGCTGCATAAAACCAGAGATTGAAACGAGCACAGATAAAGTTCCTTAAGCCAAATATGGAATAGACAAGAGCTACTCCTTGCTCAACGAAATGGACTCTACACCGCATATTAAACGCCTAAGAATGTACCTGACTAGTAAGTATCTTAAAACCTATGGATTGCTATGTCTCCGAAAGAGAATCAAGCATTTGTACAGGGGCATAAATGCAGCAGTGATAGGATTGGAGAGGTTCGGTGAGCAAATGAAGACCCTTTGAAGTCATATTGCATGGTACCCATTCCACGGGTTTCAACTACCCAGGTTTAAGGTATTCTTCCTTCAGCTAAAACATGCATGTGGAACCTAGAGTATGATCAACCATGTGATCGGGAGACGTGTTCAAATATGTCTCAGTTTTCGTGCCCTGGTACTCGGGTGCAACATTCCAGACGCTTTACTAACACTCTCCCGACTTGGAGAGTCCGTCCCTTTAATCTCCTGTTTGGCCCAGTTTGCAATTTCTGCGGAAGATGAACAGGAATAGCGAGAACCAACGAGAGAGTAGCTGGAGGTGTCTGGACGGGCAAATTTAACTCTCATTTCCCACCAGAAAGAGGAATTAACCACAGGCTCAGCGTGCCGTGCCGGAACCACATTAGGGCCTGAAGCCATCCTGCGGTGTTGCGGCCAGCTCAAAAGAAAGCGAGTTGAAGAAAAGAGCTCAGGGGCACTGTAATTCACAAACCTGCAGAGTTATAAATGACAGCTATCGTCCAAAAATATACTGAAGTAAGGCTGCCAAGAGGACTTGAAAACGGTGCAGAATTGCAGGAAACCAATTTCAGGAGGTAGACTGGAATTGCATTGAAAGCATAGGAAAAGAGGCAGAACGTCCACAATGATGCACTTGGCCAAAAAGGGCGTATGCGTTTTTTCCTGAATATATTCAGGAAAAAACGCATACGCCCTTTTTGGCCAACCAAGCAAGCTTGCAAAGGAAATATGCACTACAATGAAGTCTCACTTCCCCCCGGTCAAAAGGGCCATCTGAAAAAAGTGTAAAATCCAGAAAGGCAGGACAGGCCATGGAGAACTGGGAGCCTTGTTAAGCTGATGGGCGGGATGTAAATTGCCAACAGACACTCGGGAGAAGTGTATGGTGTTTCCTGAAACATCTAAAAAACAAAGCAACAGAGCCTAGGGCACTTCCACTTATGGTCCTATAGCTTAGGGAAATTAAAATCAAAAAGACACAGCCACCCCAAAGTTTGGGACGCCTCTGTTTACAAGAACCTTGTTTACCGTACAAGTTCAATATCACAGAAAGTGAAAAATGGATAAAGAACTTGTGGTACTTACGTACAATGCAGTATCACTCAGCAATGAAATCTATGTCATCAGGCCCATAGAAGCATAATGAGTGGATTCAGGTATGATGATTCTAACTGAAATAAGTCACACAGAAAAAGAAACATCATAAGATATCAGTAATACACGGAATGTAAACTTGGCTACACAGGAACTGAATTACAGAACAGAACAGGGTCTCAAATTTAGAAAACCAACTTATGCTTGCTTAAGGGGAAAGGTGAGTTGGGGTGCTGCATAAAACCAGAGATTGAAATGAGCACAGATAAAGTTCCTTAAGCCAAATATGGAATAGACAAGAGCTACTCCTTGCTCAACGAAATGGACTCAACACCGCATATTAAATGCCTAAGAATGTACCTGACTAGTAAGTATCTTAAAACCTATGGATTGCTATGTCTCCAAAAGAGAATCAAGCGTGTGTACAGGGGCAGAAACGCAGCAGTGATAGGATTGGAGAGGTTCGGTGAGCAAATGAAGACCCTTTGAAGTCATATTGCATGGTACCCATTCCACGGGTCTCAACTCTCCAGGTTTAAGGTATTCTTCCTTCAGCTAAAACATGCATGTGGAACCCAGAGTATGATCAACCGTGTGAACGGGAGACGTGTTCAAATATGTCTCAGTTTTCCTCCCCTGGTACTCGGGTGCAACATTCCAGACGCTTTACTAACACTCTCCCCACTTGGAGAGTCAGCGCCTTTAACCTCCTGTTTGGCCCAGTTTGCAATTTCTGCGGAAGATGAACAGGAATAGGGAGAACCAATGAGAGACTAGCTGGAGGTGTCTGGACGGGCAAATTTAACTCTCATTTCCCACCAGGAAGAGGAAATAACCAAAGGCTCAGCGTGCCGTGCCGGAACCAGATTAGGGCCTGAAGCCATCCTGCGGTGTTGCGGCCAGCTCACAAGAAAGCGAGTTGAAGAAAGGAGCTCAGGGGCACTGTAATTCACAAACCTGCAGAGTTATAAATGACAGCTATCGTCCAAAAATATACTGAAGTAAGGCTGCCAAGAGGACTTGAAAGCGGTGCAGAATTGCAGGAAACCGATTTCAGGAGGTAGACTGGAATTGCATTGAAAGCATAGGAAAAGAGGCAGAACGTCCACAACGATGCACTTGGCCAAAAAGGGCGTATGCATTTTTTCATGAATATATTCAGGAAAAAACGCATACGCCCTTTTTGGCCAACCAAGCAAGCTTGCAAAGGAAATCTGCACTACAATGAAGTCTCACTTCCCCCCGGTCAAAAGGGCCATCTGAAAAAAGTGTAAAATCCAGAAAGGCAGGACAGGCCATGGAGAACTGGGAGCCTTGTTATGCTGATGGGCGGGATGTAAATTGCCAACAGCCACTTGGGAGAAGTGTATGGTGTCTCCTGAAACATCTAAAAAACAAAGCAACAGAGCCTAGGGCACTTCCACTTATGGTCCTATAGCTTAGGGAAATTAAAATCAAAAAGACACAGCCACCCCAAAGTTTGGGACGCCTCTGTTTACAAGAACCTCGTTTACAGTACAAGTTCAACATCGCAGAAAGTGAAAAATGGATAAAGAAGTTGTGGTATTTACTTACAAATCAATATCACTCAGCAATGAAATCTATGTCATCAGGCCCTTAGCAGCACAATGAGTGGATTCAGGTATGATGATTCTAACTGAAATAAGTCACACAGAAAAAGAAACATCATAAGATATCAGTAATACACGGAATGTAAACTTGGCTACACAGGAACTGAATTACAGAACAGAACAGGGTCTCAAATTTAGAAAACCAACTTATGCTTGCTTAAGGGGAAAGGTGAGTTGGGGTGCTGCATAAAACCAGAGATTGAAATGAGCACAGATAAAGTTCCTTAAGCCAAATATGGAATAGACAAGAGCTACTCCTTGCTCAACGAAATGGACTCAACACCGCATATTAAATGCCTAAGAATGTACCTGACTAGTAAGTATCTTAAAACCTATGGATTGCTATGTCTCCAAAAGAGAATCAAGCGTGTGTACAGGGGCAGAAACGCAGCAGTGATAGGATTGGAGAGGTTCGGTGAGCAAATGAAGACCCTTTGAAGTCATATTGCATGGTACCCATTCCACGGGTCTCAACTCTCCAGGTTTAAGGTATTCTTCCTTCAGCTAAAACATGCATGTGGAACCCAGAGTATGATCAACCGTGTGAACGGGAGACGTGTTCAAATATGTCTCAGTTTTCCTCCCCTGGTACTCGGGTGCAACATTCCAGACGCTTTACTAACACTCTCCCCACTTGGAGAGTCAGCGCCTTTAACCTCCTGTTTGGCCCAGTTTGCAATTTCTGCGGAAGATGAACAGGAATAGGGAGAACCAATGAGAGACTAGCTGGAGGTGTCTGGACGGGCAAATTTAACTCTCATTTCCCACCAGGAAGAGGAAATAACCAAAGGCTCAGCGTGCCGTGCCGGAACCAGATTAGGGCCTGAAGCCATCCTGCGGTGTTGCGGCCAGCTCACAAGAAAGCGAGTTGAAGAAAGGAGCTCAGGGGCACTGTAATTCACAAACCTGCAGAGTTATAAATGACAGCTATCGTCCAAAAATATACTGAAGTAAGGCTGCCAAGAGGACTTGAAAGCGGTGCAGAATTGCAGGAAACCGATTTCAGGAGGTAGACTGGAATTGCATTGAAAGCATAGGAAAAGAGGCAGAACGTCCACAACGATGCACTTGGCCAAAAAGGGCGTATGCATTTTTTCATGAATATATTCAGGAAAAAACGCATACGCCCTTTTTGGCCAACCAAGCAAGCTTGCAAAGGAAATCTGCACTACAATGAAGTCTCACTTCCCCCCGGTCAAAAGGGCCATCTGAAAAAAGTGTAAAATCCAGAAAGGCAGGACAGGCCATGGAGAACTGGGAGCCTTGTTATGCTGATGGGCGGGATGTAAATTGCCAACAGCCACTTGGGAGAAGTGTATGGTGTCTCCTGAAACATCTAAAAAACAAAGCAACAGAGCCTAGGGCACTTCCACTTATGGTCCTATAGCTTAGGGAAATTAAAATCAAAAAGACACAGCCACCCCAAAGTTTGGGACGCCTCTGTTTACAAGAACCTCGTTTACCGTACAAGTTCAATATCACAGAAAGGGAAAAATGGATAAAGAATTTGTGGTACTTATGTACAATGCAGTATCACTCAGCAATGAAATCTATGTCATCAGGCCCGTAGCAGCATAATGAGTGGATTCAGGTACGATGATTCTAACAGAAATAAGTCACACAGAAAAAGAAACATCATAAGATATCAGTAATACACGGAATGTAAACTTGGCTACACAGGAACTGAATTCCAAAACAGAACAGGGTCTCAAATTTAGAAAACCAACTTATGCTTGCTTAAGGGGAAAGGTGTGTTGGGGTGCTGCATAAAACCAGAGATTGAAATGAGCACAGATAAAGTTCCTTAAGCCAAATATGGAATAGACAAGAGCTACTCCTTGCTCAACGAAATGGACTCAACACCCCATATTAAACGCCTAAGAATGTACCTGACTAGTAAGTATCTTAAAACCTATGGATTGCTATGTCTCCAAAAGAGAATCAAGCGTGTGTACAGGGGCATAAACGCAGCAGTGATAGGATTGGAGAGGTTCGGTAAACAAATGAAGACCCTTTGAAGTCATATTGCATGGTACCCATTCCACGGGTCTCAACTCTCCAGGTTTAAGGTATTCTTCCTTCAGCTAAAACATGCATGTGGAACCCAGAGTATGATCAACCGTGTGAACGGGAGACGTGTTCAAATATGTCTCAGTTTTCCTCCCCTGGTACTCGGGTGCAACATTCCAGACGCTTTACTAACACTCTCCCCACTTGGAGAGTCAGCGCCTTTAACCTCCTGTTTGGCCCAGTTTGCAATTTCTGCGGAAGATGAACAGGAATAGGGAACACCAATGAGAGACTAGCTGGAGGTGTCTGGACGGGCAAATTTAACTCTCATTTCCCACCAGGAAGAGGAAATAACCAAAGGCTCAGCGTGCCGTGCCGGAACCAGATTAGGGCCTGAAGCCATCCTGCGGTGTTGCGGCCAGCTCACAAGAAAGCGAGTTGAAGAAAGGAGCTCAGGGGCACTGTAATTCACAAACCTGCAGAGTTATAAATGACAGCTATCGTCCAAAAATATACTGAAGTAAGGCTGCCAAGAGGACTTGAAAGCGGGGCAGAATTGCAGGAAACCGATTTCAGGAGGTAGACTGGAATTGCATTGAAAGCATAGGAAAAGAGGCAGAACGTCCACAATGATGCACTTGGCCAAAAAGGGCGTATGCGTTTTTTCCTGAATATATTCAGGAAAAAACGCATACGCCCTTTTTGGCCAACCAAGCAAGCTTGCAAAGGAAATCTGCACTACAATGAAGTCTCACTTCCCCCCGGTCAAAAGGGCCATCTGAAAAAAGTGTAAAATCCAGAAAGGCAGGACAGGCCATGGAGAACTGGGAGCCTTCTTATGCTGATGGGCGGGATGTAAATTGCCAACAGACACTCGGGAGAAGTGTATGGTGTTTCCTGAAACATCTAAAAAACAAAGCAACAGAGCCTAGGGCACTTCCACTTATGGTCCTATAGCTTAGGGAAATTAAAATCAAAAAGACACAGCCACCCCAAAGTTTGGGACGCCTCTGTTTACAAGAACCTCGTTTACCGTACAAGTTCAATATCACAGAAAGTGAAAAATGGATAAAGAACTTGTGGTACTTACGTACAATGCAGTATCACTCAGCAATGAAATCTATGTCATCAGGCCCGTAGCAGCATAATGAGTGGATTCAGGTACGATGATTCTCACTGAAATAAGTCACACAGAAGAAGAAACATCATAAGATATCACTAATACACGGAATGTAAACTTGGCTACACAGCAACTGAATTCCAAAACAGAACAGGGTCTCAAATTTAGAAAACCAACTTATGCTTGCTTAAGGGGAAAGGTGAGTTGGGGTGCTGCATAAAACCAGAGATTGAAATGAGCACAGATAAAGTTCCTTAAGCCAAATATGGACTAGACAAGAGCTACTCCTTGCTCAACGAAATGGACTCAACACCCCATATTAAACGCCTAAGAATGTACCTGACTAGTAAGTATCTTAAAACCTATGGATTGCTATGTCTCCAAAAGAGAATCAAGCGTGTGTACAGGGGCATAAACGCAGCAGTGATAGGATTGGAGAGGTTCGGTGAGCAAATGAAGACCCTTTGAAGTCATATTGCATGGTACCCATTCCACGGGTCTCAACTCTCCAGGTTTAAGGTATTCTTCCTTCAGCTAAAACATGCATGTGGAACCCAGAGTATGATCAACCATGTGAACGGGAGACGTGTTCAAATATGTCTCAGTTTTCCTCCCCTGGTACTCGGGTGCAACATTCCAGACGCTTTACTAACACTCTCCCCACTTGGAGAGTCAGCGCCTTTAACCTCCTGTTTGGCCCAGTTTGCAATTTCTGCGGAAGATGAACAGGAATAGGGAACACCAATGAGAGACTAGCTGGAGGTGTCTGGACGGGCAAATTTAACTCTCATTTCCCACCAGGAAGAGGAAATAACCAAAGGCTCAGCGTGCCGTGCCGGAACCAGATTAGGGCCTGAAGCCATCCTGCGGTGTTGCGGCCAGCTCAAAAGAAAGCGAGTTGAAGAAAGGAGCTCAGGGGCACTGTAATTCACAAACCTGCAGAGTTATAAATGACAGCTATCGTCCAAAAATATACTGAAGTAAGGCTGCCAAGAGGACTTGAAAGCGGGGCAGAATTGCAGGAAACCGATTTCAGGAGGTAGACTGGAATTGCATTGAAAGCATAGGAAAAGAGGCAGAACGTCCACAATGATGCACTTGGCCAAAAAGGGCGTATGCGTTTTTTCCTGAATATATTCAGGAAAAAACGCATACGCCCTTTTTGGCCAACCAAGCAAGCTTGCAAAGGAAATCTGCACTACAATGAAGTCTCACTTCCCCCTGGTCAAAAGGGCCATCTGAAAAAAGTGTAAAATCCAGAAAGGCAGGACAGGCCATGGAGAACTGGGAGCCTTGTTATGCTGATGGGCGGGATGTAAATTGCCAACAGACACTCGGGAGAAGTGTATGGTGTTTCCTGAAACATCTAAAAAACAAAGCAACAGAGCCTAGGGCACTTCCACTTATGGTCCTATAGCTTAGGGAAATTAAAATCAAAAAGACACAGCCACCCCAAAGTTTGGGACGCCTCTGTTTACAAGAACCTCGTTTACAGTACAAGTTCAACATCGCAGAAAGTGAAAAATGGATAAAGAACATGTGGTATTTACTTACAAAGCAATATCACTCAGCAATGAAATCTATGTCATCAGGCCCTTAGCAGCACAATGAGTGGATTCAGGTATGATGATTCTAACTGAAATAAGTCACACAGAAAAAGAAACATCATAAGATATCAGTAATACACGGAATGTAAACTTGGCTACACAGGAACTGAATTACAGAACAGAACAGGGTCTCAAATTTAGAAAACCAACTTATGCTTGCTTAAGGGGAAAGGTGAGTTGGGGTGCTGCATAAAACCAGAGATTGAAATGAGCACAGATAAAGTTCCTTAAGCCAAATATGGAATAGACAAGAGCTACTCCTTGCTCAACGAAATGGACTCAACACCCCATATTAAACGCCTAAGAATGTACCTGACTAGTAAGTATCTTAAAACCTATGGATTGCTATGTCTCCGAAAGAGAATCAAGCATGTGTACAGGGGCATAAACGCAGCAGTGATAGGATTGGAGAGTTTCGGTGAACAAATGCAGACCCTTTGAAGTCATATTGCATGGTACCCATTCCACGGGTCTCAACTCTCCAGGTTTAAGGTATTCTTCCTTCAGCTAAAACATGCATGTGGAACCCAGAGTATGATCAACCGTGTGAACGGGAGACGTGTTCAAATATGTCTCAGTTTTCGTACCCTGGTACTCGGGTGCAACATTCCAGACGCTTTACTAACACTCTCCCCACTTGGAAAGTCAGCGCCTTTAACCTCCTGTTTGGCCCAGTTTGCAATTTCTGCGGAAGATGAACAGGAATAGCGAGAACCAATGAGAGACTAGCTGGAGGTGTCTGGACGGGCAAATTTAACTCTCATTTCCCACCAGGAAGAGGAAATAACCAAAGGCTCAGCGTGCCATGCCGGAACCAGATTAGGGCCTGAAGCCATCCTGCGGTGTTGCGGCCAGGTCACAAGAAAGCGAGTTGAAGAAAGGAGCTCAGGGGCACTGTAATTCACAAACCTGCAGAGTTATAAATGACAGCTATCGTCCAAAAATATACTGAAGTAAGGCTGCCAAGAGGACTCGAAAGCGGGGCAGAATTGCAGGAAACCGATTTCAGGAGGTAGACTGGAATTGCTTTGAAAGCATAGGAAAAGAGGCAGAACGTCCACAACGATGCACTTGGCCAAAAAGGGCGTATGCGTTTTTTCCTGAATATAGCCACCCCAAAGTTTGGGACGCCTCTGTTTACAAGAACCTCGTTTACAGTACAAGTTCAACATCGTAGAAATTGAAAAATGGATAAAGAAGTTGTGGTATTTACTTACAAAGCAGTATCACTCAGCAATGAAATCTATGTCATCAGGCCCTTAGCAGCACAATGAGTGGATTCAGGTACGATGATTCTAACTGAAATAAGTCACACAGAAAAAGAAACATCATAAGATATCACTAATACACGGAATGTAAACTTGGCTACACAGGAACTGAATTCCAAAACAGAACAGGGTCACAAATTTAGAAAACCAACTTATGCTTGCTTAAGGGGAAAGGTGAGTTGGGGTGCTGCATAAAACCAGAGATTGAAATGAGCACAGATAAAGTTCCTTAAGTCAAATATGGAATAGACAAGAGCTACTCCTTGCTCAAGGAAATGGACTCAACACCCCAAATTAAACGCCTAAGAATGTACCTGACTTGAAAATATCTTTAAACCTATGGATTGCTATGTCTCCAAAAGAGAATCAAGCGTGTGTACAGGGGCATAAACGCAGCAGTGATAGGATTGGAGAGGTTCGGTGAACAAATGAAGACCCTTTGAAGTCATATTGTATGGTACCCATTCCACGGGTCTCAACTCTCCAGGTTTAAGGTATTCTTCCTTCAGCTAAAACATGCATGTGGAACCCATAGTATAATAAACCGTGTGAACGGGAGACGTGTTCAGATATGTCTCAGTTTTCCTCCCGTGGTACTCGGGTGCAACATTCCAGACGCTATACTAACACTCTCCCCACTTGGAGAGTCAGCGCCTTTAACCTCCTGTTTGGCCCAGTTTGCAATTTCTGCGGAAGATGAACAGGAATAGGGAGAACCAATGAGAGACTAGCTGGAGGTGTCTGGACGGGCAAATTTAACTCTCATTTCCCACCAGGAAGAGGAAATAACCAAAGGCTCAGCGTGCCGTGCTGGAACCAGATTAGGGCCTGAAGCCATCCTGCGGTGTTGCGGCCAGCTCAAAAGAAAGTGAGTTGAAGAAAGGAGCTCAGGGGCACTGTAATTCACAAACCTGCAGAGTTATAAATGACAGCTATCGTCCAAAAATATACTGAAGTAAGGCTGCCAAGAGGACTTGAAAGCGGGGCAGAATTGCAGGAAACCGATTTCAGGAGGTAGACTGGAATTGCATTGAAAGCATAGGAAAAGAGGCAGAACGTCCACAATGATGCACTTGGCCAAAAAGGGCGTATGCGTTTTTTCCTGAATATATTCAGGAAAAAACGCATACGCCCTTTTTGGCCAACCAAGCAAGCTTGCAAAGGAAATCTGCACTACAATGAAGTCTCACTTCCCCCCGGTCAAAAGGGCCATCTGAAAAAAGTGTAAAATCCAGAAAGGCAGGACAGGCCATGGAGAACTGGGAGCCTTGTTATGCTGATGGGCGGGATGTAAATTGCCAACAGACACTGGGGAGAAGTGTATGGTGTTTCCTGAAACATCTAAAAAACAAAGCAACAGAGCCTAGGGCACTTCCACTTATGGTCCTATAGCTTAGGGAAATTAAAATCAAAAAGACACAGCCACCCCAAAGTTTGGGACGCCTCTGTTTACAAGAACCTCGTTTACAGTACAAGTTCAACATCGCAGAAAGTGAAAAATGGATAAAGAAGTTGTGGTATTTACTTACAAAGCAATATCACTCAGCAGTGAAATCTATGTCATCAGGCCCTTAGCAGCACAATGAGTGGATTCAGGTATGGTGATTCTAACTGAAATAAGTCACACAGAAAAAGAATCATCATAAGATATCACTAATACACGGAATGTAAACTTCGCTACACAGGAACTGAATTCCAGAACAGAACAGGGTCTCAAATTTAGAAAACCAACTTATGCTTGCTTAAGGGGAAAGGTGAGTTGGGGTGCTGCATAAAACCAGAGATTGAAATGAGCACAGATAAAGTTCCTTAAGCCAAATATGGAATAGACAAGAGCTACTCCTTGCTCAATGAAATGGACTCAACACCCCATATTAAACGCCTAAGAATGTACCTGACTAGTAAGTATTTTAAAACCTATGGATTGCTATATCTCCGAAAGAGAATCAAGCATGTGTACAGGGGCATAAACGCAGCAGTGATAGGATTGGAGAGGTTCGGTGAGCAAATGAAGACTCTTTGAAGTCATATTGCATGGTACCCATTCCACGGGTTTCAACTACCCAGGTTTAAGGTATTCTTCCTTCAGCTAAAACATGCATGTGGAACCTAAAGTATGATCAACCATGTGATCGGGAGCCGTGTTCAAATATGTCTCAGTTTTCCTCCCCTGGTACTCGGGTGCAACATTCCAGACGCTTTACTAACACTCTCCCCACTTGGAGAGTCAGTGCCTTTAACCTCCTGTTTGGCCCAGTTTGCAATTTCTGCGGAAGATGAACAGGAATAGGGAGAACCAATGAGAGACTAGCTGGAGGTGTCTGGACGGGCAAATTTAACTCTCATTTCCCACCAGGAAGAGGAAATAACCAAAGGCTCAGCGTGCCGTGCCAGAACCAGATTACGGCCTGAAGCCATCCTGCGGTGTTGCGGCCAGGTCACAAGAAAGCGAATTGAAGAAAGGAGCTCAGGGGCACTGTAATTCACAACCATGCAGAGTTATAAATGACAGCTATCGTCCAAAAATATACTGAAGTAAGGCTGCCAAGAGGACTTGAAAGCGGGGCAGAATTGCAGGAAACCGATTTCAGGAGGTAGACTGGAATTGCATTGAAAGCATAGGAAAAGAGGCAGAACGTCCACAATGATGCACTTGGCCAAAAAGGGCGTATGCGTTTTTTCCTGAATATATTCAGGAAAAAACGCATACGCCCTTTTTGGCCAACCAAGCAAGCTTGCAAAGGAAATCTGCACTACAATGAAGTCTCACTTCCCCCCGGTCAAAAGGGCCATCTGAAAAAAGTGTAAAATCCAGAAAGGCAGGACAGGCCATGGAGAACTGGGAGCCTTGTTATGCTGATGGGCGGGATGTAAATTGCCAACAGACACTCGGGAGAAGTGTATGGTGTTTCCTGAAACATCTAAAAAACAAAGCAACAGAGCCTAGGGCACTTCCACTTATGGTCCTATAGCTTAGGGAAATTAAAATCAAAAAGACACAGCCACCCCAAAGTTTGGGACGCCTCTGTTTACAAGAACCTCGTTTACAGTACAAGTTCAACATCGCAGAAAGTGAAAAATGGATAAAGAAGTTGTGGTATTTACTTACAAAGCAATATCACTCAGCAATGAAATCTATGTCATCAGGCCCGTAGCAGCACAATGAGTGGATTCAGGTATGATGATTCTAACTGAAATAAGTCACACAGAAAAAGAAACATCATAAGATATCAGTAATACACGGAATGTAAACTTGGCTACACAGGAACAGAATTACAGAACAGAACAGGGTCTTAAATTTAGAAAACCAACTTATGCTTGCTTAAGGGGAAAGGTGAGTTGGGGTGCTGCATAAAACCAGAGATTGAAATGAGCACAGATAAAGTTCCTTAAGCCAAATATGGAATGGACAAGAGCTACTCCTTGCTCAGCGAAATGGACTCAACACCGCATATTAAACGCCTAAGAATGTACCTGACTAGTAAGTATCTTAAAACCTATGGATTGCTATGTCTCCGAAAGAGAATCAAGCATGTGTACAGGGGCATAAACGCAGCAGTGATAGGATTGTGAGGTTCGGTGAGCAAATGAAGACCCTTTGAAGTCATATTGCATGGTACCCATTCCACGGGTTTCAACTACCCAGGTTTAAGGTATTCTTCCTTCAGCTAAAACATGCATGTGGAACCTAGAGTATGATCAACCATGTGATCAGGAGACATGTTCAAATATGTCTCAGTTTTCGTACCCTGGTACTCGGGTGCAACATTCCAGACGCTTTACTAACACTCGCCCGACTTGGAGAGTCAGTCCCTTTAACCTCCTGTTTGGCCCAGTTTCCAATTTCTGTGGAAGATGAACGGGAATAGCGAGAACCAATGAGAGACTAGCTGGAGGTGTCTGGACGGGCAAATTTAACTCTCATTTCCCACCAGGAAGAGGAATTAACCAAAGGCTCAGCGTGCCGTGCCGGAACAAGATTAGGGCCTGAAGCCATCCTGCGGTGTTGCAGCCAGCTCACAAGAAAGCGAGTTGAAGAAAGGAGCTCAGGGGCACTGTAATTCACAAACCTGCAGAGTTATAAATGACAGCTATCGTCCAAAAATATACTGAAGTAAAGCTGCCAAGAGGACTTGAAAGCGGGGCAGAATTGCAGGAAACCGATTTCAGGAGGTAGACTGGAATTGCATTGAAAGCATAGGAAAAGAGGCAGAACGTCCACAATGATGCACTTGGCCAAAAAGGGCGTATGCGTTTTTTCCTGAATATATTCAGGAAAAAACGCATACGCCCTTTTTGGCCAACCAAGCAAGCTTGCAAAGGAAATCTGCACTACAATGAAGTCTCACTTCCCCCCGGTCAAAAGGGCCATCTGAAAAAAGTGTAAAATCCAGAAAGGCAGGACAGGCCATGGAGAACTGGGAGCCTTGTTATGCTGATGGGCGGGATGTAAATTGCCAACAGACACTCGGGAGAAGTGTATGGTGTTTCCTGAAACATCTAAAAAACAAAGCAACAGAGCCTAGGGCACTTCCACATATGGTCCTATAGCTTAGGGAAATTAAAATCAAAAAGAAACAGCCACCCCAAAGTTTGGGACGCCTCTGTTTACAAGAACCTCGTTTACAGTACAAGTGCAACATCGCAGAAAGTGAAAAATGGATAAAGAACTTGTGGTACTTACCTACAATGCAGTATCACTCAGCAATGAAATCTATGTCATCAGGCCCGTAGCAGCATAATGAGTGGATTCAGGTACGATGATTCTCACTGAAATAAGTCACACAGAAAAAGAAACATCATAAGATATCACTAATACACGGAATGTAAACTTGGCTACACAGGAACTGAATTCCAAAACAGAACAGGGTCTCAAATTTAGAAAACCAACTTATGCTTGCTTAAGGGGAAAGGTGAGTTGGGGTGCTGCATAAAACCAGAGATTGAAATGAGCACAGATAAAGTTCCTTAAGCCAAATATGGAATAGACAAGAGCTACTCCTTGCTCAACGAAATGGACTCAACACCCCATATTAAACGCCTAAGAATGTACCTGACTAGTAAGTATCTTAAAACCTATGGATTGCTATGTCTCCAAAAGAGAATCAAGCGTGTGTACAGGGGCATAAACGCAGCAGTGATAGGATTGGAGAGGTTCGGTAAACAAATGAAGACCCTTTGAAGTCATATTGCATGGTACCCATTCCACGGGTCTCAACTCTCCAGGTTTAAGGTATTCTTCCTTCAGCTAAAACATGCATGTGGAACCCAGAGTATGATCAACCGTGTGAACGGGAGACGTGTTCAAATATGTCTCAGTTTTCCTCCCCTGGTACTCGGGTGCAACATTCCAGACGCTTTACTAACACTCTCCCCACTTGGAGAGTCAGCGCCTTTAACCTCCTGTTTGGCCCAGTTTGCAATTTCTGCGGAAGATGAACAGGAATAGGGAACACCAATGAGAGACTAGCTGGAGGTGTCTGGACGGGCAAATTTAACTCTCATTTCCCACCAGGAAGAGGAAATAACCAAAGGCTCAGCGTGCCGTGCCGGAACCAGATTAGGGCCTGAAGCCATCCTGCGGTGTTGCGGCCAGCTCAAAAGAAAGCGAGTTGAAGAAAGGAGCTCAGGGGCACTGTAATTCACAAACCTGCAGAGTTATAAATGACAGCTATCGTCCAAAAATATACTGAAGTAAGGCTGCCAAGAGGACTTGAAAGCGGGGCAGAATTGCAGGAAACCGATTTCAGGAGGTAGACTGGAATTGCATTGAAAGCATAGGAAAAGAGGCAGAACGTCCACAATGATGCACTTGGCCAAAAAGGGCGTATGCGTTTTTTCCTGAATATATTCAGGAAAAAACGCATACGCCCTTTTTGGCCAACCAAGCAAGCTTGCAAAGGAAATCTGCACTACAATGAAGTCTCACTTCCCCCCGGTCAAAAGGGCCATCTGAAAAAAGTGTAAAATCCAGAAAGGCAGGACAGGCCATGGAGAACTGGGAGCCTTGTTATGCTGATGGGCGGGATGTAAATTGCCAACAGCCACTTGGGAGAAGTGTATGGTTTTTCCTGAAACATCTAAAAAACAAAGCAACAGAGCCTAGGGCACTTCCACTTATGGTCCTATAGCTTAGGGAAATTAAAATCAAAAAGACACAGCCACCCCAAAGTTTGGGACGCCTCTGTTTACAAGAACCTCGTTTACAGTACAAGTTCAACATCGCAGAAAGTGAAAAATGGATAAAGAACATGTGGTATTTACTTACAAAGCAATATCACTCAACAATGAAATCTATGTCATCAGGCCCTTAGCAGCACAATGAGTGGATTCAGGTATGATGATTCTAACTGAAATAAGTCACACAGAAAAAGAAACATCATAAGATATCTGTAATACACGGAATGTAAACTTGGCTACACAGGAACTGAATTACAGAACAGAACAGGGTCTCAAATTTAGAAAACCAACTTATGCTTGCTTAAGGGGAAAGGTGAGTTGGGGTGCTGCATAAAACCAGAGATTGAAATGAACACAGATAAAGTTCCTTAAGCCAAATATGGAATAGACAAGAGCTACTCCTTGCTCAACGAAATGGACTGAACACCGCATATTAAACGCCTAAGAATGTACCTGACTAGTAAGTATCTTAAAACCTATGGATTGCTATGTCTCCGAAAGAGAATCAAGCATGTGTACAGGGGCATAAACGCAGCAGTGATAGGATTGGAGAGTTTCGGTGAACAAATGCAGACCCTTTGAAGTCATATTGCATGGTACCCATTCCACGGGTCTCAACTCTCCAGGTTTAAGGTATTCTTCCTTCAGCTAAAACATGCATGTGGAACCCAGAGTATGATCAACCGTGTGAACGGGAGACGTGTTCAAATATGTCTCAGTTTTCGTACCCTGGTACTCGGGTGCAACATTCCAGACGCTTTACTAACACTCTCCCCACTTGGAAAGTCAGCGCCTTTAACCTCCTGTTTGGCCCAGTTTGCAATTTCTGCGGAAGATGAACAGGAATAGCGAGAACCAATGAGAGACTAGCTGAAGGTGTCTGGACGGGCAAATTTAACTCTCATTTCCCACCAGAAAGAGGAATTAACCAAAGGCTCAGCGTGCCGTGCCGGAACCAGATTAGGGCCTGAAGCCATCCTGCGGTGTTGCGGCCAGGTCACAAGAAAGCGAGTTGAAGAAAGGAGCTCAGGGGCACTGTAATTCACAAACCTGCAGAGTTATAAATGACAGCTATCGTCCTAAAATATACTGAAGTAAGGCTGCCAAGAGGACTTGAAAGCGGGGCAGAATTGCAGGAAACCGATTTCAGGAGGTAGACTGGAATTGCATTGAAAGCATAGGAAAAGAGGCAGAACGTCCACAATGATGCACTTGGCCAAAAAGGGCGTATGCGTTTTTTCCTGAATATATTCAGGAAAAAACGCATACGCCCTTTTTGGCCAACCAAGCAAGCTTGCAAAGGAAATCTGCACTACAATGAAGTCTCACTTCCCCCCGGTCAAAAGGGCCATCTGAAAAAAGTGTAAATTCCAGAAAGGCAGGACAGGCCATGGAGAACTGGGAGCCTTGTTATGCTGATGGACGGGATGTAAATTGCCAACAGACACTCGGGAGAAGTGTATGGTGTTTCCTGAAACATCTAAAAAACAAAGCAACAGAGCCTAGGGCACTTCCACTTATGGTCCTATAGCTTAGGGAAATTAAAATCAAAAAGACACAGCCACCCCAAAGTTTGGGACGCCTCTGTTTACAAGAACCTCGTTTACAGTACAAGTTCAACATCGCAGAAAGTGAAAAATGGATAAAGAACATGTGGTATTTACTTACAAAGCAATATCACTCAGCAATGAAATCTATGTCATCAGGCCCTTAGCAGCACAATGAGTGGATTCAGGTATGATGATTCTAACTGAAATAAGTCACACAGAAAAAGAAACATCATAAGATATCAGTAATACACGGAATGTAAACTTGGCTACACAGGAACTGAAATACAGAACAGAACAGGGTCTCAAATTTAGAAAACCAACTTATGCTTGCTTAAGGGGAAAGGTGAGTTGGGGTGCTGCATAAAACCAGAGATTGAAATGAGCACAGATAAAGTTCCTTAAGCCAAATATGGAATAGACAAGAGCTACTCCTTGCTCAACGAAATGGACTGAACACCGCATATTAAACGCCTAAGAATGTACCTGACTTGTAAGTATCTTAAAACCTATGGATTGCTATGTCTCCGAAAGAGAATCAAGCGTGTGTACAGGGACATAAACGCAGCAGTGATAGGATTGGAGAGGTTCGGTGAACAAATGAAGACCCTTTGAAGTCATATTGCATGGTACCCATTCCACGGGTCTCAACTCTCCAGGTTTAAGGTATTCTTCCTTCAGCTAAAACATGCATGTGGAACCCAGAGTATGATCAACCGTGTGAACGGGAGACGTGTTCAAATATGTCTCAGTTTTCCTCCCCTGGTACTCGGGTGCAACATTCCAGACGCTTTACTAACACTCTCCCCACTTGGAGAGTCAGCGCCTTTAACTTCCTGTTTGGGCCAGTTTGCAATTTCTGCGGAAGATGAACAGGAATAGGGAACACCAATGAGAGACTAGCTGGAGGTGTCTGGACGGGCAAATTTACCTCTCATTTCCCAACAGGAAGAGGAAATAACCAAAGGCTCAGCGTGCCGTGCCGGAACCAGATTAGGGCCTGAAGCCATCCTGCGGTGTTGCGGCCAGCTCAAAAGAAAGCGAGTTGAAGAAAGGAGCTCAGGGGCACTGTAATTCACAAACATGCAGAGTTATAAATGACAGCTATCGTCCAAAAATATACTGAAGTAAGGCTGCCAAGAGGACTTGAAAGCGGGGCAGAATTGCAGGAAACCGATTTCAGGAGGTAGACTGGAATTGCTTTGAAAGCATAGGAAAAGAGGCAGAACGTCCACAATGATGCACTTGGCCAAAAAGGGCGTATGCGTTTTTTCCTGAATATATTCAGGAAAAAACGCATACGCCCTTTTTGGCCAACCAAGCAAGCTTGCAAAGGAAATCTGCACTACAATGAAGTCTCACTTCCCCCCGGTCAAAAGGGCCATCTGAAAAAAGTGTAAAATCCAGAAAGGCAGGACAGGCCATGGAGAACTGGGAGCCTTGTTATGCTGATGGGCGGGATGTAAATTGCCAACAGACACTCGGGAGAAGTGTATGGTGTTTCCTGAAACATCTAAAAAACAAAGCAACAGAGCCTAGGGCACTTCCACTTATGGTCCTATAGCTTAGGGAAATTAAAATCAAAAAGACACAGCCACCCCAAAGTTTGGGACGCCTCTGTTTACAAGAACCTCGTTTACAGTACAAGTTCAACATCGCAGAAAGTGAAAAATGGATAAAGAACATGTGGTATTTACTTACAAAGCAATATCACTCAGCAATGAAATCTATGTCATCAGGCCCTTAGCAGCACAATGAGTGGATTCAGGTATGATGATTCTCACTGAAATAAGTCACACAGAAAAAGAAACATCATAAGATATCAGTAATACATGGAATGTAAACTTGGCTACACAGGAACTGAATTACAGAACAGAACAGGGTCTCAAATTTAGAAAACCAACTTATGCTTGCTTAAGGGGAAAGGTGAGTTGGGGTGCTGCATAAAACCAGAGATTGAAACGAGCACAGATAAAGTTCCTTAAGCCAAATATGGAATAGACAAGAGCTACTCCTTGCTCAACGAAATGGACTCAACACCGCATATTAAACGCCTAAGAATGTACCTGACTAGTAAGTATCTTAAAACCTATGGATTGCTATGTCTCCGAAAGAGAATCAAGCATGTGTACAGGCGCATAAACGCAGCAGTGATAGGATTGGAGAGTTTCGGTGAACAAATGCAGACCCTTTGAAGTCATATTGCATGGTACCCATTCCACGGGTCTCAACTCTCCAGGTTTAAGGTATTCTTCCTTCAGCTAAAACATGCATGTGGAACCCAGAGTATGATCAACCGTGTGAACGGGAGACGTGTTCAAATATGTCTCAGTTTTCGTACCCTGGTACTCGGGTGCAACATTCCAGACGCTTTACTAACACTCTCCCCACTTGGAAAGTCAGCGCCTTTAACCTCCTGTTTGGCCCAGTTTGCAATTTCTGCGAAAGATGAACAGGAATAGCGAGAACCAATGAGAGACTAGCTGGAGGTGTCTGGACGGGCAAATTTAACTCTCATTTCCCACCAGGAAGAGGAAATAACCAAAGGCTCAGCGTGCCATGCCGGAACCAGATTAGGGCCTGAAGCCATCCTGCGGTGTTGCGGCCAGGTCACAAGAAAGCGAGTTGAAGAAAGGAGCTCAGGGGCACTGTAATTCACAAACCTGCAGAGTTATAAATGACAGCTATCTTCCAAAAATATACTGAAGTAAGGCTGCCAAGAGGACTTGAAAGCGGGGCAGAATTGCAGGAAACCGATTTCAGGAGGTAGACTGGAATTGCATTGAAAGCATAGGAAAAGAGGCAGAACGTCCACAATGATGCACTTGGCCAAAAAGGGCGTATGCGTTTTTTCCTGAATATATTCAGGAAAAAACGCATACGCCCTTTTTGGCCAACCAAGCAAGCTTGCAAAGGAAATCTGCACTACAATGAAGTCTCACTTCCCCCCGGTCAAAAGGGCCATCTGAAAAAAGTGTAAAATCCAGAAAGGCAGGACAGGCCATGGAGAACTGGGAGCCTTGTTATGCTGATGGGCGGGATGTAAATTGCCAACAGACACTCGGGAGAAGTGTATGGTGTTTCCTGAAACATCTAAAAAACAAAGCAACAGAGCCTAGGGCACTTCCACTTATGGTCCTATAGCTTAGGGAAATTAAAATCAAAAAGACACAGCCACCCCAAAGTTTGGGACGCCTCTGTTTACAAGAACCTCGTTTACCGTACAAGTTCAATATCACAGAAAGTGAAAAATGGATAAAGAACTTGTGGTACTTACGTACAATGCAGTATCACTCAGCAATGAAATCTATGTCATCAGGCCCGTAGCAGCATAATGAGTGGATTCAGGTACGATGATTCTCACTGAAATAAGTCACACAGAAGAAGAAACATCATAAGATATCACTAATACACGGAATGTAAACTTGGCTACACAGCAACTGAATTCCAAAACAGAACAGGGTCTCAAATTTAGAAAACCAACTTATGCTTGCTTAAGGGGAAAGGTGAGTTGGGGTGCTGCATAAAACCAGAGATTGAAATGAGCACAGATAAAGTTCCTTAAGCCAAATATGGACTAGACAAGAGCTACTCCTTGCTCAACGAAATGGACTCAACACCCCATATTAAACGCCTAAGAATGTACCTGACTAGTAAGTATCTTAAAACCTATGGATTGCTATGTCTCCAAAAGAGAATAAAGCGTGTGTACAGGGGCATAAACGCAGCAGTGATAGGATTGGAGAGGTTCGGTGAGCAAATGAAGACCCTTTGAAGTCATATTGCATGGTACCCATTCCACGGGTCTCAACTCTCCAGGTTTAAGGTATTCTTCCTTCAGCTAAAACATGCATGTGGAACCCAGAGTATGATCAACCATGTGAACGGGAGACGTGTTCAAATATGTCTCAGTTTTCCTCCCCTGGTACTCGGGTGCAACATTCCAGACGCTTTACTAACACTCTCCCCACTTGGAGAGTCAGCGCCTTTAACCTCCTGTTTGGCCCAGTTTGCAATTTCTGCGGAAGATGAACAGGAATAGGGAACACCAATGAGAGACTAGCTGGAGGTGTCTGGACGGGCAAATTTAACTCTCATTTCCCACCAGGAAGAGGAAATAACCAAAGGCTCAGCGTGCCGTGCCGGAACCAGATTAGGGCCTGAAGCCATCCTGCGGTGTTGCGGCCAGCTCAAAAGAAAGCGAGTTGAAGAAAGGAGCTCAGGGGCACTGTAATTCACAAACCTGCAGAGTTATAAATGACAGCTATCGTCCAAAAATATACTGAAGTAAGGCTGCCAAGAGGACTTGAAAGCGGGGCAGAATTGCAGGAAACCGATTTCAGGAGGTAGACTGGAATTGCATTGAAAGCATAGGAAAAGAGGCAGAACGTCCACAATGATGCACTTGGCCAAAAAGGGCGTATGCGTTTTTTCCTGAATATATTCAGGAAAAAACGCATACGCCCTTTTTGGCCAACCAAGCAAGCTTGCAAAGGAAATCTGCACTACAATGAAGTCTCACTTCCCCCTGGTCAAAAGGGCCATCTGAAAAAAGTGTAAAATCCAGAAAGGCAGGACAGGCCATGGAGAACTGGGAGCCTTGTTATGCTGATGGGCGGGATGTAAATTGCCAACAGACACTCGGGAGAAGTGTATGGTGTTTCCTGAAACATCTAAAAAACAAAGCAACAGAGCCTAGGGCACTTCCACTTATGGTCCTATAGCTTAGGGAAATTAAAATCAAAAAGACACAGCCACCCCAAAGTTTGGGACGCCTCTGTTTACAAGAACCTCGTTTACAGTACAAGTTCAACATCGCAGAAAGTGAAAAATGGATAAAGAACATGTGGTATTTACTTACAAAGCAATATCACTCAGCAATGAAATCTATGTCATCAGGCCCTTAGCAGCACAATGAGTGGATTCAGGTATGATGATTCTAACTGAAATAAGTCACACAGAAAAAGAAACATCATAAGATATCAGTAATACACGGAATGTAAACTTGGCTACACAGGAACTGAATTACAGAACAGAACAGGGTCTCAAATTTAGAAAACCAACTTATGCTTGCTTAAGGGGAAAGGTGAGTTGGGGTGCTGCATAAAACCAGAGATTGAAATGAGCACAGATAAAGTTCCTTAAGCCAAATATGGAATAGACAAGAGCTACTCCTTGCTCAACGAAATGGACTCAACACCCCATATTAAACGCCTAAGAATGTACCTGACTAGTAAGTATCTTAAAACCTATGGATTGCTATGTCTCCGAAAGAGAATCAAGCATGTGTACAGGGGCATAAACGCAGCAGTGATAGGATTGGAGAGTTTCGGTGAACAAATGCAGACCCTTTGAAGTCATATTGCATGGTACCCATTCCACGGGTCTCAACTCTCCAGGTTTAAGGTATTCTTCCTTCAGCTAAAACATGCATGTGGAACCCAGAGTATGATCAACCGTGTGAACGGGAGACGTGTTCAAATATGTCTCAGTTTTCGTACCCTGGTACTCGGGTGCAACATTCCAGACGCTTTACTAACACTCTCCCCACTTGGAAAGTCAGCGCCTTTAACCTCCTGTTTGGCCCAGTTTGCAATTTCTGCGGAAGATGAACAGGAATAGCGAGAACCAATGAGAGACTAGCTGGAGGTGTCTGGACGGGCAAATTTAACTCTCATTTCCCACCAGAAAGAGGAATTAACCAAAGGCTCAGCGTGCCGTGCCGGAACCAGATTAGGGCCTGAAGCCATCCTGCGGTGTTGCGGCCAGGTCACAAGAAAGCGAGTTGAAGAAAGGAGCTCAGGGGCACTGTAATTCACAAACCTGCAGAGTTATAAATGACAGCTATCGTCCAAAAATATACTGAAGTAAGGCTGCCAAGAGGACTTGAAAGCGGGGCAGAATTGCAGGAAACCGATTTCAGGAGGTAGACTGGAATTGCATTGAAAGCATAGGAAAAGAGGCAGAACGTCCACAATGATGCACTTGGCCAAAAAGGGCGTATGCGTTTTTTCCTGAATATATTCAGGAAAAAACGCATACGCCCTTTTTGGCCAACCAAGCAAGCTTGCAAAGGAAATCTGCACTACAATGAAGTCTCACTTCCCCCCGGTCAAAAGGGCCATCTGAAAAAAGTGTAAAATCCAGAAAGGCAGGACAGGCCATGGAGAACTGGGAGCCTTGTTATGCTGATGGGCGGGATGTAAATTGCCAACAGACACTCGGGAGAAGTGTATGGTGTTTCCTGAAACATCTAAAAAACAAAGCAACAGAGCCTAGGGCACTTCCACTTATGGTCCTATAGCTTAGGGAAATTAAAATCAAAAAGACACAGCCACCCCAAAGTTTGGGACGCCTCTGTTTACAAGAACCTCGTTTACAGTACAAGTTCAACATCGCAGAAAGTGAAAAATGGATAAAGAACATGTGGTATTTACTTACAAAGCAATATCACTCAGCAATGAAATCTATGTCATCAGGCCCTTAGCAGCACAATGAGTGGATTCAGGTATGATGATTCTAACTGAAATAAGTCACACAGAAAAAGAAACATCATAAGATATCAGTAATACACGGAATGTAAACTTGGCTACACAGGAACTGAATTACAGAACAGAACAGGGTCTCAAATTTAGAAAACCAACTTATGCTTGCTTAAGGGGAAAGGTGAGTTGGGGTGCTGCATAAAACCAGAGATTGAAATGAGCACAGATAAAGTTCCTTAAGCCAAATATGGAATAGACAAGAGCTACTCCTTGCTCAACGAAATGGACTGAACACCGCATATTAAACGCCTAAGAATGTACCTGACTTGTAAGTATCTTAAAACCTATGGATTGCTATGTCTCCGAAAGAGAATCAAGCGTGTGTACAGGGACATAAACGCAGCAGTGATAGGATTGGAGAGGTTCGGTGAACAAATGAAGACCCTTTGAAGTCATATTGCATGGTACCCATTCCACGGGTCTCAACTCTCCAGGTTTAAGGTATTCTTCCTTCAGCTAAAACATGCATGTGGAACCCAGAGTATGATCAACCGTGTGAACGGGAGACGTGTTCAAATATGTCTCAGTTTTCCTCCCCTGGTACTCGGGTGCAACATTCCAGACGCTTTACTAACACTCTCCCCACTTGGAGAGTCAGCGCCTTTAACTTCCTGTTTGGGCCAGTTTGCAATTTCTGCGGAAGATGAACAGGAATAGGGAACACCAATGAGAGACTAGCTGGAGGTGTCTGGACGGGCAAATTTAACTCTCATTTCCCAACAGGAAGAGGAAATAACCAAAGGCTCAGCGTGCCGTGCCGGAACCAGATTAGGGCCTGAAGCCATCCTGCGGTGTTGCGGCCAGCTCAAAAGAAAGCGAGTTGAAGAAAGGAGCTCAGGGGCACTGTAATTCACAAACCTGCAGAGTTATAAATGACAGCTATCGTCCTAAAATATACTGAAGTAAGGCTGCCAAGAGGACTTGAAAGCGGGGCAGAATTGCAGGAAACCGATTTCAGGAGGTAGACTGGAATTGCATTGAAAGCATAGGAAAAGAGGCAGAACGTCCACAATGATGCACTTGGCCAAAAAGGGCGTATGCGTTTTTTCCTGAATATATTCAGGAAAAAACGCATACGCCCTTTTTGGCCAACCAAGCAAGCTTGCAAAGGAAATCTGCACTACAATGAAGTCTCACTTCCCCCCGGTCAAAAGGGCCATCTGAAAAAAGTGTAAAATCCAGAAAGGCAGGACAGGCCATGGAGAACTGGGAGCCTTGTTATGCTGATGGGCGGGATGTAAATTGCCAACAGACACTCGGGAGAAGTGTATGGTGTTTCCTGAAACATCTAAAAAACAAAGCAACAGAGCCTAGGGCACTTCCACTTATGGTCCTATAGCTTAGGGAAATTAAAATCAAAAAGACACAGCCACCCCAAAGTTTGGGACGCCTCTGTTTACAAGAACCTCGTTTACCGTACAAGTTCAACATCGCAGAAAGTGAAAAATGGATAAAGAAGGTGTGGTATTTACTTACAAAGCAATATCACTCAGCAATGAAATCTATGTCATCAGGCCCTTAGCAGCACAATGAGTGGATTCAGGTATGATGATTCTCACTGAAATAAGTCACACAGAAAAAGAAACATCATAAGATATCAGTAATACATGGAATGTAAACTTGGCTACACAGGAACTGAATTACAGAACAGAACAGGGTCTCAAATTTAGAAAACCAACTTATGCTTGCTTAAGGGGAAAGGTGAGTTGGGGTGCTGCATAAAACCAGAGATTGAAACGAGCACAGATAAAGTTCCTTAAGCCAAATATGGAATAGACAAGAGCTACACCTTGCTCAACGAAATGGACTCAACACCGCATATTAAACGCCTAAGAATGTACCTGACTAGTAAGTATCTTAAAACCTATGGATTGCTATGTCTCCGAAAGAGAATCAAGCATGTGTACAGGCGCATAAACGCAGCAGTGATAGGATTGGAGAGTTTCGGTGAACAAATGAAGACCATTTGAAGTCATATTGCATGGTACCCATTCCACGGGTCTCAACTCTCCAGGTTTAAGGTATTCTTCCTTCAGCTAAAACATGCATGTGGAACCCAGAGTATGATCAACCGTGTGAACGGGAGACGTGTTCAAATATGTCTCAGTTTTCGTACCCTGGTACTCGGGTGCAACATTCCAGACGCTTTACTAACACTCTCCCCACTTGGAAAGTCAGCGCCTTTAACCTCCTGTTTGGCCCAGTTTGCAATTTCTGCGGAAGATGAACAGGAATAGCGAGAACCAATGAGAGACTAGCTGGAGGTGTCTGGACGGGCAAATTTAACTCTCATTTCCCACCAGGAAGAGGAAATAACCAAAGGCTCAGCGTGCCATGCCGGAACCAGATTAGGGCCTGAAGCCATCCTGCGGTGTTGCGGCCAGGTCACAAGAAAGCGAGTTGAAGAAAGGAGCTCAGGGGCACTGTAATTCACAAACCTGCAGAGTTATAAATGACAGCTATCTTCCAAAAATATACTGAAGTAAGGCTGCCAAGAGGACTTGAAAGCGGGGCAGAATTGCAGGAAACCGATTTCAGGAGGTAGACTGGAATTGCATTGAAAGCATAGGAAAAGAGGCAGAACGTCCACAATGATGCACTTGGCCAAAAAGGGCGTATGCGTTTTTTCCTGAATATATTCAGGAAAAAACGCATACGCCCTTTTTGGCCAACCAAGCAAGCTTGCAAAGGAAATCTGCACTACAATGAAGTCTCACTTCCCCCCGGTCAAAAGGGCCATCTGAAAAAAGTGTAAAATCCAGAAAGGCAGGACAGGCCATGGAGAACTGGGAGCCTTGTTATGCTGATGGGCGGGATGTAAATTGCCAACAGACACTCGGGAGAAGTGTATGGTGTTTCCTGAAACATCTAAAAAACAAAGCAACAGAGCCTAGGGCACTTCCACTTATGGTCCTATAGCTTAGGGAAATTAAAATCAAAAAGACACAGCCACCCCAAAGTTTGGGACGCCTCTGTTTACAAGAACCTCGTTTACCGTACAAGTTCAATATCACAGAAAGTGAAAAATGGATAAAGAACTTGTGGTACTTACGTACAATGCAGTATCACTCAGCAATGAAATCTATGTCATCAGGCCCGTAGCAGCATAATGAGTGGATTCAGGTACGATGATTCTCACTGAAATAAGTCACACAGAAGAAGAAACATCATAAGATATCACTAATACACGGAATGTAAACTTGGCTACACAGCAACTGAATTCCAAAACAGAACAGGGTCTCAAATTTAGAAAACCAACTTATGCTTGCTTAAGGGGAAAGGTGAGTTGGGGTGCTGCATAAAACCAGAGATTGAAATGAGCACAGATAAAGTTCCTTAAGCCAAATATGGACTAGACAAGAGCTACTCCTTGCTCAACGAAATGGACTCAACACCCCATATTAAACGCCTAAGAATGTACCTGACTAGTAAGTATCTTAAAACCTATGGATTGCTATGTCTCCAAAAGAGAATCAAGCGTGTGTACAGGGGCATAAACGCAGCAGTGATAGGATTGGAGAGGTTCGGTGAGCAAATGAAGACCCTTTGAAGTCATATTGCATGGTACCCATTCCACGGGTCTCAACTCTCCAGGTTTAAGGTATTCTTCCTTCAGCTAAAACATGCATGTGGAACCCAGAGTATGATCAACCATGTGAACGGGAGACGTGTTCAAATATGTCTCAGTTTTCCTCCCCTGGTACTCGGGTGCAACATTCCAGACGCTTTACTAACACTCTCCCCACTTGGAGAGTCAGCGCCTTTAACCTCCTGTTTGGCCCAGTTTGCAATTTCTGCGGAAGATGAACAGGAATAGGGAACACCAATGAGAGACTAGCTGGAGGTGTCTGGACGGGCAAATTTAACTCTCATTTCCCACCAGGAAGAGGAAATAACCAAAGGCTCAGCGTGCCGTGCCGGAACCAGATTAGGGCCTGAAGCCATCCTGCGGTGTTGCGGCCAGCTCAAAAGAAAGCGAGTTGAAGAAAGGAGCTCAGGGGCACTGTAATTCACAAACCTGCAGAGTTATAAATGACAGCTATCGTCCAAAAATATACTGAAGTAAGGCTGCCAAGAGGACTTGAAAGCGGGGCAGAATTGCAGGAAACCGATTTCAGGAGGTAGACTGGAATTGCATTGAAAGTATAGGAAAAGAGGCAGAACGTCCACAATGATGCACTTGGCCAAAAAGGGCGTATGCGTTTTTTCCTGAATATATTCAGGAAAAAACGCATACGCCCTTTTTGGCCAACCAAGCAAGCTTGCAAAGGAAATCTGCACTACAATGAAGTCTCACTTCCCCCCGGTCAAAAGGGCCATCTGAAAAAAGTGTAAAATCCAGAAAGGCAGGACAGGCCATGGAGAACTGGGAGCCTTGTTATGCTGATGGGCGGGATGTAAATTGCCAACAGACACTCGGGAGAAGTGTATGGTGTTTCCTGAAACATCTAAAAAACAAAGCAACAGAGCCTAGGGCACTTCCACTTATGGTCCTATAGCTTAGGGAAATTAAAATCAAAAAGACACAGCCACCCCAAAGTTTGGGACGCCTCTGTTTACAAGAACCTCGTTTACAGTACAAGTTCAACATCGCAGAAAGTGAAAAATGGATAAAGAACATGTGGTATTTACTTACAAAGCAATATCACTCAGCAATGAAATCTATGTCATCAGGCCCTTAGCAGCACAATGAGTGGATTCAGGTATGATGATTCTAACTGAAATAAGTCACACAGAAAAAGAAACATCATAAGATATCAGTAATACACGGAATGTAAACTTGGCTACACAGGAACTGAATTACAGAACAGAACAGGGTCTCAAATTTAGAAAACCAACTTATGCTTGCTTAAGGGGAAAGGTGAGTTGGGGTGCTGCATAAAACCAGAGATTGAAATGAGCACAGATAAAGTTCCTTAAGCCAAATATGGAATAGACAAGAGCTACTCCTTGCTCAACGAAATGGACTCAACACCGCATATTAAACGCCTAAGAATGTACCTGACTAGTAAGTATCTTAAAACCTATGGATTGCTATGTCTCCGAAAGAGAATCAAGCATGTGTACAGGGGCATAAACGCAGCAGTGATAGGATTGGAGAGTTTCGGTGAACAAATGCAGACCCTTTGAAGTCATATTGCATGGTACCCATTCCACGGGTCTCAACTCTCCAGGTTTAAGGTATTCTTCCTTCAGCTAAAACATGCATGTGGAACCCAGAGTATGATCAACCGTGTGAACGGGAGACGTGTTCAAATATGTCTCAGTTTTCGTACCCTGGTACTCGGGTGCAACATTCCAGACGCTTTACTAACACTCTCCCCACTTGGAAAGTCAGCGCCTTTAACCTCCTGTTTGGCCCAGTTTGCAATTTCTGCGGAAGATGAACAGGAATAGCGAGAACCAATGAGAGACTAGCTGGAGGTGTCTGGACGGGCAAATTTAACTCTCATTTCCCACCAGAAAGAGGAATTAACCAAAGGCTCAGCGTGCCGTGCCGGAACCAGATTAGGGCCTGAAGCCATCCTGCGGTGTTGCGGCCAGGTCACAAGAAAGCGAGTTGAAGAAAGGAGCTCAGGGGCACTGTAATTCACAAACCTGCAGAGTTATAAATGACAGCTATCGTCCTAAAATATACTGAAGTAAGGCTGCCAAGAGGACTTGAAAGCGGGGCAGAATTGCAGGAAACCGATTTCAGGAGGTAGACTGGAATTGCATTGAAAGCATAGGAAAAGAGGCAGAACGTCCACAATGATGCACTTGGCCAAAAAGGGCGTATGCGTTTTTTCCTGAATATATTCAGGAAAAAACGCATACGCCCTTTTTGGCCAACCAAGCAAGCTTGCAAAGGAAATCTGCACTACAATGAAGTCTCACTTCCCCCCGGTCAAAAGGGCCATCTGAAAAAAGTGTAAAATCCAGAAAGGCAGGACAGGCCATGGAGAACTGGGAGCCTTGTTATGCTGATGGGCGGGATGTAAATTGCCAACAGACACTCGGGAGAAGTGTATGGTGTTTCCTGAAACATCTAAAAAACAAAGCAACAGAGCCTAGGGCACTTCCACTTATGGTCCTATAGCTTAGGGAAATTAAAATCAAAAAGACACAGCCACCCCAAAGTTTGGGACGCCTCTGTTTACAAGAACCTCGTTTACAGTACAAGTTCAACATCGCAGAAAGTGAAAAATGGATAAAGAACATGTGGTATTTACTTACAAAGCAATATCACTCAGCAATGAAATCTATGTCATCAGGCCCTTAGCAGCACAATGAGTGGATTCAGGTATGATGATTCTCACTGAAATAAGTCACACAGAAAAAGAAACATCATAAGATATCAGTAATACACGGAATGTAAACTTGGCTACACAGGAACTGAATTACAGAACAGAACAGGGTCTCAAATTTAGAAAACCAACTTATGCTTGCTTAAGGGGAAAGGTGAGTTGGGGTGCTGCATAAAACCAGAGATTGAAACGAGCACAGATAAAGTTCCTTAAGCCAAATATGGAATAGACAAGAGCTACTCCTTGCTCAACGAAATGGACTCAACACCGCATATTAAACGCCTAAGAATATACCTGAGTAGTAAGTATCTTAAAACCTATGGATTGCTATGTCTCCGAAAGAGAATCAAGCATGTGTACAGGGGCATAAACGCAGCAGTGATAGGATTGGAGAGTTTCGGTGAACAAATGCAGACCCTTTGAAGTCATATTGCATGGTACCCATTCCACGGGTCTCAACTCTCCAGGTTTAAGGTATTCTTCCTTCAGCTAAAACATGCATGTGGAACCCAGAGTATGATCAACCGTGTGAACGGGAGACGTGTTCAAATATGTCTCAGTTTTCGTACCCTGGTACTCGGGTGCAACATTCCAGACGCTTTACTAACACTCTCCCCACTTGGAAAGTCAGCGCCTTTAACCTCCTGTTTGGCCCAGTTTGCAATTTCTGCGGAAGATGAACAGGAATAGCGAGAACCAATGAGAGACTAGCTGGAGGTGTCTGGACGGGCAAATTTAACTCTCATTTCCCACCAGAAAGAGGAATTAACCAAAGGCTCAGCGTGCCGTGCCGGAACCAGATTAGGGCCTGAAGCCATCCTGCGGTGTTGCGGCCAGGTCACAAGAAAGCGAGTTGAAGAAAGGAGCTCAGGGGCACTGTAATTCACAAACCTGCAGAGTTATAAATGACAGCTATCGTCCTAAAATATACTGAAGTAAGGCTGCCAAGAGGACTTGAAAGCGGGGCAGAATTGCAGGAAACCGATTTCAGGAGGTAGACTGGAATTGCATTGAAAGCATAGGAAAAGAGGCAGAACGTCCACAATGATGCACTTGGCCAAAAAGGGCGTATGCGTTTTTTCCTGAATATATTCAGGAAAAAACGCATACGCCCTTTTTGGCCAACCAAGCAAGCTTGCAAAGGAAATCTGCACTACAATGAAGTCTCACTTCCCCCCGGTCAAAAGGGCCATCTGAAAAAAGTGTAAAATCCAGAAAGGCAGGACAGGCCATGGAGAACTGGGAGCCTTGTTATGCTGATGGACGGGATGTAAATTGCCAACAGACACTCGGGAGAAGTGTATGGTGTTTCCTGAAACATCTAAAAAACAAAGCAACAGAGCCTAGGGCACTTCCACTTATGGTCCTATAGCTTAGGGAAATTAAAATCAAAAAGACACAGCCACCCCAAAGTTTGGGACGCCTCTGTTTACAAGAACCTCGTTTACAGTACAAGTTCAACATCGCAGAAAGTGAAAAATGGATAAAGAACATGTGGTATTTACTTACAAAGCAATATCACTCAGCAATGAAATCTATGTCATCAGGCCCTTAGCAGCACAATGAGTGGATTCAGGTATGATGATTCTAACTGAAATAAGTCACACAGAAAAAGAAACATCATAAGATATCAGTAATACACGGAATGTAAACTTGGCTACACAGGAACTGAATTACAGAACAGAACAGGGTCTCAAATTTAGAAAACCAACTTATGCTTGCTTAAGGGGAAAGGTGAGTTGGGGTGCTGCATAAAACCAGAGATTGAAATGAGCACAGATAAAGTTCCTTAAGCCAAATATGGAATAGACAAGAGCTACTCCTTGCTCAACGAAATGGACTGAACACCGCATATTAAACGCCTAAGAATGTACCTGACTTGTAAGTATCTTAAAACCTATGGATTGCTATGTCTCCGAAAGAGAATCAAGCGTGTGTACAGGGACATAAACGCAGCAGTGATAGGATTGGAGAGGTTCGGTGAACAAATGAAGACCCTTTGAAGTCATATTGCATGGTACCCATTCCACGGGTCTCAACTCTCCAGGTTTAAGGTATTCTTCCTTCAGCTAAAACATGCATGTGGAACCCAGAGTATGATCAACCGTGTGAACGGGAGACGTGTTCAAATATGTCTCAGTTTTCCTCCCCTGTTACTCGGGTGCAACATTCCAGACGCTTTACTAACACTCTCCCCACTTGGAGAGTCAGCGCCTTTAACTTCCTGTTTGGGCCAGTTTGCAATTTCTGCGGAAGATGAACAGGAATAGGGAACACCAATGAGAGACTAGCTGGAGGTGTCTGGACGGGCAAATTTAACTCTCATTTCCCAACAGGAAGAGGAAATAACCAAAGGCTCAGCGTGCCGTGCCGGAACCAGATTAGGGCCTGAAGCCATCCTGCGGTGTTGCGGCCAGCTCAAAAGAAAGCGAGTTGAAGAAAGGAGCTCAGGGGCACTGTAATTCACAAACCTGCAGAGTTATAAATGACAGCTATCGTCCTAAAATATACTGAAGTAAGGCTGCCAAGAGGACTTGAAAGCGGGGCAGAATTGCAGGAAACTGATTTCAGGAGGTAGACTGGAATTGCATTGAAAGCATAGGAAAAGAGGCAGAACGTCCACAATGATGCACTTGGCCAAAAAGGGCGTATGCGTTTTTTCCTGAATATATTCAGGAAAAAACGCATACGCCCTTTTTGGCCAACCAAGCAAGCTTGCAAAGGAAATCTGCACTACAATGAAGTCTCACTTCCCCCCGGTCAAAAGGGCCATCTGAAAAAAGTGTAAAATCCAGAAAGGCAGGACAGGCCATGGAGAACTGGGAGCCTTGTTATGCTGATGGACGGGATGTAAATTGCCAACAGACACTCGGGAGAAGTGTATGGTGTTTCCTGAAACATCTAAAAAACAAAGCAACAGAGCCTAGGGCACTTCCACTTATGGTCCTATAGCTTAGGGAAATTAAAATCAAAAAGACACAGCCACCCCAAAGTTTGGGACGCCTCTGTTTACAAGAACCTCGTTTACAGTACAAGTTCAACATCGCAGAAAGTGAAAAATGGATAAAGAACATGTGGTATTTACTTACAAAGCAATATCACTCAGCAATGAAATCTATGTCATCAGGCCCTTAGCAGCACAATGAGTGGATTCAGGTATGATGATTCTAACTGAAATAAGTCACACAGAAAAAGAAACATCATAAGATATCACTAATACACGGAATGTAAACTTGGCTACACAGGAACTGAATTACAGAACAGAACAGGGTCTCAAATTTAGAAAACCAACTTATGCTTGCTTAAGGGGAAAGGTGAGTTGGGGTGCTGCATAAAACCAGAGATTGAAATGAGCACAGATAAAGTTCCTTAAGCCAAATATGGAATAGACAACAGCTACTCCTTGCTCAACGAAATGGACTCAACACCGCATATTAAACGCCTAAGAATGTACCTGACTAGTAAGTATCTTAAAACCTATGGATTGCTATGTCTCCGAAAGAGAATCAAGCATGTGTACAGGCGCATAAACGCAGCAGTGATAGGATTGGAGAGTTTCGGTGAACAAATGAAGACCATTTGAAGTCATATTGCATGGTACCCATTCCACGGGTCTCAACTCTCCAGGTTTAAGGTATTCTTCCTTCAGCTAAAACATGCATGTGGAACCCAGAGTATGATCAACCGTGTGAACGGGAGACGTGTTCAAATATGTCTCAGTTTTCGTACCCTGGTACTCGGGTGCAACATTCCAGACGCTTTACTAACACTCTCCCCACTTGGAAAGTCAGCGCCTTTAACCTCCTGTTTGGCCCAGTTTGCAATTTCTGCGGAAGATGAACAGGAATAGCGAGAACCAATGAGAGACTAGCTGGAGGTGTCTGGACGGGCAAATTTAACTCTCATTTCCCACCAGGAAGAGGAAATAACCAAAGGCTCAGCGTGCCATGCCGGAACCAGATTAGGGCCTGAAGCCATCCTGCGGTGTTGCGGCCAGGTCACAAGAAAGCGAGTTGAAGAAAGGAGCTCAGGGGCACTGTAATTCACAAACCTGCAGAGTTATAAATGACAGCTATCTTCCAAAAATATACTGAAGTAAGGCTGCCAAGAGGACTTGAAAGCGGGGCAGAATTGCAGGAAACCGATTTCAGGAGGTAGACTGGAATTGCATTGAAAGCATAGGAAAAGAGGCAGAACGTCCACAATGATGCACTTGGCCAAAAAGGGCGTATGCGTTTTTTCCTGAATATATTCAGGAAAAAACGCATACGCCCTTTTTGGCCAACCAAGCAAGCTTGCAAAGGAAATCTGCACTACAATGAAGTCTCACTTCCCCCCGGTCAAAAGGGCCATCTGAAAAAAGTGTAAAATCCAGAAAGGCAGGACAGGCCATGGAGAACTGGGAGCCTTGTTATGCTGATGGGCGGGATGTAAATTGCCAACAGACACTCGGGAGAAGTGTATGGTGTTTCCTGAAACATCTAAAAAACAAAGCAACAGAGCCTAGGGCACTTCCACTTATGGTCCTATAGCTTAGGGAAATTAAAATCAAAAAGACACAGCCACCCCAAAGTTTGGGACGCCTCTGTTTACAAGAACCTCGTTTACCGTACAAGTTCAATATCACAGAAAGTGAAAAATGGATAAAGAACTTGTGGTACTTACGTACAATGCAGTATCACTCAGCAATGAAATCTATGTCATCAGGCCCGTAGCAGCATAATGAGTGGATTCAGGTACGATGATTCTCACTGAAATAAGTCACACAGAAGAAGAAACATCATAAGATATCACTAATACACGGAATGTAAACTTGGCTACACAGCAACTGAATTCCAAAACAGAACAGGGTCTCAAATTTAGAAAACCAACTTATGCTTGCTTAAGGGGAAAGGTGAGTTGGGGTGCTGCATAAAACCAGAGATTGAAATGAGCACAGATAAAGTTCCTTAAGCCAAATATGGACTAGACAAGAGCTACTCCTTGCTCAACGAAATGGACTCAACACCCCATATTAAACGCCTAAGAATGTACCTGACTAGTAAGTATCTTAAAACCTATGGATTGCTATGTCTCCAAAAGAGAATCAAGCGTGTGTACAGGGGCATAAACGCAGCAGTGATAGGATTGGAGAGGTTCGGTGAGCAAATGAAGACCCTTTGAAGTCATATTGCATGGTACCCATTCCACGGGTCTCAACTCTCCAGGTTTAAGGTATTCTTCCTTCAGCTAAAACATGCATGTGGAACCCAGAGTATGATCAACCGTGTGAACGGGAGACGTGTTCAAATATGTCTCAGTTTTCGTACCCTGGTACTCGGGTGCAACATTCCAGACGCTTTACTAACACTCTCCCCACTTGGAAAGTCAGCGCCTTTAACCTCCTGTTTGGCCCAGTTTGCAATTTCTGCGGAAGATGAACAGGAATAGCGAGAACCAATGAGAGACTAGCTGGAGGTGTCTGGACGGGCAAATTTAACTCTCATTTCCCACCAGAAAGAGGAATTAACCAAAGGCTCAGCGTGCCGTGCCGGAACCAGATTAGGGCCTGAAGCCATCCTGCGGTGTTGCGGCCAGGTCACAAGAAAGCGAGTTGAAGAAAGGAGCTCAGGGACACTGTAATTCACAAACCTGCAGAGTTATAAATGACAGCTATCGTCCTAAAATATACTGAAGTAAGGCTGCCAAGAGGACTTGAAAGCGGGGCAGAATTGCAGGAAACCGATTTCAGGAGGTAGACTGGAATTGCATTGAAAGCATAGGAAAAGAGGCAGAACGTCCACAATGATGCACTTGGCCAAAAAGGGCGTATGCGTTTTTTCCTGAATATATTCAGGAAAAAACGCATACGCCCTTTTTGGCCAACCAAGCAAGCTTGCAAAGGAAATCTGCACTACAATGAAGTCTCACTTCCCCCCGGTCAAAAGGGCCATCTGAAAAAAGTGTAAAATCCAGAAAGGCAGGACAGGCCATGGAGAACTGGGAGCCTTGTTATGCTGATGGACGGGATGTAAATTGCCAACAGACACTCGGGAGAAGTGTATGGTGTTTCCTGAAACATCTAAAAAACAAAGCAACAGAGCCTAGGGCACTTCCACTTATGGTCCTATAGCTTAGGGAAATTAAAATCAAAAAGACACAGCCACCCCAAAGTTTGGGACGCCTCTGTTTACAAGAACCTCGTTTACAGTACAAGTTCAACATCGCAGAAAGTGAAAAATGGATAAAGAACATGTGGTATTTACTTACAAAGCAATATCACTCAGCAATGAAATCTATGTCATCAGGCCCTTAGCAGCACAATGAGTGGATTCAGGTATGATGATTCTAACTGAAATAAGTCACACAGAAAAAGAAACATCATAAGATATCACTAATACACGGAATGTAAACTTGGCTACACAGGAACTGAATTACAGAACAGAACAGGGTCTCAAATTTAGAAAACCAACTTATGCTTGCTTAAGGGGAAAGGTGAGTTGGGGTGCTGCATAAAACCAGAGATTGAAATGAGCACAGATAAAGTTCCTTAAGCCAAATATGGACTAGACAAGAGCTACTCCTTGCTCAACGAAATGGACTCAACACCCCATATTAAACGCCTAAGAATGTACCTGACTAGTAAGTATCTTAAAACCTATGGATTGCTATGTCTCCAAAAGAGAATCAGCGTGTGTACAGGGGCATAAACGCAGCAGTGATAGGATTGGAGAGGTTCGGTGAGCAAATGAAGACCCTTTGAAGTCATATTGCATGGTACCCATTCCACGGGTCTCAACTCTCCAGGTTTAAGGTATTCTTCCTTCAGCTAAAACATGCATGTGGAACCCAGAGTATGATCAACCGTGTGAACGGGAGACGTGTTCAAATATGTCTCAGTTTTCCTCCCCTGGTACTCGGGTGCAACATTCCAGACGCTTTACTAACACTCTCCCCACTTGGAGAGTCAGCGCCTTTAACCTCCTGTTTGGCCCAGTTTGCAATTTCTGCGGAAGATGAACAGGAATAGGGAACACCAATGAGAGACTAGCTGGAGGTGTCTGGACGGGCAAATTTAACTCTCATTTCCCACCAGGAAGAGGAAATAACCAAAGGCTCAGCGTGCCGTGCCGGAACCAGATTAGGGCCTGAAGCCATCCTGCGGTGTTGCGGACAGCTCACAAGAAAGCGAGTTGAAGAAAGGAGCTCAGGGGCACTGTAATTCACAAACCTGCAGAGTTATAAATGACAGCTATCGTCCAAAAATATACTGAAGTAAGGCTGCCAAGAGGACTCGAAAGCGGGGCAGAATTGCAGGAAACCGATTTCAGGAGGTAGACTGGAATTGCATTGAAAGCATAGGAAAAGAGGCAGAACGTCCACAATGATGCACTTGGCCAAAAAGGGCGTATGCGTTTTTTCCTGAATATATTCAGGAAAAAACGCATACGCCCTTTTTGGCCAACCAAGCAAGCTTGCAAAGGAAATCTGCACTACAATGAAGTCTCACTTCCCCCCGGTCAAAAGGGCCATCTGAAAAAAGTGTAAAATCCAGAAAGGCAGGACAGGCCATGGAGAACTGGGAGCCTTGTTATGCTGATGGGCGGGATGTAAATTGCCAACAGACACTCGGGAGAAGTGTATGGTGTTTCCTGAAACATCTAAAAAACAAAGCAACAGAGCCTAGGGCACTTCCACTTATGGTCCTATAGCTTAGGGAAATTAAAATCAAAAAGACACAGCCACCCCAAACTTTGGGACGCCTCTGTTTACAAGAACCTCGTTTACCGTACAAGTTCAATATCACAGAAAGTGAAAAATGGATAAAGAACTTGTGGTACTTACGTACAATGCAGTATCACTCAGCAATGAAATCTATGTCATCAGGCCCATAGCAGCATAATGAGTGGATTCAGGTACGATGATTCTCACTGAAATAAGTCACACAGAAAAAGAAACATCATAAGATATCACTAATACACGGAATGTAAACTTGGCTACACAGGAACTGAATTCCAGAACAGAACAGGGTCTCAAATTTAGAAAACCAACTTATGCTTGCTTAAGGGGAAAGGTGAGTTGGGGTGCTGCATAAAACCAGAGATTGAAATGAGCACAGATAAAGTTCCTTAAGCCAAATATGGAATAGACAAGAGCTACTCCTTGCTCAACGAAATGGACTCAACACCCCATATTAAACGCCTAAGAATGTACCTGACTAGTAAGTATCTTAAAACCTATGGATTGCTATGTCTCCAGAAGAGAATCAAGCGTGTGTACAGGGGCATAAACGCAGCAGTGATAGGATTGGAGAGGTTCGGTGAGCAAATGAAGACCCTTTGAAGTCATATTGCATGGTACCCATTCCACGGGTCTCAACTCTCCAGGTTTAAGGTATTCTTCCTTCAGCTAAAACATGCATGTGGAACCCAGAGTATGATCAACCATGTGAACGGGAGACGTGTTCAAATATGTCTCAGTTTTCCTCCCCTGGTACTCGGGTGCAACATTCCAGACGCTTTACTAACACTCTCCCCACTTGGAGAGTCAGCGCCTTTAACCTCCTGTTTGGCCCAGTTTGCAATTTCTGCGGAAGATGAACAGGAATAGGGAACACCAATGAGAGACTAGCTGGAGGTGTCTGGACGGGCAAATTTAACTCTCATTTCCCACCAGGAAGAGGAAATAACCAAAGGCTCAGCGTGCCGTGCCGGAACCAGATTAGGGCCTGAAGCCATCCTGCGGTGTTGCGGCCAGCTCACAAGAAAGCGAGTTGAAGAAAGGAGCTCAGGGGCACTGTAATTCACAAACCTGCAGAGTTATAAATGACAGCTATCGTCCAAAAATATACTGAAGTAAGGCTGCCAAGAGGACTCGAAAGCGGGGCAGAATTGCAGGAAACCGATTTCAGGAGGTAGACTGGAATTGCATTGAAAGCATAGGAAAAGAGGCAGAACGTCCACAATGATGCACTTGGCCAAAAAGGGCGTATGCGTTTTTTCCTGAATATATTCAGGAAAAAACGCATACGCCCTTTTTGGCCAACCAAGCAAGCTTGCAAAGGAAATCTGCACTACAATGAAGTCTCACTTCCCCCCGGTCAAAAGGGCCATCTGAAAAAAGTGTAAAATCCAGAAAGGCAGGACAGGCCATGGAGAACTGGGAGCCTTGTTATGCTGATGGGCGGGATGTAAATTGCCAACAGACACTCGGGAGAAGTGTATGGTGTTTCCTGAAACATCTAAAAAACAAAGCAACAGAGCCTAGGGCACTTCCACTTATGGTCCTATAGCTTAGGGAAATTAAAATCAAAAAGACACAGCCACCCCAAAGTTTGGGACGCCTCTGTTTACAAGAACCTCGTTTACCGTACAACTTCAATATCACAGAAAGTGAAAAATGGATAAAGAACTTGTGGTACTTACGTACAATGCAGTATCACTCAGCAATCAAATCTATGTCATCAGGCCCATAGCAGCATAATGAGTGGATTCAGGTACGATGATTCTCACTGAAATAAGTCACACAGAAAAAGAAACATCATAAGATATCACTAATACACGGAATGTAAACTTGGCTACACAGGAACTGAATTCCAGAACAGAACAGGGTCTCAAATTTAGAAAACCAACTTATGCTTGCTTAAGGGGAAAGGTGAGTTGGGGTGCTGCATAAAACCAGAGATTGAAATGAGCACAGATAAAGTTCCTTAAGCCAAATATGGAATAGACAAGAGCTACTCCTTGCTCAACGAAATGGACTCAACACCCCATATTAAACGCCTAAGAATGTACCTGACTAGTAAGTATCTTAAAACCTATGGATTGCTATGTCTCCAAAAGAGAATCAAGCGTGTGTACAGGGGCATAAACGCAGCAGTGATAGGATTGGAGAGGTTCGGTGAGCAAATGAAGACCCTTTGAAGTCATATTGCATGGTACCCATTCCACGGGTCTCAACTCTCCAGGTTTAAGGTATTCTTCCTTCAGCTAAAACATGCATGTGGAACCCAGAGTATGATCAACCATGTGAACGGGAGACGTGTTCAAATATGTCTCAGTTTTCCTCCCCTGGTACTCGGGTGCAACATTCCAGACGCTTTACTAACACTCTCCCCACTTGGAGAGTCAGCGCCTTTAACCTCCTGTTTGGCCCAGTTTGCAATTTCTGCGGAAGATGAACAGGAATAGGGAACACCAATGAGAGACTAGCTGGAGGTGTCTGGACGGGCAAATTTAACTCTCATTTCCCACCAGGAAGAGGAAATAACCAAAGGCTCAGCGTGCCGTGCCGGAACCAGATTAGGGCCTGAAGCCATCCTGCGGTGTTGCGGCCAGCTCACAAGAAAGCGAGTTGAAGAAAGGAGCTCAGGGGCACTGTAATTCACAAACCTGCAGAGTTATAAATGACAGCTATCGTCCAAAAATATACTGAAGTAAGGCTGCCAAGAGGACTTGAAAGCGGGGCAGAATTGCAGGAAACCGATTTCAGGAGGTAGACTGGAATTGCATTGAAAGCATACGAAAAGAGGCAGAACGTCCACAATGATGCACTTGGCCAAAAAGGGCGTATGCGTTTTTTCCTGAATATATTCAGGAAAAAACGCATACGCCCTTTTTGGCCAACCAAGCAAGCTTGCAAAGGAAATCTGCACTACAATGAAGTCTCACTTCCCCCCGGTCAAAAGGGCCATCTGAAAAAAGTGTAAAATCCAGAAAGGCAGGACAGGCCATGGAGAACTGGGAGCCTTGTTATGCTGATGGGCGGGATGTAAATTGCCAACAGACACTCGGGAGAAGTGTATGGTGTTTCCTGAAACATCTAAAAAACAAAGCAACAGAGCCTAGGGCACTTCCACTTATGGTCCTATAGCTTAGGGAAATTAAAATCAAAAAGACACAGCCACCCCAAAGTTTGGGACGCCTCTGTTTACAAGAACCTCGTTTACAGTACAAGTTCAACATCGCAGAAAGTGAAAAATGGATAAAGAACATGTGGTATTTACTTACAAAGCAGTATCACTCAGCAATGAAATCTATGTCATCAGGCCCTTAGCAGCACAATGAGTGGATTCAGGTATGATGATTCTAACTGAAATAAGTCACACAGAAAAAGAAACATCATAAGATATCTGTAATACACGGAATGTAAACTTGGCTACACAGGAACTGAATTACAGAACAGAACAGGGTCTCAAATTTAGAAAACCAACTTATGCTTGCTTAAGGGGAAAGGTGAGTTGGGGTGCTGCATAAAACCAGAGATTGAAATGAGCACAGATAAAGTTCCTTAAGCCAAATATGGAATAGACAAGAGCTACTCCTTGCTCAACGAAATGGACTGAACACCGCATATTAAACGCCTAAGAATGTACCTGACTAGTAAGTACCTTAAAACCTATGGATTGCTATGTCTCCGAAAGAGAATCAAGCATGTGTACAGGGGCATAAACGCAGCAGTGATAGGATTGGAGAGTTTCGGTGAACAAATGAAGACCCTTTGAAGTCATATTGCATGGTACCCATTACACGGGTCTCAACTCTCCAGGTTTAAGGTATTCTTCCTTCAGCTAAAACATGCATGTGGAACCCAGAGTATGATCAACCGTGTGAACAGGAGACGTGTTCAAATATGTCTCAGTTTTCCTCCCCTGGTACTCGGGTGCAACATTCCAGATGCTTTACTAACACTCTCCCCACTTGGAGAGTCAGTGCCTTTAACCTCCTGTTTGGCCCAGTTTGCAATTTCTGCGGAAGATGAACAGGAATAGCGAGATCCAATGAGAGACTAGCTGGAGGTGTCTGGACGGGCAAATTTAACTCTCATTTCCCACCAGGAAGAGGAATTAACCAAAGGCTCAGCGTGCCGTGAAGGAATCAGATTAGGGCCTGAAGCCATCCTGCGGTGTTGCGGCCAGCTCACAAGAAAGCGAGTTGAACAAAGGAGCTCAGGGGCACTGTAATTCACAAACCTGCAGAGTTATAAATGACAGCTATCTTCCAAAAATATACTGAAGTAAGGCTGCCAAGAGGACTTGAAAGCGGGGCAGAATTGCAGGAAACCGATTTCAGGAGGTAGACTGGAATTGCATTGAAAGCATAGGAAAAGAGGCAGAACGTCCACAATGATGCACTTGGCCAAAAAGGGCGTATGCGTTTTTTCCTGAATATATTCAGGAAAAAACGCATACGCCCTTTTTGGCCAACCAAGCAAGCTTGCAAAGGAAATCTGCACTACAATGAAGTCTCACTTCCCCCCGGTCAAAAGGGCCATCTGAAAAAAGTGTAAAATCCAGAAAGGCAGGACAGGCCATGGAGAACTGGGAGCCTTGTTATGCTGATGGGCGGGATGTAAATTGCCAACAGACACTCGGGAGAAGTGTATGGTGTTTCCTGAAACATCTAAAAAACAAAGCAACAGAGCCTAGGGCACTTCCACTTATGGTCCTATAGCTTAGGGAAATTAAAATCAAAAAGACACAGCCACCCCAAAGTTTGGGACGCCTCTGTTTACAAGAACCTCGTTTACCGTACAAGTTCAATATCACAGAAAGTGAAAAATGGATAAAGAACTTGTGGTACTTACGTACAATGCAGTATCACTCAGCAATGAAATCTATGTCATCAGGCCCGTAGCAGCATAATGAGTGGATTCAGGTACGATGATTCTCACTGAAATAAGTCACACAGAAAAAGAAACATCATAAGATATCACTAATACACGGAATGTAAACTTGGCTACACAGGAACTGAATTCCAAAACAGAACAGGGTCTCAAATTTAGAAAACCAACTTATGCTTGCTTAAGGAGAAAGGTGAGTTGGGGTGCTGCATAAAACCAGAGATTGAAATGAGCACAGATAAAGTTCCTTAAGCCAAATATGGACTAGACAAGAGCTACTCCTTGCTCAACGAAATGGACTCAACACCCCATATTAAACGCCTAAGAATGTACCTGACTAGTAAGTATCTTAAAACCTATGGATTGCTATGTCTCCAAAAGAGAATCAAGCGTGTGTACAGGGGCATAAACGCAGCAGTGATAGGATTGGAGAGGTTCGGTGAGCAAATGAAGACCCTTTGAAGTCATATTGCATGGTACCCATTCCACGGGTCTCAACTCTCCAGGTTTAAGGTATTCTTCCTTCAGCTAAAACATGCATGTGGAACCCAGAGTATGATCAACCATGTGAACGGGAGACGTGTTCAAATATGTCTCAGTTTTCCTCCCCTGGTACTCGGGTGCAACATTCCAGACGCTTTACTAACACTCTCCCCACTTGGAGAGTCAGCGCCTTTAACCTCCTGTTTGGCCCAGTTTGCAATTTCTGCGGAAGATGAACAGGAATAGGGAACACCAATGAGAGACTAGCTGGAGGTGTCTGGACGGGCAAATTTAACTCTCATTTCCCACCAGGAAGAGGAAATAACCAAAGGCTCAGCGTGCCGTGCCGGAACCAGATTAGGGCCTGAAGCCATCCTGCGGTGTTGCGGCCAGGTCACAAGAAAGCGAGTTGAAGAAAGGAGCTCAGGGGCACTGTAATTCACAAACCTGCAGAGTTATAAATGACAGCTATCGTCCAAAAATATACTGAAGTAAGGCTGCCAAGAGGACTCGAAAGCGGGGCAGAATTGCAGGAAACCGATTTCAGGAGGTAGACTGGAATTGCATTGAAAGCATAGGAAAAGAGGCAGAACGTCCACAATGATGCACTTGGCCAAAAAGGGCGTATGCGTTTTTTCCTGAATATATTCAGGAAAAAACGCATACGCCCTTTTTGGCCAACCAAGCAAGCTTGCAAAGGAAATCTGCACTACAATGAAGTCTCACTTCCCCCCGGTCAAAAGGGCCATCTGAAAAAAGTGTAAAATCCAGAAAGGCAGGACAGGCCATGGAGAACTGGGAGCCTTGTTATGCTGATGGGCGGGATGTAAATTGCCAACAGACACTCGGGAGAAGTGTATGGTGTTTCCTGAAACATCTAAAAAACAAAGCAACAGAGCCTAGGGCACTTCCACTTATGGTCCTATAGCTTAGGGAAATTAAAATCAAAAAGACACAGCCACCCCAAAGTTTGGGACGCCTCTGTTTACAAGAACCTCGTTTACCGTACAAGTTCAATATCACAGAAAGTGAAAAATGGATAAAGAACTTGTGGTACTTACGTACAATGCAGTATCACTCAGCAATCAAATCTATGTCATCAGGCCCATAGCAGCATAATGAGTGGATTCAGGTACGATGATTCTCACTGAAATAAGTCACACAGAAAAAGAAACATCATAAGATATCACTAATACACGGAATGTAAACTTGGCTACACAGGAACTGAATTCCAGAACAGAACAGGGTCTCAAATTTAGAAAACCAACTTATGCTTGCTTAAGGGGAAAGGTGAGTTGGGGTGCTGCATAAAACCAGAGATTGAAATGAGCACAGATAAAGTTCCTTAAGCCAAATATGGAATAGACAAGAGCTACTCCTTGCTCAACGAAATGGACTCAACACCCCATATTAAACGCCTAAGAATGTACCTGACTAGTAAGTATCTTAAAACCTATGGATTGCTATGTCTCCAAAAGAGAATCAAGCGTGTGTACAGGGGCATAAACGCAGCAGTGATAGGATTGGAGAGGTTCGGTGAGCAAATGAAGACCCTTTGAAGTCATATTGCATGGTACCCATTCCACGGGTCTCAACTCTCCAGGTTTAAGGTATTCTTCCTTCAGCTAAAACATGCATGTGGAACCCAGAGTATGATCAACCATGTGAACGGGAGACGTGTTCAAATATGTCTCAGTTTTCCTCCCCTGGTACTCGGGTGCAACATTCCAGACGCTTTACTAACACTCTCCCCACTTGGAGAGTCAGCGCCTTTAACCTCCTGTTTGGCCCAGTTTGCAATTTCTGCGGAAGATGAACAGGAATAGGGAACACCAATGAGAGACTAGCTGGAGGTGTCTGGACGGGCAAATTTAACTCTCATTTCCCACCAGGAAGAGGAAATAACCAAAGGCTCAGCGTGCCGTGCCGGAACCAGATTAGGGCCTGAAGCCATCCTGCGGTGTTGCGGCCAGCTCACAAGAAAGCGAGTTGAAGAAAGGAGCTCAGGGGCACTGTAATTCACAAACCTGCAGAGTTATAAATGACAGCTATCGTCCAAAAATATACTGAAGTAAGGCTGCCAAGAGGACTTGAAAGCGGGGCAGAATTGCAGGAAACCGATTTCAGGAGGTAGACTGGAATTGCATTGAAAGCATAGGAAAAGAGGCAGAACGTCCACAATGATGCACTTGGCCAAAAAGGGCGTATGCGTTTTTTCCTGAATATATTCAGGAAAAAACGCATACGCCCTTTTTGGCCAACCAAGCAAGCTTGCAAAGGAAATCTGCACTACAATGAAGTCTCACTTCCCCCCGGTCAAAAGGGCCATCTGAAAAAAGTGTAAAATCCAGAAAGGCAGGACAGGCCATGGAGAACTGGGAGCCTTGTTATGCTGATGGGCGGGATGTAAATTGCCAACAGACACTCGGGAGAAGTGTATGGTGTTTCCTGAAACATCTAAAAAACAAAGCAACAGAGCCTAGGGCACTTCCACTTATGGTCCTATAGCTTAGGGAAATTAAAATCAAAAAGACACAGCCACCCCAAAGTTTGGGACGCCTCTGTTTACAAGAACCTCGTTTACCGTACAAGTTCAATATCACAGAAAGTGAAAAATGGATAAAGAACTTGTGGTACTTACGTACAATGCAGTATCACTCAGCAATCAAATCTATGTCATCAGGCCCATAGCAGCATAATGAGTGGATTCAGGTACGATGATTCTCACTGAAATAAGTCACACAGAAAAAGAAACATCATAAGATATCACTAATACACGGAATGTAAACTTGGCTACACAGGAACTGAATTCCAGAACAGAACAGGGTCTCAAATTTAGAAAACCAACTTATGCTTGCTTAAGGGGAAAGGTGAGTTGGGGTGCTGCATAAAACCAGAGATTGAAATGAGCACAGATAAAGTTCCTTAAGCCAAATATGGAATAGACAAGAGCTACTCCTTGCTCAACGAAATGGACTCAACACCCCATATTAAACGCCTAAGAATGTACCTGACTAGTAAGTATCTTAAAACCTATGGATTGCTATGTCTCCAAAAGAGAATCAAGCGTGTGTACAGGGGCATAAACGCAGCAGTGATAGGATTGGAGAGGTTCGGTGAGCAAATGAAGACCCTTTGAAGTCATATTGCATGGTACCCATTCCACGGGTCTCAACTCTCCAGGTTTAAGGTATTCTTCCTTCAGCTAAAACATGCATGTGGAACCCAGAGTATGATCAACCATGTGAACGGGAGACGTGTTCAAATATGTCTCAGTTTTCCTCCCCTGGTACTCGGGTGCAACATTCCAGACGCTTTACTAACACTCTCCCCACTTGGAGAGTCAGCGCCTTTAACCTCCTGTTTGGCCCAGTTTGCAATTTCTGCGGAAGATGAACAGGAATAGGGAACACCAATGAGAGACTAGCTGGAGGTGTCTGGACGGGCAAATTTAACTCTCATTTCCCACCAGGAAGAGGAAATAACCAAAGGCTCAGCGTGCCGTGCCGGAACCAGATTAGGGCCTGAAGCCATCCTGCGGTGTTGCGGCCAGCTCACAAGAAAGCGAGTTGAAGAAAGGAGCTCAGGGGCACTGTAATTCACAAACCTGCAGAGTTATAAATGACAGCTATCGTCCAAAAATATACTGAAGTAAGGCTGCCAAGAGGACATGAAAGCGGGGCAGAATTGCAGGAAACCGATTTCAGGAGGTAGACTGGAATTGCATTGAAAGCATACGAAAAGAGGCAGAACGTCCACAATGATGCACTTGGCCAAAAAGGGCGTATGCGTTTTTTCCTGAATATATTCAGGAAAAAACGCATACGCCCTTTTTGGCCAACCAAGCAAGCTTGCAAAGGAAATCTGCACTACAATGAAGTCTCACTTCCCCCCGGTCAAAAGGGCCATCTGAAAAAAGTGTAAAATCCAGAAAGGCAGGACAGGCCATGGAGAACTGGGAGCCTTGTTATGCTGATGGGCGGGATGTAAATTGCCAACAGACACTCGGGAGAAGTGTATGGTGTTTCCTGAAACATCTAAAAAACAAAGCAACAGAGCCTAGGGCACTTCCACTTATGGTCCTATAGCTTAGGGAAATTAAAATCAAAAAGACACAGCCACCCCAAAGTTTGGGACGCCTCTGTTTACAAGAACCTCGTTTACAGTACAAGTTCAACATCGCAGAAAGTGAAAAATGGATAAAGAACATGTGGTATTTACTTACAAAGCAGTATCACTCAGCAATGAAATCTATGTCATCAGGCCCTTAGCAGCACAATGAGTGGATTCAGGTATGATGATTCTAACTGAAATAAGTCACACAGAAAAAGAAACATCATAAGATATCTGTAATACACGGAATGTAAACTTGGCTACACAGGAACTGAATTACAGAACAGAACAGGGTCTCAAATTTAGAAAACCAACTTATGCTTGCTTAAGGGGAAAGGTGAGTTGGGGTGCTGCATAAAACCAGAGATTGAAATGAGCACAGATAAAGTTCCTTAAGCCAAATATGGAATAGACAAGAGCTACTCCTTGCTCAACGAAATGGACTGAACACCGCATATTAAACGCCTAAGAATGTACCTGACTAGTAAGTACCTTAAAACCTATGGATTGCTATGTCTCCGAAAGAGAATCAAGCATGTGTACAGGGGCATAAACGCAGCAGTGATAGGATTGGAGAGTTTCGGTGAACAAATGAAGACCCTTTGAAGTCATATTGCATGGTACCCATTACACGGGTCTCAACTCTCCAGGTTTAAGGTATTCTTCCTTCAGCTAAAACATGCATGTGGAACCCAGAGTATGATCAACCGTGTGAACAGGAGACGTGTTCAAATATGTCTCAGTTTTCCTCCCCTGGTACTCGGGTGCAACATTCCAGATGCTTTACTAACACTCTCCCCACTTGGAGAGTCAGTGCCTTTAACCTCCTGTTTGGCCCAGTTTGCAATTTCTGCGGAAGATGAACAGGAATAGCGAGATCCAATGAGAGACTAGCTGGAGGTGTCTGGACGGGCAAATTTAACTCTCATTTCCCACCAGGAAGAGGAATTAACCAAAGGCTCAGCGTGCCGTGAAGGAATCAGATTAGGGCCTGAAGCCATCCTGCGGTGTTGCGGCCAGCTCACCAGAAAGCGAGTTGAACAAAGGAGCTCAGGGGCACTGTAATTCACAAACCTGCAGAGTTATAAATGACAGCTATCTTCCAAAAATATACTGAAGTAAGGCTGCCAAGAGGACTTGAAAGCGGGGCAGAATTGCAGGAAACCGATTTCAGGAGGTAGACTGGAATTGCATTGAAAGCATAGGAAAAGAGGCAGAACGTCCACAATGATGCACTTGGCCAAAAAGGGCGTATGCGTTTTTTCCTGAATATATTCAGGAAAAAACGCATACGCCCTTTTTGGCCAACCAAGCAAGCTTGCAAAGGAAATCTGCACTACAATGAAGTCTCACTTCCCCCCGGTCAAAAGGGCCATCTGAAAAAAGTGTAAAATCCAGAAAGGCAGGACAGGCCATGGAGAACTGGGAGCCTTGTTATGCTGATGGGCGGGATGTAAATTGCCAACAGACACTCGGGAGAAGTGTATGGTGTTTCCTGAAACATCTAAAAAACAAAGCAACAGAGCCTAGGGCACTTCCACTTATGGTCCTATAGCTTAGGGAAATTAAAATCAAAAAGACACAGCCACCCCAAAGTTTGGGACGCCTCTGTTTACAAGAACCTCGTTTACCGTACAAGTTCAATATCACAGAAAGTGAAAAATGGATAAAGAACTTGTGGTACTTACGTACAATGCAGTATCACTCAGCAATGAAATCTATGTCATCAGGCCCGTAGCAGCATAATGAGTGGATTCAGGTACGATGATTCTCACTGAAATAAGTCACACAGAAAAAGAAACATCATAAGATATCACTAATACACGGAATGTAAACTTGGCTACACAGGAACTGAATTCCAAAACAGAACAGGGTCTCAAATTTAGAAAACCAACTTATGCTTGCTTAAGGAGAAAGGTGAGTTGGGGTGCTGCATAAAACCAGAGATTGAAATGAGCACAGATAAAGTTCCTTAAGCCAAATATGGACTAGACAAGAGCTACTCCTTGCTCAACGAAATGGACTCAACACCCCATATTAAACGCCTAAGAATGTACCTGACTAGTAAGTATCTTAAAACCTATGGATTGCTATGTCTCCAAAAGAGAATCAAGCGTGTGTACAGGGGCATAAACGCAGCAGTGATAGGATTGGAGAGGTTCGGTGAGCAAATGAAGACCCTTTGAAGTCATATTGCATGGTACCCATTCCACGGGTCTCAACTCTCCAGGTTTAAGGTATTCTTCCTTCAGCTAAAACATGCATGTGGAACCCAGAGTATGATCAACCATGTGAACGGGAGACGTGTTCAAATATGTCTCAGTTTTCCTCCCCTGGTACTCGGGTGCAACATTCCAGACGCTTTACTAACACTCTCCCCACTTGGAGAGTCAGCGCCTTTAACCTCCTGTTTGGCCCAGTTTGCAATTTCTGCGGAAGATGAACAGGAATAGGGAACACCAATGAGAGACTAGCTGGAGGTGTCTGGACGGGCAAATTTAACTCTCATTTCCCACCAGGAAGAGGAAATAACCAAAGGCTCAGCGTGCCGTGCCGGAACCAGATTAGGGCCTGAAGCCATCCTGCGGTGTTGCGGCCAGGTCACAAGAAAGCGAGTTGAAGAAAGGAGCTCAGGGGCACTGTAATTCACAAACCTGCAGAGTTATAAATGACAGCTATCGTCCAAAAATATACTGAAGTAAGGCTGCCAAGAGGACTTGAAAGCGGGGCAGAATTGCAGGAAACCGATTTCAGGAGGTAGACTGGAATTGCATTGAAAGCATAGGAAAAGAGGCAGAACGTCCACAATGATGCACTTGGCCAAAAAGGGCATATGCGTTTTTTCCTGAATATATTCAGGAAAAAACGCATACGCCCTTTTTGGCCAACCAAGCAAGCTTGCAAAGGAAATCTGCACTACAATGAAGTCTCACTTCCCCCCGGTCAAAAGGGCCATCTGAAAAAAGTGTAAAATCCAGAAAGGCAGGACAGGCCATGGAGAACTGGGAGCCTTGTTATGCTGATGGGCGGGATGTAAATTGCCAACAGACACTCGGGAGAAGTGTATGGTGTTTCCTGAAACATCTAAAAAACAAAGCAACAGAGCCTAGGGCACTTCCACTTATGGTCCTATAGCTTAGGGAAATTAAAATCAAAAAGACACAGCCACCCCAAAGTTTGGGACGCCTCTGTTTACAAGAACCTCGTTTACCGTACAAGTTCAATATCACAGAAAGTGAAAAATGGATAAAGAACTTGTGGTACTTACGTACAATGCAGTATCACTCAGCAATCAAATCTATGTCATCAGGCCCATAGCAGCATAATGAGTGGATTCAGGTACGATGATTCTCACTGAAATAAGTCACACAGAAAAAGAAACATCATAAGATATCACTAATACACGGAATGTAAACTTGGCTACACAGGAACTGAATTCCAGAACAGAACAGGGTCTCAAATTTAGAAAACCAACTTATGCTTGCTTAAGGGGAAAGGTGAGTTGGGGTGCTGCATAAAACCAGAGATTGAAATGAGCACAGATAATGTTCCTTAAGCCAAATATGGACTAGACAAGAGCTACTCCTTGCTCAACGAAATGGACTCAACACCCCATATTAAACGCCTAAGAATGTACCTGACTAGTAAGTATCTTAAAACCTATGGATTGCTATGTCTCCAAAAGAGAATCAAGCGTGTGTACAGGGGCATAAACGCAGCAGTGATAGGATTGGAGAGGTTCGGTGAGCAAATGAAGACCCTTTGAAGTCATATTGCATGGTACCCATTCCACGGGTCTCAACTCTCCAGGTTTAAGGTATTCTTCCTTCAGCTAAAACATGCATGTGGAACCCAGAGTATGATCAACCATGTGAACGGGAGACGTGTTCAAATATGTCTCAGTTTTCCTCCCCTGGTACTCGGGTGCAACATTCCAGACGCTTTACTAACACTCTCCCCACTTGGAGAGTCAGCGCCTTTAACCTCCTGTTTGGCCCAGTTTGCAATTTCTGCGGAAGATGAACAGGAATAGGGAACACCAATGAGAGACTAGCTGGAGGTGTCTGGACGGGCAAATTTAACTCTCATTTCCCACCAGGAAGAGGAAATAACCAAAGGCTCAGCGTGCCGTGCCGGAACCAGATTAGGGCCTGAAGCCATCCTGCGGTGTTGCGGCCAGCTCACAAGAAAGCCAGTTGAAGAAAGGAGCTCAGGGGCACTGTAATTCACAAACCTGCAGAGTTATAAATGACAGCTATGGTCCAAAAATATACTGAAGTAAGGCTGCCAAGAGGACTCGAAAGCGGGGCAGAATTGCAGGAAACCGATTTCAGGAGGTAGACTGGAATTGCATTGAAAGCATAGGAAAAGAGGCAGAACGTCCACAATGATGCACTTGGCCAAAAAGGGCGTATGCGTTTTTTCCTGAATATATTCAGGAAAAAACGCATACGCCCTTTTTGGCCAACCAAGCAAGCTTGCAAAGGAAATCTGCACTACAATGAAGTCTCACTTCCCCCCGGTCAAAAGGGCCATCTGAAAAAAGTGTAAAATCCAGAAAGGCAGGACAGGCCATGGAGAACTGGGAGCCTTGTTATGCTGATGGGCGGGATGTAAATTGCCAACAGACACTCGGGAGAAGTGTATGGTGTTTCCTGAAACATCTAAAAAACAAAGCAACAGAGCCTAGGGCACTTCCACTTATGGTCCTATAGCTTAGGGAAATTAAAATCAAAAAGACACAGCCACCCCAAAGTTTGGGACGCCTCTGTTTACAAGAACCTCGTTTACCGTACAAGTTCAATATCACAGAAAGTGAAAAATGGATAAAGAACTTGTGGTACTTACGTACAATGCAGTATCACTCAGCAATGAAATCTATGTCATCAGGCCCATAGCAGCATAATGAGTGGATTCAGGTACGATGATTCTCACTGAAATAAGTCACACAGAAAAAGAAACATCATAAGATATCACTAATACACGGAATGTAAACTTGGCTACACAGGAACTGAATTCCAGAACAGAACAGGGTCTCAAATTTAGAAAACCAACTTATGCTTGCTTAAGGGGAAAGGTGAGTTGGGGTGCTGCATAAAACCAGAGATTGAAATGAGCACAGATAAAGTTCCTTAAGCCAAATATGGACTAGACAAGAGCTACTCCTTGCTCAACGAAATGGACTCAACACCCCATATTAAACGCCTAAGAATGTACCTGACTAGTAAGTATCTTAAAACCTATGGATTGCTATGTCTCCAAAAGAGAATCAAGCGTGTGTACAGGGGCATAAACGCAGCAGTGATAGGATTGGAGAGGTTCGGTGAGCAAATGAAGACCCTTTGAAGTCATATTGCATGGTACCCATTCCACGGGTCTCAACTCTCCAGGTTTAAGGTATTCTTCCTTCAGCTAAAACATGCATGTGGAACCCAGAGTATGATCAACCATGTGAACGGGAGACGTGTTCAAATATGTCTCAGTTTTCCTCCCCTGGTACTCGGGTGCAACATTCCAGACGCTTTACTAACACTCTCCCCACTTGGAGAGTCAGCGCCTTTAACCTCCTGTTTGGCCCAGTTTGCAATTTCTGCGGAAGATGAACAGGAATAGGGAACACCAATGAGAGACTAGCTGGAGGTGTCTGGACGGGCAAATTTAACTCTCATTTCCCACCAGGAAGAGGAAATAACCAAAGGCTCAGCGTGCCGTGCCGGAACCAGATTAGGGCCTGAAGCCATCCTGCGGTGTTGCGGCCAGCTCACAAGAAAGCGAGTTGAAGAAAGGAGCTCAGGGGCACTGTAATTCACAAACCTGCAGAGTTATAAATGACAGCTATCGTCCAAAAATATACTGAAGTAAGGCTGCCAAGAGGACTTGAAAGCGGGGCAGAATTGCAGGAAACCGATTTCAGGAGGTAGACTGGAATTGCATTGAAAGCATACGAAAAGAGGCAGAACGTCCACAATGATGCACTTGGCCAAAAAGGGCGTATGCGTTTTTTCCTGAATATATTCAGGAAAAAATGCATACGCCCTTTTTGGCCAACCAAGCAAGCTTGCAAAGGAAATCTGCACTACAATGAAGTCTCACTTCCCCCCGGTCAAAAGGGCCATCTGAAAAAAGTGTAAAATCCAGAAAGGCAGGACAGGCCATGGAGAACTGGGAGCCTTGTTATGCTGATGGGCGGGATGTAAATTGCCAACAGACACTCGGGAGAAGTGTATGGTGTTTCCTGAAACATCTAAAAAACAAAGCAACAGAGCCTAGGGCACTTCCACTTATGGTCCTATAGCTTAGGGAAATTAAAATCAAAAAGACACAGCCACCCCAAAGTTTGGGACGCCTCTGTTTACAAGAACCTCGTTTACAGTACAAGTTCAACATCGCAGAAAGTGAAAAATGGATAAAGAACATGTGGTATTTACTTACAAAGCAGTATCACTCAGCAATGAAATCTATGTCATCAGGCCCTTAGCAGCACAATGAGTGGATTCAGGTATGATGATTCTAACTGAAATAAGTCACACAGAAAAAGAAACATCATAAGATATCTGTAATACACGGAATGTAAACTTGGCTACACAGGAACTGAATTCCAGAACAGAACAGGGTCTCAAATTTAGAAAACCAACTTATGCTTGCTTAAGGGGAAAGGTGAGTTGGGGTGCTGCATAAAACCAGAGATTGAAATGAGCACAGATAAAGTTCCTTAAGCCAAATATGGACTAGACAAGAGCTACTCCTTGCTCAACGAAATGGACTCAACACCCCATATTAAACGCCTAAGAATGTACCTGACTAGTAAGTATCTTAAAACCTATGGATTGCTATGTCTCCAAAAGAGAATCAAGCGTGTGTACAGGGGCATAAACGCAGCAGTGATAGGATTGGAGAGGTTCGGTGAGCAAATGAAGACCCTTTGAAGTCATATTGCATGGTACCCATTCCACGGGTCTCAACTCTCCAGGTTTAAGGTATTCTTCCTTCAGCTAAAACATGCATGTGGAACCCAGAGTATGATCAACCATGTGAACGGGAGACGTGTTCAAATATGTCTCAGTTTTCCTCCCCTGGTACTCGGGTGCAACATTCCAGACGCTTTACTAACACTCTCCCCACTTGGAGAGTCAGCGCCTTTAACCTCCTGTTTGGCCCAGTTTGCAATTTCTGCGGAAGATGAACAGGAATAGGGAACACCAATGAGAGACTAGCTGGAGGTGTCTGGACGGGCAAATTTAACTCTCATTTCCCACCAGGAAGAGGAAATAACCAAAGGCTCAGCGTGCCGTGCCGGAACCAGATTAGGGCCTGAAGCCATCCTGCGGTGTTGCGGCCAGCTCACAAGAAAGCGAGTTGAAGAAAGGAGCTCAGGGGCACTGTAATTCACAAACCTGCAGAGTTATAAATGACAGCTATCGTCCAAAAATATACTGAAGTAAGGCTGCCAAGAGGACTTGAAAGCGGGGCAGAATTGCAGGAAACCGATTTCAGGAGGTAGACTGGAATTGCATTGAAAGCATACGAAAAGAGGCAGAACGTCCACAATGATGCACTTGGCCAAAAAGGGCGTATGCGTTTTTTCCTGAATATATTCAGGAAAAAACGCATACGCCCTTTTTGGCCAACCAAGCAAGCTTGCAAAGGAAATCTGCACTACAATGAAGTCTCACTTCCCCCCGGTCAAAAGGGCCATCTGAAAAAAGTGTAAAATCCAGAAAGGCAGGACAGGCCATGGAGAACTGGGAGCCTTGTTATGCTGATGGGCGGGATGTAAATTGCCAACAGACACTCGGGAGAAGTGTATGGTGTTTCCTGAAACATCTAAAAAACAAAGCAACAGAGCCTAGGGCACTTCCACTTATGGTCCTATAGCTTAGGGAAATTAAAATCAAAAAGACACAGCCACCCCAAAGTTTGGGACGCCTCTGTTTACAAGAACCTCGTTTACAGTACAAGTTCAACATCGCAGAAAGTGAAAAATGGATAAAGAACATGTGGTATTTACTTACAAAGCAGTATCACTCAGCAATGAAATCTATGTCATCAGGCCCTTAGCAGCACAATGAGTGGATTCAGGTATGATGATTCTAACTGAAATAAGTCACACAGAAAAAGAAACATCATAAGATATCTGTAATACACGGAATGTAAACTTGGCTACACAGGAACTGAATTACAGAACAGAACAGGGTCTCAAATTTAGAAAACCAACTTATGCTTGCTTAAGGGGAAAGGTGAGTTGGGGTGCTGCATAAAACCAGAGATTGAAATGAGCACAGATAAAGTTCCTTAAGCCAAATATGGAATAGACAAGAGCTACTCCTTGCTCAACGAAATGGACTGAACACCGCATATTAAACGCCTAAGAATGTACCTGACTAGTAAGTACCTTAAAACCTATGGATTGCTATGTCTCCGAAAGAGAATCAAGCATGTGTACAGGGGCATAAACGCAGCAGTGATAGGATTGGAGAGTTTCGGTGAACAAATGAAGACCCTTTGAAGTCATATTGCATGGTACCCATTACACGGGTCTCAACTCTCCAGGTTTAAGGTATTCTTCCTTCAGCTAAAACATGCATGTGGAACCCAGAGTATGATCAACCGTGTGAACAGGAGACGTGTTCAAATATGTCTCAGTTTTCCTCCCCTGGTACTCGGGTGCAACATTCCAGATGCTTTACTAACACTCTCCCCACTTGGAGAGTCAGTGCCTTTAACCTCCTGTTTGGCCCAGTTTGCAATTTCTGCGGAAGATGAACAGGAATAGCGAGATCCAATGAGAGACTAGCTGGAGGTGTCTGGACGGGCAAATTTAACTCTCATTTCCCACCAGGAAGAGGAATTAACCAAAGGCTCAGCGTGCCGTGAAGGAATCAGATTAGGGCCTGAAGCCATCCTGCGGTGTTGCGGCCAGCTCACAAGAAAGCGAGTTGAACAAAGGAGCTCAGGGGCACTGTAATTCACAAACCTGCAGAGTTATAAATGACAGCTATCTTCCAAAAATATACTGAAGTAAGGCTGCCAAGAGGACTTGAAAGCGGGGCAGAATTGCAGGAAACCGATTTCAGGAGGTAGACTGGAATTGCATTGAAAGCATAGGAAAAGAGGCAGAACGTCCACAATGATGCACTTGGCCAAAAAGGGCGTATGCGTTTTTTCCTGAATATATTCAGGAAAAAACGCATACGCCCTTTTTGGCCAACCAAGCAAGCTTGCAAAGGAAATCTGCACTACAATGAAGTCTCACTTCCCCCCAGTCAAAAGGGCCATCTGAAAAAAGTGTAAAATCCAGAAAGGCAGGACAGGCCATGGAGAACTGGGAGCCTTGTTATGCTGATGGGCGGGATGTAAATTGCCAACAGACACTCGGGAGAAGTGTATGGTGTTTCCTGAAACATCTAAAAAACAAAGCAACAGAGCCTAGGGCACTTCCACTTATGGTCCTATAGCTTAGGGAAATTAAAATCAAAAAGACACAGCCACCCCAAAGTTTGGGACGCCTCTGTTTACAAGAACCTCGTTTACCGTACAAGTTCAATATCACAGAAAGTGAAAAATGGATAAAGAACTTGTGGTACTTACGTACAATGCAGTATCACTCAGCAATGAAATCTATGTCATCAGGCCCGTAGCAGCATAATGAGTGGATTCAGGTACGATGATTCTCACTGAAATAAGTCACACAGAAAAAGAAACATCATAAGATATCACTAATACACGGAATGTAAACTTGGCTACACAGGAACTGAATTCCAAAACAGAACAGGGTCTCAAATTTAGAAAACCAACTTATGCTTGCTTAAGGAGAAAGGTGAGTTGGGGTGCTGCATAAAACCAGAGATTGAAATGAGCACAGATAAAGTTCCTTAAGCCAAATATGGACTAGACAAGAGCTACTCCTTGCTCAACGAAATGGACTCAACACCCCATATTAAACGCCTAAGAATGTACCTGACTAGTAAGTATCTTAAAACCTATGGATTGCTATGTCTCCAAAAGAGAATCAAGCGTGTGTACAGGGGCATAAACGCAGCAGTGATAGGATTGGAGAGGTTCGGTGAGCAAATGAAGACCCTTTGAAGTCATATTGCATGGTACCCATTCCACGGGTCTCAACTCTCCAGGTTTAAGGTATTCTTCCTTCAGCTAAAACATGCATGTGGAACCCAGAGTATGATCAACCATGTGAACGGGAGACGTGTTCAAATATGTCTCAGTTTTCCTCCCCTGGTACTCGGGTGCAACATTCCAGACGCTTTACTAACACTCTCCCCACTTGGAGAGTCAGCGCCTTTAACCTCCTGTTTGGCCCAGTTTGCAATTTCTGCGGAAGATGAACAGGAATAGGGAACACCAATGAGAGACTAGCTGGAGGTGTCTGGACGGGCAAATTTAACTCTCATTTCCCACCAGGAAGAGGAAATAACCAAAGGCTCAGCGTGCCGTGCCGGAACCAGATTAGGGCCTGAAGCCATCCTGCGGTGTTGCGGCCAGGTCACAAGAAAGCGAGTTGAAGAAAGGAGCTCAGGGGCACTGTAATTCACAAACCTGCAGAGTTATAAATGACAGCTATCGTCCAAAAATATACTGAAGTAAGGCTGCCAAGAGGACTCGAAAGCGGGGCAGAATTGCAGGAAACCGATTTCAGGAGGTAGACTGGAATTGCATTGAAAGCATAGGAAAAGAGGCAGAACGTCCACAATGATGCACTTGGCCAAAAAGGGCGTATGCGTTTTTTCCTGAATATATTCAGGAAAAAACGCATACGCCCTTTTTGGCCAACCAAGCAAGCTTGCAAAGGAAATCTGCACTACAATGAAGTCTCACTTCCCCCCGGTCAAAAGGGCCATCTGAAAAAAGTGTAAAATCCAGAAAGGCAGGACAGGCCATGGAGAACTGGGAGCCTTGTTATGCTGATGGGCGGGATGTAAATTGCCAACAGACACTCGGGAGAAGTGTATGGTGTTTCCTGAAACATCTAAAAAACAAAGCAACAGAGCCTAGGGCACTTCCACTTATGGTCCTATAGCTTAGGGAAATTAAAATCAAAAAGACACAGCCACCCCAAAGTTTGGGACGCCTCTGTTTACAAGAACCTCGTTTACCGTACAAGTTCAATATCACAGAAAGTGAAAAATGGATAAAGAACTTGTGGTACTTACGTACAATGCAGTATCACTCAGCAATCAAATCTATGTCATCAGGCCCATAGCAGCATAATGAGTGGATTCAGGTACGATGATTCTCACTGAAATAAGTCACACAGAAAAAGAAACATCATAAGATATCACTAATACACGGAATGTAAACTTGGCTACACAGGAACTGAATTCCAGAACAGAACAGGGTCTCAAATTTAGAAAACCAACTTATGCTTGCTTAAGGGGAAAGGTGAGTTGGGGTGCTGCATAAAACCAGAGATTGAAATGAGCACAGATAAAGTTCCTTAAGCCAAATATGGAATAGACAAGAGCTACTCCTTGCTCAACGAAATGGACTCAACACCCCATATTAAACGCCTAAGAATGTACCTGACTAGTAAGTATCTTAAAACCTATGTATTGCTATGTCTCCAAAAGAGAATCAAGCGTGTGTACAGGGGCATAAACGCAGCAGTGATAGGATTGGAGAGGTTCGGTGAGCAAATGAAGACCCTTTGAAGTCATATTGCATGGTACCCATTCCACGGGTCTCAACTCTCCAGGTTTAAGGTATTCTTCCTTCAGCTAAAACATGCATGTGGAACCCAGAGTATGATCAACCATGTGAACGGGAGACGTGTTCAAATATGTCTCAGTTTTCCTCCCCTGGTACTCGGGTGCAACATTCCAGACGCTTTACTAACACTCTCCCCACTTGGAGAGTCAGCGCCTTTAACCTCCTGTTTGGCCCAGTTTGCAATTTCTGCGGAAGATGAACAGGAATAGGGAACACCAATGAGAGACTAGCTGGAGGTGTCTGGACGGGCAAATTTAACTCTCATTTCCCACCAGGAAGAGGAAATAACCAAAGGCTCAGCGTGCCGTGCCGGAACCAGATTAGGGCCTGAAGCCATCCTGCGGTGTTGCGGCCAGCTCACAAGAAAGCGAGTTGAAGAAAGGAGCTCAGGGGCACTGTAATTCACAAACCTGCAGAGTTATAAATGACAGCTATCGTCCAAAAATATACTGAAGTAAGGCTGCCAAGAGGACTTGAAAGCGGGGCAGAATTGCAGGAAACCGATTTCAGGAGGTAGACTGGAATTGCATTGAAAGCATAGGAAAAGAGGCAGAACGTCCACAATGATGCACTTGGCCAAAAAGGGCGTATGCGTTTTTTCCTGAATATATTCAGGAAAAAACGCATACGCCCTTTTTGGCCAACCAAGCAAGCTTGCAAAGGAAATCTGCACTACAATGAAGTCTCACTTCCCCCCGGTCAAAAGGGCCATCTGAAAAAAGTGTAAAATCCAGAAAGGCAGGACAGGCCATGGAGAACTGGGAGCCTTGTTATGCTGATGGGCGGGATGTAAATTGCCAACAGACACTCGGGAGAAGTGTATGGTGTTTCCTGAAACATCTAAAAAACAAAGCAACAGAGCCTAGGGCACTTCCACTTATGGTCCTATAGCTTAGGGAAATTAAAATCAAAAAGACACAGCCACCCCAAAGTTTGGGACGCCTCTGTTTACAAGAACCTCGTTTACCGTACAAGTTCAATATCACAGAAAGTGAAAAATGGATAAAGAACTTGTGGTACTTACGTACAATGCAGTATCACTCAGCAATCAAATCTATGTCATCAGGCCCATAGCAGCATAATGAGTGGATTCAGGTACGATGATTCTCACTGAAATAAGTCACACAGAAAAAGAAACATCATAAGATATCACTAATACACGGAATGTAAACTTGGCTACACAGGAACTGAATTCCAGAACAGAACAGGGTCTCAAATTTAGAAAACCAACTTATGCTTGCTTAAGGGGAAAGGTGAGTTGGGGTGCTGCATAAAACCAGAGATTGAAATGAGCACAGATAAAGTTCCTTAAGCCAAATATGGAATAGACAAGAGCTACTCCTTGCTCAACGAAATGGACTCAACACCCCATATTAAACGCCTAAGAATGTACCTGACTAGTAAGTATCTTAAAACCTATGGATTGCTATGTCTCCAAAAGAGAATCAAGCGTGTGTACAGGGGCATAAACGCAGCAGTGATAGGATTGGAGAGGTTCGGTGAGCAAATGAAGACCCTTTGAAGTCATATTGCATGGTACCCATTCCACGGGTCTCAACTCTCCAGGTTTAAGGTATTCTTCCTTCAGCTAAAACATGCATGTGGAACCCAGAGTATGATCAACCATGTGAACGGGAGACGTGTTCAAATATGTCTCAGTTTTCCTCCCCTGGTACTCGGGTGCAACATTCCAGACGCTTTACTAACACTCTCCCCACTTGGAGAGTCAGCGCCTTTAACCTCCTGTTTGGCCCAGTTTGCAATTTCTGCGGAAGATGAACAGGAATAGGGAACACCAATGAGAGACTAGCTGGAGGTGTCTGGACGGGCAAATTTAACTCTCATTTCCCACCAGGAAGAGGAAATAACCAAAGGCTCAGCGTGCCGTGCCGGAACCAGATTAGGGCCTGAAGCCATCCTGCGGTGTTGCGGCCAGCTCACAAGAAAGCGAGTTGAAGAAAGGAGCTCAGGGGCACTGTAATTCACAAACCTGCAGAGTTATAAATGACAGCTATCGTCCAAAAATATACTGAAGTAAGGCTGCCAAGAGGACATGAAAGCGGGGCAGAATTGCAGGAAACCGATTTCAGGAGGTAGACTGGAATTGCATTGAAAGCATACGAAAAGAGGCAGAACGTCCACAATGATGCACTTGGCCAAAAAGGGCGTATGCGTTTTTTCCTGAATATATTCAGGAAAAAACGCATACGCCCTTTTTGGCCAACCAAGCAAGCTTGCAAAGGAAATCTGCACTACAATGAAGTCTCACTTCCCCCCGGTCAAAAGGGCCATCTGAAAAAAGTGTAAAATCCAGAAAGGCAGGACAGGCCATGGAGAACTGGGAGCCTTGTTATGCTGATGGGCGGGATGTAAATTGCCAACAGACACTCGGGAGAAGTGTATGGTGTTTCCTGAAACATCTAAAAAACAAAGCAACAGAGCCTAGGGCACTTCCACTTATGGTCCTATAGCTTAGGGAAATTAAAATCAAAAAGACACAGCCACCCCAAAGTTTGGGACGCCTCTGTTTACAAGAACCTCGTTTACAGTACAAGTTCAACATCGCAGAAAGTGAAAAATGGATAAAGAACATGTGGTATTTACTTACAAAGCAGTATCACTCAGCAATGAAATCTATGTCATCAGGCCCTTAGCAGCACAATGAGTGGATTCAGGTATGATGATTCTAACTGAAATAAGTCACACAGAAAAAGAAACATCATAAGATATCTGTAATACACGGAATGTAAACTTGGCTACACAGGAACTGAATTACAGAACAGAACAGGGTCTCAAATTTAGAAAACCAACTTATGCTTGCTTAAGGGGAAAGGTGAGTTGGGGTGCTGCATAAAACCAGAGATTGAAATGAGCACAGATAAAGTTCCTTAAGCCAAATATGGAATAGACAAGAGCTACTCCTTGCTCAACGAAATGGACTGAACACCGCATATTAAACGCCTAAGAATGTACCTGACTAGTAAGTACCTTAAAACCTATGGATTGCTATGTCTCCGAAAGAGAATCAAGCATGTGTACAGGGGCATAAACGCAGCAGTGATAGGATTGGAGAGTTTCGGTGAACAAATGAAGACCCTTTGAAGTCATATTGCATGGTACCCATTACACGGGTCTCAACTCTCCAGGTTTAAGGTATTCTTCCTTCAGCTAAAACATGCATGTGGAACCCAGAGTATGATCAACCGTGTGAACAGGAGACGTGTTCAAATATGTCTCAGTTTTCCTCCCCTGGTACTCGGGTGCAACATTCCAGATGCTTTACTAACACTCTCCCCACTTGGAGAGTCAGTGCCTTTAACCTCCTGTTTGGCCCAGTTTGCAATTTCTGCGGAAGATGAACAGGAATAGCGAGATCCAATGAGAGACTAGCTGGAGGTGTCTGGACGGGCAAATTTAACTCTCATTTCCCACCAGGAAGAGGAATTAACCAAAGGCTCAGCGTGCCGTGAAGGAATCAGATTAGGGCCTGAAGCCATCCTGCGGTGTTGCGGCCAGCTCACCAGAAAGCGAGTTGAACAAAGGAGCTCAGGGGCACTGTAATTCACAAACCTGCAGAGTTATAAATGACAGCTATCTTCCAAAAATATACTGAAGTAAGGCTGCCAAGAGGACTTGAAAGCGGGGCAGAATTGCAGGAAACCGATTTCAGGAGGTAGACTGGAATTGCATTGAAAGCATAGGAAAAGAGGCAGAACGTCCACAATGATGCACTTGGCCAAAAAGGGCGTATGCGTTTTTTCCTGAATATATTCAGGAAAAAACGCATACGCCCTTTTTGGCCAACCAAGCAAGCTTGCAAAGGAAATCTGCACTACAATGAAGTCTCACTTCCCCCCGGTCAAAAGGGCCATCTGAAAAAAGTGTAAAATCCAGAAAGGCAGGACAGGCCATGGAGAACTGGGAGCCTTGTTATGCTGATGGGCGGGATGTAAATTGCCAACAGACACTCGGGAGAAGTGTATGGTGTTTCCTGAAACATCTAAAAAACAAAGCAACAGAGCCTAGGGCACTTCCACTTATGGTCCTATAGCTTAGGGAAATTAAAATCAAAAAGACACAGCCACCCCAAAGTTTGGGACGCCTCTGTTTACAAGAACCTCGTTTACCGTACAAGTTCAATATCACAGAAAGTGAAAAATGGATAAAGAACTTGTGGTACTTACGTACAATGCAGTATCACTCAGCAATGAAATCTATGTCATCAGGCCCGTAGCAGCATAATGAGTGGATTCAGGTACGATGATTCTCACTGAAATAAGTCACACAGAAAAAGAAACATCATAAGATATCACTAATACACGGAATGTAAACTTGGCTACACAGGAACTGAATTCCAAAACAGAACAGGGTCTCAAATTTAGAAAACCAACTTATGCTTGCTTAAGGAGAAAGGTGAGTTGGGGTGCTGCATAAAACCAGAGATTGAAATGAGCACAGATAAAGTTCCTTAAGCCAAATATGGACTAGACAAGAGCTACTCCTTGCTCAACGAAATGGACTCAACACCCCATATTAAACGCCTAAGAATGTACCTGACTAGTAAGTATCTTAAAACCTATGGATTGCTATGTCTCCAAAAGAGAATCAAGCGTGTGTACAGGGGCATAAACGCAGCAGTGATAGGATTGGAGAGGTTCGGTGAGCAAATGAAGACCCTTTGAAGTCATATTGCATGGTACCCATTCCACGGGTCTCAACTCTCCAGGTTTAAGGTATTCTTCCTTCAGCTAAAACATGCATGTGGAACCCAGAGTATGATCAACCATGTGAACGGGAGACGTGTTCAAATATGTCTCAGTTTTCCTCCCCTGGTACTCGGGTGCAACATTCCAGACGCTTTACTAACACTCTCCCCACTTGGAGAGTCAGCGCCTTTAACCTCCTGTTTGGCCCAGTTTGCAATTTCTGCGGAAGATGAACAGGAATAGGGAACACCAATGAGAGACTAGCTGGAGGTGTCTGGACGGGCAAATTTAACTCTCATTTCCCACCAGGAAGAGGAAATAACCAAAGGCTCAGCGTGCCGTGCCGGAACCAGATTAGGGCCTGAAGCCATCCTGCGGTGTTGCGGCCAGGTCACAAGAAAGCGAGTTGAAGAAAGGAGCTCAGGGGCACTGTAATTCACAAACCTGCAGAGTTATAAATGACAGCTATCGTCCAAAAATATACTGAAGTAAGGCTGCCAAGAGGACTTGAAAGCGGGGCAGAATTGCAGGAAACCGATTTCAGGAGGTAGACTGGAATTGCATTGAAAGCATAGGAAAAGAGGCAGAACGTCCACAATGATGCACTTGGCCAAAAAGGGCATATGCGTTTTTTCCTGAATATATTCAGGAAAAAACGCATACGCCCTTTTTGGCCAACCAAGCAAGCTTGCAAAGGAAATCTGCACTACAATGAAGTCTCACTTCCCCCCGGTCAAAAGGGCCATCTGAAAAAAGTGTAAAATCCAGAAAGGCAGGACAGGCCATGGAGAACTGGGAGCCTTGTTATGCTGATGGGCGGGATGTAAATTGCCAACAGACACTCGGGAGAAGTGTATGGTGTTTCCTGAAACATCTAAAAAACAAAGCAACAGAGCCTAGGGCACTTCCACTTATGGTCCTATAGCTTAGGGAAATTAAAATCAAAAAGACACAGCCACCCCAAAGTTTGGGACGCCTCTGTTTACAAGAACCTCGTTTACCGTACAAGTTCAATATCACAGAAAGTGAAAAATGGATAAAGAACTTGTGGTACTTACGTACAATGCAGTATCACTCAGCAATCAAATCTATGTCATCAGGCCCATAGCAGCATAATGAGTGGATTCAGGTACGATGATTCTCACTGAAATAAGTCACACAGAAAAAGAAACATCATAAGATATCACTAATACACGGAATGTAAACTTGGCTACACAGGAACTGAATTCCAGAACAGAACAGGGTCTCAAATTTAGAAAACCAACTTATGCTTGCTTAAGGGGAAAGGTGAGTTGGGGTGCTGCATAAAACCAGAGATTGAAATGAGCACAGATAATGTTCCTTAAGCCAAATATGGACTAGACAAGAGCTACTCCTTGCTCAACGAAATGGACTCAACACCCCATATTAAACGCCTAAGAATGTACCTGACTAGTAAGTATCTTAAAACCTATGGATTGCTATGTCTCCAAAAGAGAATCAAGCGTGTGTACAGGGGCATAAACGCAGCAGTGATAGGATTGGAGAGGTTCGGTGAGCAAATGAAGACCCTTTGAAGTCATATTGCATGGTACCCATTCCACGGGTCTCAACTCTCCAGGTTTAAGGTATTCTTCCTTCAGCTAAAACATGCATGTGGAACCCAGAGTATGATCAACCATGTGAACGGGAGACGTGTTCAAATATGTCTCAGTTTTCCTCCCCTGGTACTCGGGTGCAACATTCCAGACGCTTTACTAACACTCTCCCCACTTGGAGAGTCAGCGCCTTTAACCTCCTGTTTGGCCCAGTTTGCAATTTCTGCGGAAGATGAACAGGAATAGGGAACACCAATGAGAGACTAGCTGGAGGTGTCTGGACGGGCAAATTTAACTCTCATTTCCCACCAGGAAGAGGAAATAACCAAAGGCTCAGCGTGCCGTGCCGGAACCAGATTAGGGCCTGAAGCCATCCTGCGGTGTTGCGGCCAGCTCACAAGAAAGCCAGTTGAAGAAAGGAGCTCAGGGGCACTGTAATTCACAAACCTGCAGAGTTATAAATGACAGCTATGGTCCAAAAATATACTGAAGTAAGGCTGCCAAGAGGACTCGAAAGCGGGGCAGAATTGCAGGAAACCGATTTCAGGAGGTAGACTGGAATTGCATTGAAAGCATAGGAAAAGAGGCAGAACGTCCACAATGATGCACTTGGCCAAAAAGGGCGTATGCGTTTTTTCCTGAATATATTCAGGAAAAAACGCATACGCCCTTTTTGGCCAACCAAGCAAGCTTGCAAAGGAAATCTGCACTACAATGAAGTCTCACTTCCCCCCGGTCAAAAGGGCCATCTGAAAAAAGTGTAAAATCCAGAAAGGCAGGACAGGCCATGGAGAACTGGGAGCCTTGTTATGCTGATGGGCGGGATGTAAATTGCCAACAGACACTCGGGAGAAGTGTATGGTGTTTCCTGAAACATCTAAAAAACAAAGCAACAGAGCCTAGGGCACTTCCACTTATGGTCCTATAGCTTAGGGAAATTAAAATCAAAAAGACACAGCCACCCCAAAGTTTGGGACGCCTCTGTTTACAAGAACCTCGTTTACCGTACAAGTTCAATATCACAGAAAGTGAAAAATGGATAAAGAACTTGTGGTACTTACGTACAATGCAGTATCACTCAGCAATGAAATCTATGTCATCAGGCCCATAGCAGCATAATGAGTGGATTCAGGTACGATGATTCTCACTGAAATAAGTCACACAGAAAAAGAAACATCATAAGATATCACTAATACACGGAATGTAAACTTGGCTACACAGGAACTGAATTCCAGAACAGAACAGGGTCTCAAATTTAGAAAACCAACTTATGCTTGCTTAAGGGGAAAGGTGAGTTGGGGTGCTGCATAAAACCAGAGATTGAAATGAGCACAGATAAAGTTCCTTAAGCCAAATATGGACTAGACAAGAGCTACTCCTTGCTCAACGAAATGGACTCAACACCCCATATTAAACGCCTAAGAATGTACCTGACTAGTAAGTATCTTAAAACCTATGGATTGCTATGTCTCCAAAAGAGAATCAAGCGTGTGTACAGGGGCATAAACGCAGCAGTGATAGGATTGGAGAGGTTCGGTGAGCAAATGAAGACCCTTTGAAGTCATATTGCATGGTACCCATTCCACGGGTCTCAACTCTCCAGGTTTAAGGTATTCTTCCTTCAGCTAAAACATGCATGTGGAACCCAGAGTATGATCAACCATGTGAACGGGAGACGTGTTCAAATATGTCTCAGTTTTCCTCCCCTGGTACTCGGGTGCAACATTCCAGACGCTTTACTAACACTCTCCCCACTTGGAGAGTCAGCGCCTTTAACCTCCTGTTTGGCCCAGTTTGCAATTTCTGCGGAAGATGAACAGGAATAGGGAACACCAATGAGAGACTAGCTGGAGGTGTCTGGACGGGCAAATTTAACTCTCATTTCCCACCAGGAAGAGGAAATAACCAAAGGCTCAGCGTGCCGTGCCGGAACCAGATTAGGGCCTGAAGCCATCCTGTGGTGTTGCGGCCAGCTCACAAGAAAGCGAGTTGAAGAAAGGAGCTCAGGGGCACTGTAATTCACAAACCTGCAGAGTTATAAATGACAGCTATCGTCCAAAAATATACTGAAGTAAGGCTGCCAAGAGGACTTGAAAGCGGGGCAGAATTGCAGGAAACCGATTTCAGGAGGTAGACTGGAATTGCATTGAAAGCATACGAAAAGAGGCAGAACGTCCACAATGATGCACTTGGCCAAAAAGGGCGTATGCGTTTTTTCCTGAATATATTCAGGAAAAAATGCATACGCCCTTTTTGGCCAACCAAGCAAGCTTGCAAAGGAAATCTGCACTACAATGAAGTCTCACTTCCCCCCGGTCAAAAGGGCCATCTGAAAAAAGTGTAAAATCCAGAAAGGCAGGACAGGCCATGGAGAACTGGGAGCCTTGTTATGCTGATGGGCGGGATGTAAATTGCCAACAGACACTCGGGAGAAGTGTATGGTGTTTCCTGAAACATCTAAAAAACAAAGCAACAGAGCCTAGGGCACTTCCACTTATGGTCCTATAGCTTAGGGAAATTAAAATCAAAAAGACACAGCCACCCCAAAGTTTGGGACGCCTCTGTTTACAAGAACCTCGTTTACAGTACAAGTTCAACATCGCAGAAAGTGAAAAATGGATAAAGAACATGTGGTATTTACTTACAAAGCAGTATCACTCAGCAATGAAATCTATGTCATCAGGCCCTTAGCAGCACAATGAGTGGATTCAGGTATGATGATTCTAACTGAAATAAGTCACACAGAAAAAGAAACATCATAAGATATCTGTAATACACGGAATGTAAACTTGGCTACACAGGAACTGAATTCCAGAACAGAACAGGGTCTCAAATTTAGAAAACCAACTTATGCTTGCTTAAGGGGAAAGGTGAGTTGGGGTGCTGCATAAAACCAGAGATTGAAATGAGCACAGATAAAGTTCCTTAAGCCAAATATGGACTAGACAAGAGCTACTCCTTGCTCAACGAAATGGACTCAACACCCCATATTAAACGCCTAAGAATGTACCTGACTAGTAAGTATCTTAAAACCTATGGATTGCTATGTCTCCAAAAGAGAATCAAGCGTGTGTACAGGGGCATAAACGCAGCAGTGATAGGATTGGAGAGGTTCGGTGAGCAAATGAAGACCCTTTGAAGTCATATTGCATGGTACCCATTCCACGGGTCTCAACTCTCCAGGTTTAAGGTATTCTTCCTTCAGCTAAAACATGCATGTGGAACCCAGAGTATGATCAACCATGTGAACGGGAGACGTGTTCAAATATGTCTCAGTTTTCCTCCCCTGGTACTCGGGTGCAACATTCCAGACGCTTTACTAACACTCTCCCCACTTGGAGAGTCAGCGCCTTTAACCTCCTGTTTGGCCCAGTTTGCAATTTCTGCGGAAGATGAACAGGAATAGGGAACACCAATGAGAGACTAGCTGGAGGTGTCTGGACGGGCAAATTTAACTCTCATTTCCCACCAGGAAGAGGAAATAACCAAAGGCTCAGCGTGCCGTGCCGGAACCAGATTAGGGCCTGAAGCCATCCTGCGGTGTTGCGGCCAGCTCACAAGAAAGCGAGTTGAAGAAAGGAGCTCAGGGGCACTGTAATTCACAAACCTGCAGAGTTATAAATGACAGCTATCGTCCAAAAATATACTGAAGTAAGGCTGCCAAGAGGACTTGAAAGCGGGGCAGAATTGCAGGAAACCGATTTCAGGAGGTAGACTGGAATTGCATTGAAAGCATACGAAAAGAGGCAGAACGTCCACAATGATGCACTTGGCCAAAAAGGGCGTATGCGTTTTTTCCTGAATATATTCAGGAAAAAACGCATACGCCCTTTTTGGCCAACCAAGCAAGCTTGCAAAGGAAATCTGCACTACAATGAAGTCTCACTTCCCCCCGGTCAAAAGGGCCATCTGAAAAAAGTGTAAAATCCAGAAAGGCAGGACAGGCCATGGAGAACTGGGAGCCTTGTTATGCTGATGGGCGGGATGTAAATTGCCAACAGACACTCGGGAGAAGTGTATGGTGTTTCCTGAAACATCTAAAAAACAAAGCAACAGAGCCTAGGGCACTTCCACTTATGGTCCTATAGCTTAGGGAAATTAAAATCAAAAAGACACAGCCACCCCAAAGTTTGGGACGCCTCTGTTTACAAGAACCTCGTTTACAGTACAAGTTCAACATCGCAGAAAGTGAAAAATGGATAAAGAACATGTGGTATTTACTTACAAAGCAGTATCACTCAGCAATGAAATCTATGTCATCAGGCCCTTAGCAGCACAATGAGTGGATTCAGGTATGATGATTCTAACTGAAATAAGTCACACAGAAAAAGAAACATCATAAGATATCTGTAATACACGGAATGTAAACTTGGCTACACAGGAACTGAATTACAGAACAGAACAGGGTCTCAAATTTAGAAAACCAACTTATGCTTGCTTAAGGGGAAAGGTGAGTTGGGGTGCTGCATAAAACCAGAGATTGAAATGAGCACAGATAAAGTTCCTTAAGCCAAATATGGAATAGACAAGAGCTACTCCTTGCTCAACGAAATGGACTGAACACCGCATATTAAACGCCTAAGAATGTACCTGACTAGTAAGTACCTTAAAACCTATGGATTGCTATGTCTCCGAAAGAGAATCAAGCATGTGTACAGGGGCATAAACGCAGCAGTGATAGGATTGGAGAGTTTCGGTGAACAAATGAAGACCCTTTGAAGTCATATTGCATGGTACCCATTACACGGGTCTCAACTCTCCAGGTTTAAGGTATTCTTCCTTCAGCTAAAACATGCATGTGGAACCCAGAGTATGATCAACCGTGTGAACAGGAGACGTGTTCAAATATGTCTCAGTTTTCCTCCCCTGGTACTCGGGTGCAACATTCCAGACGCTTTACTAACACTCTCCCCACTTGGAGAGTCAGTGCCTTTAACCTCCTGTTTGGCCCAGTTTGCAATTTCTGCGGAAGATGAACAGGAATAGCGAGATCCAATGAGAGACTAGCTGGAGGTGTCTGGACGGGCAAATTTAACTCTCATTTCCCACCAGGAAGAGGAATTAACCAAAGGCTCAGCGTGCCGTGAAGGAATCAGATTAGGGCCTGAAGCCATCCTGCGGTGTTGCGGCCAGCTCACAAGAAAGCGAGTTGAACAAAGGAGCTCAGGGGCACTGTAATTCACAAACCTGCAGAGTTATAAATGACAGCTATCTTCCAAAAATATACTGAAGTAAGGCTGCCAAGAGGACTTGAAAGCGGGGCAGAATTGCAGGAAACCGATTTCAGGAGGTAGACTGGAATTGCATTGAAAGCATAGGAAAAGAGGCAGAACGTCCACAATGATGCACTTGGCCAAAAAGGGCGTATGCGTTTTTTCCTGAATATATTCAGGAAAAAACGCATACGCCCTTTTTGGCCAACCAAGCAAGCTTGCAAAGGAAATCTGCACTACAATGAAGTCTCACTTCCCCCCGGTCAAAAGGGCCATCTGAAAAAAGTGTAAAATCCAGAAAGGCAGGACAGGCCATGGAGAACTGGGAGCCTTGTTATGCTGATGGGCGGGATGTAAATTGCCAACAGACACTCGGGAGAAGTGTATGGTGTTTCCTGAAACATCTAAAAAACAAAGCAACAGAGCCTAGGGCACTTCCACTTATGGTCCTATAGCTTAGGGAAATTAAAATCAAAAAGACACAGCCACCCCAAAGTTTGGGACGCCTCTGTTTACAAGAACCTCGTTTACCGTACAAGTTCAATATCACAGAAAGTGAAAAATGGATAAAGAACTTGTGGTACTTACGTACAATGCAGTATCACTCAGCAATGAAATCTATGTCATCAGGCCCGTAGCAGCATAATGAGTGGATTCAGGTACGATGATTCTCACTGAAATAAGTCACACAGAAAAAGAAACATCATAAGATATCACTAATACACGGAATGTAAACTTGGCTACACAGGAACTGAATTCCAAAACAGAACAGGGTCTCAAATTTAGAAAACCAACTTATGCTTGCTTAAGGAGAAAGGTGAGTTGGGGTGCTGCATAAAACCAGAGATTGAAATGAGCACAGATAAAGTTCCTTAAGCCAAATATGGACTAGACAAGAGCTACTCCTTGCTCAACGAAATGGACTCAACACCCCATATTAAACGCCTAAGAATGTACCTGACTAGTAAGTATCTTAAAACCTATGGATTGCTATGTCTCCAAAAGAGAATCAAGCGTGTGTACAGGGGCATAAACGCAGCAGTGATAGGATTGGAGAGGTTCGGTGAGCAAATGAAGACCCTTTGAAGTCATATTGCATGGTACCCATTCCACGGGTCTCAACTCTCCAGGTTTAAGGTATTCTTCCTTCAGCTAAAACATGCATGTGGAACCCAGAGTATGATCAACCATGTGAACGGGAGACGTGTTCAAATATGTCTCAGTTTTCCTCCCCTGGTACTCGGGTGCAACATTCCAGACGCTTTACTAACACTCTCCCCACTTGGAGAGTCAGCGCCTTTAACCTCCTGTTTGGCCCAGTTTGCAATTTCTGCGGAAGATGAACAGGAATAGGGAACACCAATGAGAGACTAGCTGGAGGTGTCTGGACGGGCAAATTTAACTCTCATTTCCCACCAGGAAGAGGAAATAACCAAAGGCTCAGCGTGCCGTGCCGGAACCAGATTAGGGCCTGAAGCCATCCTGCGGTGTTGCGGCCAGGTCACAAGAAAGCGAGTTGAAGAAAGGAGCTCAGGGGCACTGTAATTCACAAACCTGCAGAGTTATAAATGACAGCTATCGTCCAAAAATATACTGAAGTAAGGCTGCCAAGAGGACTCGAAAGCGGGGCAGAATTGCAGGAAACCGATTTCAGGAGGTAGACTGGAATTGCATTGAAAGCATAGGAAAAGAGGCAGAACGTCCACAATGATGCACTTGGCCAAAAAGGGCGTATGCGTTTTTTCCTGAATATATTCAGGAAAAAACGCATACGCCCTTTTTGGCCAACCAAGCAAGCTTGCAAAGGAAATCTGCACTACAATGAAGTCTCACTTCCCCCCGGTCAAAAGGGCCATCTGAAAAAAGTGTAAAATCCAGAAAGGCAGGACAGGCCATGGAGAACTGGGAGCCTTGTTATGCTGATGGGCGGGATGTAAATTGCCAACAGACACTCGGGAGAAGTGTATGGTGTTTCCTGAAACATGTAAAAAACAAAGCAACAGAGCCTAGGGCACTTCCACTTATGGTCCTATAGCTTAGGGAAATTAAAATCAAAAAGACACAGCCACCCCAAAGTTTGGGACGCCTCTGTTTACAAGAACCTCGTTTACCGTACAAGTTCAATATCACAGAAAGTGAAAAATGGATAAAGAACTTGTGGTACTTACGTACAATGCAGTATCACTCAGCAATCAAATCTATGTCATCAGGCCCATAGCAGCATAATGAGTGGATTCAGGTACGATGATTCTCACTGAAATAAGTCACACAGAAAAAGAAACATCATAAGATATCACTAATACACGGAATGTAAACTTGGCTACACAGGAACTGAATTCCAGAACAGAACAGGGTCTCAAATTTAGAAAACCAACTTATGCTTGCTTAAGGGGAAAGGTGAGTTGGGGTGCTGCATAAAACCAGAGATTGAAATGAGCACAGATAAAGTTCCTTAAGCCAAATATGGACTAGACAAGAGCTACTCCTTGCTCAACGAAATGGACTCAACACCCCATATTAAACGCCTAAGAATGTACCTGACTAGTAAGTATCTTAAAACCTATGGATTGCTATGTCTCCAAAAGAGAATCAAGCGTGTGTACAGGGGCATAAACGCAGCAGTGATAGGATTGGAGAGGTTCGGTGAGCAAATGAAGACCCTTTGAAGTCATATTGCATGGTACCCATTCCACGGGTCTCAACTCTCCAGGTTTAAGGTATTCTTCCTTCAGCTAAAACATGCATGTGGAACCCAGAGTATGATCAACCATGTGAACGGGAGACGTGTTCAAATATGTCTCAGTTTTCCTCCCCTGGTACTCGGGTGCAACATTCCAGACGCTTTACTAACACTCTCCCCACTTGGAGAGTCAGCGCCTTTAACCTCCTGTTTGGCCCAGTTTGCAATTTCTGCGGAAGATGAACAGGAATAGGGAACACCAATGAGAGACTAGCTGGAGGTGTCTGGACGGGCAAATTTAACTCTCATTTCCCACCAGGAAGAGGAAATAACCAAAGGCTCAGCGTGCCGTGCCGGAACCAGATTAGGGCCTGAAGCCATCCTGCGGTGTTGCGGCCAGCTCACAAGAAAGCGAGTTGAAGAAAGGAGCTCAGGGGCACTGTAATTCACAAACCTGCAGAGTTATAAATGACAGCTATCGTCCAAAAATATACTGAAGTAAGGCTGCCAAGAGGACTTGAAAGCGGGGCAGAAATGCAGGAAACCGATTTCAGGAGGTAGACTGGAATTGCATTGAAAGCATACGAAAAGAGGCAGAACGTCCACAATGATGCACTTGGCCAAAAAGGGCGTATGCGTTTTTTCCTGAATATATTCAGGAAAAAACGCATACGCCCTTTTTGGCCAACCAAGCAAGCTTGCAAAGGAAATCTGCACTACAATGAAGTCTCACTTCCCCCCGGTCAAAAGGGCCATCTGAAAAAAGTGTAAAATCCAGAAAGGCAGGACAGGCCATGGAGAACTGGGAGCCTTGTTATGCTGATGGGCGGGATGTAAATTGCCAACAGACACTCGGGAGAAGTGTATGGTGTTTCCTGAAACATCTAAAAAACAAAGCAACAGAGCCTAGGGCACTTCCACTTATGGTCCTATAGCTTAGGGAAACTAAAATCAAAAAGACACAGCCACCCCAAAGTTTGGGACGCCTCTGTTTACAAGAACCTCGTTTACAGTACAAGTTCAACATCGCAGAAAGTGAAAAATGGATAAAGAACATGTGGTATTTACTTACAAAGCAGTATCACTCAGCAATGAAATCTATGTCATCAGGCCCTTAGCAGCACAATGAGTGGATTCAGGTATGATGATTCTAACTGAAATAAGTCACACAGAAAAAGAAACATCATAAGATATCTGTAATACACGGAATGTAAACTTGGCTACACAGGAACTGAATTACAGAACAGAACAGGGTCTCAAATTTAGAAAACCAACTTATGCTTGCTTAAGGGGAAAGGTGAGTTGGGGTGCTGCATAAAACCAGAGATTGAAATGAGCACAGATAAAGTTCCTTAAGCCAAATATGGAATAGACAAGAGCTACTCCTTGCTCAACGAAATGGACTCAACACCGCATATTAAACGCCTAAGAATGTACCTGACTAGTAAGTACCTTAAAACCTATGGATTGCTATGTCTCCGAAAGAGAATCAAGCATGTGTACAGGGGCATAAACGCAGCAGTGATAGGATTGGAGAGTTTCGGTGAACAAATGAAGACCCTTTGAAGTCATATTGCATGGTACCCATTCCACGGGTCTCAACTCTCCAGGTTTAAGGTATTCTTCCTTCAGCTAAAACATGCATGTGGAACCCAGAGTATGATCAACCGTGTGAACGGGAGACGTGTTCAAATATGTCTCAGTTTTCCTCCCCTGGTACTCGGGTGCAACATTCCAGATGCTTTACTAACACTCTCCCCACTTGGAGAGTCAGTGCCTTTAACCTCCTGTTTGGCCCAGTTTGCAATTTCTGCGGAAGATGAACAGGAATAGCGAGATCCAATGAGAGACTAGCTGGAGGTGTCTGGACGGGCAAATTTAACTCTCATTTCCCACCAGGAAGAGGAATTAACCAAAGGCTCAGCGTGCCGTGAAGGAATCAGATTAGGGCCTGAAGCCATCCTGCGGTGTTGCGGCCAGCTCACAAGAAAGCGAGTTGAAGAAAGGAGCTCAGGGGCACTGTAATTCACAAACCTGCAGAGTTATAAATGACAGCTATCTTCCAAAAATATACTGAAGTAAGGCTGCCAAGAGGACTTGAAAGCGGGGCAGAATTGCAGGAAACCGATTTCAGGAGGTAGACTGGAATTGCATTGAAAGCATAGGAAAAGAGGCAGAACGTCCACAATGATGCACTTGGCCAAAAAGGGCGTATGCGTTTTTTCCTGAATATATTCAGGAAAAAACGCATACGCCCTTTTTGGCCAACCAAGCAAGCTTGCAAAGGAAATCTGCACTACAATGAAGTCTCACTTCCCCCCGGTCAAAAGGGCCATCTGAAAAAAGTGTAAAATCCAGAAAGGCAGGACAGGCCATGGAGAACTGGGAGCCTTGTTATGCTGATGGGCGGGATGTAAATTGCCAACAGACACTCGGGAGAAGTGTATGGTGTTTCCTGAAACATGTAAAAAACAAAGCAACAGAGCCTAGGGCACTTCCACTTATGGTCCTATAGCTTAGGGAAATTAAAATCAAAAAGACACAGCCACCCCAAAGTTTGGGACGCCTCTGTTTACAAGAACCTCGTTTACCGTACAAGTTCAATATCACAGAAAGTGAAAAATGGATAAAGAACTTGTGGTACTTACGTACAATGCAGTATCACTCAGCAATGAAATCTATGTCATCAGGCCCGTAGCAGCATAATGAGTGGATTCAGGTACGATGATTCTCACTGAAATAAGTCACACAGAAGAAGAAACATCATAAGATATCACTAATACACGGAATGTAAACTTGGCTACACAGGAACTGAATTCCAAAACAGAACAGGGTCTCAAATTTAGAAAACCAACTTATGCTTGCTTAAGAGGAAAGGTGAGTTGGGGTGCTGCATAAAACCAGAGATTGAAATGAGCACAGATAAAGTTCCTTAAGCCAAATATGGACTAGACAAGAGCTACTCCTTGCTCAACGAAATGGACTCAACACCCCATATTAAACGCCTAAGAATGTACCTGACTAGTAAGTATCTTAAAACCTATGGATTGCTATGTCTCCAAAAGAGAATCAAGTGTGTGTACAGGGGCATAAACGCAGCAGTGATAGGATTGGAGAGGTTCGGTGAGCAAATGAAGACCCTTTGAAGTCATATTGCATGGTACCCATTCCACGGGTCTCAACTCTCCAGGTTTAAGGTATTCTTCCTTCAGCTAAAACATGCATGTGGAACCCAGAGTATGATCAACCATGTGAACGGGAGACGTGTTCAAATATGTCTCAGTTTTCCTCCCCTGGTACTCGGGTGCAACATTCCAGACGCTTTACTAACACTCTCCCCACTTGGAGAGTCAGCGCCTTTAACCTCCTGTTTGGCCCAGTTTGCAATTTCTGCGGAAGATGAACAGGAATAGGGAACACCAATGAGAGACTAGCTGGAGGTGTCTGGACGGGCAAATTTAACTCTCATTTCCCACCAGGAAGAGGAAATAACCAAAGGCTCAGCGTGCCGTGCCGGAACCAGATTAGGGCCTGAAGCCATCCTGCGGTGTTGCGGCCAGCTCACAAGAAAGCGAGTTGAAGAAAGGAGCTCAGGGGCACTGTAATTCACAAACCTGCAGAGTTATAAATGACAGCTATCGTCCAAAAATATACTGAAGTAAGGCTGCCAAGAGGACTTGAAAGCGGGGCAGAATTGCAGGAAACCGATTTCAGGAGGTAGACTGGAATTGCATTGAAAGCATACGAAAAGAGGCAGAACGTCCACAATGATGCACTTGGCCAAAAAGGGCGTATGCGTTTTTTCCTGAATATATTCAGGAAAAAACGCATACGCCCTTTTTGGCCAACCAAGCAAGCTTGCAAAGGAAATCTGCACTACAATGAAGTCTCACTTCCCCCCGGTCAAAAGGGCCATCTGAAAAAAGTGTAAAATCCAGAAAGGCAGGACAGGCCATGGAGAACTGGGAGCCTTGTTATGCTGATGGGCGGGATGTAAATTGCCAACAGACACTCGGTAGAAGTGTATGGTGTTTCCTGAAACATCTAAAAAACAAAGCAACAGAGCCTAGGGCACTTCCACTTATGGTCCTATAGCTTAGGGAAATTAAAATCAAAAAGACACAGCCACCCCAAAGTTTGGGACGCCTCTGTTTACAAGAACCTCGTTTACCGTACAAGTTCAATATCACAGAAAGTGAAAAATGGATAAAGAACTTGTGGTACTTACGTACAATGCAGTATCACTCAGCAATGAAATCTATGTCATCAGGCCCGTAGCAGCATAATGAGTGGATTCAGGTACGATGATTCTCACTGAAATAAGTCACACAGAAAAAGAAACATCATAAGATATCACTAATACACGGAATGTAAACTTGGCTACACAGGAACTGAATTCCAAAACAGAACAGGGTCTCAAATTTAGAAAACCAACTTATGCTTGCTTAAGGAGAAAGGTGAGTTGGGGTGCTGCATAAAACCAGAGATTGAAATGAGCACAGATAAAGTTCCTTAAGCCAAATATGGACTAGACAAGAGCTACTCCTTGCTCAACGAAATGGACTCAACACCCCATATTAAACGCCTAAGAATGTACCTGACTAGTAAGTATCTTAAAACCTATGGATTGCTATGTCTCCAAAAGAGAATCAAGCGTGTGTACAGGGGCATAAACGCAGCAGTGATAGGATTGGAGAGGTTCGGTGAGCAAATGAAGACCCTTTGAAGTCATATTGCATGGTACCCATTCCACGGGTCTCAACTCTCCAGGTTTAAGGTATTCTTCCTTCAGCTAAAACATGCATGTGGAACCCAGAGTATGATCAACCATGTGAACGGGAGACGTGTTCAAATATGTCTCAGTTTTCCTCCCCTGGTACTCGGGTGCAACATTCCAGACGCTTTACTAACACTCTCCCCACTTGGAGAGTCAGCGCCTTTAACCTCCTGTTTGGCCCAGTTTGCAATTTCTGCGGAAGATGAACAGGAATAGGGAACACCAATGAGAGACTAGCTGGAGGTGTCTGGACGGGCAAATTTAACTCTCATTTCCCACCAGGAAGAGGAAATAACCAAAGGCTCAGCGTGCCGTGCCGGAACCAGATTAGGGCCTGAAGCCATCCTGCGGTGTTGCGGCCAGCTCACAAGAAAGCGAGTTGAAGAAAGGAGCTCAGGGGCACTGTAATTCACAAACCTGCAGAGTTATAAATGACAGCTATCGTCCAAAAATATACTGAAGTAAGGCTGCCAAGAGGACTCGAAAGCGGGGCAGAATTGCAGGAAACCGATTTCAGGAGGTAGACTGGAATTGCATTGAAAGCATAGGAAAAGAGGCAGAACGTCCACAATGATGCACTTGGCCAAAAAGGGCATATGCGTTTTTTCCTGAATATATTCAGGAAAAAACGCATACGCCCTTTTTGGCCAACCAAGCAAGCTTGCAAAGGAAATCTGCACTACAATGAAGTCTCACTTCCCCCCGGTCAAAAGGGCCATCTGAAAAAAGTGTAAAATCCAGAAAGGCAGGACAGGCCATGGAGAACTGGGAGCCTTGTTATGCTGATGGGCGGGATGTAAATTGCCAACAGACACTCGGGAGAAGTGTATGGTGTTTCCTGAAACATCTAAAAAACAAAGCAACAGAGCCTAGGGCACTTCCACTTATGGTCCTATAGCTTAGGGAAATTAAAATCAAAAAGACACAGCCACCCCAAAGTTTGGGACGCCTCTGTTTACAAGAACCTCGTTTACCGTACAAGTTCAATATCACAGAAAGTGAAAAATGGATAAAGAACTTGTGGTACTTACGTACAATGCAGTATCACTCAGCAATCAAATCTATGTCATCAGGCCCATAGCAGCATAATGAGTGGATTCAGGTACGATGATTCTCACTGAAATAAGTCACACAGAAAAAGAAACATCATAAGATATCACTAATACACGGAATGTAAACTTGGCTACACAGGAACTGAATTCCAGAACAGAACAGGGTCTCAAATTTAGAAAACCAACTTATGCTTGCTTAAGGGGAAAGGTGAGTTGGGGTGCTGCATAAAACCAGAGATTGAAATGAGCACAGATAAAGTTCCTTAAGCCAAATATGGACTAGACAAGAGCTACTCCTTGCTCAACGAAATGGACTCAACACCCCATATTAAACGCCTAAGAATGTACCTGACTAGTAAGTATCTTAAAACCTATGGATTGCTATGTCTCCAAAAGAGAATCAAGCGTGTGTACAGGGGCATAAACGCAGCAGTGATAGGATTGGAGAGGTTCGGTGAGCAAATGAAGACCCTTTGAAGTCATATTGCATGGTACCCATTACACGGGTCTCAACTCTCCAGGTTTAAGGTATTCTTCCTTCAGCTAAAACATGCATGTGGAACCCAGAGTATGATCAACCGTGTGAACAGGAGACGTGTTCAAATATGTCTCAGTTTTCCTCCCCTGGTACTCGGGTGCAACATTCCAGACGCTTTACTAACACTCTCCCCACTTGGAGAGTCAGTGCCTTTAACCTCCTGTTTGGCCCAGTTTGCAATTTCTGCGGAAGATGAACAGGAATAGCGAGATCCAATGAGAGACTAGCTGGAGGTGTCTGGACGGGCAAATTTAACTCTCATTTCCCACCAGGAAGAGGAATTAACCAAAGGCTCAGCGTGCCGTGAAGGAATCAGATTAGGGCCTGAAGCCATCCTGCGGTGTTGCGGCCAGCTCACAAGAAAGCGAGTTGAACAAAGGAGCTCAGGGGCACTGTAATTCACAAACCTGCAGAGTTATAAATGACAGCTATCTTCCAAAAATATACTGAAGTAAGGCTGCCAAGAGGACTTGAAAGCGGGGCAGAATTGCAGGAAACCGATTTCAGGAGGTAGACTGGAATTGCATTGAAAGCATAGGAAAAGAGGCAGAACGTCCACAATGATGCACTTGGCCAAAAAGGGCGTATGCGTTTTTTCCTGAATATATTCAGGAAAAAACGCATACGCCCTTTTTGGCCAACCAAGCAAGCTTGCAAAGGAAATCTGCACTACAATGAAGTCTCACTTCCCCCCGGTCAAAAGGGCCATCTGAAAAAAGTGTAAAATCCAGAAAGGCAGGACAGGCCATGGAGAACTGGGAGCCTTGTTATGCTGATGGGCGGGATGTAAATTGCCAACAGACACTCGGGAGAAGTGTATGGTGTTTCCTGAAACATCTAAAAAACAAAGCAACAGAGCCTAGGGCACTTCCACTTATGGTCCTATAGCTTAGGGAAATTAAAATCAAAAAGACACAGCCACCCCAAAGTTTGGGACGCCTCTGTTTACAAGAACCTCGTTTACCGTACAAGTTCAATATCACAGAAAGTGAAAAATGGATAAAGAACTTGTGGTACTTACGTACAATGCAGTATCACTCAGCAATGAAATCTATGTCATCAGGCCCGTAGCAGCATAATGAGTGGATTCAGGTACGATGATTCTCACTGAAATAAGTCACACAGAAAAAGAAACATCATAAGATATCACTAATACACGGAATGTAAACTTGGCTACACAGGAACTGAATTCCAAAACAGAACAGGGTCTCAAATTTAGAAAACCAACTTATGCTTGCTTAAGGAGAAAGGTGAGTTGGGGTGCTGCATAAAACCAGAGATTGAAATGAGCACAGATAAAGTTCCTTAAGCCAAATATGGACTAGACAAGAGCTACTCCTTGCTCAACGAAATGGACTCAACACCCCATATTAAACGCCTAAGAATGTACCTGACTAGTAAGTATCTTAAAACCTATGGATTGCTATGTCTCCAAAAGAGAATCAAGCGTGTGTACAGGGGCATAAACGCAGCAGTGATAGGATTGGAGAGGTTCGGTGAGCAAATGAAGACCCTTTGAAGTCATATTGCATGGTACCCATTCCACGGGTCTCAACTCTCCAGGTTTAAGGTATTCTTCCTTCAGCTAAAACATGCATGTGGAACCCAGAGTATGATCAACCATGTGAACGGGAGACGTGTTCAAATATGTCTCAGTTTTCCTCCCCTGGTACTCGGGTGCAACATTCCAGACGCTTTACTAACACTCTCCCCACTTGGAGAGTCAGCGCCTTTAACCTCCTGTTTGGCCCAGTTTGCAATTTCTGCGGAAGATGAACAGGAATAGGGAACACCAATGAGAGACTAGCTGGAGGTGTCTGGACGGGCAAATTTAACTCTCATTTCCCACCAGGAAGAGGAAATAACCAAAGGCTCAGCGTGCCGTGCCGGAACCAGATTAGGGCCTGAAGCCATCCTGCGGTGTTGCGGCCAGGTCACAAGAAAGCGAGTTGAAGAAAGGAGCTCAGGGGCACTGTAATTCACAAACCTGCAGAGTTATAAATGACAGCTATCGTCCAAAAATATACTGAAGTAAGGCTGCCAAGAGGACTCGAAAGCGGGGCAGAATTGCAGGAAACCGATTTCAGGAGGTAGACTGGAATTGCATTGAAAGCATAGGAAAAGAGGCAGAACGTCCACAATGATGCACTTGGCCAAAAAGGGCGTATGCGTTTTTTCCTGAATATATTCAGGAAAAAACGCATACGCCCTTTTTGGCCAACCAAGCAAGCTTGCAAAGGAAATCTGCACTACAATGAAGTCTCACTTCCCCCCGGTCAAAAGGGCCATCTGAAAAAAGTGTAAAATCCAGAAAGGCAGGACAGGCCATGGAGAACTGGGAGCCTTGTTATGCTGATGGGCGGGATGTAAATTGCCAACAGACACTCGGGAGAAGTGTATGGTGTTTCCTGAAACATCTAAAAAACAAAGCAACAGAGCCTAGGGCACTTCCACTTATGGTCCTATAGCTTAGGGAAATTAAAATCAAAAAGACACAGCCACCCCAAAGTTTGGGACGCCTCTGTTTACAAGAACCTCGTTTACCGTACAAGTTCAATATCACAGAAAGTGAAAAATGGATAAAGAACTTGTGGTACTTACGTACAATGCAGTATCACTCAGCAATCAAATCTATGTCATCAGGCCCATAGCAGCATAATGAGTGGATTCAGGTACGATGATTCTCACTGAAATAAGTCACACAGAAAAAGAAACATCATAAGATATCACTAATACACGGAATGTAAACTTGGCTACACAGGAACTGAATTCCAGAACAGAACAGGGTCTCAAATTTAGAAAACCAACTTATGCTTGCTTAAGGGGAAAGGTGAGTTGGGGTGCTGCATAAAACCAGAGATTGAAATGAGCACAGATAAAGTTCCTTAAGCCAAATATGGACTAGACAAGAGCTACTCCTTGCTCAACGAAATGGACTCAACACCCCATATTAAACGCCTAAGAATGTACCTGACTAGTAAGTATCTTAAAACCTATGGATTGCTATGTCTCCAAAAGAGAATCAAGCGTGTGTACAGGGGCATAAACGCAGCAGTGATAGGATTGGAGAGGTTCGGTGAGCAAATGAAGACCCTTTGAAGTCATATTGCATGGTACCCATTCCACGGGTCTCAACTCTCCAGGTTTAAGGTATTCTTCCTTCAGCTAAAACATGCATGTGGAACCCAGAGTATGATCAACCATGTGAACGGGAGACGTGTTCAAATATGTCTCAGTTTTCCTCCCCTGGTACTCGGGTGCAACATTCCAGACGCTTTACTAACACTCTCCCCACTTGGAGAGTCAGCGCCTTTAACCTCCTGTTTGGCCCAGTTTGCAATTTCTGCGGAAGATGAACAGGAATAGGGAACACCAATGAGAGACTAGCTGGAGGTGTCTGGACGGGCAAATTTAACTCTCATTTCCCACCAGGAAGAGGAAATAACCAAAGGCTCAGCGTGCCGTGCCGGAACCAGATTAGGGCCTGAAGCCATCCTGCGGTGTTGCGGCCAGCTCACAAGAAAGCGAGTTGAAGAAAGGAGCTCAGGGGCACTGTAATTCACAAACCTGCAGAGTTATAAATGACAGCTATCGTCCAAAAATATACTGAAGTAAGGCTGCCAAGAGGACTCGAAAGCGGGGCAGAATTGCAGGAAACCGATTTCAGGAGGTAGACTGGAATTGCATTGAAAGCATAGGAAAAGAGGCAGAACGTCCACAATGATGCACTTGGCCAAAAAGGGCGTATGCGTTTTTTCCTGAATATATTCAGGAAAAAACGCATACGCCCTTTTTGGCCAACCAAGCAAGCTTGCAAAGGAAATCTGCACTACAATGAAGTCTCACTTCCCCCCGGTCAAAAGGGCCATCTGAAAAAAGTGTAAAATCCAGAAAGGCAGGACAGGCCATGGAGAACTGGGAGCCTTGTTATGCTGATGGGCGGGATGTAAATTGCCAACAGACACTCGGGAGAAGTGTATGGTGTTTCCTGAAACATCTAAAAAACAAAGCAACAGAGCCTAGGGCACTTCCACTTATGGTCCTATAGCTTAGGGAAATTAAAATCAAAAAGACACAGCCACCCCAAAGTTTGGGACGCCTCTGTTTACAAGAACCTCGTTTACCGTACAAGTTCAATATCACAGAAAGTGAAAAATGGATAAAGAACTTGTGGTACTTACGTACAATGCAGTATCACTCAGCAATCAAATCTATGTCATCAGGCCCATAGCAGCATAATGAGTGGATTCAGGTACGATGATTCTCACTGAAATAAGTCACAAAGAAAAAGAAACATCATAAGATATCACTAATACACGGAATGTAAACTTGGCTACACAGGAACTGAATTCCAGAACAGAACAGGGTCTCAAATTTAGAAAACCAACTTATGCTTGCTTAAGGGGAAAGGTGAGTTGGGGTGCTGCATAAAACCAGAGATTGAAATGAGCACAGATAAAATTCCTTAAGCCAAATATGGAATAGACAAGAGCTACTCCTTGCTCAACGAAATGGACTCAACACCCCATATTAAACGCCTAAGAATGTACCTGACTAGTAAGTATCTTAAAACCTATGGATTGCTATGTCTCCAAAAGAGAATCAAGCGTGTGTACAGGGGCATAAACGCAGCAGTGATAGGATTGGAGAGGTTCGGTGAGCAAATGAAGACCCTTTGAAGTCATATTGCATGGTACCCATTCCACGGGTCTCAACTCTCCAGGTTTAAGGTATTCTTCCTTCAGCTAAAACATGCATGTGGAACCCAGAGTATGATCAACCATGTGAACGGGAGACGTGTTCAAATATGTCTCAGTTTTCCTCCCCTGGTACTCGGGTGCAACATTCCAGACGCTTTACTAACACTCTCCCCACTTGGAGAGTCAGCGCCTTTAACCTCCTGTTTGGCCCAGTTTGCAATTTCTGCGGAAGATGAACAGGAATAGGGAACACCAATGAGAGACTAGCTGGAGGTGTCTGGACGGGCAAATTTAACTCTCATTTCCCACCAGGAAGAGGAAATAACCAAAGGCTCAGCGTGCCGTGCCGGAACCAGATTAGGGCCTGAAGCCATCCTGCGGTGTTGCGGCCAGCTCACAAGAAAGCGAGTTGAAGAAAGGAGCTCAGGGGCACTGTAATTCACAAACCTGCAGAGTTATAAATGACAGCTATCGTCCAAAAATATACTGAAGTAAGGCTGCCAAGAGGACTTGAAAGCGGGGCAGAAATGCAGGAAACCGATTTCAGGAGGTAGACTGGAATTGCATTGAAAGCATACGAAAAGAGGCAGAATGTCCACAATGATGCACTTGGCCAAAAAGGGCGTATGCGTTTTTTCCTGAATATATTCAGGAAAAAACGCATACGCCCTTTTTGGCCAACCAAGCAAGCTTGCAAAGGAAATCTGCACTACAATGAAGTCTCACTTCCCCCCGGTCAAAAGGGCCATCTGAAAAAAGTGTAAAATCCAGAAAGGCAGGACAGGCCATGGAGAACTGGGAGCCTTGTTATGCTGATGGGCGGGATGTAAATTGCCAACAGACACTCGGGAGAAGTGTATGGTGTTTCCTGAAACATCTAAAAAACAAAGCAACAGAGCCTAGGGCACTTCCACTTATGGTCCTATAGCTTAGGGAAATTAAAATCAAAAAGACACAGCCACCCCAAAGTTTGGGACGCCTCTGTTTACAAGAACCTCGTTTACAGTACAAGTTCAACATCGCAGAAAGTGAAAAATGGATAAAGAACATGTGGTATTTACTTACAAAGCAGTATCACTCAGCAATGAAATCTATGTCATCAGGCCCTTAGCAGCACAATGAGTGGATTCAGGTATGATGATTCTAACTGAAATAAGTCACACAGAAAAAGAAACATCATAAGATATCTGTAATACACGGAATGTAAACTTGGCTACACAGGAACTGAATTACAGAACAGAACAGGGTCTCAAATTTAGAAAACCAACTTATGCTTGCTTAAGGGGAAAGGTGAGTTGGGGTGCTGCATAAAACCAGAGATTGAAATGAGCACAGATAAAGTTCCTTAAGCCAAATATGGAATAGACAAGAGCTACTCCTTGCTCAACGAAATGGACTCAACACCGCATATTAAACGCCTAAGAATGTACCTGACTAGTAAGTACCTTAAAACCTATGGATTGCTATGTCTCCGAAAGAGAATCAAGCATGTGTACAGGGGCATAAACGCAGCAGTGATAGGATTGGAGAGTTTCGGTGAACAAATGAAGACCCTTTGAAGTCATATTGCATGGTACCCATTCCACGGGTCTCAACTCTCCAGGTTTAAGGTATTCTTCCTTCAGCTAAAACATGCATGTGGAACCCAGAGTATGATCAACCGTGTGAACGGGAGACGTGTTCAAATATGTCTCAGTTTTCCTCCCCTGGTACTCGGGTGCAACATTCCAGATGCTTTACTAACACTCTCCCCACTTGGAGAGTCAGTGCCTTTAACCTCCTGTTTGGCCCAGTTTGCAATTTCTGCGGAAGATGAACAGGAATAGCGAGATCCAATGAGAGACTAGCTGGAGGTGTCTGGACGGGCAAATTTAACTCTCATTTCCCACCAGGAAGAGGAATTAACCAAAGGCTCAGCGTGCCGTGAAGGAATCAGATTAGGGCCTGAAGCCATCCTGCGGTGTTGCGGCCAGCTCACAAGAAAGCGAGTTGAAGAAAGGAGCTCAGGGGCACTGTAATTCACAAACCTGCAGAGTTATAAATGACAGCTATCTTCCAAAAATATACTGAAGTAAGGCTGCCAAGAGGACTTGAAAGCGGGGCAGAATTGCAGGAAACCGATTTCAGGAGGTAGACTGGAATTGCATTGAAAGCATAGGAAAAGAGGCAGAACGTCCACAATGATGCACTTGGCCAAAAAGGGCGTATGCGTTTTTTCCTGAATATATTCAGGAAAAAACGCATACGCCCTTTTTGGCCAACCAAGCAAGCTTGCAAAGGAAATCTGCACTACAATGAAGTCTCACTTCCCCCCGGTCAAAAGGGCCATCTGAAAAAAGTGTAAAATCCAGAAAGGCAGGACAGGCCATGGAGAACTGGGAGCCTTGTTATGCTGATGGGCGGGATGTAAATTGCCAACAGACACTCGGGAGAAGTGTATGGTGTTTCCTGAAACATGTAAAAAACAAAGCAACAGAGCCTAGGGCACTTCCACTTATGGTCCTATAGCTTAGGGAAATTAAAATCAAAAAGACACAGCCACCCCAAAGTTTGGGACGCCTCTGTTTACAAGAACCTCGTTTACCGTACAAGTTCAATATCACAGAAAGTGAAAAATGGATAAAGAACTTGTGGTACTTACGTACAATGCAGTATCACTCAGCAATGAAATCTATGTCATCAGGCCCGTAGCAGCATAATGAGTGGATTCAGGTACGATGATTCTCACTGAAATAAGTCACACAGAAGAAGAAACATCATAAGATATCACTAATACACGGAATGTAAACTTGGCTACACAGGAACTGAATTCCAAAACAGAACAGGGTCTCAAATTTAGAAAACCAACTTATGCTTGCTTAAGGAGAAAGGTGAGTTGGGGTGCTGCATAAAACCAGAGATTGAAATGAGCACAGATAAAGTTCCTTAAGCCAAATATGGACTAGACAAGAGCTACTCCTTGCTCAACGAAATGGACTCAACACCCCATATTAAACGCCTAAGAATGTACCTGACTAGTAAGTATCTTAAAACCTATGGATTGCTATGTCTCCAAAAGAGAATCAAGCGTGTGTACAGGGGCATAAACGCAGCAGTGATAGGATTGGAGAGGTTCGGTGAGCAAATGAAGACCCTTTGAAGTCATATTGCATGGTACCCATTCCACGGGTCTCAACTCTCCAGGTTTAAGGTATTCTTCCTTCAGCTAAAACATGCATGTGGAACCCAGAGTATGATCAACCATGTGAACGGGAGACGTGTTCAAATATGTCTCAGTTTTCCTCCCCTGGTACTCGGGTGCAACATTCCAGACGCTTTACTAACACTCTCCCCACTTGGAGAGTCAGCGCCTTTAACCTCCTGTTTGGCCCAGTTTGCAATTTCTGCGGAAGATGAACAGGAATAGGGAACACCAATGAGAGACTAGCTGGAGGTGTCTGGACGGGCAAATTTAACTCTCATTTCCCACCAGGAAGAGGAAATAACCAAAGGCTCAGCGTGCCGTGCCGGAACAAGATTAGGGCCTGAAGCCATCCTGCGGTGTTGCGGCCAGGTCACAAGAAAGCGAGTTGAAGAAAGGAGCTCAGGGGCACTGTAATTCACAAACCTGCAGAGTTACAAATGACAGCTATCGTCCAAAAATATACTGAAGTAAGGCTGCCAAGAGGACTCGAAAGCGGGGCAGAATTGCAGGAAACCGATTTCAGGAGGTAGACTGGAATTGCATTGAAAGCATAGGAAAAGAGGCAGAACGTCCACAATGATGCACTTGGCCAAAAAGGGCGTATGCGTTTTTTCCTGAATATATTCAGGAAAAAACGCATACGCCCTTTTTGGCCAACCAAGCAAGCTTGCAAAGGAAATCTGCACTACAATGAAGTCTCACTTCCCCCCGGTCAAAAGGGCCATCTGAAAAAAGTGTAAAATCCAGAAAGGCAGGACAGGCCATGGAGAACTGGGAGCCTTGTTATGCTGATGGGCGGGATGTAAATTGCCAACAGACACTCGGGAGAAGTGTATGGTGTTTCCTGAAACATCTAAAAAACAAAGCAACAGAGCCTAGGGCACTTCCACTTATGGTCCTATAGCTTAGGGAAATTAAAATCAAAAAGACACAGCCACCCCAAAGTTTGGGACGCCTCTGTTTACAAGAACCTCGTTTACCGTACAAGTTCAATATCACAGAAAGTGAAAAATGGATAAAGAACTTGTGGTACTTACGTACAATGCAGTATCACTCAGCAATGAAATCTATGTCATCAGGCCCGTAGCAGCATAATGAGTGGATTCAGGTACGATGATTCTCACTGAAATAAGTCACACAGAAGAAGAAACATCATAAGATATCACTAATACACGGAATGTAAACTTGGCTACACAGGAACTGAATTCCAAAACAGAACAGGGTCTCAAATTTAGAAAACCAACTTATGCTTGCTTAAGGAGAAAGGTGAGTTGGGGTGCTGCATAAAACCAGAGATTGAAATGAGCACAGATAAAGTTCCTTAAGCCAAATATGGACTAGACAAGAGCTACTCCTTGCTCAACGAAATGGACTCAACACCCCATATTAAACGCCTAAGAATGTACCTGACTAGTAAGTATCTTAAAACCTATGGATTGCTATGTCTCCAAAAGAGAATCAAGCGTGTGTACAGGGGCATAAACGCAGCAGTGATAGGATTGGAGAGGTTCGGTGAGCAAATGAAGACCCTTTGAAGTCATATTGCATGGTACCCATTCCACGGGTCTCAACTCTCCAGGTTTAAGGTATTCTTCCTTCAGCTAAAACATGCATGTGGAACCCAGAGTATGATCAACCATGTGAACGGGAGACGTGTTCAAATATGTCTCAGTTTTCCTCCCCTGGTACTCGGGTGCAACATTCCAGACGCTTTACTAACACTCTCCCCACTTGGAGAGTCAGCGCCTTTAACCTCCTGTTTGGCCCAGTTTGCAATTTCTGCGGAAGATGAACAGGAATAGGGAACACCAATGAGAGACTAGCTGGAGGTGTCTGGACGGGCAAATTTAACTCTCATTTCCCACCAGGAAGAGGAAATAACCAAAGGCTCAGCGTGCCGTGCCGGAACAAGATTAGGGCCTGAAGCCATCCTGCGGTGTTGCGGCCAGGTCACAAGAAAGCGAGTTGAAGAAAGGAGCTCAGGGGCACTGTAATTCACAAACCTGCAGAGTTATAAATGACAGCTATCGTCCAAAAATATACTGAAGTAAGGCTGCCAAGAGGACTCGAAAGCGGGGCAGAATTGCAGGAAACCGATTTCAGGAGGTAGACTGGAATTGCATTGAAAGCATAGGAAAAGAGGCAGAACGTCCACAATGATGCACTTGGCCAAAAAGGGCGTATGCGTTTTTTCCTGAATATATTCAGGAAAAAACGCATACGCCCTTTTTGGCCAACCAAGCAAGCTTGCAAAGGAAATCTGCACTACAATGTAGTCTCACTTCCCCCCGGTCAAAAGGGCCATCTGAAAAAAGTGTAAAATCCAGAAAGGCAGGACAGGCCATGGAGAACTGGGAGCCTTGTTATGCTGATGGGCGGGATGTAAATTGCCAACAGACACTCGGGAGAAGTGTATGGTGTTTCCTGAAACATCTAAAAAACAAAGCAACAGAGCCTAGGGCACTTCCACTTATGGTCCTATAGCTTAGGGAAATTAAAATCAAAAAGACACAGCCACCCCAAAGTTTGGGACGCCTCTGTTTACAAGAACCTCGTTTACCGTACAAGTTCAATATCACAGAAAGTGAAAAATGGATAAAGAACTTGTGGTACTTACGTACAATGCAGTATCACTCAGCAATGAAATCTATGTCATCAGGCCCATAGCAGCATAATGAGTGGATTCAGGTACGATGATTCTCACTGAAATAAGTCACACAGAAAAAGAAACATCATAAGATATCACTAATACACGGAATGTAAACTTGGCTACACAGGAACTGAATTCCAAAACAGAACAGGGTCTCAAATTTAGAAAACCAACTTATGCTTGCTTAAGGGGAAAGGTGAGTTGGGGTGCTGCATAAAACCAGAGATTGAAATGAGCACAGATAAAGTTCCTTAAGCCAAATATGGAATAGACAAGAGCTACTCCTTGCTCAACGAAATGGACTCAACACCCCATATTAAACGCCTAAGAATGTACCTGACTAGTAAGTATCTTAAAACCTATGGATTGCTATGTCTCCAAAAGAGAATCAAGCGTGTGTACAGGGGCATAAACGCAGCAGTGATAGGATTGGAGAGATTTTTTGAGCAAATGAAGACCCTTTGAAGTCATATTGCATGGTACCCATTCCACGGGTCTCAACTCTCCAGGTTTAAGGTATTCTTCCTTCAGATAAAACATGCATGTGGAACCCAGAGTATGATCAACCATGTGAACGGGAGATGTGTTCAAATATGTCTCAGTTTTACTCCTCTGGTACTCGGGTGCAACATTCCAGATGCTTTACTAACACTCTCCCCACTTGGAGAGTCAGCGCCTTTAACCTCCTGTTTGGCCCAGTTTGCAATTTCTGCGGAAGATGAACAGGAATAGGGAGAAACAATGAGAGACTAGCTGGAGGTGTCTGGACGGGCAAATTTAACTCTCATTTCCCACCAGGAAGAGGAAATAACCAAAGGCTCAGCGTGCCGTGCCGGAACCAGATTAGGGCCTGAAGCCATCCTGCGGTGTTGCGGCCAGCTCACAAGAAAGCGAGTTGAACAAAGGAGCTCAGGGGCACTGTAATTCACAAACCTGCAGAGTTATAAATGACAGCTATCGTCCAAAAATATACTGAAGTAAGGCTGCCAAGAGGACTTGAAAGCGGGGCAGAATTGCAGGAAACCGATTTCAGGAGGTAGACTGGAATTGCATTGAAAGCATAGGAAAAGAGGCAGAACGTCCACAATGATGCACTTGGCCAAAGAGGGCGTATGCGTTTTTTCCTGAATATATTCAGGAAAAAACGCATACGCCCTTTTTGGCCAACCAAGCAAGCTTGCAAAGGAAATCTGCACTACAATGAAGTCTCACTTCCCCCCGGTCAAAAGGGCCATCTGAAAAAAGTGTAAAATCCAGAAAGGCAGGACAGGCCATGGAGAACTGGGAGCCTTGTTATGCTGATGGGCGGGATGTAAATTGCCAACAGACACTCGGGAGAAGTGTATGGTGTTTCCTGAAACATCTAAAAAACAAAGCAACAGAGCCTAGGGCACTTCCACTTATGGTCCTATAGCTTAGGGAAATTAAAATCAAAAAGACACAGCCACCCCAAAGTTTGGGACGCCTCTGTTTACAAGAACCTCGTTTACAGTACAAGTTCAACATCGCAGAAAGTGAAAAATGGATAAAGAACATGTGGTATTTACTTACAAAGCAATATCACTCAGCAATGAAATCTATGTCATCAGGCCCTTAGCAGCACAATGAGTGGATTCAGGTATGATGATTCTAACTGAAATAAGTCACACAGAAAAAGAAACATCATAAGATATCAGTAATACACGGAATGTAAACTTGGCTACACATGAACTGAATTACAGAACAGAACAGGGTCTCAAATTTAGAAAACCAACTTATGCTTGCTTAAGGGGAAAGGTGAGTTGGGGTGCTGCATAAAACCAGAGATTGAAATGAGCACAGATAAAGTTCCTTAAGCCAAATATGGAATAGACAAGACCTACTCCTTGCTCAACGAAATGGACTGAACACCGCATATTAAACGCCTAAGAATGTACCTGACTAGTAAGTATCTTAAAACCTATGGATTGCTATGTCTCCGAAAGAGAATCAAGCATGTGTACAGGGGCATAAACGCAGCAGTGATAGGATTGGAGAGGTTCGGTGTACAAATGAAGACCCTTTGAAGTCATATTGCATGGTACCCATTCCACGGGTCTCAACTCTCCAGGTTTAAGGTATTCTTCCTTCAGCTAAAACATGCATGTGGAACCCAGAGTATGATCAACCGTGTGAACGGGAGACGTGTTCAAATATGTCTCAGTTTTCCTCCCCTGGTACTCGGGTGCAACATTCCAGACGCTTTACTAACACTCTCCCCACTTGGAGAGTCAGCGCCTTTAACCTCCTGTTTGTCCCAGATTGCAATTTCTGCGGAAAATGAACAGGAATAGGGAGAACCAATGAGAGACTAGCTGGAGGTGTCTGGACGGGCAAATTTAACTCTCATTTCCCACCAGGAAGAGGAAATTACCAAAGGCTCAGCGTGCCGTGCCGGAACCAGATTAGGGCCTGAAGCCATCCTGCGGTGTTGCGGCCAGCTCAAAAGAAAGCGAGTTGAAGAAAGGAGCTCAGGGACACTGTAATTCACAAACCTGCAGAGTTATAAATGACAGCTATCGTCCAAAAATATACTGAAGTAAGGCTGCCAAGAGGACTTGAAAGCGGGGCAGAATTGCAGGAAACCGATTTCAGGAGGTAGACTGGAATTGCATTGAAAGCATAGGAAAAGAGGCAGAACGTCCACAATGATGCACTTGGCCAAAAAGGGCGTATGCGTTTTTTCCTGAATATATTCAGGAAAAAACGCATACGCCCTTTTTGGCCAACCAAGCAAGCTTGCAAAGGAAATCTGCACTACAATGAAGTCTCACTTCCCCCCGGTCAAAAGGGCCATCTGAAAAAAGTGTAAAATCCAGAAAGGCAGGACAGGCCATGGAGAACTGGGAGCCTTCTTATGCTGATGGGCGGGATGTAAATGGCCAACAGACACTCGGGAGAAGTGTATGGTGTTTCCTGAAACATCTAAAAAACAAAGCAACAGAGCCTAGGGCACTTCCACTTATGGTCCTATAGCTTAGGGAAATTAAAATCAAAAAGACACAGCCACCCCAAAGTTTGGGACGACTCTGTTTACAAGAACCTCGTTTACCGTACAAGTTCAACATCGCAGAAAGTGAAAAATGGATAAAGAAGGTGTGGTATTTACTTACAAAGCAATATCACTCAGCAATGAAATCTATGTCATCAGGCCCTTAGCAGCACAATGAGTGGATTCAGGTATGATGATTCTAACTGAAATAAGTCATACAGAAAAAGAAACATCATAAGATATCAGTAATACACGGAATGTAAACTTGGCTACACAGGAACTGAATTACAGAACAGAACAGGGTCTCAAATTTAGAAAACCAACTTATGCTTGCTTAAGGGGAAAGGTGAGTTGGGGTGCTGCATAAAACCAGAGATTGAAATGAGCACAGATAAAGTTCCTTAAGCCAAATATGGAATAGACAAGAGCTACTCCTTGCTCAACGAAATGGACTGAACACCGCATATTAAACGCCTAAGAATGTACCTGACTAGTAAGTATCTTAAAACCTATGGATTGCTATGTCTCCGAAAGAGAATCAAGCATGTGTACAGGGGCATAAACGCAGCAGTGATAGGATTGGAGAGGTTCGGTGTACAAATGAAGACCCTTTGAAGTCATATTGCATGGTACCCATTCCACGGGTCTCAACTCTCCAGGTTTAAGGTATTCTTCCTTCAGCTAAAACATGCATGTGGAAACCAGAGTATGATCAACCGTGTGAACGGGAGACGTGTTCAAATATGTCTCAGTTTTCCTCCCCTGGTACTCGGGTGCAACATTCCAGACGCTTTACTAACACTCTCCCCACTTGGAGAGTCAGCGCCTTTAACCTCCTGTTTGTCCCAGTTTGCAATTTCTGCGGAAAATGAACAGGAATAGGGAGAACCAATGAGAGACTAGCTGGAGGTGTCTGGACGGGCAAATTTAACTCTCATTTCCCACCAGGAAGAGGAAATTACCAAAGGCTCAGCGTGCCGTGCCGGAACCAGATTAGGGCCTGAAGCCATCCTGCGGTGTTGCGGCCAGCTCAAAAGAAAGCGAGTTGAAGAAAGGAGCTCAGGGACACTGTAATTCACAAACCTGCAGAGTTATAAATGACAGCTATCGTCCAAAAATATACTGAAGTAAGGCTGCCAAGAGGACTTGAAAGCGGGGCAGAATTGCAGGAAACCGATTTCAGGAGGTAGACTGGAATTGCATTGAAAGCATAGGAAAAGAGGCAGAACATCCACAATGATGCACTTGGCCAAAAAGGGCGTATGCGTTTTTTCCTGAATATATTCAGGAAAAAACGCATACGCCCTTTTTGGCCAACCAAGCAAGCTTGCAAAGGAAATCTGCACTACAATGAAGTCTCACTTCCCCCCGGTCAAAAGGGCCATCTGAAAAAAGTGTAAAATCCAGAAAGGCAGGACAGGCCATGGAGAACTGGGAGCCTTGTTATGCTGATGGGCGGGATGTAAATTGCCAACAGACACTCGGGAGAAGTGTATGGTGTTTCCTGAAACATCTAAAAAACAAAGCAACAGAGCCTAGGGCACTTCCACTTATGGTCCTATAGCTTAGGGAAATTAAAATCAAAAAGACACAGCCACCCCAAAGTTTGGGACGCCTCTGTTTACAAGAACCTCGTTTACCGTACAAGTTCAACATCGCAGAAAGTGAAAAATGGATAAAGAAGGTGTGGTATTTACTTACAAAGCAATATCACTCAGCAATGAAATCTATGTCATCAGGCCCTTAGCAGCACAATGAGTGGATTCAGGTATGATGATTCTAACTGAAATAAGTCACACAGAAAAAGAAACATCATAAGATATCAGTAATACACGGAATGTAAACTTGGCTACACATGAACTGAATTACAGAACAGAACAGGGTCTCAAATTTAGAAAACCAACTTATGCTTGCTTAAGGGGAAAGGTGAGTTGGGGTGCTGCATAAAACCAGAGATTGAAATGAGCACAGATAAAGTTCCTTAAGCCAAATATGGAATAGACAAGAGCTACTCCTTGCTCAACGAAATGGACTGAACACCGCATATTAAACGCCTAAGAATGTACCTGACTAGTAAGTATCTTAAAACCTATGGATTGCTATGTCTCCGAAAGAGAATCAAGCATGTGTACAGGGGCATAAACGCAGCAGTGATAGGATTGGAGAGTTTCGGTGAACAAATGAACACCTTTTGAAGTCATATTGCATGGTACCCATTCTACGGGTCTCAACTCTCCAGGTTTAAGGTATTCTTCCTTCAGCTAAAACATGCACGTGGAACCCAGAGTATGATCAACCATGTGAACGGGAGACGTGTTCAAATATGTCTCAGTTTTCGTACCCTGGTACTCGGGTGTAACATTCCAGACGCTTTACTAACACTCTCCCCACTTGGAAAGTCAGCGCCTTTAACCTCCTGTTTGGCCCAGTTTGCAATTTCTGCGGAAGATGAACAGGAATAGCGAGAACCAATGAGAGACTAGCTGGAGGTGTCTGGACGGGCAAATTTAACTCTCATTTCCCACCAGGAAGAGGAAATAACCAAAGGCTCAGCGTGCCGTGCCGGAACCAGATTAGGGCCTGAAGCCATCCTGCGGTGTTGCGGCCAGGTCACAAGAAAGCGAGTTGAAGAAAGGAGCTCAGGGGCACTGTAATTCACAAACCTGCAGAGTTATAAATGACAGCTATCGTCCAAAAATATACTGAAGTAAGGCTGCCAAGAGGACTTGAAAGCGGGGCAGAATTGCAGGAAACCGATTTCAGGAGGTAGACTGGAATTGCATTGAAAGCATAGGAAAAGAGGCAGAACGTCCACAATGATGCACTTGGCCAAAAAGGGCGTATGCGTTTTTTCCTGAATATATTCAGGAAAAAACGCATACGCCCTTTTTGGCCAACCAAGCAAGCTTGCAAAGGAAATCTGCACTACAATGAAGTCTCACTTCCCCCCGGTCAAAAGGGCCATCTGAAAAAAGTGTAAAATCCAGAAAGGCAGGACAGGCCATGGAGAACTGGGAGCCTTGTTATGCTGATGGGCGGGATGTAAATTGCCAACAGACACTCGGGAGAAGTGTATGGTGTTTCCTGAAACATCTATACAACAAAGCAACAGAGCCTAGGGCACTTCCACTTATGGTCCTATAGCTTAGGGAAATTAAAATCAAAAAGACACAGCCACCCCAAAGTTTGGGACGCCTCTGTTTACAAGAACCTCGTTTACCGTACCAGTTCAATATCACAGAAAGTGAAAAATGGATAAAGAACTTGTGGTACTTACATACAATGCAGTATCACTCAGCAATGAAATCTATGTCATCAGGCCCGTAGCAGCATAATGAGTGGATTCAGGTACGATGATTCTCACTGAAATAAGTCACACAGAAAAAGAAACATCATAAGATATCACTAATACACGGAATGTAAACTTGGCTACACAGGAACTGAATTCCAAAACAGAACAGGGTCTCAAATTTAGAAAACCAACTTATGCTTGCTTAAGGGGAAAGGTGAGTTGGGGTGCTGCATAAAACCAGAGATTGAAATGAGCACAGATAAAGTTCCTTAAGCCAAATATGGAATAGACAAGAGCTACTCCTTGCTCAACGAAATGGACTCAACACCCCATATTAAACGCCTAAGAATGTACCTGACTAGTAAGTATCTTAAAACCTATGGATTGCTATGTCTCCAAAAGAGAATCAAGCGTGTGTACAGGGGCATAAACGCAGCAGTGATAGGATTGGAGAGGTTCGGTGAGCAAATGAAGACCCTTTGAAGTCATATTGCATGGTACCCATTCCACGGGTCTCAACTCTCCAGGTTTAAGGTATTCTTCCTTCAGATAAAACATGCATGTGGAACCCAGAGTATGATCAACCATGTGAACGGGAGATGTGTTCAAATATGTGTCAGTTTTACTCCTCTGGTACTCGGGTGCAACATTCCAGATGCTTTACTAACACTCTCCCCACTTGGAGAGTCAGCGCCTTTAACCTCCTGTTTGGCCCAGTTTGCAATTTCTGCGGAAGATGAACAGGAATAGGGAGAAACAATGAGAGACTAGCTGGAGGTGTCTGGACGGGCAAATTTAACTCTCATTTCCCACCAGGAAGAGGAAATAACCAAAGGCTCAGCGTGCCGGTCCGGAACCAGATTAGGGCCTGAAGCCATCCTGCGGTGTTGCGGCCAGCTCAAAAGAAAGCGAGTTGAAGAAAGGAGCTCAGGGGCACTGTAATTCACAAACCTGCAGAGTTATAAATGACAGCTATCGTCCAAAAATATACTGAAGTAAGGCTGCCAAGAGGACTTGAAAGCGGGGCAGAATTGCAGGAAACCGATTTCAGGAGGTAGACTGGAATTGCATTGAAAGCATAGGAAAAGAGGCAGAACGTCCACAATGATGCACTTGGCCAAAAAGGGCGTATGCGTTTTTTCCTGAATATATTCAGGAAAAAACGCATACGCCCTTTTTGGCCAACCAAGCAAGCTTGCAAAGGAAATCTGCACTACAATGAAGTCTCACTTCCCCCCGGTCAAAAGGGCCATCTGAAAAAAGTGTAAAATCCAGAAAGGCAGGACAGGCCATGGAGAACTGGGAGCCTTGTTATGCTGATGGGCGGGATGTAAATTGCCAACAGACACTCGGGAGAAGTGTATGGTGTTTCCTGAAACATCTAAAAAACAAAGCAACAGAGCCTAGGGCACTTCCACTTATGGTCCTATAGCTTAGGGAAATTAAAATCAAAAAGACACAGCCACCCCAAAGTTTGGGACGCCTCTATTTACAAGAACCTCGTTTACAGTACAAGTTCAACATCGCAGAAAGTGAAAAATGGATAAAGAAGGTGTGGTATTTACTTACAAAGCAATATCACTCAGCAATGAAATCTATGTCATCAGGCCCTTAGCAGCACAATGAGTGGATTCAGGTATGATGATTCTAACTGAAATAAGTCACACAGAAAAAGAAACATCATAAGATATCAGTAATACACGGAATGTAAACTTGGCTACACAGGAACTGAATTACAGAACAGAACAGGGTCTCAAATTTAGAAAACCAACTTATGCTTGCTTAAGGGGAAAGGTGAGTTGGGGTGCTGCATAAAACCAGAGATTGAAACGAGCACAGATAAAGTTCCTTAAGCCAAATATGGAATACACAAGAGCTACTCCTTGCTCAACGAAATGGACTCAACAACGCATATTAAACGCCTAAGAATGTACCTGACTAGTAAGTATCTTAAAACCTATGGATTGCTATGTCTCCGAAAGAGAATCAAGCATGTGTACAGGGGCATAAACGAAGCAGTGATAGGATTGGAGAGGTTCGGTGAGCAAATGAAGACCCTTTGAAGTCATATTGCATGGTACCCATTCCACGGGTTTCAACTACCCAGGTTTCAGGTATTCTTCCTTCAGCTAAAACATGTATGTGGAACCTAGAGTATGATCAACCATGTGATCGGGAGACGTGTTCAAATATGTCTCAGTTTTCGTACCCTGGTACTCGGGTGCAACATTCCAGACGCTTTACTAACACTCTCCCGACTTGGAGAGTCCGTCCCTTTAATCTCCTGTTTGGCCTAGTTTGCAATTTCTGCGGAAGATGAACAGGAATAGCGAGAACCAATGAGAGACTAGCTGGAGGTGTCTGGACGGGCAAATTTAACTCTCATTTCCCACCAGGAAGAGGAATTAACCAAAGGCTCAGCGTGCCGTGCCGGAACCAGATTAGGGCCTGAAGCCATCCTGCGGTGTTGCGGCCAGCTCAAAAGAAAGCGAGTTGAAGAAAGGAGCTCAGGGGCACTGTAATTCACAAACCTGCAGAGTTATAAATGACAGCTATCGTCCAAAAATATACTGAAGTAAGGCTGCCAAGAGGACTTGAAAGCGGGGCAGAATTGCAGGAAACCGATTTCAGGAGGTAGACTGGAATTGCATTGAAAGCATAGGAAAAGAGGCAGAACGTCCACAATGATGCACTTGGCCAAAAAGGGCGTATGCGTTTTTTCCTGAATATATTCAGGAAAAAACGCATACGCCCTTTTTGGCCAACCAAGCAAGCTTGCAAAGGAAATCTGCACTACAATGAAGTCTCACTTCCCCCGGTCAAAAGGGCCATCTGAAAAAAGTATAAAATCCAGAAAGGCAGGACAGGCCATGGAGAACTGGGAGCCTTCTTATGCTGATGGGCGGGATGTAAATTGCCAACAGACACTCGGGAGAAGTGTATGGTGTATCCTGAAACATGTAAAAAACAAAGCAACAGAGCCTAGGGCACTTCCACTTATGGTCCTATAGCTTAGGGAAATTAAAATCAAAAAGACACAGCCACCCCAAAGTTTGGGACGCCTCTGTTTACAAGAACCTCGTTTACCGTACAAGTTCAATATCACAGAAAGTGAAAAATGGATAAAGAACTTGTGGTACTTACGTACAATGCAGTATCACTCAGGAATGAAATCTATGTCATCAGGCCCGTAGCAGCATAATGAGTGGATTCAGGTACGATGATTCTCACTGAAATAAGTCACACAGAACAAGAAACATCATAAGATATCACTAATACACGGAATGTAAACTTGGCTACACAGGAACTGAATTCCAAAACAGAACAGGGTCTCAAATTTAGAAAACCAACTTATGCTTGCTTAAGGGGAAAGGTGAGTTGGGGTGCTGCATAAAACCAGAGATTGAAATGAGCACAGATAAATTTCCTTAAGCCAAATATGGAATAGACAAGAGCTACTCCTTGCTCAACGAAATGGACTCAACACCGCATATTAAACGCCTAAGAATGTACCTGACTAGTAAGTATCTTAAAACCTATGGATTGCTATGTCTCCAAAAGAGAATCAAGCGTGTGTACAGGGGCATAAACGCAGCAGTGATAGGATTGGAGAGGTTCGGTGAACAAATGAAGACCCTTTGAAGTCATATTGCATGGTACCCATTCCACGGGTCTCAACTCTCCAGGTTTAAGGTATTCTTCCTTCAGCTAAAACATGCATGTGGAACCCAGAGTATGATCAACCATGTGAACGGGAGACGTGTTCAAATATGTCTCAGTTTTCCTCCCCTGGTACTCGGGTGCAACATTCCAGACGCTTTACTAACACTCTCCCCACTTGGAGAGTCAGCGCCTTTAACTTCCTGTTTGGCCCAGTTTGCAATTTCTGCGGAAGATGAACAGGAATAGGGAACACCAATGAGAGACTAGCTGGAGGTGTCTGGACGGGCAAATTTAACTCTCATTTCCCACCAGGAAGAGGAAATAACCAAAGGCTCAGCGTGCCATGCCGGAACCAGATTAGGGCCTGAAGCCATCCTGCGGTGTTGCGGCCAGCTCAAAAGAAAGCGAGTTGAAGAAAGGAGCTCAGGGGCACTGTAATTCACAAACCTGCAGAGTTATAAATGACAGCTATCGTCCAAAAATATACTGAAGTAAGGCTGCCAAGAGGACTTGAAAGCGGGGCAGAATTGCAGGAAACCGATTTCAGGAGGTAGACTGGAATTGCATTGAAAGCATAGGAAAAGAGGCAGAACGTCCACAATGATGCACTTGGCCAAAAAGGGCGTATGCGTTTTTTCCTGAATATATTCAGGAAAAAACGCATACGCCCTTTTTGGCCAACCAAGCAAGCTTGCAAAGGAAATCTGCACTACAATGAAGTCTCACTTCCCCCCGGTCAAAAGGGCCATCTGAAAAAAGTGTAAAATCCAGAAAGGCAGGACAGGCCATGGAGAACTGGGAGCCTTGTTATGCTGATGGGCGGGATGTAAATTGCCAACAGCCACTTGGGAGAAGTGTATGGTTGTTCCTGAAACATCTAAAAAACAAAGCAACAGAGCCTAGGGCACTTCCACTTATGGTCCTATAGTTTAGGGAAATTAAAATCAAAAAGACACAGCCACCCCAAAGTTTGGGACGCCTCTGTTTACAAGAACCTCGTTTACAGTACAAGTTCAACATCGCAGAAAGTGAAAAATGGATAAAGAACATGTGGTATTTACTTACAAAGCAATATCACTCAGCAATGAAATCTATGTCATCAGGCCCTTAGCAGCACAATGAGTGGATTCAGGTATGATGATTCTAACTGAAATAAGTCACACAGAAAAAGAAACATCATAAGATATCAGTAATACACGGAATGTAAACTTGGCTACACAGGAACTGAATTACAGAACAGAACAGGGTCTCAAATTTAGAAAACCAACTTATGCTTGCTTAAGGGGAAAGGTGAGTTGGGGTGCTGCATAAAACCAGAGATTGAAATGAGCACAGATAAAGTTCCTTAAGCCAAATATGGAATAGACAACAGCTACTCCTTGCTCAACGAAATGGACTCAACACCGCATATTAAACGCCTAAGAATGTACCTGACTAGTAAGTATCTTAAAACCTATGGATTGCTATGTCTCCAAAAGAGAATCAAGCATGTGTACAGGGGCATAAACGCAGCAGTGATAGGATTGGAGAGGTTCGGTGAACAAATGAAGACCCTTTGAAGTCATATTGCATGGTACCCATTCCACGGGTCTCAACTCTCCAGGTTTAAGGTATTCTTCCTTCAGCTAAAACATGCATGTGGAACCCAGAGTATGATCAACCGTGTGAACGGGAGACGTGTTCAAATATGTCTCAGTTTTCCTCCCCTGGTACTCGGGTGCAACATTCCACACGCTTTACTAACACTCTCCCCACTTGGAGAGTCAGCGCCTTTAACGTCCTGTTTGTCCCAGTTTGCAATTTCTGCGGAAAATGAACAGGAATAGGAAGAACCAATGAGAGACTAGCTGGAGGTGTCTGGACGGGCAAATTTAACTCTCATTTCCCACCAGGAAGAGGAAATTACCAAAGGCTCAGCGTGCCGTGCCGGAACCAGATTAGGGCCTGAAGCCATCCTGCGGTGTTGCGGCCAGGTCACAAGAAAGCCAGTTGAAGAAAGGAGCTCAGGGGCACTGTAATTCACAAACCTGCAGAGTTATAAATGACAGCTATCATCCAAAAATATACTGAAGTAACGCTGCCAAGAGGACTTGAAAGCGGGGCAGAATTGCAGGAAACCGATTTCAGGAGGTAGACTGGAATTGCATTGAAAGCATAGGAAAAGAGGCAGAACGTCCACAATGATGCACTTGGCCAAAAAGGGCGTATGCGTTTTTTCCTGAATATATTCAGGAAAAAACGCATACGCCCTTTTTCGCCAACCAAGCAAGCTTGCAAAGGAAATCTGCACTACAATGAAGTCTCACTTCCCCCCGGTCAAAAGGGCCATCTGAAAAAAGTGTAAAATCCAGAAAGACAAGACAGGCCATGGAGAACTGGGAGCCTTGTTATGCTGATGGGCGGGATGTAAATTGCCAACAGACACTCGGGAGAAGTGTATGGTGTTTCCTGAAACATCTAAAAAACAAAGCAACAGAGCCTAGGGCACTTCCACTTATGGTCCTATAGCTTAGGGAAATTAAAATCAAAAAGACACAGCCACCCCAAAGTTTGGGACGCCTCTGTTTACAAGAACCTCGTTTACAGTACAAGTTCAACATCGCAGAAAGTGAAAAATGGATAAAGAACATGTGGTATTTACTTACAAAGCAATATCACTCAGCAATGAAATCTATGTCATCAGGCCCTTAGCAGCACAATGAGTGGATTCAGGTATGATGATTCTAACTGAAATAAGTCACACAGAAAAAGAAACATCATAAGATATCAGTAATACACGGAATGTAAACTTGGCTACACAGGAACTGAATTACAGAACAGAACAGGGTCTCAAATTTAGAAAACCAACTTATACTTGCTTAAGGGGAAAGGTGAGTTGGGGTGCTGCATAAAACCAGAGATTGAAACGAGCACAGATAAAGTTCCTTAAGCCAAATATGGAATAGACAACAGCTACTCCTTGCTCAACGAAATGGACTCAACACCGCATATTAAACGCCTAAGAATGTACCTGACTAGTAAGTATCTTAAAACCTATGAATTGCTATGTCTCCGAAAGAGAATTAAGCATGTGTACAGGCGCATAAACGCAGCAGTGATAGGATTGGAGAGTTTCGGTGAACAAATGAAGACCCTTTGAAGTCATATTGCATGGTACCCATTCCACGGGTCTCAACTCTCCAGGTTTAAGGTATTCTTCCTTCAGCTAAAACATGCATGTGGAACCCAGAGTATGATCAACCATGTGAACGGGAGACGTGTTCAAATATGTCTCAGTTTTCGTACCCTGGTACTCGGGTGCAACATTCCAGACGCTTTACTAACACTCTCCCCACTTGGAAAGTCAGCGCCTTTAACCTCCTGTTTGGCCCAGTTTGCAATTTCTGCGGAAGATGAACAGGAATAGCGAGAACCAATGAGAGACTAGCTGGAGGTGTCTGGACGGGCAAATTTAACTCTCATTTCCCACCAGGAAGAGGAAATAACCAAAGGCTCAGCGTGCCGTGCCGGAACCAGATTAGGGCCTGAAGCCATCCTGCGGTGTTGCGGCCAGGTCACAAGAAAGCGAGTTGAAGAAAGGAGCTCAGGGGCACTGTAATTCACAAATCTGCAGAGTTATAAATGACAGCTATCGTCCAAAAATATACTGAAGTAAGGCTGCCAAGAGGACTTGAAAGCGGGGCAGAATTGCAGGAAACCAATTTCAGGAGGTAGACTGGAATTGCATTGAAAGCATAGGAAAAGAGGCAGAACGTCCACAATGATGCACTTGGCCAAAAAGGGCGTATGCGTTTTTTCCTGAATATATTCAGGAAAAAACGCATACGCCCTTTTTGGCCAACCAAGCAAGCTTGCAAAGGAAATCTGCACTACAATGAAGTCTCACTTCCCCCCGGTCAAAAGGGCCATCTGAAAAAAGTGTAAAATCCAGAAAGGCAGGACAGGCCATGGAGAACTGGGAGCCTTGTTATGCTGATGGGCGGGATGTAAATTGCCAACAGACACTCGGGAGAAGTGTATGGTGTTTCCGGAAACATCTAAAAAACAAAGCAACAGAGCCTAGGGCACTTCCACTTATGGTCCTATAGCTTAGGGAAATTAAAATCAAAAAGACACAGCCACCCCAAAGTTTGGGACGCCTCTGTTTACAAGAACCTCGTTTACCGTACAAGTTCAATATCACAGAAAGTGAAAAATGGATAAAGAACTTGTGGTACTTACGTACAATGCAGTATCACTCAGCAATGAAATCTATGTCATCAGGCCCGTAGCAGCATAATGAGTGGATTCAGGTACGATGATTCTCACTGAAATAAGTCACACAGAAAAAGAAACATCATAAGATATCACTAATACACGGAATGTAAACTTGGCTACACAGGAACTGAATTCCAAAACAGAACAGGGTCTCAAATTTAGAAAACCAACTTATGCTTGCTTAAGGGGAAAGGTGAGTTGGGGTGCTGCATAAAACCAGAGATTGAAATGAGCACAGATAAAGTTCCTTAAGCCAAATATGGACTAGACAAGAGCTACTCCTTGCTCAACGAAATGGACTCAACACCCCATATTAAACGCCTAAGAATGTACCTGACTAGTAAGTATCTTAAAACCTATGGATTGCTATGTCTCCAAAAGAGAATCAAGCGTGTGTACAGGGGCATAAACGCAGCAGTGATAGGATTGGAGAGGTTCGGTGAGCAAATGAAGACCCTTTGAAGTCATATTGCATGGTACCCATTCCACGGGTCTCAACTCTCCAGGTTTAAGGTATTCTTCCTTCAGCTAAAACATGCATGTGGAACCCAGAGTATGATCAACCATGTGAACGGGAGACGTGTTCAAATATGTCTCAGTTTTCCTCCCCTGGTACTCGGGTGCAACATTCCAGACGCTTTACTAACACTCTCCCCACTTGGAGACTCAGCGCCTTTAACTTCCTGTTTGGCCCAGTTTGCAATTTCTGCGGAAGATGAACAGGAATAGGGAACACCAATGAGAGACTAGCTGGAGGTGTCTGGACGGGCAAATTTAACTCTCATTTCCCACCAGGAAGAGGAAATAACCAAAGGCTCAGCGTGCCGTGCCGGAACCAGATTAGGGCCTGAAGCCATCCTGCGGTGTTGCGGCCAGGTCACAAGAAAGCCAGTTGAAGAAAGGAGCTCAGGGGCACTGTAATTCACAAACCTGCAGAGTTATAAATGACAGCTATCGTCCAAAAATATACTGAAGTAAGGCTGCCAAGAGGACTTGAAAGCGGGGCAGAATTGCAGGAAACCGATTTCAGGAGGTAGACTGGAATTGCATTGAAAGCATAGGAAAAGAGGCAGAACGTCCACAATGATGCACTTGGCCAAAAAGGGCGTATGCGTTTTTTCCTGAATATATTCAGGAAAAAACGCATACGCCCTTTTTGGCCAACCAAGCAAGCTTGCAAAGGAAATCTGCACTACAATGAAGTCTCACTTCCCCCCGGTCAAAAGGGCCATCTGAAAAAAGTGTAAAATCCAGAAAGGCAGGACAGGCCATGGAGAACTGGGAGCCTTGTTATGCTGATGGACGGGATGTAAATTGCCAACAGACACTCGGGAGAAGTGTATGGTGTTTCCTGAAACATCTAAAAAACAAAGCAACAGAGCCTAGGGCACTTCCACTTATGGTCCTATAGCTTAGGGAAATTAAAATCAAAAAGACACAGCCACCCCAAAGTTTGGGACGCCTCTGTTTACAAGAACCTCGTTTACCGTACAAGTTCAATATCACAGAAAGTGAAAAATGGATAAAGAACTTGTGGTACTTACGTACAATGCAGTATCACTCAGCAATGAAATCTATGTCATCAGGCCCGTAGCAGCATAATGAGTGGATTCAGGTACGATGATTCTCACTGAAATAAGTCACACAGAAAAAGAAACATCATAATATATCACTAATACACGGAATGTAAACTTGGCTACACAGGAACTGAATTCCAAAACAGAACAGGGTCTCAAATTTAGAAAACCAACTTATGCTTGCTTAAGGAGAAAGGTGAGTTGGGGTGCTGCATAAAACCAGAGATTGAAATGAGCACAGATAAAGTTCCTTAAGCCAAATATGGACTAGACAAGAGCTACTCCTTGCTCAACGAAATGGACTCAACACCCCATATTAAACGCCTAAGAATGTACCTGACTAGTAAGTATCTTAAAACCTATGGATTGCTATGTCTCCAAAAGAGAATCAAGCGTGTGTACAGGGGCATAAACGCAGCAGTGATAGGATTGGAGAGGTTCGGTGAGCAAATGAAGACCCTTTGAAGTCATATTGCATGGTACCCATTCCACGGGTCTCAACTCTCCAGGTTTAAGGTATTCTTCCTTCAGCTAAAACATGCATGTGGAACCCAGAGTATGATCAACCATGTGAACGGGAGACGTGTTCAAATATGTCTCAGTTTTCCTCCCCTGGTACTCGGGTGCAACATTCCAAACGCTTTACTAACACTCTCCCCACTTGGAGAGTCAGCGCCTTTAACCTCCTGTTTGGCCCAGTTTGCAATTTCTGCGGAAGATGAACAGGAATAGGGAACACCAATGAGAGACTAGCTGGAGGTGTCTGGACGGGCAAATTTAACTCTCATTTCCCACCAGGAAGAGGAAATAACCAAAGGCTCAGCGTGCCGTGCCGGAACCAGATTAGGGCCTGAAGCCATCCTGCGGTGTTGCGGCCAGCTCACAAGAAAGCGAGTTGAACAAAGGAGCTCAGGGGCACTGTAATTCACAAAACTGCAGAGTTATAAATGACAGCTATCGTCCAAAAATATACTGAAGTAAGGCTGCCAAGAGGACTTGAAAGCGGGGCAGAATTGCAGGAAACCGATTTCAGGAGGTAGACTGGAATTGCATTGAAAGCATACGAAAAGAGGCAGAACGTCCACAATGATGCACTTGGCCAAAAAGGGCGTATGCGTTTTTTCCTGAATATATTCAGGAAAAAACGCATACGCCCTTTTTGGCCAACCAAGCAAGCTTGCAAAGGAAATCTGCACTACAATGAAGTCTCACTTCCCCCCGGTCAAAAGGGCCATCTGAAAAAAGTGTAAAATCCAGAAAGGCAGGACAGGCCATGGAGAACTGGGAGCCTTGTTATGCTGATGGGCGGGATGTAAATTGCCAACAGACACTCGGGAGAAGTGTATGGTGTTTCCTGAAACATCTGAAAAACAAAGCAACAGAGCCTAGGGCACTTCCACTTATGGTCCTATAGCTTAGGGAAATTAAAATCAAAAAGACACAGCCACCCCAAAGTTTGGGACGCCTCTGTTTACAAGAACCTCGTTTACAGTACAAGTTCAACATCGCAGAAAGTGAAAAATGGATAAAGAACATGTGGTATTTACTTACAAAGCAGTATCACTCAGCAATGAAATCTATGTCATCAGGCCCTTAGCAGCACAATGAGTGGATTCAGGTATGATGATTCTAACTGAAATAAGTCACACAGAAAAAGAAACATCATAAGATATCTGTAATACACGGAATGTAAACTTGGCTACACAGGAACTGAATTACAGAACAGAACAGGGTCTCAAATTTAGAAAACCAACTTATGCTTGCTTAAGGGGAAAGGTGAGTTGGGGTGCTGCATAAAACCAGAGATTGAAATGAGCACAGATAAAGTTCCTTAAGCCAAATATGGAATAGACAAGAGCTACTCCTTGCTCAACGAAATGGACTGAACACCGCATATTAAACGCCTAAGAATGTACCTGACTAGTAAGTACCTTAAAACCTATGGATTGCTATGTCTCCGAAAGAGAATCAAGCATGTGTACAGGGGCATAAACGCAGCAGTGATAGGATTGGAGAGGTTCGGTGAACAAATGAAGACCCTTTGAAGTCATATTGCATGGTACCCATTCCACGGGTCTCAACTCTCCAGGTTTAAGGTATTCTTCCTTCAGCTAAAACATGCATGTGGAACCTAGAGTATGATCAACCATGTGATCGGGAGACGTGTTCAAATATGTCTCAGTTTTCGTACCCTGGTACTCGGGTGCAACATTCCAGACGCTTTACTAACACTCTCCCGACTTGGAGAGTCCGTCCCTTTAATCTCCTGTTTGGCCCAGTTTGCAATTTCTGCGGAAGATGAATAGGAATAGCGAGAACCAATGAGAGACTAGCTGGAGGTGTCTGGACGGGCAAATTTAACTCTCATTTCCCACCAGGAAGAGGAATTAACCAAAGGCTCAGCGTGCCGTGCCGGAACCAGATTAGGGCCTGAAGCCATCCTGCGGTGTTGCGGCCAGGTCACAAGAAAGCGAGTTGAAGAAAGGAGCTCAGGGGCACTGTAATTCACAAACCTGCAGAGTTATAAATGACAGCTATCGTCCAAAAATATACTGAAGTAAGGCTGCCAAGAGGACTTGAAAGCGGGGCAGAATTGCAGGAAACCGATTTCAGGAGGTAGACTGGAATTGCATTGAAAGCATAGGAAAAGAGGCAGAACGTCCACAATGATGCACTTGGCCAAAAAGGGCGTATGCGTTTTTTCCTGAATATATTCAGGAAAAAACGCATACGCCCTTTTTGGCCAACCAAGCAAGCTTGCAAAGGAAATCTGCACTACAATGAAGTCTCACTTCCCCCCGGTCAAAAGGGCCATCTGAAAAAAGTATAAAATCCAGAAAGGCAGGACAGGCCATGGAGAACTGGGAGCCTTGTTATGCTGATGGGCGGGATGTAAATTGCCAACAGACACTCGGGAGAAGTGTATGGTGTTTCCTGAAACATCTAAAAAACAAAGCAACAGAGCCTAGGGCACTTCCACTTATGGTCCTATAGCTTAGGGAAATTAAAATCAAAAAGACACAGCCACCCCAAAGTTTGGGACGCCTCTGTTTACAAGAACCTCGTTTACCGTACAAGTTCAATATCACAGAAAGTGAAAAATGGATAAAGAACTTGTGGTACTTACGTACAATGCAGTATCACTCAGCAATCAAATCTATGTCATCAGGCCCATAGCAGCATAATGAGTGGATTCAGGTACGATGATTCTCACTGAAATAAGTCACAAAGAAAAAGAAACATCATAAGATATCACTAATACACGGAATGTAAACTTGGCTACACAGGAACTGAATTCCAGAACAGAACAGGGTCTCAAATTTAGAAAACCAACTTATGCTTGCTTAAGGGGAAAGGTGAGTTGGGGTGCTGCATAAAACCAGAGATTGAAATGAGCACAGATAAAATTCCTTAAGCCAAATATGGAATAGACAAGAGCTACTCCTTGCTCAACGAAATGGACTCAACACCCCATATTAAACGCCTAAGAATGTACCTGACTAGTAAGTATCTTAAAACCTATGGATTGCTATGTCTCCAAAAGAGAATCAAGCGTGTGTACAGGGGCATAAACGCAGCAGTGATAGGATTGGAGAGGTTCGGTGAGCAAATGAAGACCCTTTGAAGTCATATTGCATGGTACCCATTCCACGGGTCTCAACTCTCCAGGTTTAAGGTATTCTTCCTTCAGCTAAAACATGCATGTGGAACCCAGAGTATGATCAACCATGTGAACGGGAGACGTGTTCAAATATGTCTCAGTTTTCCTCCCCTGGTACTCGGGTGCAACATTCCAGACGCTTTACTAACACTCTCCCCACTTGGAGAGTCAGCGCCTTTAACCTCCTGTTTGGCCCAGTTTGCAATTTCTGCGGAAGATGAACAGGAATAGGGAACACCAATGAGAGACTAGCTGGAGGTGTCTGGACGGGCAAATTTAACTCTCATTTCCCACCAGGAAGAGGAAATAACCAAAGGCTCAGCGTGCCGTGCCGGAACCAGATTAGGGCCTGAAGCCATCCTGCGGTGTTGCGGCCAGCTCACAAGAAAGCGAGTTGAAGAAAGGAGCTCAGGGGCACTGTAATTCACAAACCTGCAGAGTTATAAATGACAGCTATCGTCCAAAAATATACTGAAGTAAGGCTGCCAAGAGGACTTGAAAGCGGGGCAGAAATGCAGGAAACCGATTTCAGGAGGTAGACTGGAATTGCATTGAAAGCATACGAAAAGAGGCAGAACGTCCACAATGATGCACTTGGCCAAAAAGGGCGTATGCGTTTTTTCCTGAATATATTCAGGAAAAAACGCATACGCCCTTTTTGGCCAACCAAGCAAGCTTGCAAAGGAAATCTGCACTACAATGAAGTCTCACTTCCCCCCGGTCAAAAGGGCCATCTGAAAAAAGTGTAAAATCCAGAAAGGCAGGACAGGCCATGGAGAACTGGGAGCCTTGTTATGCTGATGGGCGGGATGTAAATTGCCAACAGACACTCGGGAGAAGTGTATGGTGTTTCCTGAAACATCTAAAAAACAAAGCAACAGAGCCTAGGGCACTTCCACTTATGGTCCTATAGCTTAGGGAAATTAAAATCAAAAAGACACAGCCACCCCAAAGTTTGGGACGCCTCTGTTTACAAGAACCTCGTTTACAGTACAAGTTCAACATCGCAGAAAGTGAAAAATGGATAAAGAACATGTGGTATTTACTTACAAAGCAGTATCACTCAGCAATGAAATCTATGTCATCAGGCCCTTAGCAGCACAATGAGTGGATTCAGGTATGATGATTCTAACTGAAATAAGTCACACAGAAAAAGAAACATCATAAGATATCTGTAATACACGGAATGTAAACTTGGCTACACAGGAACTGAATTACAGAACAGAACAGGGTCTCAAATTTAGAAAACCAACTTATGCTTGCTTAAGGGGAAAGGTGAGTTGGGGTGCTGCATAAAACCAGAGATTGAAATGAGCACAGATAAAGTTCCTTAAGCCAAATATGGAATAGACAAGAGCTACTCCTTGCTCAACGAAATGGACTCAACACCGCATATTAAACGCCTAAGAATGTACCTGACTAGTAAGTACCTTAAAACCTATGGATTGCTATGTCTCCGAAAGAGAATCAAGCATGTGTACAGGGGCATAAACGCAGCAGTGATAGGATTGGAGAGTTTCGGTGAACAAATGAAGACCCTTTGAAGTCATATTGCATGGTACCCATTCCACGGGTCTCAACTCTCCAGGTTTAAGGTATTCTTCCTTCAGCTAAAACATGCATGTGGAACCCAGAGTATGATCAACCGTGTGAACGGGAGACGTGTTCAAATATGTCTCAGTTTTCCTCCCCTGGTACTCGGGTGCAACATTCCAGATGCTTTACTAACACTCTCCCCACTTGGAGAGTCAGTGCCTTTAACCTCCTGTTTGGCCCAGTTTGCAATTTCTGCGGAAGATGAACAGGAATAGCGAGATCCAATGAGAGACTAGCTGGAGGTGTCTGGACGGGCAAATTTAACTCTCATTTCCCACCAGGAAGAGGAATTAACCAAAGGCTCAGCGTGCCGTGAAGGAATCAGATTAGGGCCTGAAGCCATCCTGCGGTGTTGCGGCCAGCTCACAAGAAAGCGAGTTGAAGAAAGGAGCTCAGGGGCACTGTAATTCACAAACCTGCAGAGTTATAAATGACAGCTATCTTCCAAAAATATACTGAAGTAAGGCTGCCAAGAGGACTTGAAAGCGGGGCAGAATTGCAGGAAACCGATTTCAGGAGGTAGACTGGAATTGCATTGAAAGCATAGGAAAAGAGGCAGAACGTCCACAATGATGCACTTGGCCAAAAAGGGCGTATGCGTTTTTTCCTGAATATATTCAGGAAAAAACGCATACGCCCTTTTTGGCCAACCAAGCAAGCTTGCAAAGGAAATCTGCACTACAATGAAGTCTCACTTCCCCCCGGTCAAAAGGGCCATCTGAAAAAAGTGTAAAATCCAGAAAGGCAGGACAGGCCATGGAGAACTGGGAGCCTTGTTATGCTGATGGGCGGGATGTAAATTGCCAACAGACACTCGGGAGAAGTGTATGGTGTTTCCTGAAACATGTAAAAAACAAAGCAACAGAGCCTAGGGCACTTCCACTTATGGTCCTATAGCTTAGGGAAATTAAAATCAAAAAGACACAGCCACCCCAAAGTTTGGGACGCCTCTGTTTACAAGAACCTCGTTTACCGTACAAGTTCAATATCACAGAAAGTGAAAAATGGATAAAGAACTTGTGGTACTTACGTACAATGCAGTATCACTCAGCAATCAAATCTATGTCATCAGGCCCATAGCAGCATAATGAGTGGATTCAGGTACGATGATTCTCACTGAAATAAGTCACAAAGAAAAAGAAACATCATAAGATATCACTAATACACGGAATGTAAACTTGGCTACACAGGAACTGAATTCCAGAACAGAACAGGGTCTCAAATTTAGAAAACCAACTTATGCTTGCTTAAGGGGAAAGGTGAGTTGGGGTGCTGCATAAAACCAGAGATTGAAATGAGCACAGATAAAATTCCTTAAGCCAAATATGGAATAGACAAGAGCTACTCCTTGCTCAACGAAATGGACTCAACACCCCATATTAAACGCCTAAGAATGTACCTGACTAGTAAGTATCTTAAAACCTATGGATTGCTATGTCTCCAAAAGAGAATCAAGCGTGTGTACAGGGGCATAAACGCAGCAGTGATAGGATTGGAGAGGTTCGGTGAGCAAATGAAGACCCTTTGAAGTCATATTGCATGGTACCCATTCCACGGGTCTCAACTCTCCAGGTTTAAGGTATTCTTCCTTCAGCTAAAACATGCATGTGGAACCCAGAGTATGATCAACCATGTGAACGGGAGACGTGTTCAAATATGTCTCAGTTTTCCTCCCCTGGTACTCGGGTGCAACATTCCAGACACTTTACTAACACTCTCCCCACTTGGAGAGTCAGCGCCTTTAACCTCCTGTTTGGCCCAGTTTGCAATTTCTGCGGAAGATGAACAGGAATAGGGAACACCAATGAGAGACTAGCTGGAGGTGTCTGGACGGGCAAATTTAACTCTCATTTCCCACCAGGAAGAGGAAATAACCAAAGGCTCAGCGTGCCGTGCCGGAACCAGATTAGGGCCTGAAGCCATCCTGCGGTGTTGCGGCCAGCTCACAAGAAAGCGAGTTGAAGAAAGGAGCTCAGGGGCACTGTAATTCACAAACCTGCAGAGTTATAAATGACAGCTATCGTCCAAAAATATACTGAAGTAAGGCTGCCAAGAGGACTTGAAAGCGGGGCAGAAATGCAGGAAACCGATTTCAGGAGGTAGACTGGAATTGCATTGAAAGCATACGAAAAGAGGCAGAACGTCCACAATGATGCACTTGGCCAAAAAGGGCGTATGCGTTTTTTCCTGAATATATTCAGGAAAAAACGCATACGCCCTTTTTGGCCAACCAAGCAAGCTTGCAAAGGAAATCTGCACTACAATGAAGTCTCACTTCCCCCCGGTCAAAAGGGCCATCTGAAAAAAGTGTAAAATCCAGAAAGGCAGGACAGGCCATGGAGAACTGGGAGCCTTGTTATGCTGATGGGCGGGATGTAAATTGCCAACAGACACTCGGGAGAAGTGTATGGTGTTTCCGGAAACATCTAAAAAACAAAGCAACAGAGCCTAGGGCACTTCCACTTATGGTCCTATAGCTTAGGGAAATTAAAATCAAAAAGACACAGCCACCCCAAAGTTTGGGACGCCTCTGTTTACAAGAACCTCGTTTACCGTACAAGTTCAACATCGCAGAAAGTGAAAAATGGATAAAGAACATGTGGTATTTACTTACAAAGCAGTATCACTCAGCAATGAAATCTATGTCATCAGGCCCTTAGCAGCACAATGAGTGGATTCAGGTATGATGATTCTAACTGAAATAAGTCACACAGAAAAAGAAACATCATAAGATATCTGTAATACACGGAATGTAAACTTGGCTACACAGGAACTGAATTACAGAACAGAACAGGGTCTCAAATTTAGAAAACCAACTTATGCTTGCTTAAGGGGAAAGGTGAGTTGGGGTGCTGCATAAAACCAGAGATTGAAATGAGCACAGATAAAGTTCCTTAAGCCAAATATGGAATAGACAAGAGCTACTCCTTGCTCAACGAAATGGACTCAACACCGCATATTAAACGCCTAAGAATGTACCTGACTAGTAAGTACCTTAAAACCTATGGATTGCTATGTCTCCGAAAGAGAATCAAGCATGTGTACAGGGGCATAAACGCAGCAGTGATAGGATTGGAGAGTTTCGGTGAACAAATGAAGACCCTTTGAAGTCATATTGCATGGTACCCATTCCACGGGTCTCAACTCTCCAGGTTTAAGGTATTCTTCCTTCAGCTAAAACATGCATGTGGAACCCAGAGTATGATCAACCGTGTGAACGGGAGACGTGTTCAAATATGTCTCAGTTTTCCTCCCCTGGTACTCGGGTGCAACATTCCAGATGCTTTACTAACACTCTCCCCACTTGGAGAGTCAGTGCCTTTAACCTCCTGTTTGGCCCAGTTTGCAATTTCTGCGGAAGATGAACAGGAATAGCGAGATCCAATGAGAGACTAGCTGGAGGTGTCTGGACGGGCAAATTTAACTCTCATTTCCCACCAGGAAGAGGAATTAACCAAAGGCTCAGCGTGCCGTGAAGGAATCAGATTAGGGCCTGAAGCCATCCTGCGGTGTTGCGGCCAGCTCACAAGAAAGCGAGTTGAAGAAAGGAGCTCAGGGGCACTGTAATTCACAAACCTGCAGAGTTATAAATGACAGCTATCTTCCAAAAATATACTGAAGTAAGGCTGCCAAGAGGACTTGAAAGCGGGGCAGAATTGCAGGAAACCGATTTCAGGAGGTAGACTGGAATTGCATTGAAAGCATAGGAAAAGAGGCAGAACGTCCACAATGATGCACTTGGCCAAAAAGGGCGTATGCGTTTTTTCCTGAATATATTCAGGAAAAAACGCATACGCCCTTTTTGGCCAACCAAGCAAGCTTGCAAAGGAAATCTGCACTACAATGAAGTCTCACTTCCCCCCGGTCAAAAGGGCCATCTGAAAAAAGTGTAAAATCCAGAAAGGCAGGACAGGCCATGGAGAACTGGGAGCCTTGTTATGCTGATGGGCGGGATGTAAATTGCCAACAGACACTCGGGAGAAGTGTATGGTGTTTCCTGAAACATGTAAAAAACAAAGCAACAGAGCCTAGGGCACTTCCACTTATGGTCCTATAGCTTAGGGAAATTAAAATCAAAAAGACACAGCCACCCCAAAGTTTGGGACGCCTCTGTTTACAAGAACCTCGTTTACCGTACAAGTTCAATATCACAGAAAGTGAAAAATGGATAAAGAACTTGTGGTACTTACGTACAATGCAGTATCACTCAGCAATGAAATCTATGTCATCAGGCCCGTAGCAGCATAATGAGTGGATTCAGGTACGATGATTCTCACTGAAATAAGTCACACAGAAGAAGAAACATCATAAGATATCACTAATACACGGAATGTAAACTTGGCTACACAGGAACTGAATTCCAAAACAGAACAGGGTCTCAAATTTAGAAAACCAACTTATGCTTGCTTAAGGAGAAAGGTGAGTTGGGGTGCTGCATAAAACCAGAGATTGAAATGAGCACAGATAAAGTTCCTTAAGCCAAATATGGACTAGACAAGAGCTACTCCTTGCTCAACGAAATGGACTCAACACCCCATATTAAACGCCTAAGAATGTACCTGACTAGTAAGTATCTTAAAACCTATGGATTGCTATGTCTCCAAAAGAGAATCAAGCGTGTGTACAGGGGCATAAACGCAGCAGTGATAGGATTGGAGAGGTTCGGTGAGCAAATGAAGACCCTTTGAAGTCATATTGCATGGTACCCATTCCACGGGTCTCAACTCTCCAGGTTTAAGGTATTCTTCCTTCAGCTAAAACATGCATGTGGAACCCAGAGTATGATCAACCATGTGAACGGGAGACGTGTTCAAATATGTCTCAGTTTTCCTCCCCTGGTACTCGGGTGCAACATTCCAGACGCTTTACTAACACTCTCCCCACTTGGAGAGTCAGCGCCTTTAACCTCCTGTTTGGCCCAGTTTGCAATTTCTGCGGAAGATGAACAGGAATAGGGAACACCAATGAGAGACTAGCTGGAGGTGTCTGGACGGGCAAATTTAACTCTCATTTCCCACCAGGAAGAGGAAATAACCAAAGGCTCAGCGTGCCGTGCCGGAACAAGATTAGGGCCTGAAGCCATCCTGCGGTGTTGCGGCCAGGTCACAAGAAAGCGAGTTGAAGAAAGGAGCTCAGGGGCACTGTAATTCACAAACCTGCAGAGTTACAAATGACAGCTATCGTCCAAAAATATACTGAAGTAAGGCTGCCAAGAGGACTCGAAAGCGGGGCAGAATTGCAGGAAACCGATTTCAGGAGGTAGACTGGAATTGCATTGAAAGCATAGGAAAAGAGGCAGAACGTCCACAATGATGCACTTGGCCAAAAAGGGCGTATGCGTTTTTTCCTGAATATATTCAGGAAAAAACGCATACGCCCTTTTTGGCCAACCAAGCAAGCTTGCAAAGGAAATCTGCACTACAATGAAGTCTCACTTCCCCCCGGTCAAAAGGGCCATCTGAAAAAAGTGTAAAATCCAGAAAGGCAGGACAGGCCATGGAGAACTGGGAGCCTTGTTATGCTGATGGGCGGGATGTAAATTGCCAACAGACACTCGGGAGAAGTGTATGGTGTTTCCTGAAACATCTAAAAAACAAAGCAACAGAGCCTAGGGCACTTCCACTTATGGTCCTATAGCTTAGGGAAATTAAAATCAAAAAGACACAGCCACCCCAAAGTTTGGGACGCCTCTGTTTACAAGAACCTCGTTTACCGTACAAGTTCAATATCACAGAAAGTGAAAAATGGATAAAGAACTTGTGGTACTTACGTACAATGCAGTATCACTCAGCAATGAAATCTATGTCATCAGGCCCGTAGCAGCATAATGAGTGGATTCAGGTACGATGATTCTCACTGAAATAAGTCACACAGAAGAAGAAACATCATAAGATATCACTAATACACGGAATGTAAACTTGGCTACACAGGAACTGAATTCCAAAACAGAACAGGGTCTCAAATTTAGAAAACCAACTTATGCTTGCTTAAGGAGAAAGGTGAGTTGGGGTGCTGCATAAAACCAGAGATTGAAATGAGCACAGATAAAGTTCCTTAAGCCAAATATGGACTAGACAAGAGCTACTCCTTGCTCAACGAAATGGACTCAACACCCCATATTAAACGCCTAAGAATGTACCTGACTAGTAAGTATCTTAAAACCTATGGATTGCTATGTCTCCAAAAGAGAATCAAGCGTGTGTACAGGGGCATAAACGCAGCAGTGATAGGATTGGAGAGGTTCGGTGAGCAAATGAAGACCCTTTGAAGTCATATTGCATGGTACCCATTCCACGGGTCTCAACTCTCCAGGTTTAAGGTATTCTTCCTTCAGCTAAAACATGCATGTGGAACCCAGAGTATGATCAACCATGTGAACGGGAGACGTGTTCAAATATGTCTCAGTTTTCCTCCCCTGGTACTCGGGTGCAACATTCCAGACGCTTTACTAACACTCTCCCCACTTGGAGAGTCAGCGCCTTTAACCTCCTGTTTGGCCCAGTTTGCAATTTCTGCGGAAGATGAACAGGAATAGGGAACACCAATGAGAGACTAGCTGGAGGTGTCTGGACGGGCAAATTTAACTCTCATTTCCCACCAGGAAGAGGAAATAACCAAAGGCTCAGCGTGCCGTGCCGGAACAAGATTAGGGCCTGAAGCCATCCTGCGGTGTTGCGGCCAGGTCACAAGAAAGCGAGTTGAAGAAAGGAGCTCAGGGGCACTGTAATTCACAAACCTGCAGAGTTATAAATGACAGCTATCGTCCAAAAATATACTGAAGTAAGGCTGCCAAGAGGACTCGAAAGCGGGGCAGAATTGCAGGAAACCGATTTCAGGAGGTAGACTGGAATTGCATTGAAAGCATAGGAAAAGAGGCAGAACGTCCACAATGATGCACTTGGCCAAAAAGGGCGTATGCGTTTTTTCCTGAATATATTCAGGAAAAAACGCATACGCCCTTTTTGGCCAACCAAGCAAGCTTGCAAAGGAAATCTGCACTACAATGTAGTCTCACTTCCCCCCGGTCAAAAGGGCCATCTGAAAAAAGTGTAAAATCCAGAAAGGCAGGACAGGCCATGGAGAACTGGGAGCCTTGTTATGCTGATGGGCGGGATGTAAATTGCCAACAGACACTCGGGAGAAGTGTATGGTGTTTCCTGAAACATCTAAAAAACAAAGCAACAGAGCCTAGGGCACTTCCACTTATGGTCCTATAGCTTAGGGAAATTAAAATCAAAAAGACACAGCCACCCCAAAGTTTGGGACGCCTCTGTTTACAAGAACCTCGTTTACCGTACAAGTTCAATATCACAGAAAGTGAAAAATGGATAAAGAACTTGTGGTACTTACGTACAATGCAGTATCACTCAGCAATGAAATCTATGTCATCAGGCCCATAGCAGCATAATGAGTGGATTCAGGTACGATGATTCTCACTGAAATAAGTCACACAGAAAAAGAAACATCATAAGATATCACTAATACACGGAATGTAAACTTGGCTACACAGGAACTGAATTCCAAAACAGAACAGGGTCTCAAATTTAGAAAACCAACTTATGCTTGCTTAAGGGGAAAGGTGAGTTGGGGTGCTGCATAAAACCAGAGATTGAAATGAGCACAGATAAAGTTCCTTAAGCCAAATATGGAATAGACAAGAGCTACTCCTTGCTCAACGAAATGGACTCAACACCCCATATTAAACGCCTAAGAATGTACCTGACTAGTAAGTATCTTAAAACCTATGGATTGCTATGTCTCCAAAAGAGAATCAAGCGTGTGTACAGGGGCATAAACGCAGCAGTGATAGGATTGGAGAGATTTTTTGAGCAAATGAAGACCCTTTGAAGTCATATTGCATGGTACCCATTCCACGGGTCTCAACTCTCCAGGTTTAAGGTATTCTTCCTTCAGATAAAACATGCATGTGGAACCCAGAGTATGATCAACCATGTGAACGGGAGATGTGTTCAAATATGTCTCAGTTTTACTCCTCTGGTACTCGGGTGCAACATTCCAGATGCTTTACTAACACTCTCCCCACTTGGAGAGTCAGCGCCTTTAACCTCCTGTTTGGCCCAGTTTGCAATTTCTGCGGAAGATGAACAGGAATAGGGAGAAACAATGAGAGACTAGCTGGAGGTGTCTGGACGGGCAAATTTAACTCTCATTTCCCACCAGGAAGAGGAAATAACCAAAGGCTCAGCGTGCCGTGCCGGAACCAGATTAGGGCCTGAAGCCATCCTGCGGTGTTGCGGCCAGCTCACAAGAAAGCGAGTTGAACAAAGGAGCTCAGGGGCACTGTAATTCACAAACCTGCAGAGTTATAAATGACAGCTATCGTCCAAAAATATACTGAAGTAAGGCTGCCAAGAGGACTTGAAAGCGGGGCAGAATTGCAGGAAACCGATTTCAGGAGGTAGACTGGAATTGCATTGAAAGCATAGGAAAAGAGGCAGAACGTCCACAATGATGCACTTGGCCAAAAAGGGCGTATGCGTTTTTTCCTGAATATATTCAGGAAAAAACGCATACGCCCTTTTTGGCCAACCAAGCAAGCTTGCAAAGGAAATCTGCACTACAATGAAGTCTCACTTCCCCCCGGTCAAAAGGGCCATCTGAAAAAAGTGTAAAATCCAGAAAGGCAGGACAGGCCATGGAGAACTGGGAGCCTTGTTATGCTGATGGGCGGGATGTAAATTGCCAACAGACACTCGGGAGAAGTGTATGGTGTTTCCTGAAACATCTAAAAAACAAAGCAACAGAGCCTAGGGCACTTCCACTTATGGTCCTATAGCTTAGGGAAATTAAAATCAAAAAGACACAGCCACCCCAAAGTTTGGGACGCCTCTGTTTACAAGAACCTCGTTTACAGTACAAGTTCAACATCGCAGAAAGTGAAAAATGGATAAAGAACATGTGGTATTTACTTACAAAGCAATATCACTCAGCAATGAAATCTATGTCATCAGGCCCTTAGCAGCACAATGAGTGGATTCAGGTATGATGATTCTAACTGAAATAAGTCACACAGAAAAAGAAACATCATAAGATATCAGTAATACACGGAATGTAAACTTGGCTACACATGAACTGAATTACAGAACAGAACAGGGTCTCAAATTTAGAAAACCAACTTATGCTTGCTTAAGGGGAAAGGTGAGTTGGGGTGCTGCATAAAACCAGAGATTGAAATGAGCACAGATAAAGTTCCTTAAGCCAAATATGGAATAGACAAGAGCTACTCCTTGCTCAACGAAATGGACTGAACACCGCATATTAAACGCCTAAGAATGTACCTGACTAGTAAGTATCTTAAAACCTATGGATTGCTATGTCTCCGAAAGAGAATCAAGCATGTGTACAGGGGCATAAACGCAGCAGTGATAGGATTGGAGAGGTTCGGTGTACAAATGAAGACCCTTTGAAGTCATATTGCATGGTACCCATTCCACGGGTCTCAACTCTCCAGGTTTAAGGTATTCTTCCTTCAGCTAAAACATGCATGTGGAACCCAGAGTATGATCAACCGTGTGAACGGGAGACGTGTTCAAATATGTCTCAGTTTTCCTCCCCTGGTACTCGGGTGCAACATTCCAGACGCTTTACTAACACTCTCCCCACTTGGAGAGTCAGCGCCTTTAACCTCCTGTTTGTCCCAGATTGCAATTTCTGCGGAAAATGAACAGGAATAGGGAGAACCAATGAGAGACTAGCTGGAGGTGTCTGGACGGGCAAATTTAACTCTCATTTCCCACCAGGAAGAGGAAATTACCAAAGGCTCAGCGTGCCGTGCCGGAACCAGATTAGGGCCTGAAGCCATCCTGCGGTGTTGCGGCCAGCTCAAAAGAAAGCGAGTTGAAGAAAGGAGCTCAGGGACACTGTAATTCACAAACCTGCAGAGTTATAAATGACAGCTATCGTCCAAAAATATACTGAAGTAAGGCTGCCAAGAGGACTTGAAAGCGGGGCAGAATTGCAGGAAACCGATTTCAGGAGGTAGACTGGAATTGCATTGAAAGCATAGGAAAAGAGGCAGAACGTCCACAATGATGCACTTGGCCAAAAAGGGCGTATGCGTTTTTTCCTGAATATATTCAGGAAAAAACGCATACGCCCTTTTTGGCCAACCAAGCAAGCTTGCAAAGGAAATCTGCACTACAATGAAGTCTCACTTCCCCCCGGTCAAAAGGGCCATCTGAAAAAAGTGTAAAATCCAGAAAGGCAGGACAGGCCATGGAGAACTGGGAGCCTTCTTATGCTGATGGGCGGGATGTAAATGGCCAACAGACACTCGGGAGAAGTGTATGGTGTTTCCTGAAACATCTAAAAAACAAAGCAACAGAGCCTAGGGCACTTCCACTTATGGTCCTATAGCTTAGGGAAATTAAAATCAAAAAGACACAGCCACCCCAAAGTTTGGGACGCCTCTGTTTACAAGAACCTCGTTTACCGTACAAGTTCAACATCGCAGAAAGTGAAAAATGGATAAAGAAGGTGTGGTATTTACTTACAAAGCAATATCACTCAGCAATGAAATCTATGTCATCAGGCCCTTAGCAGCACAATGAGTGGATTCAGGTATGATGATTCTAACTGAAATAAGTCATACAGAAAAAGAAACATCATAAGATATCAGTAATACACGGAATGTAAACTTGGCTACACAGGAACTGAATTACAGAACAGAACAGGGTCTCAAATTTAGAAAACCAACTTATGCTTGCTTAAGGGGAAAGGTGAGTTGGGGTGCTGCATAAAACCAGAGATTGAAATGAGCACAGATAAAGTTCCTTAAGCCAAATATGGAATAGACAAGAGCTACTCCTTGCTCAACGAAATGGACTGAACACCGCATATTAAACGCCTAAGAATGTACCTGACTAGTAAGTATCTTAAAACCTATGGATTGCTATGTCTCCGAAAGAGAATCAAGCATGTGTACAGGGGCATAAACGCAGCAGTGATAGGATTGGAGAGGTTCGGTGTACAAATGAAGACCCTTTGAAGTCATATTGCATGGTACCCATTCCACGGGTCTCAACTCTCCAGGTTTAAGGTATTCTTCCTTCAGCTAAAACATGCATGTGGAAACCAGAGTATGATCAACCGTGTGAACGGGAGACGTGTTCAAATATGTCTCAGTTTTCCTCCCCTGGTACTCGGGTGCAACATTCCAGACGCTTTACTAACACTCTCCCGACTTGGAGAGTCCGTCCCTTTAATCTCCTGTTTGGCCTAGTTTGCAATTTCTGCGGAAGATGAACAGGAATAGCGAGAACCAATGAGAGACTAGCTGGAGGTGTCTGGACGGGCAAATTTAACTCTCATTTCCCACCAGGAAGAGGAATTAACCAAAGGCTCAGCGTGCCGTGCCGGAACCAGATTAGGGCCTGAAGCCATCCTGCGGTGTTGCGGCCAGCTCAAAAGAAAGCGAGTTGAAGAAAGGAGCTCAGGGGCACTGTAATTCACAAACCTGCAGAGTTATAAATGACAGCTATCGTCCAAAAATATACTGAAGTAAGGCTGCCAAGAGGACTTGAAAGCGGGGCAGAATTGCAGGAAACCGATTTCAGGAGGTAGACTGGAATTGCATTGAAAGCATAGGAAAAGAGGCAGAACGTCCACAATGATGCACTTGGCCAAAAAGGGCGTATGCGTTTTTTCCTGAATATATTCAGGAAAAAACGCATACGCCCTTTTTGGCCAACCAAGCAAGCTTGCAAAGGAAATCTGCACTACAATGAAGTCTCACTTCCCCCGGTCAAAAGGGCCATCTGAAAAAAGTATAAAATCCAGAAAGGCAGGACAGGCCATGGAGAACTGGGAGCCTTCTTATGCTGATGGGCGGGATGTAAATTGCCAACAGACACTCGGGAGAAGTGTATGGTGTATCCTGAAACATCTAAAAAACAAAGCAACAGAGCCTAGGGCACTTCCACTTATGGTCCTATAGCTTAGGGAAATTAAAATCAAAAAGACACAGCCACCCCAAAGTTTGGGACGCCTCTGTTTACAAGAACCTCGTTTACCGTACAAGTTCAATATCACAGAAAGTGAAAAATGGATAAAGAACTTGTGGTACTTACGTACAATGCAGTATCACTCAGGAATGAAATCTATGTCATCAGGCCCGTAGCAGCATAATGAGTGGATTCAGGTACGATGATTCTCACTGAAATAAGTCACACAGAACAAGAAACATCATAAGATATCACTAATACACGGAATGTAAACTTGGCTACACAGGAACTGAATTCCAAAACAGAACAGGGTCTCAAATTTAGAAAACCAACTTATGCTTGCTTAAGGGGAAAGGTGAGTTGGGGTGCTGCATAAAACCAGAGATTGAAATGAGCACAGATAAATTTCCTTAAGCCAAATATGGAATAGACAAGAGCTACTCCTTGCTCAACGAAATGGACTCAACACCGCATATTAAACGCCTAAGAATGTACCTGACTAGTAAGTATCTTAAAACCTATGGATTGCTATGTCTCCAAAAGAGAATCAAGCGTGTGTACAGGGGCATAAACGCAGCAGTGATAGGATTGGAGAGGTTCGGTGAACAAATGAAGACCCTTTGAAGTCATATTGCATGGTACCCATTCCACGGGTCTCAACTCTCCAGGTTTAAGGTATTCTTCCTTCAGCTAAAACATGCATGTGGAACCCAGAGTATGATCAACCATGTGAACGGGAGACGTGTTCAAATATGTCTCAGTTTTCCTCCCCTGGTACTCGGGTGCAACATTCCAGACGCTTTACTAACACTCTCCCCACTTGGAGAGTCAGCGCCTTTAACTTCCTGTTTGGCCCAGTTTGCAATTTCTGCGGAAGATGAACAGGAATAGGGAACACCAATGAGAGACTAGCTGGAGGTGTCTGGACGGGCAAATTTAACTCTCATTTCCCACCAGGAAGAGGAAATAACCAAAGGCTCAGCGTGCCGTGCCGGAACCAGATTAGGGCCTGAAGCCATCCTGCGGTGTTGCGGCCAGCTCACAAGAAAGCGAGTTGAACAAAGGAGCTCAGGGGCACTGTAATTCACAAAACTGCAGAGTTATAAATGACAGCTATCGTCCAAAAATATACTGAAGTAAGGCTGCCAAGAGGACTTGAAAGCGGGGCAGAATTGCAGGAAACCGATTTCAGGAGGTAGACTGGAATTGCATTGAAAGCATACGAAAAGAGGCAGAACGTCCACAATGATGCACTTGGCCAAAAAGGGCGTATGCGTTTTTTCCTGAATATATTCAGGAAAAAACGCATACGCCCTTTTTGGCCAACCAAGCAAGCTTGCAAAGGAAATCTGCACTACAATGAAGTCTCACTTCCCCCCGGTCAAAAGGGCCATCTGAAAAAAGTGTAAAATCCAGAAAGGCAGGACAGGCCATGGAGAACTGGGAGCCTTGTTATGCTGATGGGCGGGATGTAAATTGCCAACAGACACTCGGGAGAAGTGTATGGTGTTTCCTGAAACATCTGAAAAACAAAGCAACAGAGCCTAGGGCACTTCCACTTATGGTCCTATAGCTTAGGGAAATTAAAATCAAAAAGACACAGCCACCCCAAAGTTTGGGACGCCTCTGTTTACAAGAACCTCGTTTACAGTACAAGTTCAACATCGCAGAAAGTGAAAAATGGATAAAGAACATGTGGTATTTACTTACAAAGCAGTATCACTCAGCAATGAAATCTATGTCATCAGGCCCTTAGCAGCACAATGAGTGGATTCAGGTATGATGATTCTAACTGAAATAAGTCACACAGAAAAAGAAACATCATAAGATATCTGTAATACACGGAATGTAAACTTGGCTACACAGGAACTGAATTACAGAACAGAACAGGGTCTCAAATTTAGAAAACCAACTTATGCTTGCTTAAGGGGAAAGGTGAGTTGGGGTGCTGCATAAAACCAGAGATTGAAATGAGCACAGATAAAGTTCCTTAAGCCAAATATGGAATAGACAAGAGCTACTCCTTGCTCAACGAAATGGACTGAACACCGCATATTAAACGCCTAAGAATGTACCTGACTAGTAAGTACCTTAAAACCTATGGATTGCTATGTCTCCGAAAGAGAATCAAGCATGTGTACAGGGGCATAAACGCAGCAGTGATAGGATTGGAGAGGTTCGGTGAACAAATGAAGACCCTTTGAAGTCATATTGCATGGTACCCATTCCACGGGTCTCAACTCTCCAGGTTTAAGGTATTCTTCCTTCAGCTAAAACATGCATGTGGAACCTAGAGTATGATCAACCATGTGATCGGGAGACGTGTTCAAATATGTCTCAGTTTTCGTACCCTGGTACTCGGGTGCAACATTCCAGACGCTTTACTAACACTCTCCCGACTTGGAGAGTCCGTCCCTTTAATCTCCTGTTTGGCCCAGTTTGCAATTTCTGCGGAAGATGAATAGGAATAGCGAGAACCAATGAGAGACTAGCTGGAGGTGTCTGGACGGGCAAATTTAACTCTCATTTCCCACCAGGAAGAGGAATTAACCAAAGGCTCAGCGTGCCGTGCCGGAACCAGATTAGGGCCTGAAGCCATCCTGCGGTGTTGCGGCCAGGTCACAAGAAAGCGAGTTGAAGAAAGGAGCTCAGGGGCACTGTAATTCACAAACCTGCAGAGTTATAAATGACAGCTATCGTCCAAAAATATACTGAAGTAAGGCTGCCAAGAGGACTTGAAAGCGGGGCAGAATTGCAGGAAACCGATTTCAGGAGGTAGACTGGAATTGCATTGAAAGCATAGGAAAAGAGGCAGAACGTCCACAATGATGCACTTGGCCAAAAAGGGCGTATGCGTTTTTTCCTGAATATATTCAGGAAAAAACGCATACGCCCTTTTTGGCCAACCAAGCAAGCTTGCAAAGGAAATCTGCACTACAATGAAGTCTCACTTCCCCCCGGTCAAAAGGGCCATCTGAAAAAAGTATAAAATCCAGAAAGGCAGGACAGGCCATGGAGAACTGGGAGCCTTCTTATGCTGATGGGCGGGATGTAAATTGCCAACAGACACTCGGGAGAAGTGTATGGTGTTTCCTGAAACATCTAAAAAACAAAGCAACAGAGCCTAGGGCACTTCCACTTATGGTCCTATAGCTTAGGGAAATTAAAATCAAAAAGACACAGCCACCCCAAAGTTTGGGACGCCTCTGTTTACAAGAACCTCGTTTACCGTACAAGTTCAATATCACAGAAAGTGAAAAATGGATAAAGAACTTGTGGTACTTACGTACAATGCAGTATCACTCAGCAATGAAATCTATGTCATCAGGCCCGTAGCAGCATAATGAGTGGATTCAGGTACGATGATTCTCACTGAAATAAGTCACACAGAAAAAGAAACATCATAAGATATCACTAATACACGGAATGTAAACTTGGCTACACAGGAACTGAATTCCAAAACAGAACAGGGTCTCAAATTTAGAAAACCAACTTATGCTTGCTTAAGGGGAAAGGTGAGTTGGGGTGCTGCATAAAACCAGAGATTGAAATGACCACAGATAAAGTTCCTTAAGCCAAATATGGAATAGACAAGAGCTACTCCTTGCTCAACGAAATGGACTCAACACCGCATATTAAACGCCTAAGAATGTACCTGACTAGTAAGTATCTTAAAACCTATGGATTGCTATGTCTCCAAAAGAGAATCAAGCGTGTGTACAGGGGCATAAACGCAGCAGTGATAGGATTGGAGAGGTTCGGTGAACAAATGAAGACCCTTTGAAGTCATATTGCATGGTACCCATTCCACGGGTCTCAACTCTCCAGGTTTAAGGTATTCTTCCTTCAGCTAAAACATGCATGTGGAACCCAGAGTATGATCAACCATGTGAACGGGAGACGTGTTCAAATATGTCTCAGTTTTCCTCCCCTGGTACTCGGGTGCAACATTCCAGACGCTTTACTAACACTCTCCCCACTTGGAGAGTCAGCGCCTTTAACTTCCTGTTTGGCCCAGTTTGCAATTTCTGCGGAAGATGAACAGGAATAGGGAACACCAATGAGAGACTAGCTGGAGGTGTCTGGACGGGCAAATTTAACTCTCATTTCCCACCAGGAAGAGGAAATAACCAAAGGCTCAGCGTGCCGTGCCGGAACCAGATTAGGGCCTGAAGCCATCCTGCGGTGTTGCGGCCAGCTCAAAAGAAAGCGAGTTGAAGAAAGGAGCTCAGGGGCACTGTAATTCACAAACCTGCAGAGTTATAAATGACAGCTATCGTCCAAAAATATACTGAAGTAAGGCTGCCAAGAGGACTTGAAAGCGGGGCAGAATTGCAGGAAACCGATTTCAGGAGGTAGACTGGAATTGCATTGAAAGCATAGGAAAAGAGGCAGAACGTCCACAATGATGCACTTGGCCAAAAAGGGCGTATGCGTTTTTTCCTGAATATATTCAGGAAAAAACGCATACGCCCTTTTTGGCCAACCAAGCAAGCTTGCAAAGGAAATCTGCACTACAATGAAGTCTCACTTCCCCCCGGTCAAAAGGGCCATCTGAAAAAAGTGTAAAATCCAGAAAGGCAGGACAGGCCATGGAGAACTGGGAGCCTTGTTATGCTGATGGGCGGGATGTAAATTGCCAACAGCCACTTGGGAGAAGTGTATGGTGTTTCCTGAAACATCTAAAAAACAAAGCAACAGAGCCTAGGGCACTTCCACTTATGGTCCTATAGTTTAGGGAAATTAAAATCAAAATGACACAGCCACCGCAAAGTTTGGGACGCCTCTGTTTACAAGAACCTCGTTTACAGTACAAGTTCAACATCGCAGAAAGTGAAAAATGGATAAAGAACATGTGGTATTTACTTACAAAGCAATATCACTCAGCAATGAAATCTATGTCATCAGGCCCTTAGCAGCACAATGAGTGGATTCAGGTATGATGATTCTAACTGAAATAAGTCACACAGAAAAAGAAACATCATAAGATATCAGTAATACACGGAATGTAAACTTGGCTACACAGGAACTGAATTACAGAACAGAACAGGGTCTCAAATTTAGAAAACCAACTTATGCTTGCTTAAGGGGAAAGGTGAGTTGGGGTGCTGCATAAAACCAGAGATTGAAATGAGCACAGATAAAGTTCCTTAAGCCAAATATGGAATAGACAAGAGCTACTCCTTGCTCAACGAAATGGAGTGAACACCGCATATTAAACGCCTAAGAATGTACCTGACTAGTAAGTATCTTAAAACCTATGGATTGCTATGTCTCCAAAAGAGAATCAAGCATGTGTACAGGGGCATAAACGCAGCAGTGATAGGATTGGAGAGGTTCGGTGAACAAATGAAGACCCTTTGAAGTCATATTGCATGGTACCCATTCCACGGGTCTCAACTCTCCAGGTTTAAGGTATTCTTCCTTCAGCTAAAACATGCATGTGGAACCCAGAGTATGATCAACCGTGTGAACGGGAGACGTGTTCAAATATGTCTCAGTTTTCCTCCCCTGGTACTCGGGTGCAACATTCCAGACGCTTTACTAACACTCTCCCCACTTGGAGAGTCAGCGCCTTTAACGTCCTGTTTGTCCCAGTTTGCAATTTCTGCGGAAAATGAACAGGAATAGGAAGAACCAATGAGAGACTAGCTGGAGGTGTCTGGACGGGCAAATTTAACTCTCATTTCCCACCAGGAAGAGGAAATTACCAAAGGCTCAGCGTGCCGTGCCGGAACCAGATTAGGGCCTGAAGCCATCCTGCGGTGTTGCGGCCAGGTCACAAGAAAGCCAGTTGAAGAAAGGAGCTCAGGGGCACTGTAATTCACAAACCTGCAGAGTTATAAATGACAGCTATCATCCAAAAATATACTGAAGTAACGCTGCCAAGAGGACTTGAAAGTGGGGCAGAATTGCAGGAAACCGATTTCAGGAGGTAGACTGGAATTGCATTGAAAGCATAGGAAAAGAGGCAGAACGTCCACAATGATGCACTTGGCCAAAAAGGGCGTATGCGTTTTTTCCTGAATATATTCAGGAAAAAACGCATACGCCCTTTTTGGCCAACCAAGCAAGCTTGCAAAGGAAATCTGCACTACAATGAAGTCTCACTTCCCCCCGGTCAAAAGGGCCATCTGAAAAAAGTGTAAAATCCAGAAAGGCAAGACAGGCCATGGAGAACTGGGAGCCTTGTTATGCTGATGGGCGGGATGTAAATTGCCAACAGACACTCGGGAGAAGTGTATGGTGTTTCCTGAAACATCTAAAAAACAAAGCAACAGAGCCTAGGGCACTTCCACTTATGGTCCTATAGCTTAGGGAAATTAAAATCAAAAAGACACAGCCACCCCAAAGTTTGGGACGCCTCTGTTTACAAGAACCTCGTTTACAGTACAAGTTCAACATCGCAGAAAGTGAAAAATGGATAAAGAACATGTGGTATTTAGTTACAAAGCAATATCACTCAGCAATGAAATCTATGTCATCAGGCCCATAGCAGCATAATGAGTGGATTCAGGTACGATGATTCTAACTGAAATAAGTCACACAGAAAAAGAAACATCATAAGATATCAGTAATACACGGAATGTAAACTTGGCTACACAGGAACTGAATTACAGAACAGAACAGGGTCTCAAATTTAGAAAACCAACTTATGCTTGCTTAAGGGGAAAGGTGAGTTGGGGTGCTGCATAAAACCAGAGATTGAAACGAGCACAGATAAAGTTCCTTAAGCCAAATATGGAATAGACAAGAGCTATTCCTTGCTCAACGAAATGGACTCAACACCCCATATTAAACGCCTAAGAATGTACCTGACTAGTAAGTATCTTAAAACCTATGGATTGCTATGTCTCCAAAAGAGAATCAAGCGTGTGTACAGGGGCATAAACGCAGCAGTGATAGGATTGGAGAGGTTCGGTGAGCAAATGAAGACCCTTGAAGTCATATTGCATGGTACCCATTCCACGGGTCTCAACTCTCCAGGTTTAAGGTATTCTTCCTTCAGCTAAAACATGCATGTGGAACCCAGAGTATGATCAACCATGTGAACGGGAGACGTGTTCAAATATGTCTCAGTTTTCCTCCCCTGGTACTCGGGTGCAACATTCCAGACGCTTTACTAACACTCTCCCCACTTGGAGAGTCAGCGCCTTTAACTTCCTCTTTGGCCCAGTTTGCAATTTCTGCGGAAGATGAACTGGAATAGGGAACACCAATGAGAGACTAGCTGGAGGTGTCTGGACGGGCAAATTTAACTCTCATTTCCCACCAGGAAGAGGAAATAACCAAAGGCTCAGCGTGCCATGCCGGAACCAGATTAGGGCCTGAAGCCATCCTGCGGTGTTGCGGCCAGCTCAAAAGAAAGCGAGTTGAAGAAAGGAGCTCAGGGGCACTGTAATTCACAAACCTGCAGAGTTATAAATGACAGCTATCGTCCAAAAATATACTGAAGTAAGGCTGCCAAGAGGACTTGAAAGCGGGGCAGAATTGCAGGAAACCGATTTCAGGAGGTAGACTGGAATTGCTTTGAAAGCATAGGAAAAGAGGCAGAACGTCCACAATGATGCACTTGGCCAAAAAGGGCGTATGCGTTTTTTCCTGAATATATTCAGGAAAAAACGTATACGCCCTTTTTGGCCAACCAAGCAAGCTTGCAAAGGAAATCTGCACTACAATGAAGTCTCACTTCTCCCCGGTCAAAAGGGCCATCTGAAAAAAGTGTAAAATCCAGAAAGGCAGGACAGGCCATGGAGAAGTGGGAGCCTTGTTATGCTGATGGGAGGGATGTAAATTGCCAACAGACACTCCAGAGAAGTGTATGGTGTTTCCTGAAACATCTAAAAAACAAAGCAACAGAGCCTAGGGCACTTCCACTTATGGTCCTATAGCTTAGGGAAATTAAAATCAAAAAGACACAGCCACCCCAAAGTTTGGGAGGCCTCTGTTTACAAGAACCACGTTTACCGTACAAGTTCAACATCGCAGAAAGTGAAAAATGGATAAAGAAGGTGTGGTATTTACTTACAAAGCAATATCACTCAGCAATGAAATCTATCTCATCAGGCCCTTAGCAGCACAATGAGTGGATTCAGGTATGATGATTCTAACTGAAATAAGTCACACAGAAAAAGAAACATCATAAGATATCAGTAATACACGGAATGTAAACTTGGCTACACAGGAACTGAATTACAGAACAGAACAGGGTCTCAAATTTAGAAAACCAACTTATACTTGCTTAAGGGGAAAGGTGAGTTGGGGTGCTGCATAAAACCAGAGATTGAAACGAGCACAGATAAAGTTCCTTAAGCCAAATATGGAATAGACAACAGCTACTCCTTGCTCAACGAAATGGACTCAACACCGCATATTAAACGCCTAAGAATGTACCTGACTAGTAAGTATCTTAAAACCTATGAATTGCTATGTTTCCGAAAGAGAATTAAGCATGTGTACAGGCGCATAAACGCAGCAGTGATAGGATTGGAGAGTTTCGGTGAACAAATGAAGACCCTTTGAAGTCATATTGCATGGTACCCATTCCACGGGTCTCAACTCTCCAGGTTTAAGGTATTCTTCCTTCAGCTAAAACATGCATGTGGAACCCAGAGTATGATCAACCATGTGAACGGGAGACGTGTTCAAATATGTCTCAGTTTTCGTACCCTGGTACTCGGGTGCAACATTCCAGACGCTTTACTAACACTCTCCCCACTTGGAAAGTCAGCGCCTTTAACCTCCTGTTTGGCCCAGTTTGCAATTTCTGCGGAAGATGAACAGGAATAGCGAGAACAAATGAGAGACTAGCTGGAGGTGTCTGGACGGGCAAATTTAACTCTCATTTCCCACCAGGAAGAGGAAATAACAAAAGGCTCAGCGTGTCGTGCCGGAACCAGATTAGGGCCTGAAGCCATCCTGCGGTGTTGCGGCCAGGTCACAAGAAAGCCAGTTGAAGAAAGGAGCTCAGGGGCACTGTAATTCACAAACCTGCAGAGTTATAAATGACAGCTATCGTCCAAAATATACTGAAGTAAGGCTGCCAAGAGGACTCGAAAGCGGGGCAGAATTGCAGGAAACCGATTTCAGGAGGTAGACTGGAATTGCATTGAAAGCATAGGAAAAGAGGCAGAACGTCCACAATGATGCACTTGGCCAAAAAGGGCGTATGCGTTTTTTCCTGAATATATTCAGGAAAAAACGCATACGCCCTTTTTGGCCAACCAAGCAAGCTTGCAAAGGAAATGTGCACTACAATGAAGTCTCACTTCCCCCCAGTCAAAAGGGCCATCTGAAAAAAGTGTAAAATCCAGAAAGGCAGGACAGGCCATGGAGAACTGGGAGCCTTGTTATGCTGATGGGCGGGATGTAAATTGCCAACAGCCACTTGGGAGAAGTGTATGGTGTTTCCTGAAACATATAAAAAACAAAGCAACAGAGCCTAGGGCACTTCCACTTATGGTCCTATAGCTTAGGGAAATTAAAATCAAAAACACACAGCCACCCCAAAGTTTGGGACGCCTCTGTTTACAAGAACCTCGTTTACAGTACAAGTTCAACATCGCAGAAAGTGAAAAATGGATAAAGAACATGTGGTATTTACTTACAAAGCAATATCACTCAGCAATGAAATCTATGTCATCAGGCCCTTAGCAGCAAAATGAGTGGATTCAGGTATGATGATTCTAACTGAAATAAGTCACACAGAAAAAGAAACATCATAAGATATCAGTAATACACGGAATGTAAACTTGGCTACACAGGAACTGAATTACAGAACAGAACAGGGTCTCAAATTTAGAAAACCAACTTATGCTTGCTTAAGGGGAAAGGTGAGTTGGGGTGCTGCATAAAACCAGAGATTGAAATGAGCACAGATAAAGTTCCTTAAGCCAAATATGGAATAGACAAGAGCTACTCCTTGCTCAACGAAATGGAGTGAACACCGCATATTAAACGCCTAAGAATGTACCTGACTAGTAAGTATCTTAAAACCTATGGATTGCTATGTCTCCGAAAGAGAATCAAGCATGTGTACAGGGGCATAAACGCAGCAGTGATAGGATTGGAGAGGTTCGGTGAACAAATGAAGACCCTTTAAAGTCATATTGCATGGTACCCATTCCACGGGTCTCAACTCTCCAGGTTTAAGGTATTCTTCCTTCAGCTAAAACATGCATGTGGAACCCAGAGTATGATCAACCGTGTGAACGGGAGACGTGTTCAAATATGTCTCAGTTTTCCTCCCCTGGTACTCGGGTGCAACATTCCAGACGCTTTACTAACACTCTCCCCACTTGGAGAGTCAGCGCCTTTAACCTCCTGTTTGTCCCAGTTTGCAATTTCTGCGGAAAATGAACAGGAATAGGGAGAACCAATGAGAGACTAGCTGGAGGTGTCTGGACGGGCAAATTTAACTCTCATTTCCCACCAGGAAGAGGAAATTACCAAAGGCTCAGCGTGCCGTGCCGGAACCAGATTAGGGCCTGAAGCCATCCTGCGGAGTTGCGGCCAGGTCACAAGAAAGCCAGTTGAAGAAAGGAGCTCAGGGGCACTGTAATTCACAAACCTGCAGAGTTATAAATGACAGCTATCCTCCAAAAATATACTGAAGTAACGCTGCCAAGAGGACTCGAAAGCGGGGCAGAATTGCAGGAAACCGATTTCAGGAGGTAGACTGGAATTGCATTGAAAGCATAGGAAAAGAGGCAGAACGTCCACAATGATGCACTTGGCCAAAAAGGGCGTATGCGTTTTTTCCTGAATATATTCAGGAAAAAACGCATACGCCCTTTTTGGCCAACCAAGCAAGCTTGCAATGGAAATCTGCACTACAATGAAGTCTCACTTCCCCCCGGTCAAAAGGGCCATCTGAAAAAAGTGTAAAATCCAGAAAGGCAGGACAGGCCATGGAGAACTGGGAGCCTTGTTATGCTGATGGGCGGGATGTAAATTGCCAACAGACACTCGGGAGAAGTGTATGGTGTTTCCTGAAACATCTAAAAAACAAAGCAACAGAGCCTAGGGCACTTCCACTTATGGTCCTATAGCTTAGGGAAATTAAAATCAAAAAGACACAGCCACCCCAAAGTTTGGGACGCCTCTGTTTACAAGAACCTCGTTTACAGTACAAGTTCAACATCGCAGAAAGTGAAAAATGGATAAAGAACATGTGGTATTTACTTACAAAGCAATATCACTCAGCAATGAAATCTATGTCATCAGGCCCATAGCAGCATAATGAGTGGATTCAGGTACGATGATTCTAACTGAAATAAGTCACACAGAAAAAGAAACATCATAAGATATCAGTAATACACGGAATGTAAACTTGGCTACACAGGAACTGAATTCCAAAACAGAACAGGGTCTCAAATTTAGAAAACCAACTTATGCTTCCTTAAGGGGAAAGGTGAGTTGGGGTGCTGCATAAAACCAGAGATTGAAATGAGCACAGATAAAGTTCCTTAAGCCAAATATGGACTAGACAAGAGCTACTCCTTGCTCAACGAAATGGACTCAACACCCCATATTAAACGCCTAAGAATGTACCTGACTAGTAAGTATCTTAAAACCTATGGATTGCTATGTCTCCAAAAGAGAATCAAGCGTGTGTACAGGGGCATAAACGCAGCAGTGATAGGATTGGAGAGGTTCGGTGAGCAAATGAAGACCCTTTGAAGTCATATTGCATGGTACCCATTCCACGGGTCTCAACTCTCCAGGTTTAAGGTATTCTTCCTTCAGCTAAAACATGCATGTGGAACCCAGAGTATGATCAACCATGTGAACGGGAGACGTGTTCAAATATGTCTCAGTTTTCCTCCCCTGGTACTCGGGTGCAACATTCCAGACGCTTTACTAACACTCTCCCCACTTGGAGAGTCAGCGCCTTTAACTTCCTGTTTGGCCCAGTTTGCAATTTCTGCGGAAGATGAACAGGAATAGGGAACACCAATGAGAGACTAGCTGGAGGTGTCTGGACGGACAAATTTAACTCTCATTTCCCACCAGGAAGAGGAAATAACCAAAGGCTCAGCGTGCCGTGCCGGAACCAGATTAGGGCCTGAAGCCATCCTGCGGTGTTGCGGCCAGCTCACAAGAAAGCGAGTTGAAGAAAGGAGCTCAGGGGCACTGTAATTCACAAACCTGCAGAGTTATAAATGACAGCTATCGTCCAAAAATATACTGAAGTAAGGCTGCCAAGAGGACTCGAAAGCGGGGCAGAATTGCAGAAAACGGATTTCAGGAGGTAGACTGGAATTGCATTGAAAGCATAGGAAAAGAGGCAGAACGTCCACAATGATGCACTTGGCCAAAAAGGGCGTATGCGTTTTTTCCTGAATATATTCAGGAAAAAACGCATACGCCCTTTTTGGCCAACCAAGCAAGCTTGCAAAGGAAATCTGCACTACAATGAAGTCTCACTTCCCCCCGGTCAAAAGGGCCATCTGAAAAAAGTGTAAAATCCAGAAAGGCAGGACAGGCCATGGAGAACTGGGAGCCTTGTTATGCTGATGGGCGGGATGTAAATTGCCAACAGACACTTGGGAGAAGTGTATGGTGTTTCCTGAAACATCTAAAAAACAAAGCAACAGAGCCTAGGGCACTTCCACTTATGGTCCTATAGCTTAGGGAAATTAAAATCAAAAAGACACAGCCACCCCAAAGTTTGGGACACCTCTGTTTACAAGAACCTCGTTTACCGTTCAAGTTCAATATCACAGAAAGTGAAAAATGGATAAAGAATTTGTGGTACTTACGTACAATGCAGTATCACTCAGCAATGAAATCTATGTCATCAGGCCCGTAGCAGCATAATGAGTGGATTCAGGTACGATGATTCTCACTGAAATAAGTCACACAGAAAAAGAAACATCATAAGATATCAGTAATACACGGAATGTAAACTTGGCTACACAGGAACTGAATTCCAAAACAGAACAGGGTCTCAAATTTAGAAAACCAACTTATGCTTGCTTAAGGGGAAAGGTGAGTTGGGGTGCTGCATAAAACCAGAGATTGAAATGAGCACAGATAAATTTCCTTAAGCCAAATATGGACTAGACAAGAGCTACTCCTTGCTCAACGAAATGGACTCAACACCCCATATTAAACGCCTAAGAATGTACCTGACTAGTAAGTATCTTAAAACCTATGGATTGCTATGTCTCCAAAAGAGAATCAAGCGTGTGTACAGGGGCATAAACGCAGCAGTGATAGGATTGGAGAGGTTCGGTGAGCAAATGAAGACCCTTTGAAGTCATATTGCATGGTACCCATTCCACGGGTCTCAACTCTCCAGGTTTAAGGTATTCTTCCTTCAGCTAAAACATGCATGTGGAACCCAGAGTATGATCAACCATGTGAACGGGAGACGTGTTCAAATATGTCTCAGTTTTCCTCCCCTGGTACTCGGGTGCAACATTCCAAACGCTTTACTAACACTCTCCCCACTTGGAGAGTCAGCACCTTTAACTTCCTGTTTGGCCCAGTTTGCAATTTCTGCGGAAGATGAACAGGAATAGGGAACACCAATGAGAGACTAGCTGGAGGTGTCTGGACGGGCAAATTTAACTCTCATTTCCCACCAGGAAGAGGAATTAACCAAAGGCTCAGCGTGCCGTGCCGGAACCAGATTAGGGCCTGAAGCCATCCTGCGGTGTTGCGGCCAGCTCAAAAGAAAGCGCGTTGAAGAAAGGAGCTCAGGGGCACTGTAATTCACAAACCTGCAGAGTTATAAATGACAGCTATCGTCCAAAAATATACTGAAGTAAGGCTGCCAAGAGGACTCGAAAGCGGGGCAGAATTGCAGGAAACCGATTTCAGGAGGTAGACTGGAATTGCATTGAAAGCATAGGAAAAGAGGCAGAACGTCCACAATGATGCACTTGGCCAAAAAGGGCGTATGCGTTTTTTCCTGAATATATTCAGGAAAAAACGCATACGCCCTTTTTGGCCAACCAAGCAAGCTTGCAAAGGAAATCTGCATTACAATGAAGTCTCACTTCCCCCCCGGTCAAAAGGGCCATCTGAAAAAAGTGTAAAATCCAGAAAGGCAGGACAGGCCATGGAGAACTGGGAGCCTTGTTATGCTGATGGGCGGGATGTAAATTGCCAACAGACACTCGGGAGAAGTGTATGGTGTTTCCTGAAACATCTAAAAAACAAAGCAACAGAGCCTAGGGCACTTCCACTTATGGTCCCATAGCTTAGGGAAATTAAAATCAAAAAGACACAGCCACCCCAAAGTTTGGGACGCCTCTGTTTACAAGAACCTCGTTTACCGTACAAGTTCAATATCACAGAAAGTGAAAAATGGATAAAGAACTTGTGGTACTTACGTACAATGCAGTATCACTCAGCAATGAAATCTATGTCATCAGGCCCGTAGCAGCATAATGAGTGGATTCAGGTACGATGATTCTCACTGAAATAAGTCACACAGAAGAAGAAACATCATAAGATATCACTAATACACGGAATGTAAACTTGGCTACACAGGAACTGAATTCCAAAACAGAACAGGGTCTCAAATTTAGAAAACCAACTTATGCTTGCTTAAGGGGAAAGGTGAGTTGGGGTGCTGCATAAAACCAGAGATTGAAATGAGCACAGATAAAGTTCCTTAAGCCAAATATGGACTAGACAAGAGCTACTCCTTGCTCAACGAAATGGACTCAACACCCCATATTAAACGCCTAAGAATGTACCTGACTAGTAAGTATCTTAAAACCTATGGATTGCTATGTCTCCAAAAGAGAATCAAGCGTGTGTACAGGGGCATAAACGCAGCAGTGATAGGATTGGAGAGGTTCGGTGAGCAAATGAAGACCCTTTGAAGTCATATTGCATGGTACCCATTCCACGGGTCTCAACTCTCCAGGTTTAAGGTATTCTTCCTTCAGCTAAAACATGCATGTGGAACCCAGAGTATGATCAACCATGTGAACGGGAGACGTGTTCAAATATGTCTCAGTTTTCCTCCCCTGGTACTCGGGTGCAACATTCCAGACGCTTTACTAACACTCGCCCCACTTGGAGAGTCAGTGCCTTTAACCTCCTGTTTGGCCCAGTTTGCAATTTCTGCGGAAGATGAACAGGAATAGGGAACACCAATGAGAGACTAGCTGGAGGTGTCTGGACGGGCAAATTTAACTCTCATTTCCCACCAGGAAGAGGAAATTACCAAAGGCTCAGCGTGCCGTGCCGGAACCAGATTAGGGCCTGAAGCCATCCTGCGGTGTTGCGGCCAGCTCACAAGAAAGCGAGTTGAAGAAAGGAGCTCAGGGGCACTGTAATTCACAAACCTGCAGAGTTATAAATGACAGCTATCGTCCAAAAATATACTGAAGTAAGGCTGCCAAGAGGACTCGAAAGCGGGGCAGAATTGCAGAAAACGGATTTCAGGAGGTAGACTGGAATTGCATTGAAAGCATAGGAAAAGAGGCAGAACGTCCACAATGATGCACTTGGCCAAAAAGGGCGTATGCGTTTTTTCCTGAATATATTCAGGAAAAAACGCATACGCCCTTTTTGGCCAACCAAGCAAGCTTGCAAAGGAAATCTGCACTACAATGAAGTCTCACTTCCCCCCGGTCAAAAGGGCCATCTGAAAAAAGTGTAAAATCCAGAAAGGCAGGACAGGCCATGGAGAACTGGGAGCCTTGTTATGCTGATGGGCGGGATGTAAATTGCCAACAGACACTCGGGAGAAGTGTATGGTGTTTCCTGAAACATCTAAAAAACAAAGCAACAGAGCCTAGGGCACTTCCACTTATGGTCCTATAGCTTAGGGAAATTAAAATCAAAAAGACACAGCCACCCCAAAGTTTGGGACACCTCTGTTTACAAGAACCTCGTTTACCGTTCAAGTTCAATATCACAGAAAGTGAAAAATGGATAAAGAATTTGTGGTACTTACGTACAATGCAGTATCACTCAGCAATGAAATCTATGTCATCAGGCCCGTAGCAGCATAATGAGTGGATTCAGGTACGATGATTCTCACTGAAATAAGTCACACAGAAAAAGAAACATCATAAGATATCAGTAATACACGGAATGTAAACTTGGCTACACAGGAACTGAATTCCAAAACAGAACAGGGTCTCAAATTTAGAAAACCAACTTATGCTTGCTTAAGGGGAAAGGTGAGTTGGGGTGCTGCATAAAACCAGAGATTGAAATGAGCACAGATAAATTTCCTTAAGCCAAATATGGACTAGACAAGAGCTACTCCTTGCTCAACGAAATGGACTCAACACCCCATATTAAACGCCTAAGAATGTACCTGACTAGTAAGTATCTTAAAACCTATGGATTGCTATGTCTCCAAAAGAGAATCAAGCGTGTGTACAGGGGCATAAACGCAGCAGTGATAGGATTGGAGAGGTTCGGTGAGCAAATGAAGACCCTTTGAAGTCATATTGCATGGTACCCATTCCACGGGTCTCAACTCTCCAGGTTTAAGGTATTCTTCCTTCAGCTAAAACATGCATGTGGAACCCAGAGTATGATCAACCATGTGAACGGGAGACGTGTTCAAATATGTCTCAGTTTTCCTCCCCTGGTACTCGGGTGCAACATTCCAAACGCTTTACTAACACTCTCCCCACTTGGAGAGTCAGCACCTTTAACTTCCTGTTTGGCCCAGTTTGCAATTTCTGCGGAAGATGAACAGGAATAGGGAACACCAATGAGAGACTAGCTGGAGGTGTCTGGACGGGCAAATTTAACTCTCATTTCCCACCAGGAAGAGGAATTAACCAAAGGCTCAGCGTGCCGTGCCGGAACCAGATTAGGGCCTGAAGCCATCCTGCGGTGTTGCGGCCAGCTCAAAAGAAAGCGCGTTGAAGAAAGGAGCTCAGGGGCACTGTAATTCACAAACCTGCAGAGTTATAAATGACAGCTATCGTCCAAAAATATACTGAAGTAAGGCTGCCAAGAGGACTCGAAAGCGGGGCAGAATTGCAGGAAACCGATTTCAGGAGGTAGACTGGAATTGCATTGAAAGCATAGGAAAAGAGGCAGAACGTCCACAATGATGCACTTGGCCAAAAAGGGCGTATGCGTTTTTTCCTGAATATATTCAGGAAAAAACGCATACGCCCTTTTTGGCCAACCAAGCAAGCTTGCAAAGGAAATCTGCATTACAATGAAGTCTCACTTCCCCCCCGGTCAAAAGGGCCATCTGAAAAAAGTGTAAAATCCAGAAAGGCAGGACAGGCCATGGAGAACTGGGAGCCTTGTTATGCTGATGGGCGGGATGTAAATTGCCAACAGACACTCGGGAGAAGTGTATGGTGTTTCCTGAAACATCTAAAAAACAAAGCAACAGAGCCTAGGGCACTTCCACTTATGGTCCCATAGCTTAGGGAAATTAAAATCAAAAAGACACAGCCACCCCAAAGTTTGGGACGCCTCTGTTTACAAGAACCTCGTTTACCGTACAAGTTCAATATCACAGAAAGTGAAAAATGGATAAAGAACTTGTGGTACTTACGTACAATGCAGTATCACTCAGCAATGAAATCTATGTCATCAGGCCCGTAGCAGCATAATGAGTGGATTCAGGTACGATGATTCTCACTGAAATAAGTCACACAGAAGAAGAAACATCATAAGATATCACTAATACACGGAATGTAAACTTGGCTACACAGGAACTGAATTCCAAAACAGAACAGGGTCTCAAATTTAGAAAACCAACTTATGCTTGCTTAAGGGGAAAGGTGAGTTGGGGTGCTGCATAAAACCAGAGATTGAAATGAGCACAGATAAAGTTCCTTAAGCCAAATATGGACTAGACAAGAGCTACTCCTTGCTCAACGAAATGGACTCAACACCCCATATTAAACGCCTAAGAATGTACCTGACTAGTAAGTATCTTAAAACCTATGGATTGCTATGTCTCCAAAAGAGAATCAAGCGTGTGTACAGGGGCATAAACGCAGCAGTGATAGGATTGGAGAGGTTCGGTGAGCAAATGAAGACCCTTTGAAGTCATATTGCATGGTACCCATTCCACGGGTCTCAACTCTCCAGGTTTAAGGTATTCTTCCTTCAGCTAAAACATGCATGTGGAACCCAGAGTATGATCAACCATGTGAACGGGAGACGTGTTCAAATATGTCTCAGTTTTCCTCCCCTGGTACTCGGGTGCAACATTCCAGACGCTTTACTAACACTCGCCCCACTTGGAGAGTCAGTGCCTTTAACCTCCTGTTTGGCCCAGTTTGCAATTTCTGCGGAAGATGAACAGGAATAGGGAACACCAATGAGAGACTAGCTGGAGGTGTCTGGACGGGCAAATTTAACTCTCATTTCCCACCAGGAAGAGGAAATTACCAAAGGCTCAGCGTGCCGTGCCGGAACCAGATTAGGGCCTGAAGCCATCCTGCGGTGTTGCGGCCAGGTCACAAGAAAGCGAGTTGAAGAAAGGAGCTCAGGGGCACTGTAATTCACAAACCTGCAGAGTTATAAATGACAGCTATCGTCCAAAAATATACTGAAGTAAGGCTGCCAAGAGGACTTGAAAGCGGGGCAGAATTGCAGGAAACCGATTTCAGGAGGTAGACTGGAATTGCATTGAAAGCATAGGAAAAGAGGCAGAACGTCCACAATGATGCACTTGGCCAAAAAGGGCATATGCGTTTTTTCCTGAATATATTCAGGAAAAAACGCATACGCCCTTTTTGGCCAACCAAGCAAGTTTGCAAAGGAAATCTGCACTACAATGAAGTCTCACTTCCCCCCGGTCAAAAGGGCCATCTGAAAAAAGTGTAAAATCCAGAAAGGCAGGACAGGCCATGGAGAACTGGGAGCCTTCTTATGCTGATGGGCGGGATGTAAATTGCCAACAGACACTCGGGAGAAGTGTATGGTGTTTCCTGAAACATCTAAAAAACAAAGCAACAGAGCCTAGGGCACTTCCACTTATGGTCCTATAGCTTAGGGAAATTAAAATCAAAAAGACACCGCCACCCCAAAGTTTGGGACGCCTCTGTTTACAAGAACCTCGTTTACAGTACAAGTTCAACATCGCAGAAAGTGAAAAATGGATAAAGAACATGTGGTATTTACTTACAAAGCAATATCACTCAGCAATGAAATCTATGTCATCAGGCCCTTAGCAGCACAATGAGTGGATTCAGGTACGATGATTCTAACTGAAATAAGTCACACAGAAAAAGAAACATCATAAGATATCAGTAATACACGGAATGAAAACTTGGCTACACAGGAACTGAATTCCAAAACAGAACAGGGTCTCAAATTTAGAAAACCAACTTATGCTTGCTTAAGGGGAAAGGTGAGTTGGGGTGCTGCATAAAACCAGAGATTGAAATGAGCACAGATAAAGTTCCTTAAGCCAAATATGGACTAGACAAGAGCTACTCCTTGCTCAACGAAATGGACTCAACACCCCATATTAAACGCCTAAGAATGTACCTGACTAGTAAGTATCTTAAAACCTATGGATTGCTATGTCTCCAAAAGAGAATCAAGCGTGTGTACAGGGGCATAAACGCAGCAGTGATAGGATTGGAGAGGTTCGGTGAGCAAATGAAGACCCTTTGAAGTCATATTGCATGGTACCCATTCCACGGGTCTCAACTCTCCAGGTTTAAGGTATTCTTCCTTCAGCTAAAACATGCATGTGGAACCCAGAGTATGATCAACCATGTGATCGGGAGACGTGTTCAAATATGTCTCAGTTTTCCTCCCCTGGTACTCGGGTGCAACATTCCAGACGCTTTACTAACACTCTCCCCACTTGGAGAGTCAGCGCCTTTAACTTCCTGTTTGGCCCAGTTTGCAATTTCTGCGGAAGATGAACAGGAATAGGGAACACCAATGAGAGACTAGCTGGAGGTGTCTGGACGGGCAAATTTAACTCTCATTTCCCACCAGGAAGAGGAATTAACCAAAGGCTCAGCGTGCCGTGAAGGAATCAGATTAGGGCCTGAAGCCATCCTGCGGTGTTGCGGCCAGGTCACAAGAAAGCCAGTTGAAGAAAGGAGCTCAGGGGCACTGTAATTCACAAACCTGCAGAGTTATAAATGACAGCTATCGTCCAAAAATATACTGAAGTAAGGCTGCCAAGAGGACTCGAAAGCGGGGCAGAATTGCAGGAAACCGATTTCAGGAGGTAGACTGGAATTGCATTGAAAGCATAGGAAAAGAGGCAGAACGTCCACAATGATGCACTTGGCCAAAAAGGGCGTATGCGTTTTTTCCTGAATATATTCAGGAAAAAACGCATACGCCCTTTTTGGCCAACCAAGCAAGCTTGCAAAGGAAATCTGCACTACAATGAAGTCTCACTTCCCCCCCGGTCAAAAGGCCCATCTGAAAAAAGTGTAAAATCCAGAAAGGCAGGACAGGCCATGGAGAACTGGGAGCCTTGTTATGCTGATGGGCGGGATGTAAATTGCCAACAGACACTCGGGAGAAGTGTATGGTGTTTCCTGAAACATCTAAAAAACAAAGCAACAGAGCCTAGGGCACTTCCACTTATGGTCCCATAGCTTAGGGAAATTAAAATCAAAAAGACACAGCCACCCCAAAGTTTGGGACGCCTCTGTTTACAAGAACCTCGTTTACCGTACAAGTTCAATATCACAGAAAGTGAAAAATGGATAAAGAACTTGTGGTACTTACGTACAATGCAGTATCACTCAGCAATGAAATCTATGTCATCAGGCCCGTAGCAGCATAATGAGTGGATTCAGGTACGATGATTCTCACTGAAATAAGTCACACAGAAGAAGAAACATCATAAGATATCACTAATACACGGAATGTAAACTTGGCTACACAGGAACTGAATTCCAAAACAGAACAGGGTCTCAAATTTAGAAAACCAACTTATGCTTGCTTAAGGGGAAAGGTGAGTTGGGGTGCTGCATAAAACCAGAGATTGAAATGAGCACAGATAAAGTTCCTTAAGCCAAATATGGACTAGACAAGAGCTACTCCTTGCTCAACGAAATGGACTCAACACCCCATATTAAACGCCTAAGAATGTACCTGACTAGTAAGTATCTTAAAACCTATGGATTGCTATGTCTCCAAAAGAGAATCAAGCGTGTGTACAGGGGCATAAACGCAGCAGTGATAGGATTGGAGAGGTTCGGTGAGCAAATGAAGACCCTTTGAAGTCATATTGCATGGTACCCATTCCACGGGTCTCAACTCTCCAGGTTTAAGGTATTCTTCCTTCAGCTAAAACATGCATGTGGAACCCAGAGTATGATCAACCATGTGAACGGGAGACGTGTTCAAATATGTCTCAGTTTTCCTCCCCTGGTACTCGGGTGCAACATTCCAGACGCTTTACTAACACTCGCCCCACTTGGAGAGTCAGTGCCTTTAACCTCCTGTTTGGCCCAGTTTGCAATTTCTGCGGAAGATGAACAGGAATAGGGAACACCAATGAGAGACTAGCTGGAGGTGTCTGGACGGGCAAATTTAACTCTCATTTCCCACCAGGAAGAGGAAATTACCAAAGGCTCAGCGTGCCGTGCCGGAACCAGATTAGGGCCTGAAGCCATCCTGCGGTGTTGCGGCCAGGTCACAAGAAAGCGAGTTGAAGAAAGGAGCTCAGGGGCACTGTAATTCACAAACCTGCAGAGTTATAAATGACAGCTATCGTCCAAAAATATACTGAAGTAAGGCTGCCAAGAGGACTTGAAAGCGGGGCAGAATTGCAGGAAACCGATTTCAGGAGGTAGACTGGAATTGCATTGAAAGCATAGGAAAAGAGGCAGAACGTCCACAATGATGCACTTGGCCAAAAAGGGCGTATGCGTTTTTTCCTGAATATATTCAGGAAAAAACGCATACGCCCTTTTTGGCCAACCAAGCAAGCTTGCAAAGGAAATCTGCACTACAATGAAGTCTCACTTCCCCCCCCGGTCAAAAGGGCCATCTGAAAAAAGTGTAAAATCCAGAAAGGCAGGACAGGCCATGGAGAACTGGGAGCCTTCTTATGCTGATGGGCGGGATGTAAATTGCCAACAGACACTCGGGAGAAGTGTATGGTGTTTCCTGAAACATCTAAAAAACAAAGCAACAGAGCCTAGGGCACTTCCACTTATGGTCCTATAGCTTAGGGAAATTAAAATCAAAAAGACACAGCCACCCCAAAGTTTGGGACGCCTCTGTTTACAAGAACCTCGTTTACAGTACAAGTTCAACATCGCAGAAAGTGAAAAATGGATAAAGAACATGTGGTATTTACTTACAAAGCAATATCACTCAGCAATGAAATCTATGTCATCAGGCCCTTAGCAGCACAATGAGTGGATTCAGGTACGATGATTCTAACTGAAATAAGTCACACAGAAAAAGAAACATCATAAGATATCAGTAATACACGGAATGAAAACTTGGCTACACAGGAACTGAATTCCAAAACAGAACAGGGTCTCAAATTTAGAAAACCAACTTATGCTTGCTTAAGGGGAAAGGTGAGTTGGGGTGCTGCATAAAACCAGAGATTGAAATGAGCACAGATAAAGTTCCTTAAGCCAAATATGGACTAGACAAGAGCTACTCCTTGCTCAACGAAATGGACTCAACACCCCATATTAAACGCCTAAGAATGTACCTGACTAGTAAGTATCTTAAAACCTATGGATTGCTATGTCTCCAAAAGAGAATCAAGCGTGTGTACAGGGGCATAAACGCAGCAGTGATAGGATTGGAGAGGTTCGGTGAGCAAATGAAGACCCTTTGAAGTCATATTGCATGGTACCCATTCCACGGGTCTCAACTCTCCAGGTTTAAGGTATTCTTCCTTCAGCTAAAACATGCATGTGGAACCCAGAGTATGATCAACCATGTGATCGGGAGACGTGTTCAAATATGTCTCAGTTTTCCTCCCCTGGTACTCGGGTGCAACATTCCAGACGCTTTACTAACACTCTCCCCACTTGGAGAGTCAGCGCCTTTAACTTCCTGTTTGGCCCAGTTTGCAATTTCTGCGGAAGATGAACAGGAATAGGGAACACCAATGAGAGACTAGCTGGAGGTGTCTGGACGGGCAAATTTAACTCTCATTTCCCACCAGGAAGAGGAATTAACCAAAGGCTCAGCGTGCCGTGAAGGAATCAGATTAGGGCCTGAAGCCATCCTGCGGTGTTGCGGCCAGGTCACAAGAAAGCCAGTTGAAGAAAGGAGCTCAGGGGCACTGTAATTCACAAACCTGCAGAGTTATAAATGACAGCTATCGTCCAAAAATATACTGAAGTAAGGCTGCCAAGAGGACTCGAAAGCGGGGCAGAATTGCAGGAAACCGATTTCAGGAGGTAGACTGGAATTGCATTGAAAGCATAGGAAAAGAGGCAGAACGTCCACAATGATGCACTCGGCCAAAAAGGGCGTATGCTTTTTTTCCTGAATATATTCAGGAAAAAAAGCATACGCCCTTTTTGGCCAACCAAGCAAGCTTGCAAAGGAAATCTGCACTACAATGAAGTCTCACTTCCCCCCGGTCAAAAGGGCCATCTGAAAAAAGTGTAAAATCCAGAAAGGCAGGACAGGCCATGGAGAACTGGGAGCCTTGTTATGCTGATGGGCGGGATGTAAATTGCCAACAGACACTCGGGAGAAGTGTATGGTGTTTCCGGAAACATCTAAAAAACAAAGCAACAGAGCCTAGGGCACTTCCACTTATGGTCCTATAGCTTAGGGAAATTAAAATCAAAAAGACACAGCCACCCCAAAGTTTGGGACGCCTCTGTTTACAAGAACCTCGTTTACCGAACAAGTTCAATATCACAGAAAGTGAAAAATGGATAAAGAACTTGTGGTACTTACGTACAATGCAGTATCATTCAGCAATGAAATCTATGTCATCAGGCCCGGAGCAGCATAATGAGTGGATTCAGGTACGATGATTCTCACTGAAATAAGTCACACAGAAGAAGAAACATCATAAGATATCACTAATACACGGAATGTAAACTTGGCTACATAGGAACTGAATTCCAAAACAGAACAGGGTCTCAAATTTAGAAAACCAACTTATGCTTGCTTAAGGGGAAAGGTGAGTTGGGGTGCTGCATAAAACCAGAGATTGAAATGAGCACAGATAAAGTTCCTTAAGCCAAATATGGACTAGACAAGAGCTACTCCTTGCTCAACGAAATGGACTCAACACCCCATATTAAACGCCTAAGAATGTACCTGACTAGTAAGTATCTTAAAACCTATGGATTGCTATGTCTCCAAAAGAGAATCAAGCGTGTGTACAGGGGCATAAACGCAGCAGTGATAGGATTGGAGAGGTTCGGTGAGCAAATGAAGACCCTTTGAAGTCATATTGCATGGTACCCATTCCACGGGTCTCAACTCTCCAGGTTTAAGGTATTCTTCCTTCAGCTAAAACATGCATGTGGAACCCAGAGTATGATCAACCATGTGAACGGGAGACGTGTTCAAATATGTCTCAGTTTTCCTCCCCTGGTACTCGGGTGCAACATTCCAGACGCTTTACTAACACTCTCCCCACTTGGAGAGTCAGCGCCTTTAACCTCCTGTTTGGCCCAGTTTGCAATTTCTGCGGAAGATGAACAGGAATAGGGAACACCAATGAGAGACTAGCTGGAGGTGTCTGGACGGGCAAATTTAACTCTCATTTCCCACCAGGAAGAGGAAATAACCAAAGGCTCAGCGTGCCGGGCCGGAACCAGATTAGGGCCTGAAGCCATCCTGCGGTGTTGCGGCCAGCTCAAAAGAAAGCGAGTTGAAGAAAGGAGCTCAGGGGCACTGTAATTCACAAACCTGCAGAGTTATAAATGACAGCTATCGTCCAAAAATATACTGAAGTAAGGCTGCCAAGAGGACTTGAAAGCGGGGCAGAATTGCAGGAAACCGATTTCAGGAGGTAGACTGGAATTGCATTGAAAGCATAGGAAAAGAGGCAGAACGTCCACAATGATGCACTTGGCCAAAAAGGGCGTATGCGTTTTTTCCTGAATATATTCAGGAAAAAACGCATACGCTCTTTTTGGCTAACCAAGCAACCTTGCAAAGGAAATCTGCACTACAATGAAGTCTCACTTCCCCCAGTCAAAAGGGCCATCTGAAAAAAGTGTAAAATCCAGAAAGGCAGGACAGGCCATGGAGAACTGGGAGCCTTGTTATGCTGATGGGCGGGATGTAAATTGCCTACAGACACTCGGGAGAAGTGTATGGTGTTTCCTGAAACATCTAAAAAACAAAGCAACAGAGCCTAGGGCACTTCCACTTATGGTCCTGTAGCTTAGGGAAATTAAAATCAAAAAGACACAGCCACCCCAAAGTTTGGGACGCCTCTGTTTACAAGAACCTCGTTTACCGTACAAGTTCAATATCACAGAAAGTGAAAAATGGATAAAGAACTTGTGGTACTTACGTACAATGCAGTATCACTCAGCAATGAAATCTATGTCATCAGGCCCGTAGCAGCATAATGAGTGGATTCAGGTACGATGATTCTCACTGAAATAAGTCACACAGAAAAAGAAACATCATAAGATATCAGTAATACACGGAATGTAAACTTGGCTACACAGGAACTGAATTACAGAACACAACAGGGTCTCAAATTTAGAAAACCAACTTATGCTTGCTTAAGGGGAAAGGTGAGTTGGGGTGCTGCATAAAACCAGAGATTGAAACGAGCACAGATAAAGTTCCTTAAGCCAAATATGGAATAGACAAGAGCTACTCCTTGCTCAACGAAATGGACTCAACACCCCATATTAAACGCCTAAGAATGTACCTGACTAGTAAGTATCTTAAAACCTATGGATTGCTATGTCTCCAAAAGAGAATCAAGCGTGTGTACAGGGGCATAAACGCAGCAGTGATAGGATTGGAGAGGTTCGGTGAGCAAATGAAGACCCTTTGAAGTCATATTGCATGGTACCCATTCCACGGGTCTCAACTCTCCAGGTTTAAGGTATTCTTCCTTCAGCTAAAACATGCATGTGGAACCCAGAGTATGATCAACCATGTGAACGGGAGACGTGTTCAAATATGTCTCAGTTTTCCTCCCCTGGTACTCGGGTGCAACATTCCAGACGCTTTACTAACACTCTCCCCACTTGGAGAGTCAGCGCCTTTAACCTCCTGTTTGGCCCAGTTTGCAATTTCTGCGGAAGATGAACAGGAATAGGGAACACCAATGAGAGACTAGCTGGAGGTGTCTGGACGGGCAAATTTAACTCTCATTTCCCACCAGGAAGAGGAAATAACCAAAGGCTCAGCGTGCCGGGCCGGAACCAAATTAGGGCCTGAAGCCATCCTGCGGTGTTGCGGCCAGGTCACAAGAAAGCGAGTTGAAGAAAGGAGCTCAGGGACACTGTAATTCACAAACCTGCAGAGTTATAAATGACAGCTATCGTCCAAAAATATACTGAAGTAAGGCTGCCAAGAGGACTTGAAAGCGGGGCAGAATTGCAGGAAACCGATTTCAGGAGGTAGACTGGAATTGCTTTGAAAGCATAGGAAAAGAGGCAGAACGTCCACAATGATGCACTTGGCCAAACAGGGCGTATGCGTTTTTTCCTGAATATATTCAGGAAAAAACGCATACGCCCTTTTTGGCCAACCAAGCAAGCTTGCAAAGGAAATCTGCACTACAATGAAGTCTCACTTCCCCCCGGTCAAAAGGGCCATCTGAAAAAAGTGTAAAATCCAGAAAGGCAGGACAGGCCATGGAGAACTGGGAGCCTTGTTATGCTGATGGGCGGGATGTAAATTGCCAACAGACACTCGGGAGAAGTGTATGGTGTTTCCTGAAACATCTAAAAAACAAAGCAACAGAGCCTAGGGCACTTCCACTTATGGTGCTATAGCTTAGGGAAATTAAAATCAAAAAGACACAGCCACCCCAAAGTTTGGGACGCCTCTGTTTACAAGAACCTCGTTTACCGTACAAGTTCAATATCACAGAAAGTGAAAAATGGATAAAGAACTTGTGGTACTTACGTACAATGCAGTATCACTCAGCAATGAAATCTATGTCATCAGGCCCGTAGCAGCATAATGAGTGGATTCAGGTACGATGATTCTAACTGAAATAAGTCACACAGAAAAAGAAACATCATAAGATATCACTAATACACGGAATGTAAACTTGGCTACACAGGAACTGAATTCCAAAACAGAACAGGGTCTCAAATTTAGAAAACCAACTTATGCTTGCTTAAGGGGAAAGGTGAGTTGGGGTGCTGCATAAAACCAGAGATTGAAATGAGCACAGATAAAGTTCCTTAAGCCAAATATGGACTAGACAAGAGCTACTCCTTGCTCAACGAAATGGACTCAACACCCCATATTAAACGCCTAAGAATGTACCTGACTAGTAAGTATCTTAAAACCTATGGATTGCTATGTCTCCAAAAGAGAATCAAGCGTGTGTACAGGGGCATAAACGCAGCAGTGATAGGATTGGAGAGGTTCGGTGAGCAAATGAAGACCCTTTGAAGTCATATTGCATGGTACCCATTCCACGGGTCTCAACTCTCCAGGTTTAAGGTATTCTTCCTTCAGCTAAAACATGCATGTGGAACCCAGAGTATGATCAACCATGTGAACGGGAGACGTGTTCAAATATGTCTCAGTTTTCCTCCCCTGGTACTCGGGTGCAACATTCCAGACGCTTTACTAACACTCTCCCCACTTGGAGAGTCAGCGCCTTTAACCTCCTGTTTGGCCCAGTTTGCAATTTCTGCGGAAGATGAACAGGAATAGGGAACACCAATGAGAGACTAGCTGGAGGTGTCTGGACGGGCAAATTTAACTCTCATTTCCCACCAGGAAGAGGAAATAACCAAAGGCTCAGCGTGCCGGGCCGGAACCAGATTAGGGCCTGAAGCCATCCTGCGGTGTTGCGGCCAGGTCACAAGAAAGCGAGTTGAAGAAAGGAGCTCAGGGACACTGTAATTCACAAACCTGCAGAGTTATAAATGACAGCTATCGTCCAAAAATATACTGAAGTAAGGCTGCCAAGAGGACTCGAAAGCGGGGCAGAATTGCAGGAAACCGATTTCAGGAGGTAGACTGGAATTGCTTTGAAAGCATAGGAAAAGAGGCAGAACGTCCCCAATGATGCACTTGGCCAAAAAGGGCGTATGCGTTTTTTCCTGAATATATTCAGGAAAAAACGCATACGCCCTTTTTGGCCAACCAAGCAAGCTTGCAAAGGAAATCTGCACTACAATGAAGTCTCACTTCCCCCCGGTCAAAAGGGCCATCTGAAAAAAGTGTAAAATCCAAAAAGGCAGGACAGGCCATGGAGAACTGGGAGCCTTGTTATGCTGATGGGCGGGATGTAAATTGCCAACAGACACTCGGGAGAAGTGTATGGTGTATCCGGAAACATCTAAAAAACAAAGCAACAGAGCCTAGGGCACTTCCACTTATGGTGCTATAGCTTAGGGAAATTAAAATCAAAAAGACACAGCCACCCCAAAGTTTGGGACGCCTCTGTTTACAAGAACCTCGTTTACCGTACAAGTTCAATATCACAGAAAGTGAAAAATGGATAAAGAACTTGTGGTACTTACGTACAATGCAGTATCACTCAGCAATGAAATCTATGTCATCAGGCCCGTAGCAGCATAATGAGTGGATTCAGGTACGATGATTCTAACTGAAATAAGTCACACAGAAAAAGAAACATCATAAGATATCACTAATACACGGAATGTAAACTTGGCTACACAGGAACTGAATTCCAAAACAGAACAGGGTCTCAAATTTAGAAAACCAACTTATGCTTGCTTAAGGGGAAAGGTGAGTTGGGGTGCTGCATAAAACCAGAGATTGAAATGAGCACAGATAAAGTTCCTTAAGCCAAATATGGAATAGACAAGAGCTACTCCTTGCTCAACCAAATGGACTCAACACCCCATATTAAACGCCTAAGAATGTACCTGACTAGTAAGTATCTTAAAACCTATGGATTGCTATGTCTCCAAAAGAGAATCAAGAATGTGTACAGGGGCTTAAACGCAGCAGTGATAGGATTGGAGGGGTTCGGTTAGCAAATGAAGATCCTTTGAAGTCATATTGCATGGTACCCATTCCACGGGTCTCAACTCTCCAGGTTTAAGGTATTCTTCCTTCAGCTAAAACATGCATGTGGAACCCAGAGTATGATCAACCATGTGAACGGGAGACGTGTTCAAATATGTCTCAGTTTTCCTCCCCTGGTACTCGGGTGCAACATTCCAGACGCTTTACTAACACTCTCCCCACTTGGAGAGTCAGCGCCTTTAACCTCCTGTTTGGCCCAGTTTGCTATTTCTGCGGAAGATGAACAGGAATAGGGAACACCAATGAGAGACTAGCTGGAGGTGTCTGGACGGGCAAATTTAACTCTCATTTCCCACCAGGAAGAGGAAATAACCAAACGCTCAGCGTGCCGTGCCGGAACCAGATTAGGGCCTGAAGCCATCCTGCGGTGTTGCGGCCAGGTCACAAGAAAGCGAGTTGAAGAAAGGAGCTCAGGGGCACTGTAATTCACAAACCTGCAGAGTTATAAATGACAGCTATCATCCAAAAATATACTGAAGTAAGGCTGCCAAGAGGACTTGAAAGCGGGGCAGAATTGCAGGAAACCGATTTCAGGAGGTAGACTGGAATTGCATTGAAAGCATAGGAAAAGAGGCAGAACGTCCACAATGATGCACTTGGCCAAAAAGGGCGTATGCGTTTTTTCCTGAATATATTCAGGAAAAAACGCATACGCCCTTTTTGGCCAACCAAGCAAGCTTGCAAAGGAAATCTGCACTACAATGAAGTCTCACTTCCCCCCGGTCAAAAGGGCCATCTGAAAAAAGTGTAAAATCCAGAAAGGTAGGACAGGCCATGGAGAACTGGGAGCCTTGTTATGCTGATGGGCGGGATGTAAATTGCCAACAGACACTCCGGAGAAGTGTATGGTGTTTCCTGAAACATCTAAAAAACAAAGCAACAGAGCCTAGGGCACTTCCACTTATGGTCCTATAGCTTAGGGAAATTAAAATCAAAAAGACACAGCCACCCCAAAGTTTGGGACGCCTCTGTTTACAAGAACCTCGTTTACAGTACAAGTTCAACATCGCAGAAAGTGAAAAATGGATAAAGAACATGTGGTATTTACTTACAAAGCAATATCACTCAGCAATGAAATCTATGTCATCAGGCCCTTAGCAGCACAATGAGTGGATTCAGGTATGATGATTCTAACTGAAATAAGTCACACAGAAAAAGAAACATCATAAGATATCAGTAATACACGGAATGTAAACTTGGCTACACAGGAACTGAATTACAGAACAGAACAGGGTCTCAAATTTAGAAAACCAACTTATGCTTGCTTAAAGGGAAAGGTGAGTTGGGGTGCTGCATAAAACCAGAGATTGAAATGAGCACAGATAAAGTTCCTTAAGCCAAATATGGAATAGACAAGAGCTACTCCTTGCTCAACGAAGTGGACTGAACACCGCATATTAAACGCCTAAGAATGTACCTGACTAGTAAGTATCTTAAAACCTATGGATTGCTATGTCTCCGAAAGAGAATCAAGCATGTGTACAGGGGCATAAACGCAGCAGTGATAGGATTGGAGAGGTTCGGTGAACAAATGAAGACCCTTTGAAGTCATATTACATGGTACCCATTCCACGGGTCTCAACTCTCCAGGTTTAAGGTATTCTTCCTTCAGCTAAAACATGCATGTGAAACCCAGAGTATGATCAACCGTGTGAACGGGAGACGTGTTCAAATATGTCTCAGTTTTCGTACCCTGGTACTCGGGTGCAACATTCCAAACGCTTTACTAACACTCTCCCCACTTGGAAAGTCAGCGCCTTTAACCTCCTGTTTGGCCCAGTTTGCAATTTCTGCGGAAGATGAACAGGAATAGGGAACACCAATGAGAGACTAGCTGGAGGTGTCTGGACGGGCAAATTTAACTCTCATTTCCCACCAGGAAGAGGAAATAACCAAAGGCTCAGCGTGCCGGGCCGGAACCAGATTAGGGCCTGAAGCCATCCTGCGGTGTTGCGGCCAGCTCAAAAGAAAGCGAGTTGAAGAAAGGAGCTCAGGGGCACTGTAATTCACAAACCTGCAGAGTTATAAATGACAGCTATCGTCCAAAAATATACTGAAGTAAGGCTGCCAAGAGGACTTGAAAGCTGGGCAGAATTGCAGGAAACCGATTTCAGGAGGTAGACTGGAATTGCATTGAAAGCATAGGAAAAGAGGCAGAACGTCCACAATGATGCACTTGGCCAAAAAGGGCGTATGCGTTTTTTCCTGAATATATTCAGGAAAAAACGCATACGCCCTTTTTGGCCAACCAAGCAAGCTTGCAAAGGAAATCTGCACTACAATGAAGTCTCACTTCCCCCAGGTCAAAAGGGCCATGTGAAAAAAGTGTAAAATCCAGAAAGGCAGGACAGGCCATGGAGAACTGGGAGCCTTGTTATGCTGATGGGCGGGATGTAAATTGCCAACAGACACTCGGGAGAAGTGTATGGTGTTTCCTGAAACATCTAAAAAACAAAGCAACAGAGCCTAGGGCACTTCCACTTATGGTCCTATAGCTTAGGGAAATTAAAATCAAAAAGACACAGCCACCCCAAAGTTTGGGACGCCTCTGTTTACAAGAACCTCGTTTACCGTACAAGTTCAATATCACAGAAAGTGAAAAATGGATAAAGAACTTGTGGTACTTACGTACAATGCAGTATCACTCAGCAATGAAATCTATGTCATCAGGCCCGTAGCAGCATAATGAGTGGATTCAGGTACGATGATTCTAACTGAAATAAGTCACACAGAAAAAGAAACATCATAAGATATCAGTAATACACGGAATGTAAACTTGGCTACACAGGAACTGAATTCCAAAACAGAACAGGGTCTCAAATTTAGAAAACCAACTTATGCTTGCTTAAGGGGAAAGGTGAGTTGGGGTGCTGCATAAAACCAGAGATTGAAATGAGCACAGATAAAGTTCCTTAAGCCAAATATAGAATAGACAAGAGCTACTCCTTGCTCAACGAAATGGACTCAACACCCCATATTAAACGCCTAAGAATGTACCTGACTAGTAAGTATCTTAAAACCTATGGATTGCTATGTCTCCGAAAGAGAATCAAGCATGTGTACAGGGGCATAAACGCAGCAGTGATAGGATTGGAGAGGTTCGGTGAGCAAATGAAGACCCTTTGAAGTCATATTGCATGGTACCCATTCCACGGGTTTCAACTACCCAGGTTTAAGGTATTCTTCCTTCAGCTAAAACATGCATGTGGAACCTAGAGTATGATCAACCATGTGATCGGGAGACGTGTTCAAATATGTCTCAGTTTTCCTCCCCTGGTACTCGGGTGCAACATTCCAGACGCTTTACTAACACTCTCCCGACTTGGAGAGTCCGTCCCTTTAATCTCCTGTTTGGCCCAGTTTGCAATTTCTGCGGAAGATGAACAGGAATAGCGAGAACCAATGAGAGACTAGCTGGAGGTGTCTGGACGGGCAAATTTAACTCTCATTTCCCACCAGGAAGAGGAATTAACCAAAGGCTCAGCGTGCCGTGCCGGAACCAGATTAGGGCCTGAAGCCATCCTGCGGTGTTTCGGCCAGGTCACAAGAAAGCGAGTTGAAGAAAGGAGCTCAGGGGCACTGTAATTCACAAACCTGCAGAGTTATAAATGACAGCTATCGTCCAAAAATATACTGAAGTAAGGCTGCCAAGAGGACTCGAAAGCGGGGCAGAATTGCAGGAAACCGATTTCAGGAGGTAGACTGGAATTGCATTGAAAGCATAGGAAAAGAGGCAGAACGTCCACAATGATGCACTTGGCCAAAAAGGGCGTATGCGTTTTTTCCTGAATATATTCAGGAAAAAACGCATACGCCCTTTTTGGCCAACCAAGCAAGCTTGCAAAGGAAATCTGCACTACAATGAAGTCTCACTTCCCCCCGGTCAAAAGGGCCATCTGAAAAAAGTGTAAAATCCAGAAAGGCAGGACAGGCCATGGAGAACTGGGAGCCTTGTTATGCTGATGGGCGGGATGTAAATTGCCAACAGACACTCGGGAGAAGTGTATGGTGTTTCCTGAAACATCTAAAAAACAAAGCAACAGAGCCTAGGGCACTTCCACTTATGGTCCTATAGCTTAGGGAAATTAAAATCAAAAAGACACAGCCACCCCAAATTTTGGGACGCCTCTGTTTACAAGAACCTCATTTACCGTTCAAGTTCAATATCACAGAAAGTGAAAAATGGATAAAGAACTTGTGGTACTTACGTACAATGCAGTATCACTCAGCAATGAAATCTATGTCATCAGGCCCGTAGCAGCATAATGAGTGGATTCAGGTACGATGAGTCTAACTGAAATAAGTCACACAGAAAATGAAACATCATAAGGTATCACTAATACACGGAATGTGAACTTGGCTACACATGAACTGAATTACAAAACAGAACAGGGTCTCAAGTTTAGAAAACCAACTTATGCCTGCTTAAGGGGGAAGGTGAGTTGGGGTGCTGCATAAAAGCAGAGTTTGAAATTAGCACAGATACCGTTCCATAAGCCAAATATGTAATAGACTAGACCTACCCCTTGCTCAACGAAATGGATTCAACAATGAGGTATCACCTCACACCTGGTAGAATAGGCATCATAGAAAATCTACAAACAAAAAATGCTGGAAAGGGTGTGGAGAAAAGGAACCCTCTTCCACTACTGTTGGGAATATAAATTGATACAGTCATTATGGAGAACAATATGGAATTTCTTATGAAACTAACAATAGAATTACCATATGATACAGCAATCCCAGTACTGGACATATACCCAGACAAAACCATAAATCAAAAAGAGTCATTCACCGCAATGTTCATTGCATCACTATTTACAATATCGAGGTAATGGAAGCAACTTAAATGCCCACAGACAGACGAATGCATAAAGCTGTGGTACATATATAAAATGGAATATTACTAAGCCATGAAAAGGAATGAAATTGGGTCATTTGTAGAGACGTCGATGGATCTAGAGACTGTCATACAGAGTGAAGTAAGTCTGAAAGAGAGAAACAAATCTTGTATATTCATGCATATATGTGGAACCTAGAAAAACTGTACAGATTAACCATTTTGCAAGGCATAAATAGAGCAACAGATGTAGACAACAAACGTATGGACAACAAGGGGGGAAAGCTGTTGGGGGGGTGGTGGTGGGAGGAGTTGAGAGACTGGGATTGGCATGTATACATTTATATGTATAAAATAGATAACCAATAAGAACCTGCTGTATAAAAATATAAAATAAAATTCAAAATTAAAAAGAAATAAAATTTAAAAAATAAAACAAAAAACAATTATTCCCTGCACATACATGTATTTATATGAATAAATTATTTCCATGCTTATATCTGTAAATACAAAAAAGAGGAATAAAATCTACCTTGAACCAAAAACGAAAAAGAGAAAAAAAACACAGAACCCACCAGTTACACAGAGGAAAACCGTATCAGGGCACTTGCTCCAGTTGTAAACAATTCTGAAGTTGGTCAGTGGTGGGGAATCGTCTCCCATTCAGCCAGCAGCCCCCACGCAACAAGCGTCCTCATTGCAAAGCTGGGGCACCGTGCCGAGGCATCTGTGAGTAAACGTGAGCTGAGCCCCAGGCCAGTTGCTGCTGAACTATTCCCACCCGTCCCAGGTAAAACACCTGAATATATACAAGGACTTGAAAGCCTAGAGGAAGGGCCATAGAGCCACACGAGTGACAGCATGCCGGCCGACTTGGTGCCTGCAGGCCAGCCAGGATGGTCCTGGCCCTGGGTGCTCTTCTGGAAGATTTCCATTTCCCTGCCTGAGATACCCGTCCTGTCCCTGCCCCCACGGCTTTTTTCCTTCCTCACCTCTGCCCAGGGAGAAATTCCAGCAGCAGGTATGGGTGACACATCCTCTTCTTTAGCAGGTGGCAGCCTGGCAACTGCTGCAGAAAGTCCAGCAGAGCCCCACTCACACTGGGCCACCCACAAAGCCGTGGCCTCTCACTCCCTCCCACCAGCCCAGCCCCGAGACTGCTGACAGGGCAGAGAAAATGGCGTCAGGCACGGCTGCAGGGGCTCTTGCTGCCTGGAGTGGTATTTATATTGATCTCAACCCAGGCACACCTGGGGAGGGCTGGCCGGCACGGTAAGGCTGCCCAGGTCAGCCAATCATCACCCCTCAGGGGCTCACAGTTGCAGAAAATGGAACTTGCTGAACCGGCCAGGTCCAAGGAACAGGTGTGGGCTCCTGAGAGTCAGGATAGACAAGGGGCTGCAGCTTTGGCTTGTTTTCTAATCATTTTATCTGGCCCATGAGTGGGAGACAACTTCAAGAAAACCCTCTCCTAATGAGAGGAACCCAGGAGTCAGGGAGAGGAGGGGTGGGTGGTGGTTGGAGACAGAGGCCTGGTGCCCCGGGTGCAGTGGAAGTCTCTGGAAGACCAGGTGGAGGGAGGCCTCATGGAGTGATGCCCAGGGTCACAGACCTGTCGCAGCTGCTGTTTGTTAGTTCAAGTCCTGCTCTGAGGTGCTCTGTGTCAGCTCTGAGCGACAGGTGAGCTGGGGGTGCTCTGCAATGAGGGCTATGTGCACGGTTCCTGTGTGCCCAGCCCTGCCACGGTACCTGCAAGGGTAGCTCTGTATCCTGGGAGGGCCCTGACCACGAGAGCCCCGTGGGCTGGGGTGGGGGTGGGGTACCTGCCCAGGTGAGCTCCATATTCTGGGATTGGTCTGACCACGAGAGCCCCATGGGCTGCTGGGGACCTGGTAAAGGATGTCAGGACAGTCAGTGAAGCCACCGAGGATATACCTCCAGTTGCTCCTAATTCCTACACCCTGCTGGTCATTCTACCAACCACCAGGACATGGTATTCTGTATTAGTCTTCAATGATGCCTTCTTTTGTATTCCATTAGTCCCAGAGTCACAAGAAATTTTGGCTTGTGAGTGGCAGGACTCAACATACAACTAAAACAATACTTCCGGGCCGTTCGGCCCCAAGGGTGCAAAAATTCCCACACCATCTTTGGGGAAAGCTTAGCTAAAGACCTAAAAGTTCTACCTCTGGAAAAGGAAACCCTCCTTCAATATGCAGACGACATTCTGATCGCCAGCCCTACTAAGGAGGCCTCTGAACTACCAAGCCAATAAAGGATAGAAGTTGTCCAAGAAAAAGCTCAAATATCACAGACTGCGGTGACCTGCCTGGGCTTCATTCTCACAGAAGGTCAGAGAAGCCCATCCCAGGAAAGGGAAGAAACCATTTTCAGCCTTACCCCTTTCTAAAACTAGAAGACAGCTTAGGGGTTCCTGGGGAGGCCAGGGTTTGCTGCTTCTGGATCCCTAACTACAGTCTACTAGCTGGGCCTCTATATGAAACACTGAAAGGAAAAGATGATGATCCTTTGGAATAGAATCCAGAAGTGGCCTTTCAAGAATGGAAAGAGCAGTCAATTCAGACCCTTGCCCTGGAACTCCCTAATTTAGCTAAACCCTTTGACCTTTACATTCCCGGTGAAAGGTGAATCGCCATTGGAGAATTAGTGCAAAAACTGGGACCACTTGAAATGGAACAATGCAAGAATGCCATCCAGGTAGGATAAACTACGGTCACTAAGGGGCTTGGCCCACTGCCACATCTGGCCAAGATAATGGCGGTATCTAAAAACCTGGAAATCAGCAGCCCAAAAGGCCACCTCCCTCCTAAGGGAAAAGGACCCCACGTGGTGATCCTAACCACCAACCATGCCCTGAAGTTGCAGGGTTCGCTCCGTGGGCACACCGACCTTGAGTGAGGAGGCCCTCCAACTCCAACATCCAGAGAGATAACCGGGGGCAACAGGGCACCATGACGACTCGTGTGAACATCACTTGACCTGGAGTTTCTCTCATAAAACAACAAGAGTGTGTCCCAAAAGAGTAGACTACTGCTTGCAGGACTTACTGCACCCAGAGGGGAGCTAATAATCTTGGCGGGGGAACGGTATATCACACTGTCACCATAGAAAAGCCTACAGACACCGTGATGATGGTGGCCAATAAGACCGGCTGGACTCCTGTTTACTTCAAAAGGCTGTTGACTCAGTGGCCATCATGGTCCTTGATCACCACTGACCCTGGACTGTCTGGGAGTTGAGCGGGCAGGGCTCTGACACCTGGTGCTGTTTGTACGTTAATTCAGGGGCCTAATTGAAGAAAGCGCAGACTACTGGTCAGAGCATCTAGGCTGGCAGAAACGGTCAGCCTAAGGTGGCCGAACAAATGTGGGGCGGGGTGAAACCGGCCCCCACAGCGTCTCTGCACATCTCTTTCCTGGACCCTTAAAGGTCATTAGAATCTATAACACTTCCAATGCTGGTGCTCAGGTGGACGAGCAGGGAGGCAGGGGTCCTGGGGACAATCAACGTCACCGGGAGGCTGCTGGGGAGAAGCTCTGACCCTCGCCCCAGGGTATGAGGGCTCCCAACTCAGCACTCAGCAGTTACAGAAGAAGGGTCTGCACCCTCAGCACTCCAAGAATGAGGAACAGGACAAAAGGCAGAGGAGGGGTTTGTCCCCAGCAAAGCCCATTAAAAATCCCTGGGAGATAAAAATAGAATCTGGGCAATAAAGTCAAGTCTAACCTTTTTTATCCTTTGTGCTTTGTCTAATTTCACGTGCTCCTAGGGTCCCGCATGCAGAGGTTCCACACCCGGCACTTCAGACCAGATTTCCTAGTGCAGAATGGCTGGGTCGACACCTCAGCTCCTGGGGCCCAGTGCAGACTCCACGATATAGAGCCTGAGCTACAGCCAACCCGGCCCTCGAGAGCTCCGCACCCTCCCTCCCACTGACTCTGACAGGATCTCTACACAGCAGCCCAGCCCACAGCCCACAGCCCACGGGGTAGTGCATGCTCTCACCTCTCCATTCTCTGATCAAAATATAAAGTTTCCTTTGCTTGTGAACCAAACTCAGTCTCGATCTGTTGGCCCCAATGACACTGGGCAGGGGGACACTTGTTGGGGTCCACTCTGGAAGATCAGTAACAGAAATTGAGACTATTGTAACCTCAATGAACAGATGTGTGAGCCAAACTGTAGTTAACATAGAACAGTGTATAAGGCTCGGGTAAAATAAGATGTTTCTAACACTTCCATTTGATATTTCCATCACTTTATTATAAGCAAGTTCAGTGAAAAGGTTTGTCTTATTTGTCAGGTCAATATTAGAGAAATGAAGTGATTTCTTTCCAAGGATGTACATCTAATAATCTTGGTTAAACCTTCAATCTTGTTTTAAATGCTTTTCCATTGAAAATGATACCTCTCTTTCAGCTCCCCCATTTCTGAGAAGTATAAAATCTTATAATTTATTATTACCAAAGGGGAAAGGTGGGAGGAGGGATAAATTAACAGTTTGGGATTAACACATACACACTGCTATGTATAAAATAGATCATCAACAAGGAACTACTGTATAGCACAGGGAACTACACTCAACATTTTGCAATAACCTATAAGGGGAAATAATCTGAAAAAGAATAGATATTTTTATTGACATCATCTATCAATGACAGTTAAAGTGTAACCTAAGGGAAGCTGGTGGTGAGTGCTTCTGACCCTGAAGACTTCAATCATCTAAAGTTTGGACTCTGCCTACTTCCCATGGCCCTTAATGAACATATGTGTAGCCGTAACTTAAAAACTTCCCCAGTTTGGGTTTCGGGGAGACACTGATTTTGAAAAAGCCCTGGTGTTCTCCTTACATGAATGGGACTCTTCCTACTGCTAAAACATGTCTGTCACACCCAGAGGATGGTATACCGTCTGATCGGGAAGAGTTTGGAAAAGGCATCTCATCTCCTCATCTCCTGGTGCTCGGGTTCACCCCTCCAGCGTCTTTACTAACAGTCTCCCCACTTGGAGATGTCAGCACTGTCAACATCCTGTTGCGTACAGTTTGGAATTTGTCCAGAGGATGAAGCGGAAGGATGAGGAACAATGAGAGACAAGTCCTAGGTGTTCAGACAGGCACATGTCACTCTAATTTCCAATCAGGAAGACGAATTGACCAAAGGCTAGGGTTGCCCATGGAAACAATATAGGGCTTGAGGAAATCCCGCTGCTTTGTGGCCAGTTCCCATAAACACAAGTTGAACAATGGAACTCAGGGGCAGTAAAATTCACAAAACTGCAGAGTTGAAAATATCCATCACTGAAAAATGTCTTGAGGAAAGTCAGAAAAAAGGACTTGTAAGCAAGGGAGAATGGCAGGAAAGGGATTTGAGGAGGTAGAAAGGACTCGCCATTAAGCACAAGAAAAGGAGCTGAACATTGCCAACATTGCAGTTGGCCAAAAAGGGTGTATGCGTTTTTTTCTGTATATATTCAAGAAAAGGGCATACACTTTTTTAGCCAACCAAACAGATGGGCACTGGAAGTCAATACTACAAAAGATATCACTTCGCATCAGTCAGAAGAGCCATCCTCATAAAGCGTAAACAACAGAAATGCAGGACAGAGCAACGAGAAGAGGGAGCCCTGTGAGACTTATAGTGGAAATGTATATTGCCAACGGCCATTCTGGAGAAGTGTATTGTATTTACTAAAGCATCTAAAAAATGAGCTACAGAGCATAGGGCACTTGCACTCATGGGCGTATATCTTGGGAAAAACAAAAATCGAGAGGACACAGGCACCCCAATGTTTACCCCCTCTCTGTTTAAAAGATCCTCGACTAGGATATAACTTAAATGTCTCTGGAGGGAAAAAATGGATAGAGATGTGGTACTTAGGTAGAGTGGAATATTATTCAGCCTGGAAATCAATGAAATATGGCCAGTTGTAACAACTCCGGAGGAGTTACGTATGATCATTCTAAGTGACAGAATTCAAAAAGAAAAAGACACATATCATAAGATATCACTTAAAGGTGGAATCCAAAATGGCTACACATGAAATAAATTACAAAACAAAAACATAGTCAAATATGTAGAAAACACGCATAAGGCTGCTAAACGGGAAAGGTGGGGAGGGGTGAGGCATCATCCAGGAGGTTGAAATTAGCAAAGATACCATTCCAAATACCAAACTGATAATCAACAAGGCCTACACGGTAGCTAAAAGAACTGCACTCAGCACACTCAAGTCACCGGAAAAGAATATATACGACTGGTAAGAATCTGAAAAAGAATTTATTGATGTCTCTCTGTACGTGAATCAAGTGGATGTACAGCAGCAAGAAACAGAGCTTTGAAAATCAGCTGTAACCAATATAGTAATAAATTGAAAAAAATAAACGACAGAGAGACAGAGAAAACCTCTTACAACTTTTCCTCAGGGACGGTGATGCAACATGGATTGAACACATCTAGACCCACAGCAGGATGAGACATAAGGCTGGAAACTGTTTGCGCTAAGAGAAATGTGAGGTTGGGTGAGGAAATGCACACCCTTTAAAGTAATACTACCTGGTACCCATTCAATGGGTCCCAAATCTGCAGGTTCAAGGGATCTTCCTATAGCTAAAACATGCATGGAAAACCCAGAGGACTGTACACCATGTGATCGGGAGATGTGTCTAAAATGCACCTCATTTATCCTCTCCTGGTGCTCCTGTTCACCATTCCAGCCACGCTACTTAGAATCTCCCCACTTGGAGAATCAGCACATTTAAACTTCTGTTTCACACATTTTGCAAATTGTGAGGAGGATGAACGGGAAGAGGGGGAACCAATGAGAGAATAGTTGTAGGGGTTTGGACGGGCACATATCACTCTAATTTCCCATTAAGAATAAGAATTAAAGAAAGGCTCAGCCTGCCTCGCCGGAGCCAAAATAGGGCCTGAAGCAATCCTGCGGGTTTGAGGCCAGCTCACAAAAGAACAACTTAAAAAATGGAGCTCAGGGTCACTGCAATTCACAAACCTGCAGAGTTATAAATGAAAACTAACGTCCAAAAATATGTTGAGGTAAGGCAAAGAAGAGGATCTGAATGCAAGACAGAATTGCAAGAAACAGATTTCAAGAGATAGATTGGACTCGTCTTTAACGCACATGAAAAGCGGCAGAATTTCGACAATGATGCAGTTGGCCCAAAAGGGCGTATGCGTTTTTTCCTGATTATATCCAGGAAAAAACGCATACGCACTTTATGGGCAACGAAGCAAGCAAGCAATGCAAATGTGCACAACAAAGAAGTCTCATTTCCCACCGGTCAAAAGGGCCATCCTAAAAAATTGTAAAAACCAGAAATGCAGGACAGGCCATGGAGAACAGGGAGCCTTTATACGCTGATGGGCAGTGTGTGGACTGCCGAGAGCCACTCTGGAGAAGTGTATGGTGGTTCCTAAATCATCTAAAAAACAGAGCTACAGAGCATAGGACACTTCCAATCATGGGAGTATATCTAGGGAAGTCTAAAAATCAACAAGACACAAGCACACCACAGTTTAGGGCTACTCTGTTTACAAGAACCTCAACTTCAGTACACCTTAAATATCCCAGGAAAGAGAACAATGGATAAAGAAGATGTGGTACTTATGTACAATTTCTTCACCATGAAATCAATGTAATAAGGCTAGTAGAAGGATAAAGAGTGGATTTAGGTCCGATAATACTACTTGAAATAAGTCAAACAGAAAAAGAAACATATCATAAGATATCACTTATAGAGGGAGGGTAAATATGGCTGCACAAGAAAAGAATTACAGAACAGAACAGTGTCTCACATTTAGAAAACACACTTATGTCAGCTTAAGGGGAAAGGAGAGGTGGGGTGATGCATAAAACCAGAGTTTGAAATTAGCACAGATACCGTTCAATAAACCAAATAGGTATTAGACAAGATCTACACCTTGCTCAATGAACTGGCCTCAACACACCCTATACACCACAGAGAAATATATCTGAGTAATAAGAATCTTAAAACCCATGTATTGATATATCTCCATAAGGGAATCAAGTGTGTGCAGAGCGGCACAAACACAGCAGTGAAAATGAGCTAAACCCCATTATAGAAATAAATTTTAAAAACAAAACGCTGAAACAATGAAAGAGAGAAAAATTCTTACAAAATTCGCTCAGGGGCTGTGATGCAACCTGGATTGACCACATATAAACCCACAGCTGGATAAGACATAAGGCTGGACACTTGGGGCTGAGAGGATTGGTGAGCTTTGGTGAGCAACTGCCGAAAGTTTAATGCAATACTTCATGCTACTCAGTCCAAGGGTCCCAACACTCCAGGTTGAAGGGAATCTTCCTACAGCTAAACCATGCTTGGGAAACCCAGCGACTGGTATGCCATATGATCGGGAAAGGTTTCTAAAACACACCTCATTTTTCCTCTCCTGGGGCTCCGGATCGACATTCCAGCCGCTTTACTAACAACATCCCCACATGGAGAGTCAATGCCTTTAAGTTCTGGTATCGCACAGTCTGCAGTTAGTGCGGAGGATGAATGGGAATAGGGGGAACCAGTGAGAAACTAGCTGTAGCGGTTTCAATGGGCACATGTCACTCTAATTTCACATCAGTAAGAAGAATTAACCAAAGGCACAGCAAGGTGCCCCAGAAGAAGAATAGAGCTTCAAGGAATCCTGTGGTTATGGGGCAAGATCACAAAAATAAGAGCTGAAAAATGGAGCTAAGGGCCACTGCAATTCAAAAACCTGCAGAGTTATAAAGGCCAACTATTTTCAAAAAATATATTGAGGTAAGGCTATGAAGAAGCATTGAAAGCAAGGCAGAATTGCAGGCAACCGATTTCAGGAGATACACTGGAATTGCATTGAAAACATATGAAGAGAGTCAGAACCTCGACAATGATGCACTTGGCCAAAAAGGGCGTATGTGTTTTTTCCTGAATATAGTCAGGAAAAAACGCATACACACTTTTTGGCCAACCAAGCAAGCTTGCAAAGGAAATCTACACTACAATGAAGTCTCACTTTCCCCTGGTCAAAAGGGCCATCTGAAAAAAGTGTAAAATCCATAAAGGCAGGACAGGCCATGGAGAACTGGGAGCCTTCTAATGCTGATGGGCGGGATGTAAATTGCCAACAGCCACTCTGGAGAAGTGTATGGTGTTTCCTGAAACATCTAAAAAACAAAGCAACAGAGCCTAGGGCACTTCCACTTATGGTCCTAGAGATTAGGGAAATTAAAATCAAAAAGACAGAGCCACCCCAAAGTTTGGGATGGCTCTGTTTACAAGAACCTCATATACGGTACAAGTTCAATATCGCAGAAAGTGAAAAATGGATAAAGAACTTGTGGTACTTACATACAATGCAGTATCACTCAGCAATGAAATCTATGTCATCAGGCCCGTAGCAGCACAATGAGTGGATTCAGGTACGATGATTCTAACTGAAATAACTCACACAGAAAAAGAAACATCATAAGACATCACTAATACACGGAATGTAAACTTGGCTACACAGGAACTGAATTCCAAAACAGAACAGGGTCTCAAATTTAGAAAACCAACTTATGCTTCCTTAGGGGGAAATGTAAGTTGGGGTGCTGCATAAAACCAGAGATTGAAATGAGCACAGATAAAGTTCCTTAAGCCAAATATGGAATAGACAAGAGCTACTCCTTGCTCAACGAAATGGACTCAACACCGCATATTAAACGCCTAAGAATATACCTGACTAGTAAGTATCTTAAAACCTATGGATTGCTATGTCTCCAAAAGAGAATCAAGCGTGTGTACAGGGTCATAAACGCAGCATTGATAGTATTGGAGAGGTTCGGTGAGCAAATGAAGACCCTTTGAAGTCATATTGCATGGTACCCATTCCACGGCTCTCAACTCTCCAGGTTTAAGGTATTCTTCCTTCAGCTAAAATATGCATGTGGAACCCAGAGTATGATCAACCATGTGAACGGGAGACGTGTTCAAATATGTCTCAGTTTTCGTACCCTGGTACTCGGGTGCAACATTCCAGACGCTTTACTAACACTCTCCCCACTTGGAGAGTCAGTCCCTTTAACCTCCTGTTTGGCCCAGTTTGCAATTTCTGCGGAAGATGAACAGGAATAGCGAGAACCAATGAGAGACTAGCTGGAGGTGTCTGGACGGGCAAATTTAACTCTCATTTCCCACCAGGAAGAGGAATTAACCAAAGGCTCAGCGTGCCGTGCCAGAACCAGATTAGGGCCTGAAGCCATCCTGCGGTGTTGCGGCCAGGTCACAAGAAAGCGAGTTGAAGAAAGGAGCTCAGGGGCACTGTAATTCACAAACCTGCAGAGTTATAAATGACAGCTATCGTCCAAAAATATACTGAAGTAAGGCTGCCAAGAGGACTTGAAAGCGGGGCAGAATTGCAGGAAACCGATTTCAGGAGGTAGACTGGAATTGCATTGAAAGCATAGGAAAAGAGGCAGAACGTCCACAATGATGCACTTGGCCAAAAAGGGCGTATGCGTTTTTTCCTGAATATATTCAGGAAAAAACGCATATGCCCTTTTTGGCCAACCAAGCAAGCTTGCAAAGGAAATCTGCACTACAATGAAGTCTCACTTCCCCCCGGTCAAAAGGGCCATCTGAAAAAAGTGTAAAATCCAGAAAGGCAGGACAGGCCATGGAGAACTGGGAGCCTTGTTATGCTGATGGGCGGGATGTAAATTGCCAACAGACACTCGGGAGAAGTGTATGGTGTTTCAGGAAACATCTAAAAAACAAAGCAACAGAGCCTAGGGCACTTCCACTTATGGTCCTATAGCTTAGGGAAATTAAAATCAAAAAGACACAGCCACCCCAAAGTTTGGGACGCCTCTGTTTACAAGAACCTCGTTTACAGTACAAGTTCAACATCGCAGAAAGTGAAAAATGGATAAAGAACATGTGGTATTTACTTACAAAGCAATATCACTCAGCAATGAAATCTATGTCATCAGGCCCTTAGCAGCACAATGAGTGGATTCAGGTATGATGATTCTAACTGAAATAAGTCACACAGAAAAGGAAACATCATAAGATATCAGTAATACACGGAATGTAAACTTGGCTACACAGGAACTGAATTACAGAACAGAACAGGGTCTCAAATTTAGAAAACCAACTTATGCTTGCTTAAGGGGAAAGGTGAGTTGGGGTGCTGCATAAAACCAGAGATTGAAATGAGCACAGATAAAGTTCCTTAAGCCAAATATGGAATAGACAAGAGCTACTCCTTGCTCAACGAAATGGACTCAACACCGCATATTAAACGCCTAAGAATGTACCTGACTAGTAAGTATCTTAAAACCTATGGATTGCTATGTCTCCGAAAGAGAATCAAGCATGTGTACAGGGGCATAAACGCAGCAGTGATAGGATTGGAGAGGTTCGGTGGGCAAATGAAGACCCTTTGAAGTCATATTGCATGGTACCTATTCCACGGGTTTCAACTACCCAGGTTTAAGGTATTCTTCCTTCAGCTAAAACATGCATGTGGAACCTAGAGTATGATCAACCATGTGATCGGGAGACGTGTTCAAATATGTCTCAGTTTTCGTACCCTGGTACTCGGGTGCAACATTCCAGACGCTTTATAACACTCTCCCGACTTGGAGAGTCAGTCCCTTTAACCTCCTGTTTGGCCCAGTTTGCAATTTCTGTGGAAGATGAACAAGAAAGGCGAGAACCAATGAGAGAATAGCTGGAGGTGTCTGGACGGGCAAATTTAACTCTCATTTCCCACCAGGAAGAGGAAATAACCAAAGGCTCAGCGTGCCGTGCCGAAACCAGATTAGGGCCTGAAGCCATCCTGCGGTGTTGCGGCCAGGTCACAAGAAAGCCAGTTGAAGAAAGGAGCTCAGGGGCACTGTAATTCACAAACTTGCAGAGTTATAAATGACAGCTATCGTCCAAAAATATACTGAAGTAAGGCTGCCAAGAGGACTTGAAAGCGGGGCAGAATTGCAGGAAACCGATTTCAGGAGGTAGACTGGAATTGCATTGAAAGCATAGGAAAAGAGGCAGAACGTCCACAATGATGCACTTGGCCAAAAAGGGCGTATGTGTTTTTTCCTGAATATATTCAGGAAAAAACGCATACGCCCTTTTTGGCCAACCAAGCAAGCTTGCAAAGGAAATCTGCACTACAATGAAGTCTCACTTCCCCCGGTCAAAAGGGCCATCTGAAAAAAGTGTAAAATCCAGAAAGGCAGGACAGGCCATGGAGAACTGGGAGCCTTGTTATGCTGATGGGCGGGATGTAAATTGCCAACAGCCACTCGGGAGAAGTGTATGGTGTTTCCGGAAACATCTAAAAAACAAAGCAACAGAGCCTAGGGCACTTCCACTTATGGTCCTATAGCTTAGGGAAATTAAAATCAAAAAGACACAGCCACCCCAAAGTTTGGGACGCCTCTGTTTACAAGAACCTCGTTTACAGTACAAGTTCAACATCGCAGAAAGTGAAAAATGGATAAAGAAGGTGTGGTATTTACTTACAAAGCAATATCACTCAGCAATGAAATCTATGTCATCAGGCCCTTAGCAGCACAATGAGTGGATTCAGGTATGATGATTCTAACTGAAATAAGTCACACAGAAAAAGAAACATCATAAGATATCAGTAATACACGGAATGTAAACTTGGCTACACAGGAACTGAATTACAGAACAGAACAGGGTCTCAAATTTAGAAAACCAACTTATGCTTGCTTAAGGGGAAAGGTGAGTTGGGGTGCTGCATAAAACCAGAGATTGAAACGAGCACAGATAAAGTTCCTTAAGCCAAATATGGAATAGACAAGAGCTACTCCTTGCTCAACGAAATGGACTCAACACCGCATATTAAACGCCTAAGAATGTACCTGACTAGTAAGTATCTTAAAACCTATGGATTGCTATGTCTCCGAAAGAGAATCAAGCATGTGTACAGGCACATGAACGCAGCAGTGATAGGATTGGAGAGGTTCGGTGAGCAAATGAAGACCCTTTGAAGTCACATTGCATGGTACCCATTCCACGGGTTTCAACTACCCAGGTTTAAGGTATTCTTCCTTCAGCTAAAACATGCATGTGGAACCTAGAGTATGATCAACCATGTGATCGGGAGACGTGTTCAAATATGTCTCAGTTTTCGTACCCTGGTACTCGGGTGCAACATTCCAGATGCTTTACTAACACTCGCCCCACTTGGAGAGTCAGTCCCTTTAACCTCCTGTTTGGCCCAGTTTGCAATTTCTGCGGAAGATGAACAGGAATAGCGAGAACCAATGAGAGACTAGCTGGAGGTGTCTGGACGGGCAAATTTAACTCTCATTTCCCACCAGGAAGAGGAATTAACCAAAGACTCAGCGTGCCGTGCCGGAACCAGATTAGGGCCTGAAGCCATCCTGCGGTGTTGCGGCCAGATCACAAGAAAGCGAGTTGAAGAAAGGAGCTCAGGGGCACTGTAATTCACAAATCTGCAGAGTTATAAATGACAGCTATCGTCCAAAAATATACTGAAGTAAGGCTGCCAAGAGGACTTGAAAGCGGGGCAGAATTGCAGGAAACCGATTTCAGGAGGTAGACTGGAATTGCATTGAAAGCATAGGAAAAGAGGCAGAACGTCCACAATGATGCACTTGGCCCAAAAGGGCGTATGCGTTTTTTCCTGAATATATTCAGGAAAAAACGCATACGCCCTTTTTGGCCAACCAAGCAAGCTTGCAAAGGAAATCTGCACTACAATGAAGTCTCACTTCCCCCCGGTCAAAAGGGCCATCTGAAAAAAGTGTAAAATCCAGAAAGGCAGGACAGGCCATGGAGAACTGGGAGCCTTGTTATGCTGATGGGCGGGATGTAAATTGCCAACAGACACTCGGGAGAAGTGTATGGTGTTTCCTGAAACATCTAAAAAACAAAGCAACAGAGCCTAGGGCACTTCCACTTATGGTCCTATAGCTTAGGGAAATTAAAATCAAAAAGACACAGCCACCCCAAAGTTTGGGACGCCTCTGTTTACAAGAACCTCGTTTACAGTACAAGTTCAATATCACAGAAAGTGAAAAATGGATAAAGAACATGTGGTATTTACTTACAAAGCAATATCACTCAGCAATGAAATCTATGTCATCAGGCCCTTAGCAGCACAATGAGTGGATTCAGGTATGATGATTCTAACTGAAATAAGTCACACAGAAAAGGAAACATCATAAGATATCAGTAATACACGGAATGTAAACTTGGCTACACAGGAACTGAATTACAGAACAGAACAGGGTCTCAAATTTAGAAAACCAACTTATGCTTGCTTAAGGGGAAAGGTGAGTTGGGGTGCTGCATAAAACCAGAGATTGAAATGAGCACAGATAAAGTTCCTTAAGCCAAATATGGAATAGACAAGAGCTACTCCTTGCTCAACGAAATGGACTCAACACCGCATATTAAACGCCTAAGAATGTACCTGACTAGTAAGTATCTTAAAACCTATGGATTGCTATGTCTCCGAAAGAGAATCAAGCATGTGTACAGGGGCATAAACGCAGCAGTGATAGGATTGGAGAGGTTCGGTGAGCAAATGAAGACCCTTTGAAGTCATATTGCATGGTACCTATTCCACGGGTTTCAACTACCCAGGTTTAAGGTATTCTTCCTTCAGCTAAAACATGCATGTGGAACCTAGAGTATGATCAACCATGTGATCGGGAGACGTGTTCAAATATGTCTCAGTTTTCGTACCCTGGTACTCGGGTGCAACATTCCAGACGCTTTATAACACTCTCCCGACTTGGAGAGTCAGTCCCTTTAACCTCCTGTTTGGCCCAGTTTGCAATTTCTGTGGAAGATGAACAAGAAAGGCGAGAACCAATGAGAGACTAGCTGGAGGTGTCTGGACGGGCAAATTTAACTCTCATTTCCCACCAGGAAGAGGAAATAACCAAAGGCTCAGCGTGCCGTGCCGAAACCAGATTAGGGCCTGAAGCCATCCTGCGGTGTTGCGGCCAGGTCACAAGAAAGCCAGTTGAAGAAAGGAGCTCAGGGGCACTGTAATTCACAAACCTGCAGAGTTATAAATGACAGCTATCGTCCAAAAATATACTGAAGTAAGGCTGCCAAGAGGACTTGAAAGCGGGGCAGAATTGCAGGAAACCGATTTCAGGAGGTAGACTGGAATTGCTTTGAAAGCATAGGAAAAGAGGCAGAACGTCCACAATGATGCACTTGGCCCAAAAGGGCGTATGCGTTTTTTCCTGAATATATTCAGGAAAAAACGCATACGCCCTTTTTGGCCAACCAAGCAAGCTTGCAAAGGAAATCTGCACTACAATGAAGTCTCACTTCCCCCCGGTCAAAAGGGCCATCTGAAAAAAGTGTAAAATCCAGAAAGGCAGGACAGGCCATGGAGAACTGGGAGCCTTGTTATGCTGATGGGCGGGATGTAAATTGCCAACAGCCACTCGGGAGAAGTGTATGGTGTTTCCTGAAACATCTAAAAAACAAAGCAACAGAGCCTAGGGCACTTCCACTTATGGTCCTATAGCTTAGGGAAATTAAAATCAAAAAGACACAGCCACCCCAAAGTTTGGGACGCCTCTGTTTACAAGAACCTCGTTTACAGTACAAGTTCAACATCGCAGAAAGTGAAAAATGGATAAAGAAGGTGTGGTATTTACTTACAAAGCAATATCACTCAGCAATGAAATCTATGTCATCAGGCACTTATCAGCACAATGATTGGATTCAGGTATGATGATTCTAACTGAAATAAGTCACACAGAAAAAGAAACATCATAAGATATCAGTAATACACGGAATGTAAACTTGGCTACACAGGAACTGAATTACAGAACAGAACAGGGTCTCAAATTTAGAAAACCAACTTATGCTTGCTTAAGGGGAAAGGTGAGTTGGGGTGCTGCATAAAACCAGAGATTGAAACGAGCACAGATAAAGTTCCTTAAGCCAAATATGGAATAGACAAGAGCTACTCCTTGCTCAACGAAATGGACTCAACACCGCATATTAAACGCCTAAGAATGTACCTGACTAGTAAGTATCTTAAAACCTATGGATTGCTATGTCTCCGAAAGAGAATCAAGCATGTGTACAGGCACATGAACGCAGCAGTGATAGGATTGGAGAGGTTCGGTGAGCAAATGAAGACCCTTTGAAGTCACATTGCATGGTACCCATTCCACGGGTTTCAACTACCCAGGTTTAAGGTATTCTTCCTTCAGCTAAAACATGCATGTGGAACCTAGAGTATGATCAACCATGTGATCGGGAGACGTGTTCAAATATGTCTCAGTTTTCGTACCCTGGTACTCGGGTGCAACATTCCAGATGCTTTACTAACACTCGCCCCACTTGGAGAGTCAGTCCCTTTAACCTCCTGTTTGGCCCAGTTTGCAATTTCTGCGGAAGATGAACAGGAATAGCGAGAACCAATGAGAGACTAGCTGGAGGTGTCTGGACGGGCAAATTTAACTCTCATTTCCCACCAGGAAGAGGAATTAACCAAAGACTCAGCGTGCCGTGCCGGAACCAGATTAGGGCCTGAAGCCATCCTGCGGTGTTGCGGCCAGATCACAAGAAAGCGAGTTGAAGAAAGGAGCTCAGGGGCACTGTAATTCACAAACCTGCAGAGTTATAAATGACAGCTATCGTCCAAAAATATACTGAAGTAAGGCTGCCAAGAGGACTTGAAAGCGGGGCAGAATTGCAGGAAACCGATTTCAGGAGGTAGACTGGAATTGCATTGAAAGCATAGGAAAAGAGGCAGAACGTCCACAATGATGCACTTGGCCCAAAAGGGCGTATGCGTTTTTTCCTGAATATATTCAGGAAAAAACGCATACGCCCTTTTTGGCCAACCAAGCAAGCTTGCAAAGGAAATCTGCACTACAATGAAGTCTCACTTCCCCCCGGTCAAAAGGGCCATCTGAAAAAAGTGTAAAATCCAGAAAGGCAGGACAGGCCATGGAGAACTGGGAGCCTTGTTATGCTGATGGACGGGATGTAAATTGCCAACAGACACTCGGGAGAAGTGTATGGTGTTTCCGGAAACATCTAAAAAACAAAGCAACAGAGCCTAGGGCACTTCCACTTATGGTCCTATAGCTTAGGGAAATTAAAATCAAAAAGACACAGCCACCCCAAAGCTTGGGACGCCTCTGTTTACAAGAACCTCGTTTACAGTACAAGTTCAACATCGCAGAAAGTGAAAAATGGATAAAGAACATGTGGTATTTATTTACAAAGCAATATCACTCAGCAATGAAATCTATGTCATCAGGCCCTTAGCAGCACAATGAGTGGATTCAGGTATGATGATTCTAACTGAAATAAGTCACACAGAAAAGGAAACATCATAAGATATCAGTAATAAACGGAATGTAAACTTGGCTACACAGGAACTGAATTACAGAACAGAACAGGGTCTCAAATTTAGAAAACCAACTTATGCTTGCTTAAGGGGAAAGGTGAGTTGGGGTGCTGCATAAAACCAGAGATTGAAATGAGCACAGATAAAGTTCCTTAAGCCAAATATGGAATAGACAAGAGCTACTCCTTGCTCAACGAAATGGACTCAACACCGCATATTAAACGCCTAAGAATGTACCTGACTAGTAAGTATCTTAAAACCTATGGATTGCTATGTCTCCGAAAGAGAATCAAGCATGTGTACAGGGGCATAAACGCAGCAGTGATAGGATTGGAGAGGTTCGGTGAGCAAATGAAGACCCTTTGAAGTCATATTGCATGGTACCTATTCCACGGGTTTCAACTACCCAGGTTTAAGGTATTCTTCCTTCAGCTAAAACATGCATGTGGAACCTAGAGTATGATCAACCATGTGATCGGGAGACGTGTTCAAATATGTCTCAGTTTTCGTACCCTGGTACTCGGGTGCAACATTCCAGACGCTTTATAACACTCTCCCGACTTGGAGAGTCAGTCCCTTTAACCTCCTGTTTGGCCCAGTTTGCAATTTCTGTGGAAGATGAACAAGAAAGGCGAGAACCAATGAGAGACTAGCTGGAGGTGTCTGGACGGGCAAATTTAACTCTCATTTCCCACCAGGAAGAGGAATTAACCAAAGACTCAGCGTGCCGTGCCGGAACCAGATTAGGGCCTGAAGCCATCCTGCGGTGTTGCGGCCAGATCACAAGAAAGCGAGTTGAAGAAAGGAGCTCAGGGGCACTGTAATTCACAAATCTGCAGAGTTATAAATGACAGCTATCGTCCAAAAATATACTGAAGTAAGGCTGCCAAGAGGACTTGAAAGCGGGGCAGAATTGCAGGAAACCGATTTCAGGAGGTAGACTGGAATTGCATTGAAAGCATAGGAAAAGAGGCAGAACGTCCACAATGATGCACTTGGCCCAAAAGGGCGTATGCGTTTTTTCCTGAATATATTCAGGAAAAAACGCATACGCCCTTTTTGGCCAACCAAGCAAGCTTGCAAAGGAAATCTGCACTACAATGAAGTCTCACTTCCCCCCGGTCAAAAGGGCCATCTGAAAAAAGTGTAAAATCCAGAAAGGCAGGACAGGCCATGGAGAACTGGGAGCCTTGTTATGCTGATGGGCGGGATGTAAATTGCCAACAGACACTCGGGAGAAGTGTATGGTGTTTCCTGAAACATCTAAAAAACAAAGCAACAGAGCCTAGGGCACTTCCACTTATGGTCCTATAGCTTAGGGAAATTAAAATCAAAAAGACACAGCCACCCCAAAGTTTGGGACGCCTCTGTTTACAAGAACCTCGTTTACAGTACAAGTTCAATATCACAGAAAGTGAAAAATGGATAAAGAACATGTGGTATTTACTTACAAAGCAATATCACTCAGCAATGAAATCTATGTCATCAGGCCCTTAGCAGCACAATGAGTGGATTCAGGTATGATGATTCTAACTGAAATAAGTCACACAGAAAAGGAAACATCATAAGATATCAGTAATACACGGAATGTAAACTTGGCTACACAGGAACTGAATTACAGAACAGAACAGGGTCTCAAATTTAGAAAACCAACTTATGCTTGCTTAAGGGGAAAGGTGAGTTGGGGTGCTGCATAAAACCAGAGATTGAAATGAGCACAGATAAAGTTCCTTAAGCCAAATATGGAATAGACAAGAGCTACTCCTTGCTCAACGAAATGGACTCAACACCGCATATTAAACGCCTAAGAATGTACCTGACTAGTAAGTATCTTAAAACCTATGGATTGCTATGTCTCCGAAAGAGAATCAAGCATGTGTACAGGGGCATAAACGCAGCAGTGATAGGATTGGAGAGGTTCGGTGAGCAAATGAAGACCCTTTGAAGTCATATTGCATGGTACCTATTCCACGGGTTTCAACTACCCAGGTTTAAGGTATTCTTCCTTCAGCTAAAACATGCATGTGGAACCTAGAGTATGATCAACCATGTGATCGGGAGACGTGTTCAAATATGTCTCAGTTTTCGTACCCTGGTACTCGGGTGCAACATTCCAGACGCTTTATAACACTCTCCCGACTTGGAGAGTCAGTCCCTTTAACCTCCTGTTTGGCCCAGTTTGCAATTTCTGTGGAAGATGAACAAGAAAGGCGAGAACCAATGAGAGACTAGCTGGAGGTGTCTGGACGGGCAAATTTAACTCTCATTTCCCACCAGGAAGAGGAAATAACCAAAGGCTCAGCGTGCCGTGCCGAAACCAGATTAGGGCCTGAAGCCATCCTGCGGTGTTGCGGCCAGGTCACAAGAAAGCCAGTTGAAGAAAGGAGCTCAGGGGCACTGTAATTCACAAACCTGCAGAGTTATAAATGACAGCTATCGTCCAAAAATATACTGAAGTAAGGCTGCCAAGAGGACTTGAAAGCGGGGCAGAATTGCAGGAAACCGATTTCAGGAGGTAGACTGGAATTGCTTTGAAAGCATAGGAAAAGAGGCAGAACGTCCACAATGATGCACTTGGCCCAAAAGGGCGTATGCGTTTTTTCCTGAATATATTCAGGAAAAAACGCATACGCCCTTTTTGGCCAACCAAGCAAGCTTGCAAAGGAAATCTGCACTACAATGAAGTCTCACTTCCCCCCGGTCAAAAGGGCCATCTGAAAAAAGTGTAAAATCCAGAAAGGCAGGACAGGCCATGGAGAACTGGGAGCCTTGTTATGCTGATGGGCGGGATGTAAATTGCCAACAGCCACTCGGGAGAAGTGTATGGTGTTTCCTGAAACATCTAAAAAACAAAGCAACAGAGCCTAGGGCACTTCCACTTATGGTCCTATAGCTTAGGGAAATTAAAATCAAAAAGACACAGCCACCCCAAAGTTTGGGACGCCTCTGTTTACAAGAACCTCGTTTACAGTACAAGTTCAACATCGCAGAAAGTGAAAAATGGATAAAGAAGGTGTGGTATTTACTTACAAAGCAATATCACTCAGCAATGAAATCTATGTCATCAGGCACTTATCAGCACAATGATTGGATTCAGGTATGATGATTCTAACTGAAATAAGTCACACAGAAAAAGAAACATCATAAGATATCAGTAATACACGGAATGTAAACTTGGCTACACAGGAACTGAATTACAGAACAGAACAGGGTCTCAAATTTAGAAAACCAACTTATGCTTGCTTAAGGGGAAAGGTGAGTTGGGGTGCTGCATAAAACCAGAGATTGAAACGAGCACAGATAAAGTTCCTTAAGCCAAATATGGAATAGACAAGAGCTACTCCTTGCTCAACGAAATGGACTCAACACCGCATATTAAACGCCTAAGAATGTACCTGACTAGTAAGTATCTTAAAACCTATGGATTGCTATGTCTCCGAAAGAGAATCAAGCATGTGTACAGGCACATGAACGCAGCAGTGATAGGATTGGAGAGGTTCGGTGAGCAAATGAAGACCCTTTGAAGTCACATTGCATGGTACCCATTCCACGGGTTTCAACTACCCAGGTTTAAGGTATTCTTCCTTCAGCTAAAACATGCATGTGGAACCTAGAGTATGATCAACCATGTGATCGGGAGACGTGTTCAAATATGTCTCAGTTTTCGTACCCTGGTACTCGGGTGCAACATTCCAGATGCTTTACTAACACTCGCCCCACTTGGAGAGTCAGTCCCTTTAACCTCCTGTTTGGCCCAGTTTGCAATTTCTGCGGAAGATGAACAGGAATAGCGAGAACCAATGAGAGACTAGCTGGAGGTGTCTGGACGGGCAAATTTAACTCTCATTTCCCACCAGGAAGAGGAATTAACCAAAGACTCAGCGTGCCGTGCCGGAACCAGATTAGGGCCTGAAGCCATCCTGCGGTGTTGCGGCCAGATCACAAGAAAGCGAGTTGAAGAAAGGAGCTCAGGGGCACTGTAATTCACAAACCTGCAGAGTTATAAATGACAGCTATCGTCCAAAAATATACTGAAGTAAGGCTGCCAAGAGGACTTGAAAGCGGGGCAGAATTGCAGGAAACCGATTTCAGGAGGTAGACTGGAATTGCATTGAAAGCATAGGAAAAGAGGCAGAACGTCCACAATGATGCACTTGGCCCAAAAGGGCGTATGCGTTTTTTCCTGAATATATTCAGGAAAAAACGCATACGCCCTTTTTGGCCAACCAAGCAAGCTTGCAAAGGAAATCTGCACTACAATGAAGTCTCACTTCCCCCCGGTCAAAAGGGCCATCTGAAAAAAGTGTAAAATCCAGAAAGGCAGGACAGGCCATGGAGAACTGGGAGCCTTGTTATGCTGATGGACGGGATGTAAATTGCCAACAGACACTCGGGAGAAGTGTATGGTGTTTCCGGAAACATCTAAAAAACAAAGCAACAGAGCCTAGGGCACTTCCACTTATGGTCCTATAGCTTAGGGAAATTAAAATCAAAAAGACACAGCCACCCCAAAGCTTGGGACGCCTCTGTTTACAAGAACCTCGTTTACAGTACAAGTTCAACATCGCAGAAAGTGAAAAATGGATAAAGAACATGTGGTATTTATTTACAAAGCAATATCACTCAGCAATGAAATCTATGTCATCAGGCCCTTAGCAGCACAATGAGTGGATTCAGGTATGATGATTCTAACTGAAATAAGTCACACAGAAAAGGAAACATCATAAGATATCAGTAATAAACGGAATGTAAACTTGGCTACACAGGAACTGAATTACAGAACAGAACAGGGTCTCAAATTTAGAAAACCAACTTATGCTTGCTTAAGGGGAAAGGTGAGTTGGGGTGCTGCATAAAACCAGAGATTGAAATGAGCACAGATAAAGTTCCTTAAGCCAAATATGGAATAGACAAGAGCTACTCCTTGCTCAACGAAATGGACTCAACACCGCATATTAAACGCCTAAGAATGTACCTGACTAGTAAGTATCTTAAAACCTATGGATTGCTATGTCTCCGAAAGAGAATCAAGCATGTGTACAGGGGCATAAACGCAGCAGTGATAGGATTGGAGAGGTTCGGTGAGCAAATGAAGACCCTTTGAAGTCATATTGCATGGTACCTATTCCACGGGTTTCAACTACCCAGGTTTAAGGTATTCTTCCTTCAGCTAAAACATGCATGTGGAACCTAGAGTATGATCAACCATGTGATCGGGAGACGTGTTCAAATATGTCTCAGTTTTCGTACCCTGGTACTCGGGTGCAACATTCCAGACGCTTTATAACACTCTCCCGACTTGGAGAGTCAGTCCCTTTAACCTCCTGTTTGGCCCAGTTTGCAATTTCTGTGGAAGATGAACAAGAAAGGCGAGAACCAATGAGAGACTAGCTGGAGGTGTCTGGACGGGCAAATTTAACTCTCATTTCCCACCAGGAAGAGGAAATAACCAAAGGCTCAGCGTGCCGTGCCGAAACCAGATTAGGGCCTGAAGCCATCCTGCGGTGTTGCGGCCAGGTCACAAGAAAGCCAGTTGAAGAAAGGAGCTCAGGGGCACTGTAATTCACAAACCTGCAGAGTTATAAATGACAGCTATCGTCCAAAAATATACTGAAGTAAGGCTGCCAAGAGGACTTGAAAGCGGGGCAGAATTGCAGGAAACCGATTTCAGGAGGTAGACTGGAATTGCTTTGAAAGCATAGGAAAAGAGGCAGAACGTCCACAATGATGCACTTGGCCAAAAAGGGCGTATGCGTTTTTTCCTGAATATATTCAGGAAAAAACGCATACGCCCTTTTTGGCCAACCAAGCAAGCTTGCAAAGGAAATCTGCACTACAATGAAGTCTCACTTCCCCCCGGTCAAAAGGGCCATCTGAAAAAAGTGTAAAATCCAGAAAGGCAGGACAGGCCAAGGAGAACTGGGAGCCTTGTTATGCTGATGGGCGGGATGTAAATTGCCAACAGCCAGTCGGGAGAAGTGTATGGTGTTTCCTGAAACATCTAAAAAACAAAGCAACAGAGCCTAGGGCACTTCCACTTATGGTCCTATAGCTTAGGGAAATTAAAATCAAAAAGACACAGCCACCCCAAAGTTTGGGACGCCTCTGTTTACAAGAACCTCGTTTACAGTACAAGTTCAACATCGCAGAAAGTGAAAAATGGATAAAGAAGGTGTGGTATTTACTTACAAAGCAATATCACTCAGCAATGAAATCTATGTCATCAGGCCCTTAGCAGCACAATGATTGGATTCAGGTATGATGATTCTAACTGAAATAAGTCACACAGAAAAAGAAACATCATAAGATATCAGTAATACACGGAATGTAAACTTGGCTACACAGGAACTGAATTACAGAACAGAACAGGGTCTCAAATTTAGAAAACCAACTTATGCTTGCTTAAGGGGAAAGGTGAGTTGGGGTGCTGCATAAAACCAGAGATTGAAACGAGCACAGATAAAGTTCCTTAAGCCAAATATGGAATAGACAAGAGCTACTCCTTGCTCAACGAAATGGACTCAACACCGCATATTAAACGCCTAAGAATGTACCTGACTAGTAAGTATCTTAAAACCTATGGATTGCTATGTCTCCGAAAGAGAATCAAGCATGTGTACAGGCGCATGAACGCAGCAGTGATAGGATTGGAGAGGTTCGGTGAGCAAATGAAGACCCTTTGAAGTCACATTGCATGGTACCCATTCCACGGGTTTCAACTACCCAGGTTTAAGGTATTCTTCCTTCAGCTAAAACATGCATGTGGAACCTAGAGTAGGATCAACCATGTGATCGGGAGACGTGTTCAAATATGTCTCAGTTTTCGTACCATGGTACCCGGGTGCAACATTCCAGACGCTTTACTAACACTCTCCCCACTTGGAGAGTCAGTCCCTTTAACCTCCTGTTTGGCCCAGTTTGCAATTTCTGCGGAAGATGAACAGGAATAGCGAGAACCAATGAGAGACTAGCTGGAGGTGTCTGGACGGGCAAATTTAACTCTCATTTCCCACCAGGAAGAGGAATTAACCAAAGGCTCAGCGTGCCGTGCCGGAACCAGATTAGGGCCTGAAGCCATCCTGCGGTGTTGCGGCCAGCTCAAAAGAAAGCGAGCTGAAGAAAGGAGCTCAGGGGCACTGTAATTCACAAACCTGCAGAGTTATAAATGACAGCTATCGTCCAAAAATATACTGAAGTAAGGCTGCCAAGAGGACTTGAAAGCGGGGCAGAATTGCAGGAAACCGATTTCAGGAGGTAGACTGGAATTGCATTGAAAGCATAGGAAAAGAGGCAGAACGTCCACAATGATGCACTTGGCCCAAAAGGGCGTATGCGTTTTTTCCTGAATATATTCAGGAAAAAACGCATACGCCCTTTTTGGCCAACCAAGCAAGCTTGCAAAGGAAATCTGCACTACAATGAAGTCTCACTTCCCCCCGGTCAAAAGGGCCATCTGAAAAAAGTGTAAAATCCAGAAAGGCAGGACAGGCCATGGAGAACTGGGAGCCTTGTTATGCTGATGGGCGGGATGTAAATTGCCAACAGCCACTCGGGAGAAGTGTATGGTGTTTCCGGAAACATCTAAAAAACAAAGCAACAGAGCCTAGGGCACTTCCACTTATGGTCCTATAGCTTAGGGAAATTAAAATCAAAAAGACACAGCCACCCCAAAGCTTGGGACGCCTCTGTTTACAAGAACCTCGTTTACAGTACAAGTTCAACATCGCAGAAAGTGAAAAATGGATAAAGAACATGTGGTATTTATTTACAAAGCAATATCACTCAGCAATGAAATCTATGTCATCAGGCCCTTAGCAGCACAATGAGTGGATTCAGGTATGATGATTCTAACTGAAATAAGTCACACAGAAAAGGAAACATCATAAGATATCAGTAATAAACGGAATGTAAACTTGGCTACACAGGAACTGAATTACAGAACAGAACAGGGTCTCAAATTTAGAAAACCAACTTATGCTTGCTTAAGGGGAAAGGTGAGTTGGGGTGCTGCATAAAACCAGAGATTGAAATGAGCACAGATAAAGTTCCTTAAGCCAAATATGGAATAGACAAGAGCTACTCCTTGCTCAACGAAATGGACTCAACACCGCATATTAAACGCCTAAGAATGTACCTGACTAGTAAGTATCTTAAAACCTATGGATTGCTATGTCTCCGAAAGAGAATCAAGCATGTGTACAGGGGCATAAACGCAGCAGTGATAGGATTGGAGAGGTTCGGTGAGCAAATGAAGACCCTTTGAAGTCATATTGCATGGTACCTATTCCACGGGTTTCAACTACCCAGGTTTAAGGTATTCTTCCTTCAGCTAAAACATGCATGTGGAACCTAGAGTATGATCAACCATGTGATCGGGAGACGTGTTCAAATATGTCTCAGTTTTCGTACCCTGGTACTCGGGTGCAACATTCCAGACGCTTTATAACACTCTCCCGACTTGGAGAGTCAGTCCCTTTAACCTCCTGTTTGGCCCAGTTTGCAATTTCTGTGGAACATGAACAAGAAAGGCGAGAACCAATGAGAGACTAGCTGGAGGTGTCTGGACGGGCAAATTTAACTCTCATTTCCCACCAGGAAGAGGAAATAACCAAAGGCTCAGCGTGCCGTGCCGAAACCAGATTAGGGCCTGAAGCCATCCTGCGGTGTTGCGGCCAGGTCACAAGAAAGCCAGTTGAAGAAAGGAGCTCAGGGGCACTGTAATTCACAAACCTGCAGAGTTATAAATGACAGCTATCGTCCAAAAATATACTGAAGTAAGGCTGCCAAGAGGACTTGAAAGCGGGGCAGAATTGCAGGAAACCGATTTCAGGAGGTAGACTGGAATTGCTTTGAAAGCATAGGAAAAGAGGCAGAACGTCCACAATGATGCACTTGGCCAAAAAGGGCGTATGCGTTTTTTCCTGAATATATTCAGGAAAAAACGCATACGCCCTTTTTGGCCAACCAAGCAAGCTTGCAAAGGAAATCTGCACTACAATGAAGTCTCACTTCCCCCCGGTCAAAAGGGCCATCTGAAAAAAGTGTAAAATCCAGAAAGGCAGGACAGGCCATGGAGAACTGGGAGCCTTGTTATGCTGATGGGCGGGATGTAAATTGCCAACAGCCAGTCGGGAGAAGTGTATGGTGTTTCCTGAAACATCTAAAAAACAAAGCAACAGAGCCTAGGGCACTTCCACTTATGGTCCTATAGCTTAGGGAAATTAAAATCAAAAAGACACAGCCACCCCAAAGTTTGGGACGCCTCTGTTTACAAGAACCTCGTTTACAGTACAAGTTCAACATCGCAGAAAGTGAAAAATGGATAAAGAAGGTGTGGTATTTACTTACAAAGCAATATCACTCAGCAATGAAATCTATGTCATCAGGCCCTTAGCAGCACAATGATTGGATTCAGGTATGATGATTCTAACTGAAATAAGTCACACAGAAAAAGAAACATCATAAGATATCAGTAATACACGGAATGTAAACTTGGCTACACAGGAACTGAATTACAGAACAGAACAGGGTCTCAAATTTAGAAAACCAACTTATGCTTGCTTAAGGGGAAAGGTGAGTTGGGGTGCTGCATAAAACCAGAGATTGAAACGAGCACAGATAAAGTTCCTTAAGCCAAATATGGAATAGACAAGAGCTACTCCTTGCTCAACGAAATGGACTCAACACCGCATATTAAACGCCTAAGAATGTACCTGACTAGTAAGTATCTTAAAACCTATGGATTGCTATGTCTCCGAAAGAGAATCAAGCATGTGTACAGGCGCATGAACGCAGCAGTGATAGGATTGGAGAGGTTCGGTGAGCAAATGAAGACCCTTTGAAGTCACATTGCATGGTACCCATTCCACGGGTTTCAACTACCCAGGTTTAAGGTATTCTTCCTTCAGCTAAAACATGCATGTGGAACCTAGAGTAGGATCAACCATGTGATCGGGAGACGTGTTCAAATATGTCTCAGTTTTCGTACCATGGTACCCGGGTGCAACATTCCAGACGCTTTACTAACACTCTCCCCACTTGGAGAGTCAGTCCCTTTAACCTCCTGTTTGGCCCAGTTTGCAATTTCTGCGGAAGATGAACAGGAATAGCGAGAACCAATGAGAGACTAGCTGGAGGTGTCTGGACGGGCAAATTTAACTCTCATTTCCCACCAGGAAGAGGAATTAACCAAAGGCTCAGCGTGCCGTGCCGGAACCAGATTAGGGCCTGAAGCCATCCTGCGGTGTTGCGGCCAGCTCAAAAGAAAGCGAGTTGAAGAAAGGAGCTCAGGGGCACTGTAATTCACAAACCTGCAGAGTTATAAATGACAGCTATCGTCCAAAAATATACTGAAGTAAGGCTGCCAAGAGGACTTGAAAGCGGGGCAGAATTGCAGGAAACCGATTTCAGGAGGTAGACTGGAATTGCATTGAAAGCATAGGAAAAGAGGCAGAACGTCCACAATGATGCACTTGGCCCAAAAGGGCGTATGCGTTTTTTCCTGAATATATTCAGGAAAAAACGCATACGCCCTTTTTGGCCAACCAAGCAAGCTTGCAAAGGAAATCTGCACTACAATGAAGTCTCACTTCCCCCCGGTCAAAAGGGCCATCTGAAAAAAGTGTAAAATCCAGAAAGGCAGGACAGGCCATGGAGAACTGGGAGCCTTGTTATGCTGATGGGCGGGATGTAAATTGCCAACAGCCACTCGGGAGAAGTGTATGGTGTTTCCGGAAACATCTAAAAAACAAAGCAACAGAGCCTAGGGCACTTCCACTTATGGTCCTATAGCTTAGGGAAATTAAAATCAAAAAGACACAGCCACCCCAAAGCTTGGGACGCCTCTGTTTACAAGAACCTCGTTTACAGTACAAGTTCAACATCGCAGAAAGTGAAAAATGGATAAAGAACGTGTGGTATTTATTTACAAAGCAATATCACTCAGCAATGAAATCTATGTCATCAGGCCCTTAGCAGCACAATGAGTGGATTCAGGTATGATGATTCTAACTGAAATAAGTCACACAGAAAAGGAAACATCATAAGATATCAGTAATAAACGGAATGTAAACTTGGCTACACAGGAACTGAATTACAGAACAGAACAGGGTCTCAAATTTAGAAAACCAACTTATGCTTGCTTAAGGGGAAAGGTGAGTTGGGGTGCTGCATAAAACCAGAGATTGAAATGAGCACAGATAAAGTTCCTTAAGCCAAATATGGAATAGACAAGAGCTACTCCTTGCTCAACGAAATGGACTCAACACCGCATATTAAACGCCTAAGAATGTACCTGACTAGTAAGTATCTTAAAACCTATGGATTGCTATGTCTCCGAAAGAGAATCAAGCATGTGTACAGGGGCATAAACGCAGCAGTGATAGGATTGGAGAGGTTCGGTGAGCAAATGAAGACCCTTTGAAGTCATATTGCATGGTACCTATTCCACGGGTTTCAACTACCCAGGTTTAAGGTATTCTTCCTTCAGCTAAAACATGCATGTGGAACCTAGAGTATGATCAACCATGTGATCGGGAGACGTGTTCAAATATGTCTCAGTTTTCGTACCCTGGTACTCGGGTGCAACATTCCAGACGCTTTATAACACTCTCCCGACTTGGAGAGTCAGTCCCTTTAACCTCCTGTTTGGCCCAGTTTGCAATTTCTGTGGAAGATGAACAAGAAAGGCGAGAACCAATGAGAGACTAGCTGGAGGTGTCTGGACGGGCAAATTTAACTCTCATTTCCCACCAGGAAGAGGAAATAACCAAAGGCTCAGCGTGCCGTGCCGAAACCAGATTAGGGCCTGAAGCCATCCTGCGGTGTTGCGGCCAGGTCACAAGAAAGCCAGTTGAAGAAAGGAGCTCAGGGGCACTGTAATTCACAAACCTGCAGAGTTATAAATGACAGCTATCGTCCAAAAATATACTGAAGTAAGGCTGCCAAGAGGACTTGAAAGCGGGGCAGAATTGCAGGAAACCGATTTCAGGAGGTAGACTGGAATTGCTTTGAAAGCATAGGAAAAGAGGCAGAACGTCCACAATGATGCACTTGGCCAAAAAGGGCGTATGCGTTTTTTCCTGAATATATTCAGGAAAAAACGCATACGCCCTTTTTGGCCAACCAAGCAAGCTTGCAAAGGAAATCTGCACTACAATGAAGTCTCACTTCCCCCCGGTCAAAAGGGCCATCTGAAAAAAGTGTAAAATCCAGAAAGGCAGGACAGGCCATGGAGAACTGGGAGCCTTGTTATGCTGATGGGCGGGATGTAAATTGCCAACAGCCAGTCGGGAGAAGTGTATGGTGTTTCCTGAAACATCTAAAAAACAAAGCAACAGAGCCTAGGGCACTTCCACTTATGGTCCTATAGCTTAGGGAAATTAAAATCAAAAAGACACAGCCACCCCAAAGTTTGGGACGCCTCTGTTTACAAGAACCTCGTTTACAGTACAAGTTCAACATCGCAGAAAGTGAAAAATGGATAAAGAAGGTGTGGTATTTACTTACAAAGCAATATCACTCAGCAATGAAATCTATGTCATCAGGCCCTTAGCAGCACAATGATTGGATTCAGGTATGATGATTCTAACTGAAATAAGTCACACAGAAAAAGAAACATCATAAGATATCAGTAATACACGGAATGTAAACTTGGCTACACAGGAACTGAATTACAGAACAGAACAGGGTCTCAAATTTAGAAAACCAACTTATGCTTGCTTAAGGGGAAAGGTGAGTTGGGGTGCTGCATAAAACCAGAGATTGAAACGAGCACAGATAAAGTTCCTTAAGCCAAATATGGAATAGACAAGAGCTACTCCTTGCTCAACGAAATGGACTCAACACCGCATATTAAACGCCTAAGAATGTACCTGACTAGTAAGTATCTTAAAACCTATGGATTGCTATGTCTCCGAAAGAGAATCAAGCATGTGTACAGGCGCATGAACGCAGCAGTGATAGGATTGGAGAGGTTCGGTGAGCAAATGAAGACCCTTTGAAGTCACATTGCATGGTACCCATTCCACGGGTTTCAACTACCCAGGTTTAAGGTATTCTTCCTTCAGCTAAAACATGCATGTGGAACCTAGAGTAGGATCAACCATGTGATCGGGAGACGTGTTCAAATATGTCTCAGTTTTCGTACCATGGTACCCGGGTGCAACATTCCAGACGCTTTACTAACACTCTCCCCACTTGGAGAGTCAGTCCCTTTAACCTCCTGTTTGGCCCAGTTTGCAATTTCTGCGGAAGATGAACAGGAATAGCGAGAACCAATGAGAGACTAGCTGGAGGTGTCTGGACGGGCAAATTTAACTCTCATTTCCCACCAGGAAGAGGAATTAACCAAAGGCTCAGCGTGCCGTGCCGGAACCAGATTAGGGCCTGAAGCCATCCTGCGGTGTTGCGGCCAGCTCAAAAGAAAGCGAGTTGAAGAAAGGAGCTCAGGGGCACTGTAATTCACAAACCTGCAGAGTTATAAATGACAGCTATCGTCCAAAAATATACTGAAGTAAGGCTGCCAAGAGGACTTGAAAGCGGGGCAGAATTGCAGGAAACCGATTTCAGGAGGTAGACTGGAATTGCATTGAAAGCATAGGAAAAGAGGCAGAACGTCCACAATGATGCACTTGGCCCAAAAGGGCGTATGCGTTTTTTCCTGAATATATTCAGGAAAAAACGCATACGCCCTTTTTGGCCAACCAAGCAAGCTTGCAAAGGAAATCTGCACTACAATGAAGTCTCACTTCCCCCCGGTCAAAAGGGCCATCTGAAAAAAGTGTAAAATCCAGAAAGGCAGGACAGGCCATGGAGAACTGGGAGCCTTGTTATGCTGATGGGCGGGATGTAAATTGCCAACAGCCACTCGGGAGAAGTGTATGGTGTTTCCTGAAACATCTAAAAAACAAAGCAACAGAGCCTAGGGCACTTCCACTTATGGTCCTATAGCTTAGGGAAATTAAAATCAAAAAGACACAGCCACCCCAAAGTTTGGGACGCCTGTGTTTACAAGAACCTCGTTTACAGTACAAGTTCAACATCGCAGAAAGTGAAAAATGGATAAAGAAGGTGTGGTATTTACTTACAAAGCAATATCACTCAGCAATGAAATCTATGTCATCAGGCCCTTAGCAGCACAATGATTGGATTCAGGTATGATGATTCTAACTGAAATAAGTCACACAGAAAAAGAAACATCATAAGATATCAGTAATACACGGAATGTAAACTTGGCTACACAGGAACTGAATTACAGAACAGAACAGGGTCTCAAATTTAGAAAACCAACTTATGCTTGCTTAAGGGGAAAGGTGAGTTGGGGTGCTGCATAAAACCAGAGATTGAAACGAGCACAGATAAAGTTCCTTAAGCCAAATATGGAATAGACAAGAGCTACTCCTTGCTCAACGAAATGGACTCAACACCGCATATTAAAAGCCTAAGAATGTACCTGACTAGTAAGTATCTTAAAACCTATGGATTGCTATGTCTCCGAAAGAGAATCAAGCATGTGTACAGGGGCACAAACGCAGCAGTGATAGGATTGGAGAGGTTCGGTGAGCAAATGAAGACCCTTTGAAGTCATATTGCATGGTACCCATTCCACGGGTTTCAACTACCCAGGTTTAAGGTATTCTTCCTTCAGCTAAAACATGCATGTGGAACCTAGAGTATGATCAACCATGTGATCGGGAGACGTGTTCAAATATGTCTCAGTTTTCGTACCCTGGTACTCGGGTGCAACATTCCAGACGCTTTACTAACACTCTCCCGACTTGGAGAGTCAGTCCCTTTAACCTCCTGTTTGGCCCAGTTTGCAATTTCTGTGGAAGATGAACAGGAATAGCGAGAACCAATGAGAGACTAGCTGGAGGTGTCTGGACGGGCAAATTTAACTCCCATTTCCCACCAGGAAGAGGAAATAACCAAAGGCTCAGCGTGCCGTGCCGGAACCAGATTAGGGCCTGAAGCCATCCTGCGGTGTTGCGGCCAGGTCACAAGAAAGCGAGTTGAAGAAAGGAGCTCAGGGGCACTGTAATTCACAAACCTGCAGAGTTATAAATGACAGCTATCGTCCAAAAATATACTGAAGTAAGGCTGCCAAGAGGACTTGAAAGCGGGGCAGAATTGCAGGAAACCGATTTCAGGAGGTAGACTGGAATTGCATTGAAAGCATAGGAAAAGAGGCAGAACGTCCACAATGATGCACTTGGCCAAAAAGGGCGTATGCGTTTTTTCCTGAATATATTCAGGAAAAAACGCATACGCCCTTTTTGGACAACCAAGCAAGCTTGCAAAGGAAATCTGCACTACAATGAAGTCTCACTTCCCCCCGGTCAAAAGGGCCATCTGAAAAAAGTGTAAAATCCAGAAAGGCAGGACAGGCCATGGAGAACTGGGAGCCTTGTTATGCTGATGGGCGGGATGTAAATTGCCAACAGCCAGTCGGGAGAAGTGTATGGTGTTTCCTGAAACATCTAAAAAACAAAGCAACAGAGCCTAGGGCACTTCCACTTATGGTCCTATAGCTTAGGGAAATTAAAATCAAAAAGACACAGCTACCCCAAAGTTTGGGACGCCTCTGTTTACAAGAACCTCGTTTACAGTACAAGTTCAACATCGCAGAAAGTGAAAAATGGATAAAGAACATGTGGTATTTACTTACAAAGCAATATCACTCAGCAATGAAATCTATGTCATCAGGCCCTTAGCAGCACAATGAGTGGATTCAGGTATGATGATTCTAACTGAAATAAGTCACACAGAAAAAGAAACATCATAAGATATCAGTAATACACGGAATGTAAACTTGGCTACACAGGAACTGAATTACAGAACAGAACAGGGTCTCAAATTTAGAAAACCAACTTATGCTTGCTTAAGGGGAAAGGTGAGTTGGGGTGCTGCATAAAACCAGAGATTGAAACGAGCACAGATAAAGTTCCTTAAGCCAAATATGGAATAGACAAGAGCTACTCCTTGCTCAACGAAATGGACTCAACACCGCATATTAAACGCCTAAGAATGTACCTGACTAGTAAGTATCTTAAAACCTATGGATTGCTATGTCTCAGAAAGAGAATCAAGCATGTGTACAGGGGCACAAACGCAGCAGTGATAGGATTGGAGAGGTTCGGTGAGCAAATGAAGACCCTTTGAAGTCATATTGCATGGTACCCATTCCACGGGTTTCAACTACCCAGGTTTACGGTATTCTTCCTTCAGCTAAAACATGCATGTGGAACCTAGAGTATGATCAACCATGTGATCGGGAGACGTGTTCAAATATGTCTCAGTTTTCGTACCCTGGTACTCGGGTGCAACATTCCAGACGCTTTACTAACACTCTCCCGACTTGGAGAGTCAGTCCCTTTAACCTCCTGTTTGGCCCAGTTTGCAATTTCTGTGGAAGATGAACAGGAATAGCGAGAACCAATGAGAGACTAGCTGGAGGTGTCTGGACGGGCAAATTTAACTCTCATTTCCCACCAGGAAGAGGAATTAACCAAAGGCTCAGCGTGCCGTGCCGGAACCAGATTAGGGCCTGAAGCCATCCTGCGGTGTTGTGGCCAGCTCAAAAGAAAGCGAGTTGAAGAAAGGAGCTCAGGGGCACTGTAATTCACAAACCTGCAGAGTTATAAATGACAGCTATCGTCCAAAAATATACTGAAGTAAGGCTGCCAAGAGGACTTGAAAGCGGGGCAGAATTGCAGGAAACTGATTTCAGGAGGTAGACTGGAATTGCATTGAAAGCATAGGAAAAGAGGCAGAACGTCCACAATGATGCACTTGGCCAAAAAGGGCGTATGCGTTTTTTCCTGAATATATTCAGGAAAAAACGCATACGCCCTTTTTGGCCAACCAAGCAAGCTTGCAAAGGAAATCTGCACTACAATGAAGTCTCACTTCCCCCCGGTCAAAAGGGCCATCTGAAAAAAGTGTAAAATCCAGAAAGGCAGGACAGGCCATGGAGAACTGGGAGCCTTGTTATGCTGATGGGCGGGATGTAAATTGCCAACAGCCACTCGGGAGAAGTGTATGGTGTTTCCTGAAACATCTAAAAAACAAAGCAACAGAGCCTAGGGCACTTCCACTTATGGTCCTATAGCTTAGGGAAATTAAAATCAAAAAGACACAGCCACCCCAAAGTTTGGGACGCCTCTGTTTACAAGAACCTCGTTTACAGTACAAGTTCAACATCGCAGAAAGTGAAAAATGGATAAAGAACATGTGGTATTTACTTACAAAGCAATATCACTCAGCAATGAAATCTATGTCATCAGGCCCTTAGCAGCACAATGAGTGGATTCAGGTATGATGATTCTAACTGAAATAAGTCACACAGAAAAAGAAACATCATAAGATATCAGTAATACACGGAATGTAAACTTGGCTACACAGGAACTGAATTACAGAACAGAACAGGGTCTCAAATTTAGAAAACCAACTTATGCTTGCTTAAGGGGAAAGGTGAGTTAGGGTGCTGCATAAAACCAGAGATTGAAATGAGCACAGATAAAGTTCCTTAAGCCAAATATGGAATAGACAAGAGCTGCTCCTGACTCAACGAAATGGACTCAACACCGCATATTAAACGCCTAAGAATGTACCTAATTAGTAAGTATCTTAAAACCTATGGATTGCTATGTCTCCGAAAGAGAATCAAGCATGTGTACAGGGGCATAAACGCAGCAGTGATAGGATTGGAGAGTTTCGGTGAACAAATGAAGACCCTTTGAAGTCACATTGCATGGTACCCATTACACGGGTCTCAACTACCCAGGTTTAAGGTATTCTTCCTTCAGCTAAAACATGCATGTGGAACCCAGAGTATGATCAACCGTGTGAACGGGAGACGTGTTCAAATATGTCTCAGTTTTCCTCCCCTGGTACTCGGGTGCAACATTCCAGATGCTTTACTAACACTCGCCCCACTTGGAGAGTCAGTCCCTTTAACCTCCTGTTTGGCCCAGTTTGCAATTTCTGCGGAAGATGAACAGGAATAGCGAGAACCAATGAGAGACTAGCTGGAGGTGTCTGGACGGGCAAATTTAACTCTCATTTCCCACCAGGAAGAGGAATTAACCAAAGGCTCAGCGTGCCGTGAAGGAATCAGATTAGGGCCTGAAGCCATCCTGCGGTGTTGCGGCCAGGTCACAAGAAAGCGAGTTGAAGAAAGGAGCTCAGGGGCACTGTAATTCACAAACCTGCAGAGTTATAAATGACAGCTATCGTCCAAAAATATACTGAAGTAAGGCTGCCAAGAGGACTTGAAAGCGGGGCAGAATTGCAGGAAACCGATTTCAGGAGGTAGACTGGAATTGCATTGAAAGCATAGGAAAAGAGGCAGAACGTCCACAATGATGCACTTGGCCAAAAAGGGCGTATGCGTTTTTTCCTGAATATATTCAGGAGAAAACGCATACGCCCTTTTTGGCCAACCAAGCAAGCTTGCAAAGGAAATCTGCACTACAATGAAGTCTCACTTCCCCCCGGTCAAAAGGGCCATCTGAAAAAAGTGTAAAATCCAGAAAGGCAGGACAGGCCATGGAGAACTGGGAGCCTTGTTATGCTGATGGGCGGGATGTAAATTGCCAACAGACACTCGGGAGAAGTGTATGGTGTTTCCTGAAACATCTAAAAAACAAAGCAACAGAGCCTAGGGCACTTCCACTTATGGTCCTATAGCTTAGGGAAATTAAAATCAAAAAGACACAGCTACCCCAAAGTTTGGGACGCCTCTGTTTACAAGAACCTCGTTTACAGTACAAGTTCAACATCGCAGAAAGTGAAAAATGGATAAAGAACATGTGGTATTTACTTACAAAGCAATATCACTCAGCAATGAAATCTATGTCATCAGGCCCTTAGCAGCACAATGAGTGGATTCAGGTATGATGATTCTAACTGAAATAAGTCACACAGAAAAAGAAACATCATAAGATATCAGTAATACACGGAATGTAAACTTGGCTACACAGGAACTGAATTACAGAACAGAACAGGGTCTCAAATTTAGAAAACCAACTTATGCTTGCTTAAGGGGAAAGGTGAGTTGGGGTGCTGCATAAAACCAGAGATTGAAACGAGCACAGATAAAGTTCCTTAAGCCAAATATGGAATAGACAAGAGCTACTCCTTGCTCAACGAAATGGACTCAACACCGCATATTAAACGCCTAAGAATGTACCTGACTAGTAAGTATCTTAAAACCTATGGATTGCTATGTCTCCGAAAGAGAATCAAGCATGTGTACAGGCGCATAAACGCAGCAGTGATAGGATTGGAGAGGTTCGGTGAGCAAATGAAGACCCTTTGAAGTCATATTGCATGGTACCCATTCCACGGGTTTCAACTACCCAGGTTTAAGGTATTCTTCCTCCAGCTAAAACATGCATGTGGAACCTAGAGTATGATCAACCATGTGATCGGGAGACGTGTTCAAATATGTCTCAGTTTTCGTACCCTGGTACTCGGGTGCAACATTCCAGACGCTTTACTAACACTCTCCCCACTTGGAGAGTCAGTCCCTTTAACCTCCTGTTTGGCCCAGTTTGCAATTTCTGCGGAAGATGAACAGGAATAGCGAGAACCAATGAGAGACTAGCTGGAGGTGTCTGGACGGGCAAATTTAACTCTTATTTCCCACCAGGAAGAGGAATTAACCAAAGGCTCAGCGTGCCGTGCCGGAACCAGATTAGGGCCTGAAGCCATCCTGCGGTGTTGCGGCCAGGTCACAAGAAAGCGAGTTGAAGAAAGGAGCTCAGGGGCACTGTAATTCACAAACCTGCAGAGTTATAAATGACAGCTATCGTCCAAAAATATACTGAAGTAAGGCTGCCAAGAGGACTTGAAAGCGGGGCAGAATTGCAGGAAACCGATTTCAGGAGGTAGACTGGAATTGCATTGAAAGCATAGGAAAAGAGGCAGAACGTCCACAATGATGCACTTGGCCAAAAAGGGCGTATGCGTTTTTTCCTGAATATATTCAGGAAAAAACGCATACGCCCTTTTTGGACAACCAAGCAAGCTTGCAAAGGAAATCTGCACTACAATGAAGTCTCACTTCCCCCCGGTGAAAATGGCCATCTGAAAAAAGTGTAAAATCCAGAAAGGCAGGACAGGCCATGGAGAACTGGGAGCCTTGTTATGCTGATGGGCGGGATGTAAATTGCCAACAGCCACTCGGGAGAAGTGTATGGTGTTTCCTGAAACATCTAAAAAACAAAGCAACAGAGCCTAGGGCACTTCCACTTATGGTCCTATAGCTTAGGGAAATTAAAATCAAAAAGACACAGCCACCCCAAAGTTTGGGACGCCTCTGTTTACAAGAACCTCGTTTACAGTACAAGTTCAACATCGCAGAAAGTGAAAAATGGATAAAGAACATGTGGTATTTACTTACAAAGCAATATCACTCAGCAATGAAATCTATGTCATCAGGCCCTTAGCAGCACAATGAGTGGATTCAGGTATGATGATTCTAACTGAAATAAGTCACACAGAAAAAGAAACATCATAAGATATCAGTAATACACGGAATGTAAACTTGGCTACACAGGAACTGAATTACAGAACAGAACAGGGTCTCAAATTTAGAAAACCAACTTATGCTTGCTTAAGGGGAAAGGTGAGTTGGGGTGCTGCATAAAACCAGAGATTGAAATGAGCACAGATAAAGTTCCTTAAGCCAAATATGGAATAGACAAGAGCTACTCCTGACTCAACGAAATGGACACAACACCGCATATTAAACGCCTAAGAATGTACCTAATTAGTAAGTATCTTAAAACCTATGGATTGCTATGTCTCCGAAAGAGAATCAAGCATGTGTACAGGGGCATAAACACAGCAGTGATAGGATTGGAGAGGTTCGGTGAGCAAATGAAGACCCTTTGAAGTCATATTGCATGGTACCCATTCCACGGGTTTCAACTACCCAGGTTTAAGGTATTCTTCCTTCAGCTAAAACATGCATGTGGAACCTAGAGTATGATCAACCATGTGATCGGGAGACGTGTTCAAATATGTCTCAGTTTTCCTCCCCTGGTACTTGGGTGCAACATTCCAGACGCTTTACTAACACTCTCCCGACTTGGAGAGTCAGCGCCTTTAACCTCCTGTTTGGCCCAGTTTACAATTTCTGCGGAAGATGAACAGGAATAGGGAGAACCAATGAGAGACTAGCTGGAGGTGTCTGGACGGGCAAATTTAACTCTCATTTCCCACCAGGAAGAGGAATTAACCAAAGGCTCAGCGTGCCGTGCCGGAACCAGATTAGGGCCTGAAGCCATCCTGCGGTGTTGCGGCCAGGTCACAAGAAAGCGAGTTGAAGAAAGGACCTCAGGGGCACTGTAATTCACAAACCTGCAGCGTTATAAATGACAGCTATCGTCCAAAAATATACTGAAGTAAGGCTGCCAAGAGGACTTGAAAGCGGGGCAGAATTGCAGGAAACCGATTTCAGGAGGTAGACTGGAATTGCATTGAAAGCATAGGAAAAGAGGCAGAACGTCCACAATGATGCACTTGGCCAAAAAGGGCGTATGCGTTTTTTCCTGAATATATTCAGGAAAAAACGCATACGCCCTTTTTGGACAACCAAGCAAGCTTGCAAAGGAAATCTGCACTACAATGAAGTCTCACTTCCCCCCGGTGAAAATGGCCATCTGAAAAAAGTGTAAAATCCAGAAAGGCAGGACAGGCCATGGAGAACTGGGAGCCTTGTTATGCTGATGGGCGGGATGTAAATTGCCAACAGACACTCGGGAGAAGTGTATGGTGTTTCCTGAAACATCTAAAAAACAAAGCAACAGAGCCTAGGGCACTTCCACTTATGGTCCTATAGCTTAGGGAAATTAAAATCAAAAAGACACAGCCACCCCAAAGTTTGGGACGCCTCTGTTTACAAGAACCTCGTTTACAGTACAAGTTCAACATCGCAGAAAGTGAAAAATGGATAAAGAACATGTGGTATTTACTTACAAAGCAATATCACTCAGCAATGAAATCTATGTCATCAGGCCCTTAGCAGCACAATGAGTGGATTCAGGTATGATGATTCTAACTGAAATAAGTCACACAGAAAAAGAAACATCATAAGATATCAGTAATACACGGAATGTAAACTTGGCTACACAGGAACTGAATTACAGAACAGAACAGGGTCTCAAATTTAGAAAACCAACTTATGCTTGCTTAAGGGGAAAGGTGAGTTGGGGTGCTGCATAAAACCAGAGATTGAAATGAGCACAGATAAAGTTCCTTAAGCCAAATATGGAATAGACAAGAGCTACTCCTGACTCAACGAAATGGACACAACACCGCATATTAAACGCCTAAGAATGTACCTAATTAGTAAGTATCTTAAAACCTATGGATTGCTATGTCTCCGAAAGAGAATCAAGCATGTGTACAGGGGCATAAACACAGCAGTGATAGGATTGGAGAGGTTCGGTGAGCAAATGAAGACCCTTTGAAGTCATATTGCATGGTACCCATTCCACGGGTTTCAACTACCCAGGTTTAAGGTATTCTTCCTTCAGCTAAAACATGCATGTGGAACCTAGAGTATGATCAACCATGTGATCGGGAGACGTGTTCAAATATGTCTCAGTTTTCCTCCCCTGGTACTTGGGTGCAACATTCCAGACGCTTTACTAACACTCTCCCGACTTGGAGAGTCAGCGCCTTTAACCTCCTGTTTGGCCCAGTTTACAATTTCTGCGGAAGATGAACAGGAATAGGGAGAACCAATGAGAGACTAGCTGGAGGTGTCTGGACGGGCAAATTTAACTCTCATTTCCCACCAGGAAGAGGAATTAACCAAAGGCTCAGCGTGCCGTGCCGGAACCAGATTAGGGCCTGAAGCCATCCTGCGGTGTTGCGGCCAGCTCAAAAGAAAGCGAGTTGAAGAAAGGAGCTCAGGGGCACTGTAATTCACAAACCTGCAGAGTTATAAATGACAGCTATCGTCCAAAAATATACTGAAGTAAGGCTGCCAAGAGGACTTGAAAGCGGGGCAGAATTGCAGGAAACCGATTTCAGGAGGTAGACTGGAATTGCATTGAAAGCATAGGAAAAGAGGCAGAACGTCCACAATGATGCACTTGGCCAAAAAGGGCGTATGCGTTTTTTCCTGAATATATTCAGGAAAAAACGCATACGCCCTTTTTGGCCAACCAAGCAAGCTTGCAAAGGAAATCTGCACTACAATGAAGTCTCACTTCACCCCGGTCAAAAGGGCCATCTGAAAAAAGTGTAAAATCCAGAAAGGCAGGACAGGCCATGGAGAACTGGGAGCCTTGTTATGCTGATGGGCGGGATGTAAATTGCCAACAGACACTCGGGAGAAGTGTATGGTGTTTCCTGAAACATCTAAAAAACAAAGCAACAGAGCCTAGGGCACTTCCACTTATGGTCCTATAGCTTAGGGAAATTAAAATCAAAAAGACACAGCCACCCCAAAGTTTGGGACACCTCTGTTTACAAGAACCTCGTTTACAGTACAAGTTCAACATCGCAGAAAGTGAAAAATGGATAAAGAAGGTGTGGTATTTACTTACAAAGCAATATCACTCAGCAATGAAATCTATGTCATCAGGCCCTTAGCAGCACAATGAGTGGATTCAGGTATGATGATTCTAACTGAAATAAGTCACACAGAAAAAGAAACATCATAAGATATCAGTAATACACGGAATGTAAACTTGGCTACACAGGAACTGAATTACAGAACAGAACAGGGTCTCAAATTTAGAAAACCAACTTATGCTTGCTTAAGGGGAAAGGTGAGTTGGGGTGCTGCATAAAACCAGAGATTGAAACGAGCACAGATAAAGTTCCTTAAGCCAAATATGGAATAGACAAGAGCTACTCCTTGCTCAACGAAATGGACTCAACACCGCATATTAAACGCCTAAGAATGTACCTGACTAGTAAGTATCTTAAAACCTATGGATTGCTATGTCTCCGAAAGAGAATCAAGCATGTGTACAGGGGCACAAACGCAGCAGTGATAGGATTGGAGAGGTTCGGTGAGCAAATGAAGACCCTTTGAAGTCATATTGCATGGTACCCATTCCACGGGTTTCAACTACCCAGGTTTAAGGTATTCTTCCTTCAGCTAAAACATGCATGTGGAACCTAGAGTATGATCAACCGTGTGATCGGGAGACGTGTTCAAATATGTCTCAGTTTTCGTACCCTGGTACTCGGGTGCAACATTCCAGACGCTTTACTAACACTCTCCCGACTTGGAGAGTCAGTCCCTTTAACCTCCTGTTTGGCCCAGTTTGCAATTTCTGTGGAAGATGAACAGGAATAGCGAGAACCAATGAGAGACTAGCTGGAGGTGTCTGGACGGGCAAATTTAACTCTCATTTCCCACCAGGAAGAGGAAATTACCAAAGGCTCAGCGTGCCGGGCCGGAACCAGATTAGGGCCTGAAGCCATCCTGCGGTGTTGCGGCCAGGTCACAAGAAAGCCAGTTGAAGAAAGGAGCTCAGGGGCACTGTAATTCACAAACCTGCAGAGTTATAAATGACAGCTATCGTCCAAAAATATACTGAAGTAAGGCTGCCAAGAGAACTTGAAAGCGGTGCAGAATTGCAGGAAACCGATTTCAGGAGGTAGACTGGAATTGCATTGAAAGCATAGGAAAAGAGGCAGAACGTCCACAATGATGCACTTGGCCAAAAAGGGCGTATGCGTTTTTTCCTGAATATATTCAGGAAAAAACGCATACGCCCTTTTTGGACAACCAAGCAAGCTTGCAAAGGAAATCTGCACTACAATGAAGTCTCACTTCCCCCCGGTGAACATGGCCATCTGAAAAAAGTGTAAAATCCAGAAAGGCAGGACAGGCCATGGAGAACTGGGAGCCTTGTTATGCTGATGGGCGGGATGTAAATTGCCAACAGCCACTCCGGAGAAGTGTATGGTGTTTCCTGAAACATCTAAAAAACAAAGCAACAGAGCCTAGGGCACTTCCACTTATGGTCCTATAGCTTAGGGAAATTAAAATCAAAAAGACACAGCCACCCCAAAGTTTGGGACGCCTCTGTTTACAAGAACCTCGTTTACAGTACAAGTTCAACATCGCAGAAAGTGAAAAATGGATAAAGAACATGTGGTATTTACTTACAAAGCAATATCACTCAGCAATGAAATCTATGTCATCAGGCCCTTAGCAGCACAATGAGTGGATTCAGGTATGATGATTCTAACTGAAATAAGTCACACAGAAAAAGAAACATCATAAGATATCAGTAATACACGGAATGTAAACTTGGCTACACAGGAACTGAATTACAGAACAGAACAGGGTCTCAAATTTAGAAAACCAACTTATGCTTGCTTAAGGGGAAAGGTGAGTTGGGGTGCTGCATAAAACCAGAGATTTAAATGAGCACAGATAAAGTTCCTTAAGCCAAATATGGAATAGACAAGAGCTACTCCTGACTCAAAGAAATGGACTCAACACCGCATATTAAACGCCTAAGAATGTACCTAATTAGTAAGTATCTTAAAACCTATGGATTGCTATGTCTCCGAAAGAGAATCAAGCATGTGTACAGGGGCATAAACACAGCAGTGATAGGATTGGAGAGGTTCGGTGAGCAAATGAAGACCCTTTGAAGTCATATTGCATGGTACCCATTCCACGGGTTTCAACTACCCAGGTTTAAGGTATTCTTCCTTCAGCTAAAACATGCATGTGGAACCTAGAGTATGATCAACCATGTGATCGGGAGACGTGTTCAAATATGTCTCAGTTTTCCTCCCCTGGTACTTGGGTGCAACATTCCAGACGCTTTACTAACACTCTCCCCACTTGGAGAGTCAGCGCCTTTAACCTCCTGTTTGGCCCAGTTTGCAATTTCTGCGGAAGATGAACAGGAATAGGGAGAACCAATGAGAGACTAGCTGGAGGTGTCTGGACGGGCAAATTTAACTCTCATTTCCCACCAGGAAGAGGAATTAACCAAAGGCTCAGCGTGCCGTGCCGGAACCAGATTAGGGCCTGAAGCTATCCTGCGGTGTTGCGGCCAGGTCACAAGAAAGCGAGTTGAAGAAAGGACCTCAGGGGCACTGTAATTCACAAACCTGCAGAGTTATAAATGACAGCTATCGTCCTAAAATATACTGAAGTAAGGCTGCCAAGAGGACTCGAAAGCGGGGCAGAATTGCAGGAAACCGATTTCAGGAGGTAGACTGGAATTGCATTGAAAGCATAGGAAAAGAGGCAGAACGTCCACAATGATGCACTTGGCCAAAAAGGGCGTATGCGTTTTTTCCTGAATATATTCAGGAAAAAACGCATACGCCCTTTTTGGCCAACCAAGCAAGCTTGCAAAGGAAATCTGCACTACAATGAAGTCTCACTTCCCCCCGGTCAAAAGGGCCATCTGAAAAAAGTGTAAAATCCAGAAAGGCAGGACAGGCCATGGAGAACTGGGAGCCTTGTTATGCTGATGGGCGGGATGTAAATTGCCAACAGACACTCGGGAGAAGTGTATGGTGTTTCCTGAAACATCTAAAAAACAAAGCAACAGAGCCTAGGGCACTTCCACTTATGGTCCTATAGCTTAGGGAAATTAAAATCAAAAAGACACAGCCACCCCAAAGTTTGGGACGCCTCTGTTTACAAGAACCTCGTTTACCGTACAAGTTCAATATCACAGAAAGTGAAAAATGGATAAAGAACTTGTGGTACTTACGTACAATGCAGTATCACTCAGCAATGAAATCTATGTCATCAGGCCCGTAGCAGCATAATGAGTGGATTCAGGTACGATGATTCTCACTGAATTAAGTCACACAGAAAAAGAAACATCATAAGATATCACTAATACACGGAATGTAAACTTGGCTACACAGGAACTGAATTCCAAAACAGAACAGGGTCTCAAATTTAGAAAACCAACTTATGCTTGCTTAAGGGGAAAGGTGAGTTGGGGTGCTGCATAAAACCAGAGATTGAAATGAGCACAGATAAAGTTCCTTAAGCCAAATATGGACTAGACAAGAGCTACTCCTTGCTCAACGAAATGGACTCAACACCCCATATTAAACGCCTAAGAATGTACCTGACTAGTAAGTATCTTAAAACCTATGGATTGCTATGTCTCTGAAAGAGAATCAAGCATGTGTACAGGGGCATAAACGCAGCAGTGATAGGATTGGAGAGGTTCGGTGAGCAAATGAAGACCCTTTGAAGTCATATTGCATGGTACCCATTCCACGGGTCTCAACTCTCCAGGTTTAAGGTATTCTTCCTTCAGCTTAAACATGCATGTGGAACCCAGAGTATGATCAACCATGTGAACGGGAGACGTGTTCAAATATGTCTCAGTTTTCCTCCCCTGGTACTCGGGTGCAACATTCCAGACGCTTTACTAACACTCTCCCCACTTGGAGAGTCAGCGCCTTTAACCTCCTGTTTGGCCCAGTTTGCAATTTCTGCGGAAGATGAACAGGAATAGGGAACACCAATGAGAGACTAGCTGGAGGTGTCTGGACGGGCAAATTTAACTCTCATTTCCCACCAGGAAGAGGAAATAACCAAAGGCTCAGCGTGCCGGGCCGGAACCAGATTAGGGCCTGAAGCCATCCTGCGGTGTTGCGGCCAGGTCACAAGAAAGCGAGTTGAAGAAAGGAGCTCAGGGGCACTGTAATTCACAAACCTGCAGAGTTATAAATGACAGCTATCGTCCAAAAATATACTGAAGTAAGGCTGCCAAGAGGACTTGAAAACGGGGCAGAATTGCAGGAAACTGATTTCAGGAGGTAGACTGGAATTGCATTGAAAGCATAGGAAAAGAGGCAGAACGTCCACAATGATGCACTTGGCCAAAAAGTGCGTATGCGTTTCTTCCTGAATATATTCAGGAAAAAACGCATACGCCCTTTTTGGCCAACCAAGCAAGCTTGCAAAGGAAATCTGCACTACAATGAAGTCTCACTTCCCCCCGGTCAAAAGGGCCATCTGAAAAAAGTGTAAAATCCAGAAAGGCAGGACAGGCCATGGAGAACTGGGAGCCTTGTTATGCTGATGGGCGGGATGTAAATTGCCAACAGACACTCGGGAGAAGTGTATGGTGTTTCCTGAAACATCTAAAAAACAAAGCAACAGAGCCTAGGGCACTTCCACTTATGGTCCTATAGCTTAGGGAAATTAAAATAAAAAAGACACAGCCACCCCAAAGTTTGGGACGCCTCTGTTTACAAGAACCTCGTTTACAGTACAAGTTCAACATCGCAAAAAGTGAAAAATGGATAAAGAAGGTGTGGTATTTACTTACAAAGCAATATCACTCAGCAATGAAATCTATGTCATCAGGCCCTTAGCAGCACAATGAGTGGATTCAGGTATGATGATTCTAACTGAAATAAGTCACACAGAAAAAGAAACATCATAAGATATCAGTAATACACGGAATGTAAACTTGGCTACACAGGAACTGAATTACAGAACAGAACAGGGTCTCAAATTTAGAAAACCAACTTATGCTTGCTTAAGGGTAAAGGTGAGTTGGGGTGCTGCATAAAACCAGAGATTGAAACGAGCACAGATAAAGTTCCTTAAGCCAAATATGGAATAGACAAGAGCTACTGCTTTCTCAACGAAATGGAGTCAGCACCGCATATTAAACGCCTAAGAATGTACCTGACTAGTAAGTATCTTAAAACCTATGGATTGCTATGTCTCCGAAAGAGAATCAAGCATGTGTACAGGGGCATAAACGCAGCAGTGATAGGATTGGAGAGGTTCGGTGAGCAAATGAAGACCCTTTGAAGTCATATTGCATGGTACCCATTCCACGGGTTTCAACTACCCAGGTTTAAGGTATTCTTCCTTCAGCTAAAACATGCATGTGGAACCTAGAGTATGATCAACCATGTGATCGGGAGACGTGTTCAAATATGTCTCAGTTTTCGTACCCTGGTACTCGGGTGCAACATTCCAGACGCTTTACTAACACTCTCCCGACTTGGAGAGTCCGTCCCTTTAATCTCCTGTTTGGCCCAGTTTGCAATTTCTGCGGAAGATGAACAGGAATAGCGAGAACCAATGAGAGACTAGCTGGAGGTGTCTGGACGGGCAAATTTAACTCTCATTTCCCACCAGGAAGAGGAATTAACCAAAGGCTCAGCGTGCCGTGCCGGAACCAGATTAGGGCCTGAAGCCATCCTGCGGTGTTGCGGCCAGGTCACAAGAAAGCCAGTTGAAGAAAGGAGCTCAGGGGCACTGTAATTCACAAACCTGCAGAGTTATAAATGACAGCTATCGTCCAAAAATATACTGAAGTAAGGCTGCCAAGAGGACTTGAAAGCGGGGCAGAATTGCAGGAAACCGATTTCAGGAGGTAGACTGGAATTGCATTGAAAGCATAGGAAAAGAGGCAGAACGTCCACAATGATGCACTTGGCCAAAAAGGGCGTATGCGTTTTTTCCTGAATATATTCAGGAAAAAACGCATACGCCCTTTTTGGCCAACCAAGCAAGCTTGCAAAGGAAATCTGCACTACAATGAAGTCTCACTTCCCCCCGGTCAAAAGGGCCATCTGAAAAAAGTGTAAAATCCAGAAAGGCAGGACAGGCCATGGAGAACTGGGAGCCTTGTTATGCTGATGGGCGGGATGTAAATTGCCAACAGCCACTCGGGAGAAGTGTATGGTGTTTCCTGAAACATCTAAAAAACAAAGCAACAGAGCCTAGGGCACTTCCACTTATGGTCCTATAGCTTAGGGAAATTAAAATCAAAAAGACACAGCCACCCCAAAGTTTGGGGCACCTCTGTTTACAAGAACCTCGTTTACAGTACAAGTTCAACATCGCAGAAAGTGAAAAATGGATAAAGAAGGTGTGGTATTTACTTACAAAGCAATATCACTCAGCAATGAAATCTATGTCATCAGGCCCTTAGCTGCACAATGAGTGGATTCAGGTATGATGATTCTAACTGAAATAAGTCACACAGAAAAAGAAACATCATAAGATATCAGTAATACACGGAATGTAAACTTGGCTACACAGGAACTGAATTACAGAACAGAACAGGGTCTCAAATTTAGAAAACCAACTTATGCTTGCTTAAGGGGAAAGGTGAGTTGGGGTGCTGCATAAAACCAGAGATTGAAACGAGCACAGATAAAGTTCCTTAAGCCAAATATGGAATAGACAAGAGCTACTCCTTGCTCAACGAAATGGACTCAACACCGCAAATTAAACGCCTAAGAATGTACCTGACTAGTAAGTATCTTAAAACCTATGGATTGCTATGTCTCCGAAAGAGAATCAAGCATGTGTACAGGGGCACAAACGCAGCAGTGATAGGATTGGAGAGGTTCGGTGAGCAAATGAAGACCCTTTGAAGTCATATTGCATGGTACCCATTCCACGGGTTTCAACTACCCAGGTTTAAGGTATTCTTCCTTCAGCTAAAACATGCATGTGGAACCTAGAGTATGATCAACCGTGTGATCGGGAGACGTGTTCAAATATGTCTCAGTTTTCGTACCCTGGTACTCGGGTGCAACATTCCAGACGCTTTACTAACACTCTCCCGACTTGGAGAGTCAGTCCCTTTAACCTCCTGTTTGGCCCAGTTTGCAATTTCTGTGGAAGATGAACAGGAATAGCGAGAACCAATGAGAGACTAGCTGGAGGTGTCTGGACGGGCAAATTTAACTCTCATTTCCCACCAGGAAGAGGAAATTACCAAAGGCTCAGCGTGCCGGGCCGGAACCAGATTAGGGCCTGAAGCCATCCTGCGGTGTTGCGGCCAGGTCACAAGAAAGCCAGTTGAAGAAAGGAGCTCAGGGGCACTGTAATTCACAAACCTGCAGAGTTATAAATGACAGCTATCGTCCAAAAATATACTGAAGTAAGGCTGCCAAGAGAACTTGAAAGCGGTGCAGAATTGCAGGAAACCGATTTCAGGAGGTAGACTGGAATTGCATTGAAAGCATAGGAAAAGAGGCAGAACGTCCACAATGATGCACTTGGCCAAAAAGGGCGTATGCGTTTTTTCCTGAATATATTCAGGAAAAAACGCATACGCCCTTTTTGGACAACCAAGCAAGCTTGCAAAGGAAATCTGCACTACAATGAAGTCTCACTTCCCCCCGGTGAACATGGCCATCTGAAAAAAGTGTAAAATCCAGAAAGGCAGGACAGGCCATGGAGAACTGGGAGCCTTGTTATGCTGATGGGCGGGATGTAAATTGCCAACAGCCACTCCGGAGAAGTGTATGGTGTTTCCTGAAACATCTAAAAAACAAAGCAACAGAGCCTAGGGCACTTCCACTTATGGTCCTATAGCTTAGGGAAATTAAAATCAAAAAGACACAGCCACCCCAAAGTTTGGGACGCCTCTGTTTACAAGAACCTCGTTTACAGTACAAGTTCAACATCGCAGAAAGTGAAAAATGGATAAAGAACATGTGGTATTTACTTACAAAGCAATATCACTCAGCAATGAAATCTATGTCATCAGGCCCTTAGCAGCACAATGAGTGGATTCAGGTATGATGATTCTAACTGAAATAAGTCACACAGAAAAAGAAACATCATAAGATATCAGTAATACACGGAATGTAAACTTGGCTACACAGGAACTGAATTACAGAACAGAACAGGGTCTCAAATTTAGAAAACCAACTTATGCTTGCTTAAGGGGAAAGGTGAGTTGGGGTGCTGCATAAAACCAGAGATTTAAATGAGCACAGATAAAGTTCCTTAAGCCAAATATGGAATAGACAAGAGCTACTCCTGACTCAAAGAAATGGACTCAACACCGCATATTAAACGCCTAAGAATGTACCTAATTAGTAAGTATCTTAAAACCTATGGATTGCTATGTCTCCGAAAGAGAATCAAGCATGTGTACAGGGGCATAAACACAGCAGTGATAGGATTGGAGAGGTTCGGTGAGCAAATGAAGACCCTTTGAAGTCATATTGCATGGTACCCATTCCACGGGTTTCAACTACCCAGGTTTAAGGTATTCTTCCTTCAGCTAAAACATGCATGTGGAACCTAGAGTATGATCAACCATGTGATCGGGAGACGTGTTCAAATATGTCTCAGTTTTCCTCCCCTGGTACTTGGGTGCAACATTCCAGACGCTTTACTAACACTCTCCCCACTTGGAGAGTCAGCGCCTTTAACCTCCTGTTTGGCCCAGTTTGCAATTTCTGCGGAAGATGAACAGGAATAGGGAGAACCAATGAGAGACTAGCTGGAGGTGTCTGGACGGGCAAATTTAACTCTCATTTCCCACCAGGAAGAGGAATTAACCAAAGGCTCAGCGTGCCGTGCCGGAACCAGATTAGGGCCTGAAGCTATCCTGCGGTGTTGCGGCCAGGTCACAAGAAAGCGAGTTGAAGAAAGGACCTCAGGGGCACTGTAATTCACAAACCTGCAGAGTTATAAATGACAGCTATCGTCCAAAAATATACTGAAGTAAGGCTGCCAAGAGGACTCGAAAGCGGGGCAGAATTGCAGGAAACCGATTTCAGGAGGTAGACTGGAATTGCATTGAAAGCATAGGAAAAGAGGCAGAACGTCCACAATGATGCACTTGGCCAAAAAGGGCGTATGCGTTTTTTCCTGAATATATTCAGGAAAAAACGCATACGCCCTTTTTGGCCAACCAAGCAAGCTTGCAAAGGAAATCTGCACTACAATGAAGTCTCACTTCCCCCCGGTCAAAAGGGCCATCTGAAAAAAGTGTAAAATCCAGAAAGGCAGGACAGGCCATGGAGAACTGGGAGCCTTGTTATGCTGATGGGCGGGATGTAAATTGCCAACAGACACTCGGGAGAAGTGTATGGTGTTTCCTGAAACATCTAAAAAACAAAGCAACAGAGCCTAGGGCACTTCCACTTATGGTCCTATAGCTTAGGGAAATTAAAATCAAAAAGACACAGCCACCCCAAAGTTTGGGACGCCTCTGTTTACAAGAACCTCGTTTACCGTACAAGTTCAATATCACAGAAAGTGAAAAATGGATAAAGAACTTGTGGTACTTACGTACAATGCAGTATCACTCAGCAATGAAATCTATGTCATCAGGCCCGTAGCAGCATAATGAGTGGATTCAGGTACGATGATTCTCACTGAATTAAGTCACACAGAAAAAGAAACATCATAAGATATCACTAATACACGGAATGTAAACTTGGCTACACAGGAACTGAATTCCAAAACAGAACAGGGTCTCAAATTTAGAAAACCAACTTATGCTTGCTTAAGGGGAAAGGTGAGTTGGGGTGCTGCATAAAACCAGAGATTGAAATGAGCACAGATAAAGTTCCTTAAGCCAAATATGGACTAGACAAGAGCTACTCCTTGCTCAACGAAATGGACTCAACACCCTATATTAAACGCCTAAGAATGTACCTGACTAGTAAGTATCTTAAAACCTATGGATTGCTATGTCTCTGAAAGAGAATCAAGCATGTGTACAGGGGCATAAACGCAGCAGTGATAGGATTGGAGAGGTTCGGTGAGCAAATGAAGACCCTTTGAAGTCATATTGCATGGTACCCATTCCACGGGTCTCAACTCTCCAGGTTTAAGGTATTCTTCCTTCAGCTTAAACATGCATGTGGAACCCAGAGTATGATCAACCATGTGAACGGGAGACGTGTTCAAATATGTCTCAGTTTTCCTCCCCTGGTACTCGGGTGCAACATTCCAGACGCTTTACTAACACTCTCCCCACTTGGAGAGTCAGCGCCTTTAACCTCCTGTTTGGCCCAGTTTGCAATTTCTGCGGAAGATGAACAGGAATAGGGAACACCAATGAGAGACTAGCTGGAGGTGTCTGGACGGGCAAATTTAACTCTCATTTCCCACCAGGAAGAGGAATTAACCAAAGGCTCAGCGTGCCGGGCCGGAACCAGATTAGGGCCTGAAGCCATCCTGCGGTGTTGCGGCCAGGTCACAAGAAAGCGAGTTGAAGAAAGGAGCTCAGGGGCACTGTAATTCACAAACCTGCAGAGTTATAAATGACAGCTATCGTCCAAAAATATACTGAAGTAAGGCTGCCAAGAGGACTTGAAAACGGGGCAGAATTGCAGGAAACTGATTTCAGGAGGTAGACTGGAATTGCATTGAAAGCATAGGAAAAGAGGCAGAACGTCCACAATGATGCACTTGGCCAAAAAGTGCGTATGCGTTTCTTCCTGAATATATTCAGGAAAAAACGCATACGCCCTTTTTGGCCAACCAAGCAAGCTTGCAAAGGAAATCTGCACTACAATGAAGTCTCACTTCCCCCCGGTCAAAAGGGCCATCTGAAAAAAGTGTAAAATCCAGAAAGGCAGGACAGGCCATGGAGAACTGGGAGCCTTGTTATGCTGATGGGCGGGATGTAAATTGCCAACAGACACTCGGGAGAAGTGTATGGTGTTTCCTGAAACATCTAAAAAACAAAGCAACAGAGCCTAGGGCACTTCCACTTATGGTCCTATAGCTTAGGGAAATTAAAATCAAAAAGACACAGCCACCCCAAAGTTTGGGACGCCTCTGTTTACAAGAACCTCGTTTACAGTACAAGTTCAACATCGCAAAAAGTGAAAAATGGATAAAGAAGGTGTGGTATTTACTTACAAAGCAATATCACTCAGCAATGAAATCTATGTCATCAGGCCCTTAGCAGCACAATGAGTGGATTCAGGTATGATGATTCTAACTGAAATAAGTCACACAGAAAAAGAAACATCATAAGATATCAGTAATACACGGAATGTAAACTTGGCTACACAGGAACTGAATTACAGAACAGAACAGGGTCTCAAATTTAGAAAACCAACTTATGCTTGCTTAAGGGTAAAGGTGAGTTGGGGTGCTGCATAAAACCAGAGATTGAAACGAGCACAGATAAAGTTCCTTAAGCCAAATATGGAATAGACAAGAGCTACTGCTTTCTCAACGAAATGGAGTCAGCACCGCATATTAAACGCCTAAGAATGTACCTGACTAGTAAGTATCTTAAAACCTATGGATTGCTATGTCTCCGAAAGAGAATCAAGCATGTGTACAGGGGCATAAACGCAGCAGTGATAGGATTGGAGAGGTTCGGTGAGCAAATGAAGACCCTTTGAAGTCATATTGCATGGTACCCATTCCACGGGTTTCAACTACCCAGGTTTAAGGTATTCTTCCTTCAGCTAAAACATGCATGTGGAACCTAGAGTATGATCAACCATGTGATCGGGAGACGTGTTCAAATATGTCTCAGTTTTCGTACCCTGGTACTCGGGTGCAACATTCCAGACGCTTTACTAACACTCTCCCGACTTGGAGAGTCCGTCCCTTTAATCTCCTGTTTGGCCCAGTTTGCAATTTCTGCGGAAGATGAACAGGAATAGCGAGAACCAATGAGAGACTAGCTGGAGGTGTCTGGACGGGCAAATTTAACTCTCATTTCCCACCAGGAAGAGGAATTAACCAAAGGCTCAGCGTGCCGTGCCGGAACCAGATTAGGGCCTGAAGCCATCCTGCGGTGTTGCGGCCAGGTCACAAGAAAGCCAGTTGAAGAAAGGAGCTCAGGGGCACTGTAATTCACAAACCTGCAGAGTTATAAATGACAGCTATCGTCCAAAAATATACTGAAGTAAGGCTGCCAAGAGGACTTGAAAGCGGGGCAGAATTGCAGGAAACCGATTTCAGGAGGTAGACTGGAATTGCATTGAAAGCATAGGAAAAGAGGCAGAACGTCCACAATGATGCACTTGGCCAAAAAGGGCGTATGCGTTTTTTCCTGAATATATTCAGGAAAAAACGCATACGCCCTTTTTGGCCAACCAAGCAAGCTTGCAAAGGAAATCTGCACTACAATGAAGTCTCACTTCCCCCCGGTCAAAAGGGCCATCTGAAAAAAGTGTAAAATCCAGAAAGGCAGGACAGGCCATGGAGAACTGGGAGCCTTGTTATGCTGATGGGCGGGATGTAAATTGCCAACAGCCACTCGGGAGAAGTGTATGGTGTTTCCTGAAACATCTAAAAAACAAAGCAACAGAGCCTAGGGCACTTCCACTTATGGTCCTATAGCTTAGGGAAATTAAAATCAAAAAGACACAGCCACCCCAAAGTTTGGGGCACCTCTGTTTACAAGAACCTCGTTTACAGTACAAGTTCAACATCGCAGAAAGTGAAAAATGGATAAAGAAGGTGTGGTATTTACTTACAAAGCAATATCACTCAGCAATGAAATCTATGTCATCAGGCCCTTAGCTGCACAATGAGTGGATTCAGGTATGATGATTCTAACTGAAATAAGTCACACAGAAAAAGAAACATCATAAGATATCAGTAATACACGGAATGTAAACTTGGCTACACAGGAACTGAATTACAGAACAGAACAGGGTCTCAAATTTAGAAAACCAACTTATGCTTGCTTAAGGGGAAAGGTGAGTTGGGGTGCTGCATAAAACCAGAGATTGAAACGAGCACAGATAAAGTTCCTTAAGCCAAATATGGAATAGACAAGAGCTACTCCTTGCTCAACGAAATGGACTCAACACCGCAAATTAAACGCCTAAGAATGTACCTGACTAGTAAGTATCTTAAAACCTATGGATTGCTATGTCTCCGAAAGAGAATCAAGCATGTGTACAGGGGCACAAACGCAGCAGTGATAGGATTGGAGAGGTTCGGTGAGCAAATGAAGACCCTTTGAAGTCATATTGCATGGTACCCATTCCACGGGTTTCAACTACCCAGGTTTAAGGTATTCTTCCTTCAGCTAAAACATGCATGTGGAACCTAGAGTATGATCAACCGTGTGATCGGGAGACGTGTTCAAATATGTCTCAGTTTTCGTACCCTGGTACTCGGGTGCAACATTCCAGACGCTTTACTAACACTCTCCCGACTTGGAGAGTCAGTCCCTTTAACCTCCTGTTTGGCCCAGTTTGCAATTTCTGTGGAAGATGAACAGGAATAGCGAGAACCAATGAGAGACTAGCTGGAGGTGTCTGGACGGGCAAATTTAACTCTCATTTCCCACCAGGAAGAGGAAATTACCAAAGGCTCAGCGTGCCGGGCCGGAACCAGATTAGGGCCTGAAGCCATCCTGCGGTGTTGCGGCCAGGTCACAAGAAAGCCAGTTGAAGAAAGGAGCTCAGGGGCACTGTAATTCACAAACCTGCAGAGTTATAAATGACAGCTATCGTCCAAAAATATACTGAAGTAAGGCTGCCAAGAGAACTTGAAAGCGGTGCAGAATTGCAGGAAACCGATTTCAGGAGGTAGACTGGAATTGCATTGAAAGCATAGGAAAAGAGGCAGAACGTCCACAATGATGCACTTGGCCAAAAAGGGCGTATGCGTTTTTTCCTGAATATATTCAGGAAAAAACGCATACGCCCTTTTTGGACAACCAAGCAAGCTTGCAAAGGAAATCTGCACTACAATGAAGTCTCACTTCCCCCCGGTGAACATGGCCATCTGAAAAAAGTGTAAAATCCAGAAAGGCAGGACAGGCCATGGAGAACTGGGAGCCTTGTTATGCTGATGGGCGGGATGTAAATTGCCAACAGCCACTCCGGAGAAGTGTATGGTGTTTCCTGAAACATCTAAAAAACAAAGCAACAGAGCCTAGGGCACTTCCACTTATGGTCCTATAGCTTAGGGAAATTAAAATCAAAAAGACACAGCCACCCCAAAGTTTGGGACGCCTCTGTTTACAAGAACCTCGTTTACAGTACAAGTTCAACATCGCAGAAAGTGAAAAATGGATAAAGAACATGTGGTATTTACTTACAAAGCAATATCACTCAGCAATGAAATCTATGTCATCAGGCCCTTAGCAGCACAATGAGTGGATTCAGGTATGATGATTCTAACTGAAATAAGTCACACAGAAAAAGAAACATCATAAGATATCAGTAATACACGGAATGTAAACTTGGCTACACAGGAACTGAATTACAGAACAGAACAGGGTCTCAAATTTAGAAAACCAACTTATGCTTGCTTAAGGGGAAAGGTGAGTTGGGGTGCTGCATAAAACCAGAGATTTAAATGAGCACAGATAAAGTTCCTTAAGCCAAATATGGAATAGACAAGAGCTACTCCTGACTCAAAGAAATGGACTCAACACCGCATATTAAACGCCTAAGAATGTACCTAATTAGTAAGTATCTTAAAACCTATGGATTGCTATGTCTCCGAAAGAGAATCAAGCATGTGTACAGGGGCATAAACACAGCAGTGATAGGATTGGAGAGGTTCGGTGAGCAAATGAAGACCCTTTGAAGTCATATTGCATGGTACCCATTCCACGGGTTTCAACTACCCAGGTTTAAGGTATTCTTCCTTCAGCTAAAACATGCATGTGGAACCTAGAGTATGATCAACCATGTGATCGGGAGACGTGTTCAAATATGTCTCAGTTTTCCTCCCCTGGTACTTGGGTGCAACATTCCAGACGCTTTACTAACACTCTCCCCACTTGGAGAGTCAGCGCCTTTAACCTCCTGTTTGGCCCAGTTTGCAATTTCTGCGGAAGATGAACAGGAATAGGGAGAACCAATGAGAGACTAGCTGGAGGTGTCTGGACGGGCAAATTTAACTCTCATTTCCCACCAGGAAGAGGAATTAACCAAAGGCTCAGCGTGCCGTGCCGGAACCAGATTAGGGCCTGAAGCTATCCTGCGGTGTTGCGGCCAGGTCACAAGAAAGCGAGTTGAAGAAAGGACCTCAGGGGCACTGTAATTCACAAACCTGCAGAGTTATAAATGACAGCTATCGTCCAAAAATATACTGAAGTAAGGCTGCCAAGAGGACTCGAAAGCGGGGCAGAATTGCAGGAAACCGATTTCAGGAGGTAGACTGGAATTGCATTGAAAGCATAGGAAAAGAGGCAGAACGTCCACAATGATGCACTTGGCCAAAAAGGGCGTATGCGTTTTTTCCTGAATATATTCAGGAAAAAACGCATACGCCCTTTTTGGCCAACCAAGCAAGCTTGCAAAGGAAATATGCACTACAATGAAGTCTCACTTCCCCCCGGTCAAAAGGGCCATCTGAAAAAAGTGTAAAATCCAGAAAGGCAGGACAGGCCATGGAGAACTGGGAGCCTTGTTATGCTGATGGGCGGGATGTAAATTGCCAACAGACACTCGGGAGAAGTGTATGGTGTTTCCTGAAACATCTAAAAAACAAAGCAACAGAGCCTAGGGCACTTCCACTTATGGTCCTATAGCTTAGGGAAATTAAAATCAAAAAGACACAGCCACCCCAAAGTTTGGGACGCCTCTGTTTACAAGAACCTCGTTTACCGTACAAGTTCAATATCACAGAAAGTGAAAAATGGATAAAGAACTTGTGGTACTTACGTACAATGCAGTATCACTCAGCAATGAAATCTATGTCATCAGGCCCGTAGCAGCATAATGAGTGGATTCAGGTACGATGATTCTCACTGAATTAAGTCACACAGAAAAAGAAACATCATAAGATATCACTAATACACGGAATGTAAACTTGGCTACACAGGAACTGAATTCCAAAACAGAACAGGGTCTCAAATTTAGAAAACCAACTTATGCTTGCTTAAGGGGAAAGGTGAGTTGGGGTGCTGCATAAAACCAGAGATTGAAATGAGCACAGATAAAGTTCCTTAAGCCAAATATGGACTAGACAAGAGCTACTCCTTGCTCAACGAAATGGACTCAACACCCCATATTAAACGCCTAAGAATGTACCTGACTAGTAAGTATCTTAAAACCTATGGATTGCTATGTCTCTGAAAGAGAATCAAGCATGTGTACAGGGGCATAAACGCAGCAGTGATAGGATTGGAGAGGTTCGGTGAGCAAATGAAGACCCTTTGAAGTCATATTGCATGGTACCCATTCCACGGGTCTCAACTCTCCAGGTTTAAGGTATTCTTCCTTCAGCTTAAACATGCATGTGGAACCCAGAGTATGATCAACCATGTGAACGGGAGACGTGTTCAAATATGTCTCAGTTTTCCTCCCCTGGTACTCGGGTGCAACATTCCAGACGCTTTACTAACACTCTCCCCACTTGGAGAGTCAGCGCCTTTAACCTCCTGTTTGGCCCAGTTTGCAATTTCTGCGGAAGATGAACAGGAATAGGGAACACCAATGAGAGACTAGCTGGAGGTGTCTGGACGGGCAAATTTAACTCTCATTTCCCACCAGGAAGAGGAAATAACCAAAGGCTCAGCGTGCCGGGCCGGAACCAGATTAGGGCCTGAAGCCATCCTGCGGTGTTGCGGCCAGGTCACAAGAAAGCGAGTTGAAGAAAGGAGCTCAGGGGCACTGTAATTCACAAACCTGCAGAGTTATAAATGACAGCTATCGTCCAAAAATATACTGAAGTAAGGCTGCCAAGAGGACTTGAAAACGGGGCAGAATTGCAGGAAACTGATTTCAGGAGGTAGACTGGAATTGCATTGAAAGCATAGGAAAAGAGGCAGAACGTCCACAATGATGCACTTGGCCAAAAAGTGCGTATGCGTTTCTTCCTGAATATATTCAGGAAAAAACGCATACGCCCTTTTTGGCCAACCAAGCAAGCTTGCAAAGGAAATCTGCACTACAATGAAGTCTCACTTCCCCCCGGTCAAAAGGGCCATCTGAAAAAAGTGTAAAATCCAGAAAGGCAGGACAGGCCATGGAGAACTGGGAGCCTTGTTATGCTGATGGGCGGGATGTAAATTGCCAACAGACACTCGGGAGAAGTGTATGGTGTTTCCTGAAACATCTAAAAAACAAAGCAACAGAGCCTAGGGCACTTCCACTTATGGTCCTATAGCTTAGGGAAATTAAAATAAAAAAGACACAGCCACCCCAAAGTTTGGGACGCCTCTGTTTACAAGAACCTCGTTTACAGTACAAGTTCAACATCGCAAAAAGTGAAAAATGGATAAAGAAGGTGTGGTATTTACTTACAAAGCAATATCACTCAGCAATGAAATCTATGTCATCAGGCCCTTAGCAGCACAATGAGTGGATTCAGGTATGATGATTCTAACTGAAATAAGTCACACAGAAAAAGAAACATCATAAGATATCAGTAATACACGGAATGTAAACTTGGCTACACAGGAACTGAATTACAGAACAGAACAGGGTCTCAAATTTAGAAAACCAACTTATGCTTGCTTAAGGGTAAAGGTGAGTTGGGGTGCTGCATAAAACCAGAGATTGAAACGAGCACAGATAAAGTTCCTTAAGCCAAATATGGAATAGACAAGAGCTACTGCTTTCTCAACGAAATGGAGTCAGCACCGCATATTAAACGCCTAAGAATGTACCTGACTAGTAAGTATCTTAAAACCTATGGATTGCTATGTCTCCGAAAGAGAATCAAGCATGTGTACAGGGGCATAAACGCAGCAGTGATAGGATTGGAGAGGTTCGGTGAGCAAATGAAGACCCTTTGAAGTCATATTGCATGGTACCCATTCCACGGGTTTCAACTACCCAGGTTTAAGGTATTCTTCCTTCAGCTAAAACATGCATGTGGAACCTAGAGTATGATCAACCATGTGATCGGGAGACGTGTTCAAATATGTCTCAGTTTTCGTACCCTGGTACTCGGGTGCAACATTCCAGACGCTTTACTAACACTCTCCCGACTTGGAGAGTCCGTCCCTTTAATCTCCTGTTTGGCCCAGTTTGCAATTTCTGCGGAAGATGAACAGGAATAGCGAGAACCAATGAGAGACTAGCTGGAGGTGTCTGGACGGGCAAATTTAACTCTCATTTCCCACCAGGAAGAGGAATTAACCAAAGGCTCAGCGTGCCGTGCCGGAACCAGATTAGGGCCTGAAGCCATCCTGCGGTGTTGCGGCCAGGTCACAAGAAAGCCAGTTGAAGAAAGGAGCTCAGGGGCACTGTAATTCACAAACCTGCAGAGTTATAAATGACAGCTATCGTCCAAAAATATACTGAAGTAAGGCTGCCAAGAGGACTTGAAAGCGGGGCAGAATTGCAGGAAACCGATTTCAGGAGGTAGACTGGAATTGCATTGAAAGCATAGGAAAAGAGGCAGAACGTCCACAATGATGCACTTGGCCAAAAAGGGCGTATGCGTTTTTTCCTGAATATATTCAGGAAAAAACGCATACGCCCTTTTTGGACAACCAAGCAAGCTTGCAAAGGAAATCTGCACTACAATGAAGTCTCACTTCCCCCCGGTGAACATGGCCATCTGAAAAAAGTGTAAAATCCAGAAAGGCAGGACAGGCCATGGAGAACTGGGAGCCTTGTTATGCTGATGGGCGGGATGTAAATTGCCAACAGCCACTCCGGAGAAGTGTATGGTGTTTCCTGAAACATCTAAAAAACAAAGCAACAGAGCCTAGGGCACTTCCACTTATGGTCCTATAGCTTAGGGAAATTAAAATCAAAAAGACACAGCCACCCCAAAGTTTGGGACGCCTCTGTTTACAAGAACCTCGTTTACAGTACAAGTTCAACATCGCAGAAAGTGAAAAATGGATAAAGAACATGTGGTATTTACTTACAAAGCAATATCACTCAGCAATGAAATCTATGTCATCAGGCCCTTAGCAGCACAATGAGTGGATTCAGGTATGATGATTCTAACTGAAATAAGTCACACAGAAAAAGAAACATCATAAGATATCAGTAATACACGGAATGTAAACTTGGCTACACAGGAACTGAATTACAGAACAGAACAGGGTCTCAAATTTAGAAAACCAACTTATGCTTGCTTAAGGGGAAAGGTGAGTTGGGGTGCTGCATAAAACCAGAGATTTAAATGAGCACAGATAAAGTTCCTTAAGCCAAATATGGAATAGACAAGAGCTACTCCTGACTCAAAGAAATGGACTCAACACCGCATATTAAACGCCTAAGAATGTACCTAATTAGTAAGTATCTTAAAACCTATGGATTGCTATGTCTCCGAAAGAGAATCAAGCATGTGTACAGGGGCATAAACACAGCAGTGATAGGATTGGAGAGGTTCGGTGAGCAAATGAAGACCCTTTGAAGTCATATTGCATGGTACCCATTCCACGGGTTTCAACTACCCAGGTTTAAGGTATTCTTCCTTCAGCTAAAACATGCATGTGGAACCTAGAGTATGATCAACCATGTGATCGGGAGACGTGTTCAAATATGTCTCAGTTTTCCTCCCCTGGTACTTGGGTGCAACATTCCAGACGCTTTACTAACACTCTCCCCACTTGGAGAGTCAGCGCCTTTAACCTCCTGTTTGGCCCAGTTTGCAATTTCTGCGGAAGATGAACAGGAATAGGGAGAACCAATGAGAGACTAGCTGGAGGTGTCTGGACGGGCAAATTTAACTCTCATTTCCCACCAGGAAGAGGAATTAACCAAAGGCTCAGCGTGCCGTGCCGGAACCAGATTAGGGCCTGAAGCTATCCTGCGGTGTTGCGGCCAGGTCACAAGAAAGCGAGTTGAAGAAAGGACCTCAGGGGCACTGTAATTCACAAACCTGCAGAGTTATAAATGACAGCTATCGTCCAAAAATATACTGAAGTAAGGCTGCCAAGAGGACTCGAAAGCGGGGCAGAATTGCAGGAAACCGATTTCAGGAGGTAGACTGGAATTGCATTGAAAGCATAGGAAAAGAGGCAGAACGTCCACAATGATGCACTTGGCCAAAAAGGGCGTATGCGTTTTTTCCTGAATATATTCAGGAAAAAACGCATACGCCCTTTTTGGCCAACCAAGCAAGCTTGCAAAGGAAATATGCACTACAATGAAGTCTCACTTCCCCCCGGTCAAAAGGGCCATCTGAAAAAAGTGTAAAATCCAGAAAGGCAGGACAGGCCATGGAGAACTGGGAGCCTTGTTATGCTGATGGGCGGGATGTAAATTGCCAACAGACACTCGGGAGAAGTGTATGGTGTTTCCTGAAACATCTAAAAAACAAAGCAACAGAGCCTAGGGCACTTCCACTTATGGTCCTATAGCTTAGGGAAATTAAAATCAAAAAGACACAGCCACCCCAAAGTTTGGGACGCCTCTGTTTACAAGAACCTCGTTTACCGTACAAGTTCAATATCACAGAAAGTGAAAAATGGATAAAGAACTTGTGGTACTTACGTACAATGCAGTATCACTCAGCAATGAAATCTATGTCATCAGGCCCGTAGCAGCATAATGAGTGGATTCAGGTACGATGATTCTCACTGAATTAAGTCACACAGAAAAAGAAACATCATAAGATATCACTAATACACGGAATGTAAACTTGGCTACACAGGAACTGAATTCCAAAACAGAACAGGGTCTCAAATTTAGAAAACCAACTTATGCTTGCTTAAGGGGAAAGGTGAGTTGGGGTGCTGCATAAAACCAGAGATTGAAATGAGCACAGATAAAGTTCCTTAAGCCAAATATGGACTAGACAAGAGCTACTCCTTGCTCAACGAAATGGACTCAACACCCCATATTAAACGCCTAAGAATGTACCTGACTAGTAAGTATCTTAAAACCTATGGATTGCTATGTCTCTGAAAGAGAATCAAGCATGTGTACAGGGGCATAAACGCAGCAGTGATAGGATTGGAGAGGTTCGGTGAGCAAATGAAGACCCTTTGAAGTCATATTGCATGGTACCCATTCCACGGGTCTCAACTCTCCAGGTTTAAGGTATTCTTCCTTCAGCTTAAACATGCATGTGGAACCCAGAGTATGATCAACCATGTGAACGGGAGACGTGTTCAAATATGTCTCAGTTTTCCTCCCCTGGTACTCGGGTGCAACATTCCAGACGCTTTACTAACACTCTCCCCACTTGGAGAGTCAGCGCCTTTAACCTCCTGTTTGGCCCAGTTTGCAATTTCTGCGGAAGATGAACAGGAATAGGGAACACCAATGAGAGACTAGCTGGAGGTGTCTGGACGGGCAAATTTAACTCTCATTTCCCACCAGGAAGAGGAAATAACCAAAGGCTCAGCGTGCCGGGCCGGAACCAGATTAGGGCCTGAAGCCATCCTGCGGTGTTGCGGCCAGGTCACAAGAAAGCGAGTTGAAGAAAGGAGCTCAGGGGCACTGTAATTCACAAACCTGCAGAGTTATAAATGACAGCTATCGTCCAAAAATATACTGAAGTAAGGCTGCCAAGAGGACTTGAAAACGGGGCAGAATTGCAGGAAACTGATTTCAGGAGGTAGACTGGAATTGCATTGAAAGCATAGGAAAAGAGGCAGAACGTCCACAATGATGCACTTGGCCAAAAAGTGCGTATGCGTTTCTTCCTGAATATATTCAGGAAAAAACGCATACGCCCTTTTTGGCCAACCAAGCAAGCTTGCAAAGGAAATCTGCACTACAATGAAGTCTCACTTCCCCCCGGTCAAAAGGGCCATCTGAAAAAAGTGTAAAATCCAGAAAGGCAGGACAGGCCATGGAGAACTGGGAGCCTTGTTATGCTGATGGGCGGGATGTAAATTGCCAACAGACACTCGGGAGAAGTGTATGGTGTTTCCTGAAACATCTAAAAAACAAAGCAACAGAGCCTAGGGCACTTCCACTTATGGTCCTATAGCTTAGGGAAATTAAAATAAAAAAGACACAGCCACCCCAAAGTTTGGGACGCCTCTGTTTACAAGAACCTCGTTTACAGTACAAGTTCAACATCGCAAAAAGTGAAAAATGGATAAAGAAGGTGTGGTATTTACTTACAAAGCAATATCACTCAGCAATGAAATCTATGTCATCAGGCCCTTAGCAGCACAATGAGTGGATTCAGGTATGATGATTCTAACTGAAATAAGTCACACAGAAAAAGAAACATCATAAGATATCAGTAATACACGGAATGTAAACTTGGCTACACAGGAACTGAATTACAGAACAGAACAGGGTCTCAAATTTAGAAAACCAACTTATGCTTGCTTAAGGGTAAAGGTGAGTTGGGGTGCTGCATAAAACCAGAGATTGAAACGAGCACAGATAAAGTTCCTTAAGCCAAATATGGAATAGACAAGAGCTACTGCTTTCTCAACGAAATGGAGTCAGCACCGCATATTAAACGCCTAAGAATGTACCTGACTAGTAAGTATCTTAAAACCTATGGATTGCTATGTCTCCGAAAGAGAATCAAGCATGTGTACAGGGGCATAAACGCAGCAGTGATAGGATTGGAGAGGTTCGGTGAGCAAATGAAGACCCTTTGAAGTCATATTGCATGGTACCCATTCCACGGGTTTCAACTACCCAGGTTTAAGGTATTCTTCCTTCAGCTAAAACATGCATGTGGAACCTAGAGTATGATCAACCATGTGATCGGGAGACGTGTTCAAATATGTCTCAGTTTTCGTACCCTGGTACTCGGGTGCAACATTCCAGACGCTTTACTAACACTCTCCCGACTTGGAGAGTCCGTCCCTTTAATCTCCTGTTTGGCCCAGTTTGCAATTTCTGCGGAAGATGAACAGGAATAGCGAGAACCAATGAGAGACTAGCTGGAGGTGTCTGGACGGGCAAATTTAACTCTCATTTCCCACCAGGAAGAGGAATTAACCAAAGGCTCAGCGTGCCGTGCCGGAACCAGATTAGGGCCTGAAGCCATCCTGCGGTGTTGCGGCCAGGTCACAAGAAAGCCAGTTGAAGAAAGGAGCTCAGGGGCACTGTAATTCACAAACCTGCAGAGTTATAAATGACAGCTATCGTCCAAAAATATACTGAAGTAAGGCTGCCAAGAGGACTTGAAAGCGGGGCAGAATTGCAGGAAACCGATTTCAGGAGGTAGACTGGAATTGCATTGAAAGCATAGGAAAAGAGGCAGAACGTCCACAATGATGCACTTGGCCAAAAAGGGCGTATGCGTTTTTTCCTGAATATATTCAGGAAAAAACGCATACGCCCTTTTTGGCCAACCAAGCAAGCTTGCAAAGGAAATCTGCACTACAATGAAGTCTCACTTCCCCCCGGTCAAAAGGGCCATCTGAAAAAAGTGTAAAATCCAGAAAGGCAGGACAGGCCATGGAGAACTGGGAGCCTTGTTATGCTGATGGGCGGGATGTAAATTGCCAACAGCCACTCGGGAGAAGTGTATGGTGTTTCCTGAAACATCTAAAAAACAAAGCAACAGAGCCTAGGGCACTTCCACTTATGGTCCTATAGCTTAGGGAAATTAAAATCAAAAAGACACAGCCACCCCAAAGTTTGGGGCACCTCTGTTTACAAGAACCTCGTTTACAGTACAAGTTCAACATCGCAGAAAGTGAAAAATGGATAAAGAAGGTGTGGTATTTACTTACAAAGCAATATCACTCAGCAATGAAATCTATGTCATCAGGCCCTTAGCTGCACAATGAGTGGATTCAGGTATGATGATTCTAACTGAAATAAGTCACACAGAAAAAGAAACATCATAAGATATCAGTAATACACGGAATGTAAACTTGGCTACACAGGAACTGAATTACAGAACAGAACAGGGTCTCAAATTTAGAAAACCAACTTATGCTTGCTTAAGGGGAAAGGTGAGTTGGGGTGCTGCATAAAACCAGAGATTGAAACGAGCACAGATAAAGTTCCTTAAGCCAAATATGGAATAGACAAGAGCTACTCCTTGCTCAACGAAATGGACTCAACACCGCATATTAAACGCCTAAGAATGTACCTGACTAGTAAGTATCTTAAAACCTATGGATTGCTATGTCTCCGAAAGAGAATCAAGCATGTGTACAGGGGCATAAACGCAGCAGTGATAGGATTGGAGAGGTTCGGTGAGCAAATGAAGACCCTTTGAAGTCATATTGCATGGTACCCATTCCAAGGGTTTCAACTACCCAGGTTTAAGGTATTCTTCCTTCAGCTAAAACATGCATGTGGAACCTAGAGTATGATCAACCATGTGATCGGGAGACGTGTTCAAATATGTCTCAGTTTTCGTACCCTGGTACTCGGGTGCAACATTCCAGACGCTTTACTAACACTCTCCCGACTTGGAGAGTCCGCCCCTTTAATCTCCTGTTTGGCCCAGTTTGCAATTTCTGCGGAAGATGAACAGGAATAGCGAGAACCAATGAGAGACTAGCTGGAGGTGTCTGGACGGGCAAATTTAACTCTCATTTCCCACCAGGAAGAGGAATTAACCAAAGGCTCAGCGTGCCGTGCCGGAACCAGATTACGGCCTGAAGCCATCCTGCGGTGTTGCGGCCAGGTCACAAGAAAGCCAGTTGAAGAAAGGAGCTCAGGGGCACTGTAATTCACAAACCTGCAGAGTTATAAATGACAGCTATCGTCCAAAAATATATGGAAGTAAGGCTGCCAAGAGGACTTGAAAACGGGGCAGAATTGCAGGAAACCGATTTCAGGAGGTAGACTGGAATTGCATTGAAAGCATAGGAAAAGAGGCAGAACGTCCACAATGATGCACTTGGCCAAAAAGGGCGTATGCGTTTTTTCCTGAATATATTCAGGAAAAAACGCATACGCCCTTTTTGGCCAACCAAGCAAGCTTGCAAAGGAAATATGCACTACAATGAAGTCTCACTTCCCCCCGGTCAAAAGGGCCATCTGAAAAAAGTGTAAAATCCAGAAAGGCAGGACAGGCCATGGAGAACTGGGAGCCTTGTTAAGCTGATGGGCGGGATGTAAATTGCCAACAGACACTCGGGAGAAGTGTATGGTGTTTCCTGAAACATCTAAAAAACAAAGCAACAGAGCCTAGGGCACTTCCACTTATGGTCCTATAGCTTAGGGAAATTAAAATCAAAAAGACACAGCCACCCCAAAGTTTGGGACGCCTCTGTTTACAAGAACCTTGTTTACCGTACAAGTTCAATATCACAGAAAGTGAAAAATGGATAAAGAACTTGTGGTACTTACGTACAATGCAGTATCACTCAGCAATGAAATCTATGTCATCAGGCCCGTAGCAGCATAATGAGTGGATTCAGGTACGATGATTCTCACTGAAATAAGTCACACAGAAAAAGAAACATCATAAGATATCAGTAATACACGGAATGTAAACTTGGCTACACAGGAACTGAATTCCAAAACAGAACAGGGTCTCAAATTTAGAAAACCAACTTATGCTTGCTTAAGGGTAAAGGTGAGTTGGGGTGCTGCATAAAACCAGAGATTGAAATGAGCACAGATAAAGTTCCTTAAGCCAAATATGGAATAGACAAGAGCTACTCCTTGCTCAACGAAATGGACTCAACACCGCATATTAAACGCCTAAGAATGTACCTGACTAGTAAGTATCTTAAAACCTATGGATTGCTATGTCTCCAAAAGAGAATCAAGCGTGTGTACAGGGGCATAAACGCAGCAGTGATAGGATTGGAGAGGTTCGGTGAGCAAATGAAGACCCTTTGAAGTCATATTGCATGGTACCCATTCCACGGGTCTCAACTCTCCAGGTTTAAGGTATTTTTCCTTCAGCTAAAACATGCATGTGGAACCCAGTGTATGATCAACCGTGTGAACGGGAGACGTGTTCAAATATGTCTCAGTTATCCTCCCCTGGTAATCGGGTGCAACATTCCAGACGCTTTACTAACACTCTCCCCACTTGGAGAGTCAGCGCCTTTAACCTCCTGTTTGGCCCAGTTTGCAATTTGTGCGGAAGATGAACAGGAATAGCGAGAACCAATGAGAGACTAGCTGGAGGTGTCTGGACGGGCAAATTTAACTCTCATTTCCCACCAGGAAGAGGAAATAACCAAAGGCTCAGCGTGCCGGGCCGGAACCAGATTAGGGCCTGAAGCCATCCTGCGGTGTTGCGGCCAGGTCACAAGAAAGCGAGTTGAAGAAAGGAGCTCAGGGGCACTGTAATTCACAAACCTGCAGAGTTATAAATGACAGCTATCGTCCAAAAATATACTGAAGTAAGGCTGCCAAGAGGACTTGAAAACGGGGCAGAATTGCAGGAAACCGATTTCAGGAGGTAGACTGGAATTGCATTGAAAGCATAGGAAAAGAGGCAGAACGTCCACAATGATGCACTTGGCCAAAAAGGGCGTATGCGTTTTTTTCTGAATATATTCAGGAAAAAACGCATACGCCCTTTTTGGCCAACCAAGCAAGCTTGCAAAGGAAATCTGCACTACAATGAAGTCTCACTTCCCCCCGGTCAAAAGGGCCATCTGAAAAAAGTGTAAAATCCAGAAAGGCAGGACAGGCCATGGAGAACTGGGAGCCTTGTTATGCTGATGGGCGGGATGTAAATTGCCAACAGACACTCGGGAGAAGTGTATGGTGTTTCCTGAAACATCTAAAAAACAAAGCAACAGAGCCTAGGGCACTTCCACTTATGGTCCTATAGCTTAGGGAAATTAAAATCAAAAAGACACAGCCACCCCAAAGTTTGGGACGCCTCTGTTTATAAGAACCTCGTTTACCGTACAAGTTCAATATCACAGAAAGTGAAAAATGGATAAAGAACTTGTGGTACTTACGTACAATGCAGTATCACTCAGCAATGAAATCTATGTCATCAGGCCCGTAGCAGCATAATGAGTGGATTCAGGTACGATGATTCTCACTGAAATAAGTCACACAGAAAAAGAAACATCATAAGATATCAGTAATACACGGAATGTAAACTTGGCTACACAGGAACTGAATTCCAAAACAGAACAGGGTCTCAAATTTAGAAAACCAACTTATGCTTGCTTAAGGGGAAAGGTGAGTTGGGGTGCTGCATAAAACCAGAGATTGAAATGAGCACAGATAAAGTTCCTTAAGCCAAATATGGACTAGACAAGAGCTACTCCTTGCTCAACGAAATGGACTCAACACCCCATATTAAACGCCTAAGAATGCATCTGACTAGTAAGTATCTTAAAACCTATGGATTGCTATGTCTCCGAAAGAGAATCAAGCATGTGTACAGGGGCATAAACGCAGCAGTGATAGGATTGGAGAGGTTCGGTGAGCAAATGAAGACCCTTTGAAGTCATATTGCATGGTACCCATTCCACGGGTTTCAACTACCCAGGTTTAAGGTATTCTTCCTTCAGCTAAAACATGCATGTGGAACCTAGAGTATGATCAACCATGTGATTGGGAGACGTGTTCAAATATGTCTCAGTTTTCGTACCCTGGTACTCGGGTGCAACATTCCAGACGCTTTACTAACACTCTCCCGACTTGGAGAGTCAGTCCCTTTAACCTCCTGTTTGGCCCAGTTTGCAATTTCTGCGGAAGATGAACAGGAATAGCGAGAACCAATGAGAGACTAGCTGGAGGTGTCTGGACGGGCAAATTTAACTCTCATTTCCCACCAGGAAGAGGAATTAACCAAAGGTTCAGCGTGCCGTGCCGGAACCAGATTAGGGCCTGAAGCCATCCTGCGGTGTTGCGGCCAGCTCAAAAGAAAGCGAGTTGAAGAAAGGAGCTCAGGGGCACTGTAATTCACAAACCTGCAGAGTTATAAATGACAGCTATCGTCCAAAAATATACTGAAGTAAGGCTGCCAAGAGGACTTGAAAGCGGGGCAGAATTGCAGGAAACCGATTTCAGGAGGTAGACTGGAATTGCATTGAAAGCATAGGAAAAGAGGCAGAACGTCCACAATGATGCACTTGGCCAAAAAGGGCGTATGCGTTTTTTCCTGAATATATTCAGGAAAAAACGCATACGCCCTTTTTGGCCAACCAAGCAAGCTTGCAAAGGAAATCTGCACTACAATGAAGTCTCACTTCTTCCCGGTCAAAAGGGCCATCTGAAAAAAGTGTAAAATCCAGAAAGGCAGGACAGGCCATGGAGAACTGGGAGCCTTGTTATGCTGATGGGCGGGATGTAAATTGCCAACAGACACTCGGGAGAAGTGTATGGTGTTTCCTGAAACATCTAAAAAACAAAGCAACAGAGCCTAGGGCACTTCCACCTATGGTCCTATAGCTTAGGGAAATTAAAATCAAAAAGACACAGCCACCCCAAAGTTTGGGACGCCTCTGTTTACAAGAACCTCGTTTACAGTACAAGTTCAACATCGCAGAAAGTGAAAAATGGATAAAGAAGGTGTGGTATTTACTTAGAAAGCAATATCACTCAGCAATGAAATCTATGTCATCAGGCCCTTAGCAGCACAATGAGTGGATTCAGGTATGATGATTCTAACTGTAATAAGTCACACAGAAAAAGAAACATCATAAGATATCAGTAATACACGGAATGTAAACTTGGCTACACAGGAACTGAATTACAGAACAGAACACGGTCTCAAATTTAGAAAACCAACTTATGCTTGCTTAAGGGGAAAGGTGAGTTGGGGTGCTGCATAAAACCAGAGATTGAAACGAGCACAGATAAAGTTCCTTAAGCCAAATATGGAATAGACAAGAGCTACTCCTTGCTCAACGAAATGGACTCAACACCGCATATTAAACGCCTAAGAATGTAACTGACTAGTAAGTATCTTAAAACCTATGGATTGCTATGTCTCCGAAAGAGAATCAAGCATGTGTACAGGGGCATAAACGCAGCAGTGATAGGATTGGAGAGGTTCGGTGAACAAATGAAGACCCTTTGAAGTCATATTGCATGGTACCCATTCCAAGGGTTTCAACTACCCAGGTTTAAGGTATTCTTCCTTCAGCTAAAACATGCATGTGGAACCTAGAGTATGATCAACCATGTGATCGGGAGACGTGTTCAAATATGTCTCAGTTTTCGTACCCTGGTACTCGGGTGCAACATTCCAGACGCTTTACTAACACTCTCCCGACTTGGAGAGTCCGCCCCTTTAATCTCCTGTTTGGCCCAGTTTGCAATTTCTGCGGAAGATGAACAGGAATAGCGAAAACCAATGAGAGACTAGCTGGAGGTGTCTGGACGGGCAAATTTAACTCTCATTTCCCACCAGGAAGAGGAATTAACCAAAGGCTCAGCGTGCCGTGCCGGAACCAGATTAGGGCCTGAAGCCATCCTGCGGTGTTGCGGCCAGGTCACAAGAAAGCCAGTTGAAGAAAGGAGCTCAGGGGCACTGTAATTCACAAACCTGCAGAGTTATAAATGACAGCTATCGTCCAAAAATATACTGAAGTAAGGCTGCCAAGAGGACTCGAAAGCGGGGCAGAATTGCAGGAAACCGATTTCAGGAGGTAGACTGGAATTGCTTTGAAAGCATAGGAAAAGAGGCAGAACGTCCACAATGATGCACTTGGCCAAAAAGGGCGTATGCGTTTTTTCCTGAATATATTCAGGAAAAAACGCATACGCCCTTTTTGGCCAACCAAGCAAGCTTGCAAAGGAAATCTGCACTACAATGAAGTCTCACTTCCCCTGGTCAAAAGGGCCATCTGAAAAAAGTGTAAAATCCAGAAAGGCAGGACAGGCCATGGAGAACTGGGAGCCTTGTTATGCTGATGGGCGGGATGTAAATTGCCAACAGACACTCGGGAGAAGTGTATGGTGTTTCCTGAAACATCTAAAAAACAAAGCAACAGAGCCTAGGGCACTTCCACTTATGGTCCTATAGCTTAGGGAAATTAAAATCAAAAAGACACAGCCACCCCAAAGTTTGGGACGCCTCTGTTTACAAGAACCTCATTTACCGTACAAGTTCAACATCGCAGAAAGTGAAAAATGGATAAAGAAGTTGTGGTATTTACTTACAAAGCAATATCACTCAACAATGAAATCTATGTCATCAGGCCCGTAGCAGCATAATGAGTGGATTCAGGTATGATGATTCTAACTGAAATAAGTCACACAGAAAAAGAAACATCATAAGATATCAGTAATACACGGAATGTAAACTTGGCTACACAGGAACTGAATTACAGAACAGGGTCTCAAATTTAGAAAACCAACTTATGCTTGCTTAAGGGGAAAGGTGAGTTGGGGTGCTGCATAAAACCAGAGATTGAAACGAGCACAGATAAAGTTCCTTAAGCCAAATATGGAATAGACAAGAGCTACTCCTTGCTCAACGAAATGGACTCAACACCCCATATTAAACGCCTAAGAATGTACCTGACTAGTAAGTATCTTAAAACCTATGGATTGCTATGTCTCCAAAAGAGAATCAAGCGTGTGTACAGGGGCATAAACGCAGCAGTGATAGGATTGGAGAGGTTCGGTGAGCAAATGAAGACCCTTTGAAGTCATATTGCATGGTACCCATTCCACGGGTCTCAACTCTCCAGGTTTAAGGTATTCTTCCTTCAGCTAAAACATGCATGTGGAACCCAGAGTATGATCAACCATGTGAACGGGAGACGTGTTCAAATATGTCTCAGTTTTCCTCCCCTGGTACTCGGGTGCAACATTCCAGATGCTTTACTAACACTCTCCCCACTTGGAGAGTCAGCGCCTTTAATCTCCTGTTTGGCCCAGTTTGCAATTTCTGCGGAAGATGAACAGGAATAGCGAGAACCAATGAGAGACTAGCTGGAGGTGTCTGGACGGGCAAATTTAACTCTCATTTCCCACCAGAAAGAGGAATTAACCAAAGGCTCAGCGTCCCGTGCCGGAACCAGATTAGGGCCTGAAGCCATCCTGCGGTGTTGCGGCCAGCTCAAAAGAAAGCGAGTTGAAGAAAGGAGCTCAGGGGCACTGTAATTCACAAACCTGCAGAGTTATAAATGACAGCTATCGTCCAAAAATATACTGAAGTAAGGCTGCCAAGAGGACTTGAAAGCGGGGCAGAATTGCAGGAAACCGATTTCAGGAGGTAGACTGGAATTGCATTGAAAGCATAGGAAAAGAGGCAGAACGTCCACAATGATGCACTTGGCCAAAAAGGGCGTATGCGTTTTTTCCTGAATATATTCAGGAAAAAACGCATACGCCCTTTTTGGCCAACCAAGCAAGCTTGCAAAGGAAATCTGCACTACAATGAAGTCTCACTTCCCCCCGGTCAAAAGGGCCATCTGAAAAAAGTGTAAAATCCAGAAAGGCAGGACAGGCCATGGAGAACTGGGAGCCTTGTTATGCTGATGGGCGGGATGTAAATTGCCAACAGACACTCGGGAGAAGTGTATGGTGTTTCCTGAAACATCTAAAAAACAAAGCAACAGAGCCTAGGGCACTTCCACTTATGGTCCTATAGCTTAGGGAAATTAAAATCAAAAAGACACAGCCACCCCAAAGTTTGGGACGCCTCTGTTTACAAGAACCTCGTTTACCGTACAAGTTCAATATCACAGAAAGTGAAAAATGGATAAAGAACTTGTGGTACTTACGTACAATGCAGTATCACTCAGCAATGAAATCTATGTCATCAGGCCCGTAGCAGCATAATGAGTGGATTCAGGTACGATGATTCTCACTGAATTAAGTCACACAGAAAAAGAAACATCATAAGATATCAGTAATACACGGAATGTAAACTTGGCTACACAGGAACTGAATTCCAAAACAGAACAGGGTCTCAAATTTAGAAAACCAACTTATGCTTGCTTAAGGGGAAAGGTGAGTTGGGGTGCTGCATAAAACCAGAGATTGAAATGAGCACAGATAAAGTTCCTTAAGCCAAATATGGACTAGACAAGAGCTACTCCTTGCTCAACGAAATGGACTCGACACCCCATATTAAACGCCTAAGAATGTACCTGACTAGTAAGTATCTTAAAACCTATGGATTGCTATGTCTCCAAAAGAGAATCAAGCGTGTGTACAGGGGCATAAACGCAGCAGTGATAGGATTGGAGAGGTTCGGTGAGCAAATGAAGACCCTTTGAAGTCATATTGCATGGTACCCATTCCACGGGTCTCAACTCTCCAGGTTTAAGGTATTCTTCCTTCAGCTAAAACATGCATGTGGAACCCAGAGTATGATCAACCGTGTGAACGGGAGACGTGTTCAAATATGTCTCAGTTTTCCTCCCCTGGTACTCGGGTGCAACATTCCAGACGCTTTACTAACACTCTCCCCACTTGGAGAGTCAGCGCCTTTAACCTCCTGTATGGCCCAGTTCGCAATTTCTGCGGAAGATGAACAGGAATAGTGAGAACCAATGAGAGACTAGCAGGAGGTGTCTGGACGGGCAAATTTAACTCTCATTTCCCACCAGGAAGAGGAAATAACCAAAGGCTCAGCGTGCCGTGCCAGAACCAGATTAGGGCCTGAAGACATTCTGTGGTGTTGCGGCCAGCTCAAAAGAAAGCGAGTTGAAGAAAGGAGCTCAGGGGCACTGTAATTCACAAACCTGCAGAGTTATACATGACAGCTATCGTCCAAAAATATACTGAAGTAAGGCTGCCAAGAGGACTTGAAAGCGGGGCAGAATTGCAGGAAACCGATTTCAGGAGGTAGACTGGAATTGCTTTGAAAGCATAGGAAAAGAGGCAGAACGTCCACAATGATGCACTTGGCCAAAAAGGGCGTATGCGTTTTTTCCTGAATATATTCAGGAAAAAACGCATACGCCCTTTTTGGCCAACCAAGCAAGCTTGCAAAGGAAATCTGCACTACAATGAAGTCTCACTTCCCCCCGGTCAAAAGGGCCATCTGAAAAAAGTGTAAAATCCAGAAAGGCAGGACAGGCCATGGAGAACTGGGAGCCTTGTTATGCTGATGGGCGGGATGTAAATTGCCAACAGACACTCGGAAGAAGTGTATGGTGTTTCCTGAAACATCTAAAAAACAAAGCAACAGAGCCTAGGGCACTTCCACTTATGGTCCTATAGCTTAGGGAAATTAAAATCAAAAAGACACAGCCACCCCAAAGTTTGGGACGCCTCTGTTTACAAGAACTTCGTTTACAGTACAAGTTCAACATCGCAGAAAGTGAAAAATGGATAAAGAACATGTGGTATTTACTTACAAAGCAATATTACTCAGCAATGAAATCTATGTCATCAGGCCCTTAGCAGCACAATGAGTGGATTCAGGTATGATGATTCTAACTGAAATAAGTCACACAGAAAAAGAAACATCATAAGATATCAGTAATACACGGAATGTAAACTTGGCTACACAGGAACTGAATTACAAAACAGAACAGGGTCTCAAATTTAGAAAACCAACTTATGCTTGCTTAAGGGGAAAGGTGAGTTGGGGTGCTGCATAAAACCAGAGATTGAAATGAGCACAGATAAAGTTCCTTAAGCCAAATATGGAATAGACAAGAGCTACTCCTTGCTCAACGAAATGGACTCAACACCGCATATTAAACGCCTAAGAATGTACCTGACTAGTAAGTATCTTAAAACCTATGGATTGCTATGTCTCCGAAAGAGAATCAAGGATGTGTACAGGCACATAAACGCAGCAGTGATAGGATTGGAGAGGTTCGGTGAACAAATGAAGACCCTTTGAAGTCATATTGCATGGTACCCATTCCACGGGTCTCAACTCTCCAGGTTTAAGGTATTCTTCCTTCAGCTAAAACATGCATGTGGAACCCAGAGTATGATCAACCGTGTGAACGGGAGACGTGTTCAAATATGTCTCAGTTTTCGTACCCTGGTACTCGGGTGCAACATTCCAGACGCTTTACTAACACTCTCCCCACTTGGAGAGTCAGCGCCTTTAACCTCCTGTTTGGCCCAGTTTGCAATTTGTGCGGAAGATGAACAGGAATAGCGAGAACCAATGAGAGACTAGCTGGAGGTGTCTGGACGGGCAAATTTAACTCTCATTTCCCACCAGGAAGAGGAAATAACCAAAGGCTCAGCGAGCCATGCCGGAACCAGATTAGGGCCTGAAGCCATCCTGCGGTGTTGCGGCCAGGTCACAAGAAAGCGAGTTGAAGAAAGGAGCTCAGGGGCACTGTAATTCACAAACCTGCAGAGTTATAAATGACAGCTATCGTCCAAAAATATACTGAAGTAAGGCTGCCAAGAGGACTTGAAAGCGGGGCAGAATTGCAGGAAACCGATTTCAGGAGGTAGACTGGAATTGCATTGAAAGCATAGGAAAAGAGGCAGAACGTCCACAATGATGCACTTGGCCAAAAAGGGCGTATGCGTTTTTTCCTGAATATATTCAGGAAAAAACGCATACGCCCTTTTTGGCCAACCAAGCAAGCTTGCAAAGGAAATCTGCACTACAATGAAGTCTCACTTCCCCCCGGTCAAAAGGGCCATCTGAAAAAAGTGTAAAATCCAGAAAGGCAGGACAGGCCATGGAGAACTGGGAGCCTTGTTATGCTGATGGGCGGGATGTAAATTGCCAACAGACACTCGGGAGAAGTGTATGGTGTTTCCTGAAACATCTATACAACAAAGCAACAGAGCCTAGGGCACTTCCACTTATGGTCCTATAGCTTAGGGAAATTAAAATCAAAAAGACACAGCCACCCCAAAGTTTGGGACACCTCTGTTTACAAGAACCTCGTTTACCGTACAAGTTCAATATCACAGAAAGTGAAAAATGGATAAAGAACTTGTGGTACTTACGTACAATGCAGTATCACTCAGCAATGAAATCTATGTCATCAGGCCCGTAGCAGCATAATGAGTGGATTCAGGTACGATGATTCTCACTGAAATAAGTCACACAGAAAAAGAAACATCATAAGATATCAATAATACACGGAATGTAAACTTGGCTACACAGGAACTGAATTCCAAAACAGAACAGGGTCTCAAATTTAGAAAACCAACTTATGCTTGCTTAAGGGGAAAGGTGAGTTGGGGTGCTGCATAAAACCAGAGATTGAAATGAGCACAGATAAAGTTCCTTAAGCCAAATATGGACTAGACAAGAGCTACTCCTTGCTCAACGAAATGGACTCAACACCGCATATTAAACGCCTAAGAATGTACCTGACTAGTAAGTATCTTAAAACCTATGGATTGCTATGTCTCCGAAAGAGAATCAAGCATGTGTACAGGGGCATAAACGCAGCAGTGATAGGATTGGAGAGGTTCGGTGAGCAAATGAAGACCCTTTGAAGTCATATTGCATGGTACCCATTCCACGGTTCTCAACTCTCCAGGTTTAAGGTATTCTTCCTTCAGCTAAAACATGCATGTGGAACCTAGAGTATGATCAACCATGTGATTGGGAGACGTGTTCAAATATGTCTCAGTTTTCGTACCCTGGTACTCGGGTGCAACATTCCAGACGCTTTACTAACACTCTCCCGACTTGGAGAGTCAGTCCCTTTAACCTCCTGTTTGGCCCAGTTTGCAATTTCTGCGGAAGATGAACAGGAATAGCGAGAACCAATGAGAGACTAGCTGGAGGTGTCTGGACGGGCAAATTTAACTCTCATTTCCCACCAGGAAGAGGAATTAACCAAAGGTTCAGCGTGCCGTGCCGGAACCAGATTAGGGCCTGAAGCCATCCTGCGGTGTTGCGGCCAGCTCAAAAGAAAGCGAGTTGAAGAAAGGAGCTCAGGGGCACTGTAATTCACAAACCTGCAGAGTTATAAATGACAGCTATCGTCCAAAAATATACTGAAGTAAGGCTGCCAAGAGGACTTGAAAGCGGGGCAGAATTGCAGGAAACTGATTTCAGGAGGTAGACTGGAATTGCATTGAAAGCATAGGAAAAGAGGCAGAACGTCCACAATGATGCACTTGGCCAAAAAGGGCGTATGCGTTTTTTCCTGAATATATTCAGGAAAAAACGCATACGCCCTTTTTGGCCAACCAAGCAAGCTTGCAAAGGAAATCTGCACTACAATGAAGTCTCACTTCCCCCCGGTCAAAAGGGCCATCTGAAAAAAGTGTAAAATCCAGAAAGGCAGGACAGGCCATGGAGAACTGGGAGCCTTGTTATGCTGATGGGCGGGATGTAAATTGCCAACAGACACTCGGGAGAAGTGTATGGTGTTTCCTGAAACATCTAAAAAACAAAGCAACAGAGCCTAGGGCACTTCCACTTATGGTCCTATAGCTTAGGGAAATTAAAATCAAAAAGACACAGCCACCCCAAAGTTTGGGACGCCTCTGTTTACAAGAACCTCATTTACCGTACAAGTTCAACATCGCAGAAAGTGAAAAATGGATAAAGAAGTTGTGGTATTTACTTACAAAGCAATATCACTCAGCAATGAAATCTATGTCATCAGGCCCGTAGCAGCATAATGAGTGGATTCAGGTACGATGATTCTAACTGAAATAAGTCACACAGAAAAAGAAACATCATAAGATATCAGTAATACACGGAATGTAAACTTGGCTACACAGGAACTGAATTACAGAACAGGGTCTCAAATTTAGAAAACCAACTTATGCTTGCTTAAGGGGAAAGGTGAGTTGGGGTGCTGCATAAAACCAGAGATTGAAACGAGCACAGATAAAGTTCCTTAAGCCAAATATGGAATAGACAAGAGCTACTCCTTGCTCAACGAAATGGACTCAACACCCCATATTAAACGCCTAAGAATGTACCTGACTAGTAAGTATCTTAAAACCTATGGATTGCTATGTCTCCAAAAGAGAATCAAGCGTGTGTACAGGGGCATAAACGCAGCAGTGATAGGATTGGAGAGGTTCGGTGAGCAAATGAAGACCCTTTGAAGTCATATTGCATGGTACCCATTCCACGGGTCTCAACTCTCCAGGTTTAAGGTATTCTTCCTTCAGCTAAAACATGCATGTGGAACCCAGAGTATGATCAACCATGTGAACGGGAGACGTGTTCAAATATGTCTCAGTTTTCCTCCCCTGGTACTCGGGTGCAACATTCCAGATGCTTTACTAACACTCTCCCCACTTGGAGAGTCAGCGCCTTTAATCTCCTGTTTGGCCCAGTTTGCAATTTCTGCGGAAGATGAACAGGAATAGCGAGAACCAATGAGAGACTAGCTGGAGGTGTCTGGACGGGCAAATTTAACTCTCATTTCCCACCAGAAAGAGGAATTAACCAAAGGCTCAGCGTGCCGTGCCGGAACCAGATTAGGGCCTGAAGCCATCCTGCGGTGTTGCGGCCAAGTCACAAGAAAGCCAGTTGAAGAAAGGAGCTCAGGGGCACTGTAATTCACAAACCTGCAGAGTTATAAATGACAGCTATCGTCCAAAAATATACTTAAGTAAGGCTGCCAAGAGGACTCGAAAGCGGGGCAGAATTGCAGGAAACCGATTTCAGGAGGTAGACTGGAATTGCATTGAAAGCATAGGAAAAGAGGCAGAACGTCCACAATGATGCACTTGGCCAAAAAGGGCGTATGCGTTTTTTCCTGAATATATTCAGGAAAAAACGCATACGCCCTTTTTGGCCAACCAAGCAAGCTTGCAAAGGAAATATGCACTACAATGAAGTCTCACTTCCCCCCGGTCAAAAGGGCCATCTGAAAAAAGTGTAAAATCCAGAAAGGCAGGACAGGCCATGGAGAACTGGGAGCCTTGTTAAGCTGATGGGCGGGATGTAAATTGCCAACAGACACTCGGGAGAAGTGTATGGTGTTTCCTGAAACATCTAAAAAACAAAGCAACAGAGCCTAGGGCACTTCCACTTATTGTCCTATAGCTTAGGGAAATTAAAATCAAAAAGACACAGCCACCCCAAAGTTTGGGACGCCTCTGTTTACAAGAACCTTGTTTACCGTACAAGTTCAATATCACAGAAAGTGAAAAATGGATAAAGAACTTGTGGTACTTACGTACAATGCAATATCACTCAGCAATGAAATCTATGTCATCAGGCCCGTAGCAGCATAATGAGTGGATTCAGGTACGATGATTTTAACTGAAATAAGTCACACAGAAAAAGAAACATCATAAGATATCACTAATACACGGAATGTAAACTTGGCTACACAGGAACTGAATTCCAAAACAGAACAGGGTCTCAAATTTAGAAAACCAACTTATGCTTGCTTAAGGGGAAAGGTGAGTTGGGGTGCTGCATAAAACCAGAGATTGAAACGAGCACAGATAAAGTTCCTTAAGCCAAATATGGAATAGACAAGCGCTACTCCTTGCTCAACGAAATGGACTCAACACCGCATATTAAACGCCTAAGAATGTACCTGACTAGTAAGTATCTTAAAACCTATGGATTGCTATGTCTCCGAAAGAGAATCAAGCATTTGTACAGGGGCATAAACGCAGCAGTGATAGGATTGGAGAGGTTCGGTGAGCAAATGAAGACCCTTTGAAGTCATATTGCATGGTACCCATTCCACGGGTCTCAACTATCCAGGTTTAAGGTATTTTTCCTTCAGCTAAAACATGCATGTGGAACCCAGAGTATGATCAACCGTGTGAACGGGAGACGTGTTCAAATATGTCTCAGTTTTCCTCCCCTGGTACTCGGGTGCAACATTCCAGACGCTTTACTAACACTCTCCCCACTTGGAGAGTCAGCGCCTTTAACCTCCTGTTTGGCCCAGTTTGCAATTTGTGCGGAAGATGAACAGGAATAGCGAGAACCAATGAGAGACTAGCTGGAGGTGTCTGGACGGGCAAATTTAACTCTCATTTCCCACCAGGAAGAGGAAATAACCAAAGGCTCAGCGAGCCATGCCGGAACCAGATTAGGGCCTGAAGCCATCCTGCGGTGTTGCGGCCAGGTCACAAGAAAGCGAGTTGAAGAAAGGAGCTCAGGGGCACTGTAATTCACAAACCTGCAGAGTTATAAATGACAGCTATCGTCCAAAAATATACTGAAGTAAGGCTGCCAAGAGGACTTGAAAGCGGGGCAGAATTGCAGGAAACCGATTTCAGGAGGTAGACTGGAATTGCATTGAAAGCATAGGAAAAGAGGCAGAACGTCCACAATGATGCACTTGGCCAAAAAGGGCGTATGCGTTTTTTCCTGAATATATTCAGGAAAAAACGCATACGCCCTTTTTGGCCAACCAAGCAAGCTTGCAAAGGAAATCTGCACTACAATGAAGTCTCACTTCCCCCCGGTCAAAAGGGCCATCTGAAAAAAGTGTAAAATCCAGAAAGGCAGGACAGGCCATGGAGAACTGGGAGCCTTGTTATGCTGATGGGCGGGATGTAAATTGCCAACAGACACTCGGGAGAAGTGTATGGTGTTTCCGGAAACATCTAAAAAACAAAGCAACAGAGCCTAGGGCACTTCCACTTATGGTCCTATAGCTTAGGGAAATTAAAATCAAAAAGACACAGCCACCCCAAAGTTTGGGACACCTCTGTTTACAAGAACCTCGTTTACCGTACAAGTTCAATATCACAGAAAGTGAAAAATGGATAAAGAACTTGTGGTACTTACGTACAATGCAGTATCACTCAGCAATGAAATCTATGTCATCAGGCCCGTAGCAGCATAATGAGTGGATTCAGGTACGATGATTCTCACTGAAATAAGTCACACAGAAAAAGAAACATCATAAGATATCAATAATACACGGAATGTAAACTTGGCTACACAGGAACTGAATTCCAAAACAGAACAGGGTCTCAAATTTAGAAAACCAACTTATGCTTGCTTAAGGGGAAAGGTGAGTTGGGGTGCTGCATAAAACCAGAGATTGAAATGAGCACAGATAAAGTTCCTTAAGCCAAATATGGACTAGACAAGAGCTACTCCTTGCTCAACGAAATGGACTCAACACCGCATATTAAACGCCTAAGAATGTACCTGACTAGTAAGTATCTTAAAACCTATGGATTGCTATGTCTCCGAAAGAGAATCAAGCATGTGTACAGGGGCATAAACGCAGCAGTGATAGGATTGGAGAGGTTCGGTGAGCAAATGAAGACCCTTTGAAGTCATATTGCATGGTACCCATTCCACGGGTTTCAACTACCCAGGTTTAAGGTATTCTTCCTTCAGCTAAAACATGCATGTGGAACCTAGAGTATGATCAACCATGTGATTGGGAGACGTGTTCAAATATGTCTCAGTTTTCGTACCCTGGTACTCGGGTGCAACATTCCAGACGCTTTACTAACACTCTCCCGACTTGGAGAGTCAGTCCCTTTAACCTCCTGTTTGGCCCAGTTTGCAATTTCTGCGGAAGATGAACAGGAATAGCGAGAACCAATGAGAGACTAGCTGGAGGTGTCTGGACGGGCAAATTTAACTCTCATTTCCCACCAGGAAGAGGAATTAACCAAAGGTTCAGCGTGCCGTGCCGGAACCAGATTAGGGCCTGAAGCCATCCTGCGGTGTTGCGGCCAGCTCAAAAGAAAGCGAGTTGAAGAAAGGAGCTCAGGGGCACTGTAATTCACAAACCTGCAGAGTTATAAATGACAGCTATCGTCCAAAAATATACTGAAGTAAGGCTGCCAAGAGGACTTGAAAGCGGGGCAGAATTGCAGGAAACTGATTTCAGGAGGTAGACTGGAATTGCATTGAAAGCATAGGAAAAGAGGCAGAACGTCCACAATGATGCACTTGGCCAAAAAGGGCGTATGCGTTTTTTCCTGAATATATTCAGGAAAAAACGCATACGCCCTTTTTGGCCAACCAAGCAAGCTTGCAAAGGAAATCTGCACTACAATGAAGTCTCACTTCCCCCCGGTCAAAAGGGCCATCTGAAAAAAGTGTAAAATCCAGAAAGGCAGGACAGGCCATGGAGAACTGGGAGCCTTGTTATGCTGATGGGCGGGATGTAAATTGCCAACAGACACTCGGGAGAAGTGTATGGTGTTTCCTGAAACATCTAAAAAACAAAGCAACAGAGCCTAGGGCACTTCCACTTATGGTCCTATAGCTTAGGGAAATTAAAATCAAAAAGACACAGCCACCCCAAAGTTTGGGACGCCTCTGTTTACAAGAACCTCATTTACCGTACAAGTTCAACATCGCAGAAAGTGAAAAATGGATAAAGAAGTTGTGGTATTTACTTACAAAGCAATATCACTCAGCAATGAAATCTATGTCATCAGGCCCGTAGCAGCATAATGAGTGGATTCAGGTACGATGATTCTAACTGAAATAAGTCACACAGAAAAAGAAACATCATAAGATATCAGTAATACACGGAATGTAAACTTGGCTACACAGGAACTGAATTACAGAACAGGGTCTCAAATTTAGAAAACCAACTTATGCTTGCTTAAGGGGAAAGGTGAGTTGGGGTGCTGCATAAAACCAGAGATTGAAACGAGCACAGATAAAGTTCCTTAAGCCAAATATGGAATAGACAAGAGCTACTCCTTGCTCAACGAAATGGACTCAACACCCCATATTAAACGCCTAAGAATGTACCTGACTAGTAAGTATCTTAAAACCTATGGATTGCTATGTCTCCAAAAGAGAATCAAGCGTGTGTACAGGGGCATAAACGCAGCAGTGATAGGATTGGAGAGGTTCGGTGAGCAAATGAAGACCCTTTGAAGTCATATTGCATGGTACCCATTCCACGGGTCTCAACTCTCCAGGTTTAAGGTATTCTTCCTTCAGCTAAAACATGCATGTGGAACCCAGAGTATGATCAACCATGTGAACGGGAGACGTGTTCAAATATGTCTCAGTTTTCCTCCCCTGGTACTCGGGTGCAACATTCCAGATGCTTTACTAACACTCTCCCCACTTGGAGAGTCAGCGCCTTTAATCTCCTGTTTGGCCCAGTTTGCAATTTCTGCGGAAGATGAACAGGAATAGCGAGAACCAATGAGAGACTAGCTGGAGGTGTCTGGACGGGCAAATTTAACTCTCATTTCCCACCAGAAAGAGGAATTAACCAAAGGCTCAGCGTGCCGTGCCGGAACCAGATTAGGGCCTGAAGCCATCCTGCGGTGTTGCGGCCAAGTCACAAGAAAGCCAGTTGAAGAAAGGAGCTCAGGGGCACTGTAATTCACAAACCTGCAGAGTTATAAATGACAGCTATCGTCCAAAAATATACTTAAGTAAGGCTGCCAAGAGGACTCGAAAGCGGGGCAGAATTGCAGGAAACCGATTTCAGGAGGTAGACTGGAATTGCATTGAAAGCATAGGAAAAGAGGCAGAACGTCCACAATGATGCACTTGGCCAAAAAGGGCGTATGCGTTTTTTCCTGAATATATTCAGGAAAAAACGCATACGCCCTTTTTGGCCAACCAAGCAAGCTTGCAAAGGAAATATGCACTACAATGAAGTCTCACTTCCCCCCGGTCAAAAGGGCCATCTGAAAAAAGTGTAAAATCCAGAAAGGCAGGACAGGCCATGGAGAACTGGGAGCCTTGTTAAGCTGATGGGCGGGATGTAAATTGCCAACAGACACTCGGGAGAAGTGTATGGTGTTTCCTGAAACATCTATACAACAAAGCAACAGAGCCTAGGGCACTTCCACTTATTGTCCTATAGCTTAGGGAAATTAAAATCAAAAAGACACAGCCACCCCAAAGTTTGGGACGCCTCTGTTTACAAGAACCTTGTTTACCGTACAAGTTCAATATCACAGAAAGTGAAAAATGGATAAAGAACTTGTGGTACTTACGTACAATGCAATATCACTCAGCAATGAAATCTATGTCATCAGGCCCGTAGCAGCATAATGAGTGGATTCAGGTACGATGATTTTAACTGAAATAAGTCACACAGAAAAAGAAACATCATAAGATATCACTAATACACGGAATGTAAACTTGGCTACACAGGAACTGAATTCCAAAACAGAACAGGGTCTCAAATTTAGAAAACCAACTTATGCTTGCTTAAGGGGAAAGGTGAGTTGGGGTGCTGCATAAAACCAGAGATTGAAACGAGCACAGATAAAGTTCCTTAAGCCAAATATGGAATAGACAAGCGCTACTCCTTGCTCAACGAAATGGACTCAACACCGCATATTAAACGCCTAAGAATGTACCTGACTAGTAAGTATCTTAAAACCTATGGATTGCTATGTCTCCGAAAGAGAATCAAGCATTTGTACAGGGGCATAAACGCAGCAGTGATAGGATTGGAGAGGTTCGGTGAGCAAATGAAGACCCTTTGAAGTCATATTGCATGGTACCCATTCCACGGGTCTCAACTATCCAGGTTTAAGGTATTTTTCCTTCAGCTAAAACATGCATGTGGAACCCAGAGTATGATCAACCGTGTGAACGGGAGACGTGTTCAAATATGTCTCAGTTTTCCTCCCCTGGTACTCGGGTGCAACATTCCAGACGCTTTACTAACACTCTCCCCACTTGGAGAGTCAGCGCCTTTAACCTCCTGTTTGGCCCAGTTTGCAATTTGTGCGGAAGATGAACAGGAATAGCGAGAACCAATGAGAGACTAGCTGGAGGTGTCTGGACGGGCAAATTTAACTCTCATTTCCCACCAGGAAGAGGAAATAACCAAAGGCTCAGCGAGCCATGCCGGAACCAGATTAGGGCCTGAAGCCATCCTGCGGTGTTGCGGCCAGGTCACAAGAAAGCGAGTTGAAGAAAGGAGCTCAGGGGCACTGTAATTCACAAACCTGCAGAGTTATAAATGACAGCTATCGTCCAAAAATATACTGAAGTAAGGCTGCCAAGAGGACTTGAAAGCGGGGCAGAATTGCAGGAAACCGATTTCAGGAGGTAGACTGGAATTGCATTGAAAGCATAGGAAAAGAGGCAGAACGTCCACAATGATGCACTTGGCCAAAAAGGGCGTATGCGTTTTTTCCTGAATATATTCAGGAAAAAACGCATACGCCCTTTTTGGCCAACCAAGCAAGCTTGCAAAGGAAATCTGCACTACAATGAAGTCTCACTTCCCCCCGGTCAAAAGGGCCATCTGAAAAAAGTGTAAAATCCAGAAAGGCAGGACAGGCCATGGAGAACTGGGAGCCTTGTTATGCTGATGGGCGGGATGTAAATTGCCAACAGACACTCGGGAGAAGTGTATGGTGTTTCCGGAAACATCTAAAAAACAAAGCAACAGAGCCTAGGGCACTTCCACTTATGGTCCTATAGCTTAGGGAAATTAAAATCAAAAAGACACAGCCACCCCAAAGTTTGGGACACCTCTGTTTACAAGAACCTCGTTTACCGTACAAGTTCAATATCACAGAAAGTGAAAAATGGATAAAGAACTTGTGGTACTTACGTACAATGCAGTATCACTCAGCAATGAAATCTATGTCATCAGGCCCGTAGCAGCATAATGAGTGGATTCAGGTACGATGATTCTCACTGAAATAAGTCACACAGAAAAAGAAACATCATAAGATATCAATAATACACGGAATGTAAACTTGGCTACACAGGAACTGAATTCCAAAACAGAACAGGGTCTCAAATTTAGAAAACCAACTTATGCTTGCTTAAGGGGAAAGGTGAGTTGGGGTGCTGCATAAAACCAGAGATTGAAATGAGCACAGATAAAGTTCCTTAAGCCAAATATGGACTAGACAAGAGCTACTCCTTGCTCAACGAAATGGACTCAACACCGCATATTAAACGCCTAAGAATGTACCTGACTAGTAAGTATCTTAAAACCTATGGATTGCTATGTCTCCGAAAGAGAATCAAGCATGTGTACAGGGGCATAAACGCAGCAGTGATAGGATTGGAGAGGTTCGGTGAGCAAATGAAGACCCTTTGAAGTCATATTGCATGGTACCCATTCCACGGGTTTCAACTACCCAGGTTTAAGGTATTCTTCCTTCAGCTAAAACATGCATGTGGAACCTAGAGTATGATCAACCATGTGATTGGGAGACGTGTTCAAATATGTCTCAGTTTTCGTACCCTGGTACTCGGGTGCAACATTCCAGACGCTTTACTAACACTCTCCCGACTTGGAGAGTCAGTCCCTTTAACCTCCTGTTTGGCCCAGTTTGCAATTTCTGCGGAAGATGAACAGGAATAGCGAGAACCAATGAGAGACTAGCTGGAGGTGTCTGGACGGGCAAATTTAACTCTCATTTCCCACCAGGAAGAGGAATTAACCAAAGGTTCAGCGTGCCGTGCCGGAACCAGATTAGGGCCTGAAGCCATCCTGCGGTGTTGCGGCCAGCTCAAAAGAAAGCGAGTTGAAGAAAGGAGCTCAGGGGCACTGTAATTCACAAACCTGCAGAGTTATAAATGACAGCTATCGTCCAAAAATATACTGAAGTAAGGCTGCCAAGAGGACTTGAAAGCGGGGCAGAATTGCAGGAAACTGATTTCAGGAGGTAGACTGGAATTGCATTGAAAGCATAGGAAAAGAGGCAGAACGTCCACAATGATGCACTTGGCCAAAAAGGGCGTATGCGTTTTTTCCTGAATATATTCAGGAAAAAACGCATACGCCCTTTTTGGCCAACCAAGCAAGCTTGCAAAGGAAATCTGCACTACAATGAAGTCTCACTTCCCCCCGGTCAAAAGGGCCATCTGAAAAAAGTGTAAAATCCAGAAAGGCAGGACAGGCCATGGAGAACTGGGAGCCTTGTTATGCTGATGGGCGGGATGTAAATTGCCAACAGACACTCGGGAGAAGTGTATGGTGTTTCCTGAAACATCTAAAAAACAAAGCAACAGAGCCTAGGGCACTTCCACTTATGGTCCTATAGCTTAGGGAAATTAAAATCAAAAAGACACAGCCACCCCAAAGTTTGGGACGCCTCTGTTTACAAGAACCTCATTTACCGTACAAGTTCAACATCGCAGAAAGTGAAAAATGGATAAAGAAGTTGTGGTATTTACTTACAAAGCAATATCACTCAGCAATGAAATCTATGTCATCAGGCCCGTAGCAGCATAATGAGTGGATTCAGGTACGATGATTCTAACTGAAATAAGTCACACAGAAAAAGAAACATCATAAGATATCAGTAATACACGGAATGTAAACTTGGCTACACAGGAACTGAATTACAGAACAGGGTCTCAAATTTAGAAAACCAACTTATGCTTGCTTAAGGGGAAAGGTGAGTTGGGGTGCTGCATAAAACCAGAGATTGAAACGAGCACAGATAAAGTTCCTTAAGCCAAATATGGAATAGACAAGAGCTACTCCTTGCTCAACGAAATGGACTCAACACCCCATATTAAACGCCTAAGAATGTACCTGACTAGTAAGTATCTTAAAACCTATGGATTGCTATGTCTCCAAAAGAGAATCAAGCGTGTGTACAGGGGCATAAACGCAGCAGTGATAGGATTGGAGAGGTTCGGTGAGCAAATGAAGACCCTTTGAAGTCATATTGCATGGTACCCATTCCACGGGTCTCAACTCTCCAGGTTTAAGGTATTCTTCCTTCAGCTAAAACATGCATGTGGAACCCAGAGTATGATCAACCATGTGAACGGGAGACGTGTTCAAATATGTCTCAGTTTTCCTCCCCTGGTACTCGGGTGCAACATTCCAGATGCTTTACTAACACTCTCCCCACTTGGAGAGTCAGCGCCTTTAATCTCCTGTTTGGCCCAGTTTGCAATTTCTGCGGAAGATGAACAGGAATAGCGAGAACCAATGAGAGACTAGCTGGAGGTGTCTGGACGGGCAAATTTAACTCTCATTTCCCACCAGGAAGAGGAATTAACCAAAGGCTCAGCGTGCCGTGCCGGAACCAGATTAGGGCCTGAAGCCATCCTGCGGTGTTGCGGCCAGCTCACAAGAAAGCGAGTTGAAGAAAGGAGCTCAGGGGCACTGTAATTCACAAACCTGCAGAGTTATAAATGACAGCTATCGTCCAAAAATATACTGAAGTAAGGCTGCCAAGAGGACTTGAAAGCGGGGCAGAATTGCAGGAAACTGATTTCAGGAGGTAGACTGGAATTGCATTGAAAGCATAGGAAAAGAGGCAGAACGTCCACAATGATGCACTTGGCCAAAAAGGGCGTATGCGTTTTTTCCTGAATATATTCAGGAAAAAACGCATACGCCCTTTTTGGCCAACCAAGCAAGCTTGCAAAGGAAATCTGCACTACAATGAAGTCTCACTTCCCCCCGGTCAAAAGGGCCATCTGAAAAAAGTGTAAAATCCAGAAAGGCAGGACAGGCCATGGAGAACTGGGAGCCTTGTTATGCTGATGGGCGGGATGTAAATTGCCAACAGACACTCGGGAGAAGTGTATGGTGTTTCCTGAAACATCTAAAAAACAAAGCAACAGAGCCTAGGGCACTTCCACTTATGGTCCTATAGCTTAGGGAAATTAAAATCAAAAAGACACAGCCACCCCAAAGTTTGGGACGCCTCTGTTTACAAGAACCTCGTTTACAGTACAAGTTCAACATCGCAGAAAGTGAAAAATGGATAAAGAAAGTGTGGTATTTACTTACAAAGCAATATCACTCAGCAATGAAATCTATGTCATCAGGCCCTTAGCAGCACAATGAGTGGATTCAGGTATGATGATTCTAACTGAAATAAGTCACACAGAAAAAGAAACATCATAAGATATCAGTAATACACGGAATGTAAACTTGGCTACACAGGAACTGAATTACAGAACAGAACACGGTCTCAAATATAGAAAACCAACTTATGCTTGCTTAAGGGGAAAGGTGAGTTGGGGTGCTGCATAAAACCAGAGATTGAAACGAGCACAGATAAAGTTCCTTAAGCCAAATATGGAATAGACAAGAGCTACTCCTTGCTCAACGAAATGGACTCAACACCGCATATTAAACGCCTAAGAATGTACCTGCCTAGTAAGTATCTTAAAACCTATGGATTGCTATGTCTCCGAAAGAGAATCAAGCATGTGTACAGGGGCATAAACGCAGCAGTGATAGGATTGGAGAGGTTCGGTGAGCAAATGAAGACCCTTTGAAGTCATATTGCATGGTACCCATTCCAAGGGTTTCAACTACCCAGGTTTAAGGTATTCTTCCTTCAGCTAAAACATGCATGTGGAACCTAGAGTATGATCAACCATGTGATCGGGAGACGTGTTCAAATATGTCTCAGTTTTCGTACCCTGGTACTCGGGTGCAACATTCCAGACGCTTTACTAACACTCTCCCGACTTGGAGAGTCCGCCCCTTTAATCTCCTGTTTGGCCCAGTTTGCAATTTCTGCGGAAGATGAACAGGAATAGCGAGAACCAATGAGAGACTAGCTGGAGGTGTCTGGACGGGCAAATTTAACTCTCATTTCCCACCAGGAAGAGGAATTAACCAAAGGCTCAGTGTGCCGTGCCGGAACCAGATTAGGGCCTGAAGCCATCCTGCGGTGTTGCGGCCAGGTCACAAGAAAGCCAGTTGAAGAAAGGAGCTCAGGGGCACTGTAATTCACAAACCTGCAGAGTTATAAATGACAGCTATCGTCCAAAAATATACTGAAGTAAGGCTGCCAAGAGGACTCGAAAGCGGGGCAGAATTGCCAGAAACCGATTTCAGGAGGTAGACTGGAATTGCATTGAAAGCATAGGAAAAGAGGCAGAACGTCCACAATGATGCACTTGGCCAAAAAGGGCGTATGCGTTTTTTCCTGAATATATTCAGGAAAAAACGCATACGCCCTTTTTGGCCAACCAAGCAAGCTTGCAAAGGAAATCTGCACTACAATGAAGTCTCACTTCCCCCCGGTCAAAAGGGCCATCTGAAAAAAGTGTAAAATCCAGAAAGGCAGGACAGGCCATGGAGAACTGGGAGCCTTGTTATGCTGATGGGCGGGATGTAAATTGCCAACAGACACTCGGGAGAAGTGTATGGTGTTTCCTGAAACATCTAAAAAACAAAGCAACAGAGCCTAGGGCACTTCCACTTATGGTCCTATAGCTTAGGGAAATTAAAATCAAAAAGACACAGCCACCCCAAAGTTTGGGACGCCTCTGTTTACAAGAACCTCGTTTACAGTACAAGTTCAACATCGCAGAAAGTGAAAAATGGATAAAGAAGTTGTGGTATTTACTTACAAAGCAATATCACTCAGCAATGAAATCTATGTCATCAGGCCCGTAGCAGCATAATGAGTGGATTCAGGTACGATGATTCTAACTGAAATAAGTCACACAGAAAAAGAAACATCATAAGATATCAGTAATACACGGAGTGTAAACTTGGCTACACAGGAACTGAATTACAGAACAGGGTCTCAAATTTAGAAAACCAACTTATGCTTGCTTAAGGGGAAAGGTGAGTTGGGGTGCTGCATAAAACCAGAGATTGAAACGAGCACAGATAAAGTTCCTTAAGCCAAATATGGAATAGACAAGAGCTACTCCTTGCTCAACGAAATGGACTCAACACCCCATATTAAACGCCTAAGAATGTACCTGACTAGTAAGTATCTTAAAACCTATGGATTGCTATGTCTCCAAAAGAGAATCAAGCGTGTGTACAGGGGCATAAACGCAGCAGTGATAGGATTGGAGAGGTTCGGTGAGCAAATGAAGACCCTTTGAAGTCATATTGCATGGTACCCATTCCACGGGTCTCAACTCTCCAGGTTTAAGGTATTCTTCCTTCAGCTAAAACATGCATGTGGAACCCAGAGTATGATCAACCATGTGAACGGGAGACGTGTTCAAATATGTCTCAGTTTTCCTCCCCTGGTACTCGGGTGCAACATTCCAGATGCTTTACTAACACTCTCCCCACTTGGAGAGTCAGCGCCTTTAATCTCCTGTTTGGCCCAGTTTGCAATTTCTGCGGAAGATGAACAGGAATAGCGAGAACCAATGAGAGACTAGCTGGAGGTGTCTGGACGGGCAAATTTAACTCTCATTTCCCACCAGAAAGAGGAATTAACCAAAGGCTCAGCGTGCCGTGCCGGAACCAGATTAGGGCCTGAAGCCATCCTGCGGTGTTGCGGCCAGGTCACAAGAAAGCGAGTTGAAGAAAGGAGCTCAGGGGCACTGTAATTCACAAACCTGCAGAGTTATAAATGACAGCTATCGTCCAAAAATATACTGAAGTAAGGCTGCCAAGAGGACTCGAAAGCGGGGCAGAATTGCAGGAAACCGATTTCAGGAGGTAGACTGGAATTGCATTGAAAGCATAGGAAAAGAGGCAGAACGTCCACAATGATGCACTTGGCCAAAAAGGGCGTATGCGTTTTTTCCTGAATATATTCAGGAAAAAACGCATACGCCCTTTTTGGCCAACCAAGCAAGCTTGCAAAGGAAATCTGCACTACAATGAAGTCTCACTTCCCCCCGGTCAAAAGGGCCATCTGAAAAAAGTGTAAAATCCAGAAAGGCAGGACAGGCCATGGAGAACTGGGAGCCTTGTTATGCTGATGGGCGGGATGTAAATTGCCAACAGACACTCGGGAGAAGTGTATGGTGTTTCCTGAAACATCTAAAAAACAAAGCAACAGAGCCTAGGGCACTTCCACTTATGGTCCTATAGCTTAGGGAAATTAAAATCAAAAAGACACAGCCACCCCAAAGTTTGGGACGCCTCTGTTTACAAGAACCTCGTTTACAGTACAAGTTCAACATCGCAGAAAGTGAAAAATGGATAAAGAAGTTGTGGTATTTACTTACAAAGCAATATCACTCAGCAATGAAATCTATGTCATCAGGCCCTTAGCAGCACAATGAGTGGATTCAGGTACGATGATTCTAACTGAAATAAGTCACACAGAAAAAGAAATATCATAAGATATCACTAATACACGGAATGTAAACTTGGCTACACAGGAACTGAATTCCAAAACAGAACAGGGTCTCAAATTTAGAAAACCAACTTATGCTTGCTTAAGGGGAAAGGTGAGTTGGGGTGCTGCATAAAACCAGAGATTGAAATGAGCACAGATAAAGTTCCTTAAGCCAAATATGGACTAGACAAGAGCTACTCCTTGCTCAACGAAATGGACTCGACACCCCATATTAAACGCCTAAGAATGTACCTGACTAGTAAGTATCTTAAAACCTATGGATTGCTATGTCTCCAAAAGAGAATCAAGCGTGTGTACAGGGGCATAAACGCAGCAGTGATAGTATTGGAGAGGTTCGGTGAGCAAATGAAGACCCTTTGAAGTCATATTGCATGGTACCCATTCCACGGTTCTCAACTCTCCAGGTTTAAGGTATTCTTCCTTCAGCTAAAACATGCATGTGGAACCCAGAGTATGATCAACCGTGTGAACGGGAGACGTGTTCAAATATGTCTCAGTTTTCCTCCCCTGGTACTCGGGTGCAACATTCCAGACGCTTTACTAACACTCTCCCCACTTGGAGAGTCAGCGCCTTTAACCTCCTGTTTGGCCCAGTTTGCAATTTCTGCGGAAGATGAACAAGAATAGGGAACACCAATGAGAGACTAGCTGGAGGTGTCTGGACGGGCAAATTTAACTCTCATTTCCCACCAGGAAGAGGAAATAACCAAAGGCTCAGCGTGCCGTGCCGGAACCAGATTAGGGCCTGAAGCCATCCTGCGGTGTTGCGGCCAGCTCAAAAGAAAGCGAGTTGAAGAAAGGAGCTCAGGGGCACTGTAATTCACAAACCTGCAGAGTTATAAATGACAGCTATCGTCCAAAAATATACTGAAGTAAGGCTGCCAAGAGGACTTGAAAGCGGGGCAGAATTGCAGGAAACCGATTTCAGGAGGTAGACTGGAATTGCTTTGAAAACATAGGAAAAGAGGCAGAACGTCCACAATGATGCACTTGGCCAAAAAGGGCGTATGCGTTTTTTCCTGAATATATTCAGGAAAAAACGCATACGCCCTTTTTGGCCAACCAAGCAAGCTTGCAAAGGAAATCTGCACTACAATGAAGTCTCACTTCCCCCCGGTCAAAAGGGCCATCTGAAAAAAGTGTAAAATCCAGAAAGGCAGGACAGGCCATGGAGAACTGGGAGCCTTGTTATGCTGATGGGCGGGATGTAAATTGCCAACAGACACTCGGGAGAAGTGTATGGTGTTTCCTGAAACATCTAAAAAACAAAGCAACAGAGCCTAGGGCACTTCCACTTATGGTCCTATAGCTTAGGGAAATTAAAATCAAAAAGACACAGCCACCCCAAAGTTTGGGACGCCTCTGTTTACAAGAACTTCGTTTACAGTACAAGTTCAACATCGCAGAAAGTGAAAAATGGATAAAGAACATGTGGTATTTACTTACAAAGCAATATCACTCAGCAATGAAATCTATGTCATCAGGCCCTTAGCAGCACAATGAGTGGATTCAGGTATGATGATTCTAACTGAAATAAGTCACACAGAAAAAGAAACATCATAAGATATCAGTAATACACGGAATGTAAACTTGGCTACACAGGAACTGAATTACAGAACAGAACAGGGTCTCAAATTTAGAAAACCAACTTATGCTTGCTTAAGGGGAAAGGTGAGTTGGGGTGCTGCATAAAACCAGAGATTGAAATGAGCACAGATAAAGTTCCTTAAGCCAAATATGGAATAGACAAGAGCTACTCCTTGCTCAACGAAATGGACTGAACACCGCATATTAAACGCCTAAGAATGTACCTGACTAGTAAGTATCTTAAAACCTATGGATTGCTATGTCTCCGAAAGAGAATCAAGCATGTGTACAGGCGCATAAACGCAGCAGTGATAGGATTGGAGAGGTTCGGTGACCAAATGAAGACCCTTTGAAGTCATATTGCATGGTACCCATTCCACGGGTTTCAACTACCCAGGTTTAAGGTATTCTTCCTTCAGCTAAAACATGCATGTGGAACCTAGAGTATGATCAACCATGTGATTGGGAGACGTGTTCAAATATGTCTCAGTTTTCGTACCCTGGTACTCGGGTGCAACATTCCAGACGCTTTACTAACACTCTCCCGACTTGGAGAGTTAGTCCCTTTAACCTCCTGTTTGGCCCAGTTTGCAATTTCTGCGGAAGATGAACAGGAATAGCGAGAACCAATGAGAGACTAGCTGGAGGTGTCTGGACGGGCAAATTTAACTCTCATTTCCCACCAGGAAGAGGAATTAACCAAAGGTTCAGCGTGCCGTGCCGGAACCAGATTAGGGCCTGAAGCCATCCTGCGGTGTTGCGGCCAGCTCAAAAGAAAGCGAGTTGAAGAAAGGAGCTCAGGGGCACTGTAATTCACAAACCTGCAGAGTTATAAATGACAGCTATCGTCCAAAAATATACTGAAGTAAGGCTGCCAAGAGGACTTGAAAGCGGGGCAGAATTGCAGGAAACCGATTTCAGGAGGTAGACTGGAATTGCATTGAAAGCATAGGAAAAGAGGCAGAACGTCCACAATGATGCACTTGGCCAAAAAGGGCGTATGCGTTTTTTCCTGAATATATTCAGGAAAAAACGCATACGCCCTTTTTGGCCAACCAAGCAAGCTTGCAAAGGAAATCTGCACTACAATGAAGTCTCACTTCCCCCCGGTCAAAAGGGCCATCTGAAAAAAGTGTAAAATCCAAAAAGGCAGGACAGGCCATGGAGAACTGGGAGCCTTGTTATGCTGATGGGCGGGATGTAAATTGCCAACAGACACTCGGGAGAAGTGTATGGTGTTTCCTGAAACATCTAAAAAACAAAGCAACAGAGCCTAGGGCACTTCCACTTATGGTCCTATAGCTTAGGGAAATTAAAATCAAAAAGACACAGCCACCCCAAAGTTTGGGACGCCTCTGTTTACAAGAACCTCGTTTACAGTACAAGTTCAACATCGCAGAAAGTGAAAAATGGATAAAGAAGGTGTGGTATTTACTTACAAAGCAATATCACTCAGCAATGAAATCTATGTCATCAGGCCCTTAGCAGCACAATGAGTGGATTCAGGTATGATGATTCTAACTGAAATAAGTCACACAGAAAAAGAAACATCATAAGATATCAGTAATACACGGAATGTAAACTTCGCTACACAGGAACTGAATTACAGAACAGAACACGGTCTCAAATTTAGAAAACCAACTTATGCTTGCTTAAGGGGAAAGGTGAGTTGGGGTGCTGCATAAAACCAGAGATTGAAACGAGCACAGATAAAGTTCCTTAAGCCAAATATGGAATAGACAAGAGCTACTCCTTGCTCAACGAAATGGACTCAACACCGCATATTAAACGCCTAAGAATGTACCTGACTAGTAAGTATCTTAAAACCTATGGATTGCTATGTCTCCGAAAGAGAATCAAGCATGTGTACAGGGGCATAAACGCAGCAGTGATAGGATTGGAGAGGTTCGGTGAGCAAATGAAGACCCTTTGAAGTCATATTGCATGGTACCCATTCCAAGGGTTTCAACTACCCAGGTTTAAGGTATTCTTCCTTCAGCTAAAACATGCATGTGGAACCTAGAGTATGATCAACCATGTGATCGGGAGACGTGTTCAAATATGTCTCAGTTTTCGTACCCTGGTACTCGGGTGCAACATTCCAGACGCTTTACTAACACTCTCCCGACTTGGAGAGTCCGCCCCTTTAATCTCCTGTTTGGCCCAGTTTGCAATTTCTGCGGAAGATGAACAGGAATAGCGAGAACCAATGAGAGACTAGCTGGAGGTGTCTGGACGGGCAAATTTAACTCTCATTTCCCACCAGGAAGAGGAATTAACCAAAGGCTCAGCGTGCCGTGCCGGAACCAGATTAGGGCCTGAAGCCATCCTGCGGTGTTGCGGCCAGGTCACAAGAAAGCGAGTTGAAGAAAGGAGCTCAGGGGCACTGTAATTCACAAACCTGCAGAGTTATAAATGACAGCTATCGTCCAAAAATATACTGAAGTAAGGCTGCCAAGAGGACTTGAAAGCGGGGCAGAATTGCAGGAAACCGATTTCAGGAGGTAGACTGGAATTGCATTGAAAGCATAGGAAAAGAGGCAGAACGTCCACAATGATGCTCTTGGCCAAAAAGGGCGTATGCGTTTTTTCCTGAATATATTCAGGAAAAAACGCATACGCCCTTTTTGGCCAACCAAGCAAGCTTGCAAAGGAAATCTGCACTACAATGAAGTCTCACTTCCCCCCGGTCAAAAGGGCCATCTGAAAAAAGTGTAAAATCCAGAAAGGCAGGACAGGCCATGGAGAACTGGGAGCCTTGTTATGCTGATGGGCGGGATGTAAATTGCCAACAGACACTCGGGAGAAGTGTATGGTGTTTCCGGAAACATCTAAAAAACAAAGCAACAGAGCCTAGGGCACTTCCACTTATGGTCCTATAGCTTAGGGAAATTAAAATCAAAAAGACACAGCCACCCCAAAGCTTGGGACGCCTCTGTTTACAAGAACCTCGTTTACAGTACAAGTTCAACATCGCAGAAAGTGAAAAATGGATAAAGAACATGTGGTATTTATTTACAAAGCAATATCACTCAGCAATGAAATCTATGTCATCAGGCCCTTAGCAGCACAATGAGTGGATTCAGGTATGATGATTCTAACTGAAATAAGTCACACAGAAAAGGAAACATCATAAGATATCAGTAATACACGGAATGTAAACTTGGCTACACAGGAACTGAATTACAGAACAGAACAGGGTCTCAAATTTAGAAAACCAACTTATGCTTGCTTAAGGGGAAAGGTGAGTTGGGGTGCTGCATAAAACCAGAGATTGAAATGAGCACAGATAAAGTTCCTTAAGCCAAATATGGAATAGACAAGAGCTACTCCTTGCTCAACGAAATGGACTCAACACCGCATATTAAACGCCTAAGAATGTACCTGACTAGTAAGTATCTTAAAACCTATGGATTGCTATGTCTCCGAAAGAGAATCAAGCATGTGTACAGGGGCATAAACGCAGCAGTGATAGGATTGGAGAGGTTCGGTGAGCAAATGAAGACCCTTTGAAGTCACATTGCATGGTACCCATTCCACGGGTTTCAACTACCCAGGTTTAAGGTATTCTTCCTTCAGCTAAAACATGCATGTGGAACCTAGAGTATGATCAACCATGTGATCGGGAGACGTGTTCAAATATGTCTCAGTTTTCGTACCCTGGTACTCGGGTGCAACATTCCAGATGCTTTACTAACACTCGCCCCACTTGGAGAGTCAGTCCCTTTAACCTCCTGTTTGGCCCAGTTTGCAATTTCTGCGGAAGATGAACAGGAATAACGAGAACCAATGAGAGACTAGCTGGAGGTGTCTGGACGGGCAAATTTAACTCTCATTTCCCACCAGGAAGAGGAATTAACCAAAGACTCAGCGTGCCGTGCCGGAACCAGATTAGGGCCTGAAGCCATCCTGCGGTGTTGCGGCCAGATCACAAGAAAGCGAGTTGAAGAAAGGAGCTCAGGGGCACTGTAATTCACAAACCTGCAGAGTTATAAATGACAGCTATCGTCCAAAAATATACTGAAGTAAGGCTGCCAAGAGGACTTGAAAGCGGGGCAGAATTGCAGGAAACCGATTTCAGGAGGTAGACTGGAATTGCATTGAAAGCATAGGAAAAGAGGCAGAACGTCCACAATGATGCACTTGGCCCAAAAGGGCGTATGCGTTTTTTCCTGAATATATTCAGGAAAAAACGCATACGCCCTTTTTGGCCAACCAAGCAAGCTTGCAAAGGAAATCTGCACTACAATGAAGTCTCACTTCCCCCCGGTCAAAAGGGCCATCTGAAAAAAGTGTAAAATCCAGAAAGGCAGGACAGGCCATGGAGAACTGGGAGCCTTGTTATGCTGATGGACGGGATGTAAATTGCCAACAGACACTCGGGAGAAGTGTATGGTGTTTCCGGAAACATCTAAAAAACAAAGCAACAGAGCCTAGGGCACTTCCACTTATGGTCCTATAGCTTAGGGAAATTAAAATCAAAAAGACACAGCCACCCCAAAGTTTGGGACGCCTCTGTTTACAAGAACCTCGTTTACAGTACAAGTTCAACATCGCAGAAAGTGAAAAATGGATAAAGAAGGTGTGGTATTTACTTACAAAGCAATATCACTCAGCAATGAAATCTATGTCATCAGGCCCTTAGCAGCACAATGAGTGGATTCAGGTATGATGATTCTAACTGAAATAAGTCACACAGAAAAAGAAACATCATAAGATATCAGTAATACACGGAATGTAAACTTGGCTACACAGAAACTGAATTACAGAACAGAACAGGGTCTCAAATTTAGAAAACCAACTTATGCTTGCTTAAGGGGAAAGGTGAGTTGGGGTGCTGCATAAAACCAGAGATTGAAACGAGCACAGATAAAGTTCCTTAAGCCAAATATGGAATAGACAAGAGCTACTCCTTGCTCAACGAAATGGACTCAACACCGCATATTAAACGCCTAAGAATGTACCTGACTAGTAAGTATCTTAAAACCTATGGATTGCTATGTCTCCGAAAGAGAATCAAGCATGTGTACAGGCACATGAACGCAGCAGTGATAGGATTGGAGAGGTTCGGTGAGCAAATGAAGACCCTTTGAAGTCACATTGCATGGTACCCATTCCACGGGTTTCAACTACCCAGGTTTAAGGTATTCTTCCTTCAGCTAAAACATGCATGTGGAACCTAGAGTATGATCAACCATGTGATCCGGAGACGTGTTCAAATATGTCTCAGTTTTCGTACCCTGGTACTCGGGTGCAACATTCCAGATGCTTTACTAACACTCGCCCCACTTGGAGAGTCAGTCCCTTTAACCTCCTGTTTGGCCCAGTTTGCAATTTCTGCGGAAGATGAACAGGAATAGCGAGAACCAATGAGAGACTAGCTGGAGGTGTCTGGACGGGCAAATTTAACTCTCATTTCCCACCAGGAAGAGGAATTAACCAAAGGCTCAGCGTGCCGTGCCGGAACCAGATTAGGGCCTGAAGCCATCCTGCGGTGTTGCGGCCAGGTCACAAGAAAGCGAGTTGAAGAAAGGAGCTCAGGGGCACTGTAATTCACAAACCTGCAGAGTTATAAATGACAGCTATCGTCCAAAAATATACTGAAGTAAGGCTGCCAAGAGGACTTGAAAGCGGGGCAGAATTGCAGGAAACCGATTTCAGGAGGTAGACTGGAATTGCATTGAAAGCATAGGAAAAGAGGCAGAACGTCCACAATGATGCACTTGGCCAAAAAGGGCGTATGCGTTTTTTCCTGAATATATTCAGGAAAAAACGCATATGCCCTTTTTGGCCAACCAAGCAAGCTTGCAAAGGAAATCTGCACTACAATGAAGTCTCACTTCCCCCCGGTCAAAAGGGCCATCTGAAAAAAGTGTAAAATCCAGAAAGGCAGGACAGGCCATGGAGAACTGGGAGCCTTGTTATGCTGATGGGCGGGATGTAAATTGCCAACAGACACTCGGGAGAAGTGTATGGTGTTTCCGGAAACATCTAAAAAACAAAGCAACAGAGCCTAGGGCACTTCCACTTATGGTCCTATAGCTTAGGGAAATTAAAATCAAAAAGACACAGCCACCCCAAAGCTTGGGACGCCTCTGTTTACAAGAACCTCGTTTACAGTACAAGTTCAACATCGCAGAAAGTGAAAAATGGATAAAGAACATGTGGTATTTATTTACAAAGCAATATCACTCAGCAATGAAATCTATGTCATCAGGCCCTTAGCAGCACAATGAGTGGATTCAGGTATGATGATTCTAACTGAAATAAGTCACACAGAAAAGGAAACATCATAAGATATCAGTAATACACGGAATGTAAACTTGGCTACACAGGAACTGAATTACAGAACAGAACAGGGTCTCAAATTTAGAAAACCAACTTATGCTTGCTTAAGGGGAAAGGTGAGTTGGGGTGCTGCATAAAACCAGAGATTGAAATGAGCACAGATAAAGTTCCTTAAGCCAAATATGGAATAGACAAGAGCTACTCCTTGCTCAATGAAATGGACTCAACACCGCATATTAAACGCCTAAGAATGTACCTGACTAGTAAGTATCTTAAAACCTATGGATTGCTATGTCTCCGAAAGAGAATCAAGCATGTGTACAGGGGCATAAACGCAGCAGTGATAGGATTGGAGAGGTTCGGTGAGCAAATGAAGACCCTTTGAAGTCATATTGCATGGTACCTATTCCACGGGTTTCAACTACCCAGGTTTAAGGTATTCTTCCTTCAGCTAAAACATGCATGTGGAACCTAGAGTATGATCAACCATGTGATCGGGAGACGTGTTCAAATATGTCTCAGTTTTCGTACCCTGGTACTCGGGTGCAACATTCCAGACGCTTTATAACACTCTCCCGACTTGGAGAGTCAGTCCCTTTAACCTCCTGTTTGGCCCAGTTTGCAATTTCTGTGGAAGATGAACAAGAAAGGCGAGAACCAATGAGAGACTAGCTGGAGGTGTCTGGACGGGCAAATTTAACTCTCATTTCCCACCAGGAAGAGGAAATAACCAAAGGCTCAGCGTGCCGTGCCGAAACCAGATTAGGGCCTGAAGCCATCCTGCGGTGTTGCGGCCAGGTCACAAGAAAGCCAGTTGAAGAAAGGAGCTCAGGGGCACTGTAATTCACAAACTTGCAGAGTTATAAATGACAGCTATCGTCCAAAAATATACTGAAGTAAGGCTGCCAAGAGGACTTGAAAGCGGGGCAGAATTGCAGGAAACCGATTTCAGGAGGTAGACTGGAATTGCATTGAAAGCATAGGAAAAGAGGCAGAACGTCCACAATGATGCACTTGGCCAAAAAGGGCGTATGTGTTTTTTCCTGAATATATTCAGGAAAAAACGCATACGCCCTTTTTGGCCAACCAAGCAAGCTTGCAAAGGAAATCTGCACTACAATGAAGTCTCACTTCCCCCGGTCAAAAGGGCCATCTGAAAAAAGTGTAAAATCCAGAAAGGCAGGACAGGCCATGGAGAACTGGGAGCCTTGTTATGCTGATGGGCGGGATGTAAATTGCCAACAGCCACTCGGGAGAAGTGTATGGTGTTTCCTGAAACATCTAAAAAACAAAGCAACAGAGCCTAGGGCACTTCCACTTATGGTCCTATAGCTTAGGGAAATTAAAATCAAAAAGACACAGCCACCCCAAAGTTTGGGACGCCTCTGTTTACAAGAACCTCGTTTACAGTACAAGTTCAACATCGCAGAAAGTGAAAAATGGATAAAGAAGGTGTGGTATTTACTTACAAAGCAATATCACTCAGCAATGAAATCTATGTCATCAGGCCCTTAGCAGCACAATGAGTGGATTCAGGTATGATGATTCTAACTGAAATAAGTCACACAGAAAAAGAAACATCATAAGATATCAGTAATACACGGAATGTAAACTTGGCTACACAGGAACTGAATTACAGAACAGAACAGGGTCTCAAATTTAGAAAACCAACTTATGCTTGCTTAAGGGGAAAGGTGAGTTGGGGTGCTGCATAAAACCAGAGATTGAAACGAGCACAGATAAAGTTCCTTAAGCCAAATATGGAATAGACAAGAGCTACTCCTTGCTCAACGAAATGGACTCAACACCGCATATTAAACGCCTAAGAATGTACCTGACTAGTAAGTATCTTAAAACCTATGGATTGCTATGTCTCCGAAAGAGAATCAAGCATGTGTACAGGCACATGAACGCAGCAGTGATAGGATTGGAGAGGTTCGGTGAGCAAATGAAGACCCTTTGAAGTCACATTGCATGGTACCCATTCCACGGGTTTCAACTACCCAGGTTTAAGGTATTCTTCCTTCAGCTAAAACATGCATGTGGAACCTAGAGTATGATCAACCATGTGATCGGGAGACGTGTTCAAATATGTCTCAGTTTTCGTACCCTGGTACTCGGGTGCAACATTCCAGATGCTTTACTAACACTCGCCCCACTTGGAGAGTCAGTCCCTTTAACCTCCTGTTTGGCCCAGTTTGCAATTTCTGCGGAAGATGAACAGGAATAGCGAGAACCAATGAGAGACTAGCTGGAGGTGTCTGGACGGGCAAATTTAACTCTCATTTCCCACCAGGAAGAGGAATTAACCAAAGACTCAGCGTGCCGTGCCGGAACCAGATTAGGGCCTGAAGCCATCCTGCGGTGTTGCGGCCAGATCACAAGAAAGCGAGTTGAAGAAAGGAGCTCAGGGGCACTGTAATTCACAAACCTGCAGAGTTATAAATGACAGCTATCGTCCAAAAATATACTGAAGTAAGGCTGCCAAGAGGACTTGAAAGCGGGGCAGAATTGCAGGAAACCGATTTCAGGAGGTAGACTGGAATTGCATTGAAAGCATAGGAAAAGAGGCAGAACGTCCACAATGATGCACTTGGCCCAAAAGGGCGTATGCGTTTTTTCCTGAATATATTCAGGAAAAAACGCATACGCCCTTTTTGGCCAACCAAGCAAGCTTGCAAAGGAAATCTGCACTACAATGAAGTCTCACTTCCCCCCGGTCAAAAGGGCCATCTGAAAAAAGTGTAAAATCCAGAAAGGCAGGACAGGCCATGGAGAACTGGGAGCCTTGTTATGCTGATGGACGGGATGTAAATTGCCAACAGACACTCGGGAGAAGTGTATGGTGTTTCCGGAAACATCTAAAAAACAAAGCAACAGAGCCTAGGGCACTTCCACTTATGGTCCTATAGCTTAGGGAAATTAAAATCAAAAAGACACAGCCACCCCAAAGTTTGGGACGCCTCTGTTTACAAGAACCTCGTTTACAGTACAAGTTCAACATCGCAGAAAGTGAAAAATGGATAAAGAAGGTGTGGTATTTACTTACAAAGCAATATCACTCAGCAATGAAATCTATGTCATCAGGCCCTTAGCAGCACAATGAGTGGATTCAGGTATGATGATTCTAACTGAAATAAGTCACACAGAAAAAGAAACATCATAAGATATCAGTAATACACGGAATGTAAACTTGGCTACACAGGAACTGAATTACAGAACAGAACAGGGTCTCAAATTTAGAAAACCAACTTATGCTTGCTTAAGGGGAAAGGTGAGTTGGGGTGCTGCATAAAACCAGAGATTGAAACGAGCACAGATAAAGTTCCTTAAGCCAAATATGGAATAGACAAGAGCTACTCCTTGCTCAACGAAATGGACTCAACACCGCATATTAAACGCCTAAGAATGTACCTGACTAGTAAGTATCTTAAAACCTATGGATTGCTATGTCTCCGAAAGAGAATCAAGCATGTGTACAGGCACATGAACGCAGCAGTGATAGGATTGGAGAGGTTCGGTGAGCAAATGAAGACCCTTTGAAGTCACATTGCATGGTACCCATTCCACGGGTTTCAACTACCCAGGTTTAAGGTATTCTTCCTTCAGCTAAAACATGCATGTGGAACCTAGAGTATGATCAACCATGTGATCCGGAGACGTGTTCAAATATGTCTCAGTTTTCGTACCCTGGTACTCGGGTGCAACATTCCAGATGCTTTACTAACACTCGCCCCACTTGGAGAGTCAGTCCCTTTAACCTCCTGTTTGGCCCAGTTTGCAATTTCTGCGGAAGATGAACAGGAATAGCGAGAACCAATGAGAGACTAGCTGGAGGTGTCTGGACGGGCAAATTTAACTCTCATTTCCCACCAGGAAGAGGAATTAACCAAAGGCTCAGCGTGCCGTGCCGGAACCAGATTAGGGCCTGAAGCCATCCTGCGGTGTTGCGGCCAGGTCACAAGAAAGCGAGTTGAAGAAAGGAGCTCAGGGGCACTGTAATTCACAAACCTGCAGAGTTATAAATGACAGCTATCGTCCAAAAATATACTGAAGTAAGGCTGCCAAGAGGACTTGAAAGCGGGGCAGAATTGCAGGAAACCGATTTCAGGAGGTAGACTGGAATTGCATTGAAAGCATAGGAAAAGAGGCAGAACGTCCACAATGATGCACTTGGCCAAAAAGGGCGTATGCGTTTTTTCCTGAATATATTCAGGAAAAAACGCATACGCCCTTTTTGGCCAACCAAGCAAGCTTGCAAAGGAAATCTGCACTACAATGAAGTCTCACTTCCCCCCGGTCAAAAGGGCCATCTGAAAAAAGTGTAAAATCCAGAAAGGCAGGACAGGCCATGGAGAACTGGGAGCCTTGTTATGCTGATGGGCGGGATGTAAATTGCCAACAGACACTCGGGAGAAGTGTATGGTGTTTCCGGAAACATCTAAAAAACAAAGCAACAGAGCCTAGGGCACTTCCACTTATGGTCCTATAGCTTAGGGAAATTAAAATCAAAAAGACACAGCCACCCCAAAGCTTGGGACGCCTCTGTTTACAAGAACCTCGTTTACAGTACAAGTTCAACATCGCAGAAAGTGAAAAATGGATAAAGAACATGTGGTATTTATTTACAAAGCAATATCACTCAGCAATGAAATCTATGTCATCAGGCCCTTAGCAGCACAATGAGTGGATTCAGGTATGATGATTCTAACTGAAATAAGTCACACAGAAAAGGAAACATCATAAGATATCAGTAATACACGGAATGTAAACTTGGCTACACAGGAACTGAATTACAGAACAGAACAGGGTCTCAAATTTAGAAAACCAACTTATGCTTGCTTAAGGGGAAAGGTGAGTTGGGGTGCTGCATAAAACCAGAGATTGAAATGAGCACAGATAAAGTTCCTTAAGCCAAATATGGAATAGACAAGAGCTACTCCTTGCTCAACGAAATGGACTCAACACCGCATATTAAACGCCTAAGAATGTACCTGACTAGTAAGTATCTTAAAACCTATGGATTGCTATGTCTCCGAAAGAGAATCAAGCATGTGTACAGGGGCATAAACGCAGCAGTGATAGGATTGGAGAGGTTCGGTGAGCAAATGAATACCCTTTGAAGTCATATTGCATGGTACCTATTCCACGGGTTTCAACTACCCAGGTTTAAGGTATTCTTCCTTCAGCTAAAACATGCATGTGGAACCTAGAGTATGATCAACCATGTGATCGGGAGACGTGTTCAAATATGTCTCAGTTTTCGTACCCTGGTACTCGGGTGCAACATTCCAGACGCTTTATAACACTCTCCCAACTTGGAGAGTCAGTCCCTTTAACCTCCTGTTTGGCCCAGTTTGCAATTTCTGTGGAAGATGAACAAGAAAGGCGAGAACCAATGAGAGACTAGCTGGAGGTGTCTGGACGGGCAAATTTAACTCTCATTTCCCACCAGGAAGAGGAAATAACCAAAGGCTCAGCGTGCCGTGCCGAAACCAGATTAGGGCCTGAAGCCATCCTGCGGTGTTGCGGCCAGGTCACAAGAAAGCCAGTTGAAGAAAGGAGCTCACGGGCACTGTAATTCACAAACTTGCAGAGTTATAAATGACAGCTATCGTCCAAAAATATACTGAAGTAAGGCTGCCAAGAGGACTTGAAAGCGGGGCAGAATTGCAGGAAACCGATTTCAGGAGGTAGACTGGAATTGCATTGAAAGCATAGGAAAAGAGGCAGAACGTCCACAATGATGCACTTGGCCAAAAAGGGCGTATGTGTTTTTTCCTGAATATATTCAGGAAAAAACGCATACGCCCTTTTTGGCCAACCAAGCAAGCTTGCAAAGGAAATCTGCACTACAATGAAGTCTCACTTCCCCCGGTCAAAAGGGCCATCTGAAAAAAGTGTAAAATCCAGAAAGGCAGGACAGGCCATGGAGAACTGGGAGCCTTGTTATGCTGATGGGCGGGATGTAAATTGCCAACAGCCACTCGGGAGAAGTGTATGGTGTTTCCTGAAACATCTAAAAAACAAAGCAACAGAGCCTAGGGCACTTCCACTTATGGTCCTATAGCTTAGGGAAATTAAAATCAAAAAGACACAGCCACCCCAAAGTTTGGGACGCCTCTGTTTACAAGAACCTCGTTTACAGTACAAGTTCAACATCGCAGAAAGTGAAAAATGGATAAAGAAGGTGTGGTATTTACTTACAAAGCAATATCACTCAGCAATGAAATCTATGTCATCAGGCCCTTAGCAGCACAATGAGTGGATTCAGGTATGATGATTCTAACTGAAATAAGTCACACAGAAAAAGAAACATCATAAGATATCAGTAATACACGGAATGTAAACTTGGCTACACAGGAACTGAATTACAGAACAGAACAGGGTCTCAAATTTAGAAAACCAACTTATGCTTGCTTAAGGGGAAAGGTGAGTTGGGGTGCTGCATAAAACCAGAGATTGAAACGAGCACAGATAAAGTTCCTTAAGCCAAATATGGAATAGACAAGAGCTACTCCTTGCTCAACGAAATGGACTCAACACCGCATATTAAACGCCTAAGAATGTACCTGACTAGTAAGTATCTTAAAACCTATGGATTGCTATGTCTCCGAAAGAGAATCAAGCATGTGTACAGGCACATGAACGCAGCAGTGATAGGATTGGAGAGGTTCGGTGAGCAAATGAAGACCCTTTGAAGTCACATTGCATGGTACCCATTCCACGGGTTTCAACTACCCAGGTTTAAGGTATTCTTCCTTCAGCTAAAACATGCATGTGGAACCTAGAGTATGATCAACCATGTGATCGGGAGACGTGTTCAAATATGTCTCAGTTTTCGTACCCTGGTACTCGGGTGCAACATTCCAGATGCTTTACTAACACTCGCCCCACTTGGAGAGTCAGTCCCTTTAACCTCCTGTTTGGCCCAGTTTGCAATTTCTGCGGAAGATGAACAGGAATAGCGAGAACCAATGAGAGACTAGCTGGAGGTGTCTGGACGGGCAAATTTAACTCTCATTTCCCACCAGGAAGAGGAATTAACCAAAGACTCAGCGTGCCGTGCCGGAACCAGATTAGGGCCTGAAGCCATCCTGCGGTGTTGCGGTCAGATCACAAGAAAGCGAGTTGAAGAAAGGAGCTCAGGGGCACTGTAATTCACAAACCTGCAGAGTTATAAATGACAGCTATCGTCCAAAAATATACTGAAGTAAGGCTGCCAAGAGGACTTGAAAGCGGGGCAGAATTGCAGGAAACCGATTTCAGGAGGTAGACTGGAATTGCATTGAAAGCATAGGAAAAGAGGCAGAACGTCCACAATGATGCACTTGGCCCAAAAGGGCGTATGCGTTTTTTCCTGAATATATTCAGGAAAAAACGCATACGCCCTTTTTGGCCAACCAAGCAAGCTTGCAAAGGAAATCTGCACTACAATGAAGTCTCACTTCCCCCCGGTCAAAAGGGCCATCTGAAAAAAGTGTAAAATCCAGAAAGGCAGGACAGGCCATGGAGAACTGGGAGCCTTGTTATGCTGATGGACGGGATGTAAATTGCCAACAGACACTCGGGAGAAGTGTATGGTGTTTCCGGAAACATCTAAAAAACAAAGCAACAGAGCCTAGGGCACTTCCACTTATGGTCCTATAGCTTAGGGAAATTAAAATCAAAAAGACACAGCCACCCCAAAGTTTGGGACGCCTCTGTTTACAAGAACCTCGTTTACAGTACAAGTTCAACATCGCAGAAAGTGAAAAATGGATAAAGAAGGTGTGGTATTTACTTACAAAGCAATATCACTCAGCAATGAAATCTATGTCATCAGGCCCTTAGCAGCACAATGAGTGGATTCAGGTATGATGATTCTAACTGAAATAAGTCACACAGAAAAAGAAACATCATAAGATATCAGTAATACACGGAATGTAAACTTGGCTACACAGGAACTGAATTACAGAACAGAACAGGGTCTCAAATTTAGAAAACCAACTTATGCTTGCTTAAGGGGAAAGGTGAGTTGGGGTGCTGCATAAAACCAGAGATTGAAACGAGCACAGATAAAGTTCCTTAAGCCAAATATGGAATAGACAAGAGCTACTCCTTGCTCAACGAAATGGACTCAACACCGCATATTAAACGCCTAAGAATGTACCTGACTAGTAAGTATCTTAAAACCTATGGATTGCTATGTCTCCGAAAGAGAATCAAGCATGTGTACAGGCACATGAACGCAGCAGTGATAGGATTGGAGAGGTTCGGTGAGCAAATGAAGACCCTTTGAAGTCACATTGCATGGTACCCATTCCACGGGTTTCAACTACCCAGGTTTAAGGTATTCTTCCTTCAGCTAAAACATGCATGTGGAACCTAGAGTATGATCAACCATGTGATCGGGAGACGTGTTCAAATATGTCTCAGTTTTCGTACCCTGGTACTCGGGTGCAACATTCCAGATGCTTTACTAACACTCGCCCCACTTGGAGAGTCAGTCCCTTTAACCTCCTGTTTGGCCCAGTTTGCAATTTCTGCGGAAGATGAACAGGAATAACGAGAACCAATGAGAGACTAGCTGGAGGTGTCTGGACGGGCAAATTTAACTCTCATTTCCCACCAGGAAGAGGAATTAACCAAAGACTCAGCGTGCCGTGCCGGAACCAGATTAGGGCCTGAAGCCATCCTGCGGTGTTGCGGCCAGATCACAAGAAAGCGAGTTGAAGAAAGGAGCTCAGGGGCACTGTAATTCACAAACCTGCAGAGTTATAAATGACAGCTATCGTCCAAAAATATACTGAAGTAAGGCTGCCAAGAGGACTTGAAAGCGGGGCAGAATTGCAGGAAACCGATTTCAGGAGGTAGACTGGAATTGCATTGAAAGCATAGGAAAAGAGGCAGAACGTCCACAATGATGCACTTGGCCCAAAAGGGCGTATGCGTTTTTTCCTGAATATATTCAGGAAAAAACGCATACGCCCTTTTTGGCCAACCAAGCAAGCTTGCAAAGGAAATCTGCACTACAATGAAGTCTCACTTCCCCCCGGTCAAAAGGGCCATCTGAAAAAAGTGTAAAATCCAGAAAGGCAGGACAGGCCATGGAGAACTGGGAGCCTTGTTATGCTGATGGACGGGATGTAAATTGCCAACAGACACTCGGGAGAAGTGTATGGTGTTTCCGGAAACATCTAAAAAACAAAGCAACAGAGCCTAGGGCACTTCCACTTATGGTCCTATAGCTTAGGGAAATTAAAATCAAAAAGACACAGCCACCCCAAAGTTTGGGACGCCTCTGTTTACAAGAACCTCGTTTACAGTACAAGTTCAACATCGCAGAAAGTGAAAAATGGATAAAGAAGGTGTGGTATTTACTTACAAAGCAATATCACTCAGCAATGAAATCTATGTCATCAGGCCCTTAGCAGCACAATGAGTGGATTCAGGTATGATGATTCTAACTGAAATAAGTCACACAGAAAAAGAAACATCATAAGATATCAGTAATACACGGAATGTAAACTTGGCTACACAGGAACTGAATTACAGAACAGAACAGGGTCTCAAATTTAGAAAACCAACTTATGCTTGCTTAAGGGGAAAGGTGAGTTGGGGTGCTGCATAAAACCAGAGATTGAAACGAGCACAGATAAAGTTCCTTAAGCCAAATATGGAATAGACAAGAGCTACTCCTTGCTCAACGAAATGGACTCAACACCGCATATTAAACGCCTAAGAATGTACCTGACTAGTAAGTATCTTAAAACCTATGGATTGCTATGTCTCCGAAAGAGAATCAAGCATGTGTACAGGCACATGAACGCAGCAGTGATAGGATTGGAGAGGTTCGGTGAGCAAATGAAGACCCTTTGAAGTCACATTGCATGGTACCCATTCCACGGGTTTCAACTACCCAGGTTTAAGGTATTCTTCCTTCAGCTAAAACATGCATGTGGAACCTAGAGTATGATCAACCATGTGATCCGGAGACGTGTTCAAATATGTCTCAGTTTTCGTACCCTGGTACTCGGGTGCAACATTCCAGATGCTTTACTAACACTCGCCCCACTTGGAGAGTCAGTCCCTTTAACCTCCTGTTTGGCCCAGTTTGCAATTTCTGCGGAAGATGAACAGGAATAGCGAGAACCAATGAGAGACTAGCTGGAGGTGTCTGGACGGGCAAATTTAACTCTCATTTCCCACCAGGAAGAGGAATTAACCAAAGGCTCAGCGTGCCGTGCCGGAACCAGATTAGGGCCTGAAGCCATCCTGCGGTGTTGCGGCCAGGTCACAAGAAAGCGAGTTGAAGAAAGGAGCTCAGGGGCACTGTAATTCACAAACCTGCAGAGTTATAAATGACAGCTATCGTCCAAAAATATACTGAAGTAAGGCTGCCAAGAGGACTTGAAAGCGGGGCAGAATTGCAGGAAACCGATTTCAGGAGGTAGACTGGAATTGCATTGAAAGCATAGGAAAAGAGGCAGAACGTCCACAATGATGCACTTGGCCAAAAAGGGCGTATGCGTTTTTTCCTGAATATATTCAGGAAAAAACGCATACGCCCTTTTTGGCCAACCAAGCAAGCTTGCAAAGGAAATCTGCACTACAATGAAGTCTCACTTCCCCCCGGTCAAAAGGGCCATCTGAAAAAAGTGTAAAATCCAGAAAGGCAGGACAGGCCATGGAGAACTGGGAGCCTTGTTATGCTGATGGGCGGGATGTAAATTGCCAACAGACACTCGGGAGAAGTGTATGGTGTTTCCGGAAACATCTAAAAAACAAAGCAACAGAGCCTAGGGCACTTCCACTTATGGTCCTATAGCTTAGGGAAATTAAAATCAAAAAGACACAGCCACCCCAAAGCTTGGGACGCCTCTGTTTACAAGAACCTCGTTTACAGTACAAGTTCAACATCGCAGAAAGTGAAAAATGGATAAAGAACATGTGGTATTTATTTACAAAGCAATATCACTCAGCAATGAAATCTATGTCATCAGGCCCTTAGCAGCACAATGAGTGGATTCAGGTATGATGATTCTAACTGAAATAAGTCACACAGAAAAGGAAACATCATAAGATATCAGTAATACACGGAATGTAAACTTGGCTACACAGGAACTGAATTACAGAACAGAACAGGGTCTCAAATTTAGAAAACCAACTTATGCTTGCTTAAGGGGAAAGGTGAGTTGGGGTGCTGCATAAAACCAGAGATTGAAATGAGCACAGATAAAGTTCCTTAAGCCAAATATGGAATAGACAAGAGCTACTCCTTGCTCAACGAAATGGACTCAACACCGCATATTAAACGCCTAAGAATGTACCTGACTAGTAAGTATCTTAAAACCTATGGATTGCTATGTCTCCGAAAGAGAATCAAGCATGTGTACAGGGGCATAAACGCAGCAGTGATAGGATTGGAGAGGTTCGGTGAGCAAATGAAGACCCTTTGAAGTCATATTGCATGGTACCTATTCCACGGGTTTCAACTACCCAGGTTTAAGGTATTCTTCCTTCAGCTAAAACATGCATGTGGAACCTAGAGTATGATCAACCATGTGATCGGGAGACGTGTTCAAATATGTCTCAGTTTTCGTACCCTGGTACTCGGGTGCAACATTCCAGACGCTTTATAACACTCTCCCGACTTGGAGAGTCAGTCCCTTTAACCTCCTGTTTGGCCCAGTTTGCAATTTCTGTGGAAGATGAACAAGAAAGGCGAGAACCAATGAGAGACTAGCTGGAGGTGTCTGGACGGGCAAATTTAACTCTCATTTACCACCAGGAAGAGGAATTAACCAAAGGCTCAGCGTGCCGTGCCGGAACCAGATTAGGGCCTGAAGCTATCCTGCGGTGTTGCGGCCAGCTCAAAAGAAAGCGAGTTGAAGAAAGGAGCTCAGGGGCACTGTAATTCACAAACCTGCAGAGTTATAAATGACAGCTATCGTCCAAAAATATACTGAAGTAAGGCTGCCAAGAGGACTTGAAAGCGGGGCAGAATTGCAGGAAACCGATTTCAGGAGGTAGACTGGAATTGCATTGAAAGCATAGGAAAAGAGGCAGAACGTCCACAATGATGCACTTGGCCAAAAAGGGCGTATGCGTTTTTTCCTGAATATATTCAGGAAAAAACGCATACGGCCTTTTTGGCCAACCAAGCAAGCTTGCAAAGGAAATCTGCACTACAATGAAGTCTCACTTCCCCCCGGTCAAAAGGGCCATCTGAAAAAAGTGTAAAATCCAGAAAGGCAGGACAGGCCATGGAGAACTGGGAGCCTTGTTATGCTGATGGGTGGGATGTAAATTGCCAACAGACACTCGGGAGAAGTGTATGGTGTTTCCGGAAACATCTAAAAAACAAAGCAACAGAGCCTAGGGCACTTCCACTTATGGTCCTATAGCTTAGGGAAATTAAAATCAAAAAGACACAGCCACCCCAAAGTTTGGGACGCCTCTGTTTACAAGAACCTCATTTACCGTTCAAGTTCAATATCACAGAAAGTGAAAAATGGATAAAGAACTTGTGGTACTTACGTACAATGCAGTATCACTCAGCAATGAAATCTATGTCATCAGGCCCGTAGCAGCATAATGAGTGGATTCAGGTACGATGAGTCTAACTGAAATAAGTCACACAGAAAATGAAACATCATAAGGTATCACTAATACACGGAATGTGAACTTGGCTACACATGAACTGAATTACAAAACAGAACAGGGTCTCAAGTTTAGAAAACCAACTTATGCCTGCTTAAGGGGGAAGGTGAGTTGGGGTGCTGCATAAAAGCAGAGTTTGAAATTAGCACAGATACCGTTCCATAAGCCAAATATGTAATAGACTAGACCTACCCCTTGCTCAACGAAATGGATTCAACAATGAGGTATCACCTCACACCTGGTAGAATAGGCATCATAGAAAATCTACAAACAAAAAATGCTGGAAAGGGTGTGGAGAAAAGGAACCCTCTTCCACTACTGTTGGGAATATAAATTGATACAGTCATTATGGAGAACAATATGGAATTTCTTATGAAACTAACAATAGAATTACCATATGATACAGCAATCCCAGTACTGGACATATACCCAGACAAAACCATAAATCAAAAAGAGTCATTCACCGCAATGTTCATTGCATCACTATTTACAATATCGAGGTAATGGAAGCAACTTAAATGCCCACAGACAGACGAATGCATAAAGCTGTGGTACATATATAAAATGGAATATTACTAAGCCATGAAAAGGAATGAAATTGGGTCATTTGTAGAGACGTCGATGGATCTAGAGACTGTCATACAGTGTGAAGTAAGTCTGAAAGAGAAAAACAAATCTTGTATATTCATGCATATATGTGGAACCTAGAAAAACTGTACAGATTAACCATTTTGCAAGGCATAAATAGAGCAACAGATGTAGACAACAAACGTATGGACAACAAGGGGGGAAAGCTGTTGGGGGGGTGGTGGTGGGAGGAGTTGAGAGACTGGGATTGGCATGTATACATTTATATGTATAAAATAGATAACCAATAAGAACCTGCTGTATAAAAATATAAAATAAAATTCAAAATTAAAAAGAAATAAAATTTAAAAAATAAAACAAAAAACAATTATTCCCTGCACATACATGTATTTATATGAATAAATTATTTCCATGCTTATATCTGTAAATACAAAAAAGAGGAATAAAATCTACCTTGAACCAAAAACGAAAAAGAGAAAAAAAACACAGAACCCACCAGTTACACAGAGGAAAACCGTATCAGGGCACTTGCTCCAGTTGTAAACAATTCTGAAGTTGGTCAGTGGTGGGGAATCGTCTCCCATTCAGCCAGCAGCCCCCACGCAACAAGCGTCCTCATTGCAAAGCTGGGGCACCGTGCCGAGGCATCTGTGAGTAAACGTGAGCTGAGCCCCAGGCCAGTTGCTGCTGAACTATTCCCACCCGTCCCAGGTAAAACACCTGAATATATACAAGGACTTGAAAGCCTAGAGGAAGGGCCATAGAGCCACACGAGTGACAGCATGCCGGCCGACTTGGTGCCTGCAGGCCAGCCAGGATGGTCCTGGCCCTGGGTGCTCTTCTGGAAGATTTCCATTTCCCTGCCTGAGATACCCGTCCTGTCCCTGCCCCCACGGCTTTTTTCCTTCCTCACCTCTGCCCAGGGAGAAATTCCAGCAGCAGGTATGGGTGACACATCCTCTTCTTTAGCAGGTGGCAGCCTGGCAACTGCTGCAGAAAGTCCAGCAGAGCCCCACTCACACTGGGCCACCCACAAAGCCGTGGCCTCTCACTCCCTCCCACCAGCCCAGCCCCGAGACTGCTGACAGGGCAGAGAAAATGGCGTCAGGGACGGCTGCAGGGGCTCTTGCTGCCTGGAGTGGTATTTATATTGATCTCAACCCAGGCACACCTGGGGAGGGCTGGCCGGCACGGTAAGGCTGCCCAGGTCAGCCAATCATCACCCCTCAGGGGCTCACAGTTGCAGAAAATGGAACTTGCTGAACCGGCCAGGTCCAAGGAACAGGTGTGGGCTCCTGAGAGTCAGGATAGACAAGGGGCTGCAGCTTTGGCTTGTTTTCTAATCATTTTATCTGGCCCATGAGTGGGAGACAACTTCAAGAAAACCCTCTCCTAATGAGAGGAACCCAGGAGTCAGGGAGAGGAGGGGTGGGTGGTGGTTGGAGACAGAGGCCTGGTGCCCCGGGTGCAGTGGAAGTCTCTGGAAGACCAGGTGGAGGGAGGCCTCATGGAGTGATGCCCAGGGTCACAGACCTGTCGCAGCTGCTGTTTGTTAGTTCAAGTCCTGCTCTGAGGTGCTCTGTGTCAGCTCTGAGCGACAGGTGAGCTGGGGGTGCTCTGCAATGAGGGCTATGTGCACGGTTCCTGTGTGCCCAGCCCTGCCACGGTACCTGCAAGGGTAGCTCTGTATCCTGGGAGGGCCCTGACCACGAGAGCCCCGTGGGCTGGGGTGGGGGTGGGGTACCTGCCCAGGTGAGCTCCATATTCTGGGATTGGTCTGACCACGAGAGCCCCATGGGCTGCTGGGGACCTGGTAAAGGATGTCAGGACAGTCAGTGAAGCCACCGAGGATATACCTCCAGTTGCTCCTAATTCCTACACCCTGCTGGTCATTCTACCAACCACCAGGACATGGTATTCTGTATTAGTCTTCAATGATGCCTTCTTTTGTATTCCATTAGTCCCAGAGTCACAAGAAATTTTGGCTTGTGAGTGGCAGGACTCAACATACAACTAAAACAATACTTCCGGGCCGTTCGGCCCCAAGGGTGCAAAAATTCCCACACCATCTTTGGGGAAAGCTTAGCTAAAGACCTAAAAGTTCTACCTCTGGAAAAGGAAACCCTCCTTCAATATGCAGACGACATTCTGATCGCCAGCCCTACTAAGGAGGCCTCTGAACTACCAAGCCAATAAAGGATAGAAGTTGTCCAAGAAAAAGCTCAAATATCACAGACTGCGGTGACCTGCCTGGGCTTCATTCTCACAGAAGGTCAGAGAAGCCCATCCCAGGAAAGGGAAGAAACCATTTTCAGCCTTACCCCTTTCTAAAACTAGAAGACAGCTTAGGGGTTCCTGGGGAGGCCAGGGTTTGCTGCTTCTGGATCCCTAACTACAGTCTACTAACTGGGCCTCTATATGAAACACTGAAAGGAAAAGATGATGATCCTTTGGAATAGAATCCAGAAGTGGCCTTTCAAGAATGGAAAGAGCAGTCAATTCAGACCCTTGCCCTGGAACTCCCTAATTTAGCTAAACCCTTTGACCTTTACATTCCCGGTGAAAGGTGAATCGCCATTGGAGAATTAGTGCAAAAACTGGGACCACTTGAAATGGAACAATGCAAGAATGCCATCCAGGTAGGATAAACTACGGTCACTAAGGGGCTTGGCCCACTGCCACATCTGGCCAAGATAATGGCGGTATCTAAAAACCTGGAAATCAGCAGCCCAAAAGGCCACCTCCCTCCTAAGGGAAAAGGACCCCACGTGGTGATCCTAACCACCAACCATGCCCTGAAGTTGCAGGGTTCGCTCCGTGGGCACACCGACCTTGAGTGAGGAGGCCCTCCAACTCCAACATCCAGAGAGATAACCGGGGGCAACAGGGCACCATGACGACTCGTGTGAACATCACTTGACCTGGAGTTTCTCTCATAAAACAACAAGAGTGTGTCCCAAAAGAGTAGACTACTGCTTGCAGGACTTACTGCACCCAGAGGGGAGCTAATAATCTTGGCGGGGGAACGGTATATCACACTGTCACCATAGAAAAGCCTACAGACACCGTGATGATGGTGGCCAATAAGACCGGCTGGACTCCTGTTTACTTCAAAAGGCTGTTGACTCAATGGCCATCATGGTCCTTGATCACCACTGACCCTGGACTGTCTGGGAGTTGAGCAGGCAGGGCTCTGACACCTGGTGCTGTTTGTACGTTAATTCAGGGGCCTAATTGAAGAAAGCGCAGACTACTGGTCAGAGCATCTAGGCTGGCAGAAACGGTCAGCCTAAGGTGGCCGAACAAATGTGGGGCGGGGTGAAACCGGCCCCCACAGCGTCTCTGCACATCTCTTTCCTGGACCCTTAAAGGTCATTAGAATCTATAACACTTCCAATGCTGGTGCTCAGGTGGACGAGCAGGGAGGCAGGGGTCCTGGGGACAATCAACGTCACCGGGAGGCTGCTGGGGAGAAGCTCTGACCCTCGCCCCAGGGTATGAGGGCTCCCAACTCAGCACTCAGCAGTTACAGAAGAAGGGTCTGCACCCTCAGCACTCCAAGAATGAGGAACAGGACAAAAGGCAGAGGAGGGGTTTGTCCCCAGCAAAGCCCATTAAAAATCCCTGGGAGATAAAAATAGAATCTGGGCAATAAAGTCAAGTCTAACCTTTTTTATCCTTTGTGCTTTGTCTAATTTCACGTGCTCCTAGGGTCCCGCATGCAGAGGTTCCACACCCGGCACTTCAGACCAGATTTCCTAGTGCAGAATGGCTGGGTCGACACCTCAGCTCCTGGGGCCCAGTGCAGACTCCACGATATAGAGCCTGAGCTACAGCCAACCCGGCCCTCGAGAGCTCCGCCCCCTCCCTCCCACTGACTCTGACAGGATCTCTACACAGCAGCCCAGCCCACAGCCCACGGGGTAGTGCATGCTCTCACCTCTCCATTCTCTGATCAAAATATAAAGTTTCCTTTGCTTGTGAACCAAACTCAGTCTCGATCTGTTGGCCCCAATGACACTGGGCAGGGGGACACTTGTTGGGGTCCACTCTGGAAGATCAGTAACAGAAATTGAGACTATTGTAACCTCAATGAACAGATGTGTGAGCCAAACTGTAGTTAACATAGAACAGTGTATAAGGCTCGGGTAAAATAAGATGTTTCTAACACTTCCATTTGATATTTCCATCACTTTATTATAAGCAAGTTCAGTGAAAAGGTTTGTCTTATTTGTCAGGTCAATATTAGAGAAATGAAGTGATTTCTTTCCAAGGATGTACATCTAATAATCTTGGTTAAACCTTCAATCTTGTTTTAAATGCTTTTCCATTGAAAATGATACCTCTCTTTCAGCTCCCCCATTTCTGAGAAGTATAAAATCTTATAATTTATTATTACCAAAGGGGAAAGGTGGGAGGAGGGATAAATTAACAGTTTGGGATTAACACATACACACTGCTATGTATAAAATAGATCATCAACAAGGAACTACTGTATAGCACAGGGAACTACACTCAACATTTTGCAATAACCTATAAGGGGAAATAATCTGAAAAAGAATAGATATTTTTATTGACATCATCTATCAATGACAGTTAAAGTGTAACCTAAGGGAAGCTGGTGGTGAGTGCTTCTGACCCTGAAGACTTCAATCATCTAAAGTTTGGACTCTGCCTACTTCCCATGGCCCTTAATGAACATATGTGTAGCCGTAACTTAAAAACTTCCCCAGTTTGGGTTTCGGGGAGACACTGATTTTGAAAAAGCCCTGGTGTTCTCCTTACATGAATGGGACTCTTCCTACTGCTAAAACATGTCTGTCACACCCAGAGGATGGTATACCGTCTGATCGGGAAGAGTTTGGAAAAGGCATCTCATCTCCTCATCTCCTGGTGCTCGGGTTCACCCCTCCAGCGTCTTTACTAACAGTCTCCCCACTTGGAGATGTCAGCACTGTCAACATCCTGTTGCGTACAGTTTGGAATTTGTCCAGAGGATGAAGCGGAAGGATGAGGAACAATGAGAGACAAGTCCTAGGTGTTCAGACAGGCACATGTCACTCTAATTTCCAATCAGGAAGACGAATTGACCAAAGGCTAGGGTTGCCCATGGAAACAATATAGGGCTTGAGGAAATCCCGCTGCTTTGTGGCCAGTTCCCATAAACACAAGTTGAACAATGGAACTCAGGGGCAGTAAAATTCACAAAACTGCAGAGTTGAAAATATCCATCACTGAAAAATGTCTTGAGGAAAGTCAGAAAAAAGGACTTGTAAGCAAGGGAGAATGGCAGGAAAGGGATTTGAGGAGGTAGAAAGGACTCGCCATTAAGCACAAGAAAAGGAGCTGAACATTGCCAACATTGCAGTTGGCCAAAAAGGGTGTATGCGTTTTTTTCTGTATATATTCAAGAAAAGGGCATACACTTTTTTAGCCAACCAAACAGATGGGCACTGGAAGTCAATACTACAAAAGATATCACTTCGCATCAGTCAGAAGAGCCATCCTCATAAAGCGTAAACAACAGAAATGCAGGACAGGGCAACGAGAAGAGGGAGCCCTGTGAGACTTATAGTGGAAATGTATATTGCCAACGGCCATTCTGGAGAAGTGTATTGTATTTACTAAAGCATCTAAAAAATGAGCTACAGAGCATAGGGCACTTGCACTCATGGGCGTATATCTTGGGAAAAACAAAAATCGAGAGGACACAGGCACCCCAATGTTTACCCCCTCTCTGTTTAAAAGATCCTCGACTAGGATATAACTTAAATGTCTCTGGAGGGAAAAAATGGATAGAGATGTGGTACTTAGGTAGAGTGGAATATTATTCAGCCTGGAAATCAATGAAATATGGCCAGTTGTAACAACTCCGGAGGAGTTACGTATGATCATTCTAAGTGACAGAATTCAAAAAGAAAAAGACACATATCATAAGATATCACTTAAAGGTGGAATCCAAAATGGCTACACATGAAATAAATTACAAAACAAAAACATAGTCAAATATGTAGAAAACACGCATAAGGCTGCTAAACGGGAAAGGTGGGGAGGGGTGAGGCATCATCCAGGAGGTTGAAATTAGCAAAGATACCATTCCAAATACCAAACTGATAATCAACAAGGCCTACACGGTAGCTAAAAGAACTGCACTCAGCACACTCAAGTCACCGGAAAAGAATATATACGACTGGTAAGAATCTGAAAAAGAATTTATTGATGTCTCTCTGTACGTGAATCAAGTGGATGTACAGCAGCAAGAAACAGAGCTTTGAAAATCAGCTGTAACCAATATAGTAATAAATTGAAAAAAATAAACGACAGAGAGACAGAGAAAACCTCTTACAACTTTTCCTCAGGGACGGTGATGCAACATGGATTGAACACATCTAGACCCACAGCAGGATGAGACATAAGGCTGGAAACTGTTTGCGCTAAGAGAAATGTGAGGTTGGGTGAGGAAATGCACACCCTTTAAAGTAATACTACCTGGTACCCATTCAATGGGTCCCAAATCTGCAGGTTCAAGGGATCTTCCTATAGCTAAAACATGCATGGAAAACCCAGAGGACTGTACACCATGTGATCGGGAGATGTGTCTAAAATGCACCTCATTTATCCTCTCCTGGTGCTCCTGTTCACCATTCCAGCCACGCTACTTAGAATCTCCCCACTTGGAGAATCAGCACATTTAAACTTCTGTTTCACACATTTTGCAAATTGTGAGGAGGATGAACGGGAAGAGGGGGAACCAATGAGAGAATAGTTGTAGGGGTTTGGACGGGCACATATCACTCTAATTTCCCATTAAGAATAAGAATTAAAGAAAGGCTCAGCCTGCCTCGCCGGAGCCAAAATAGGGCCTGAAGCAATCCTGCGGGTTTGAGGCCAGCTCACAAAAGAACAACTTAAAAAATGGAGCTCAGGGTCACTGCAATTCACAAACCTGCAGAGTTATAAATGAAAACTAACGTCCAAAAATATGTTGAGGTAAGGCAAAGAAGAGGATCTGAATGCAAGACAGAATTGCAAGAAACAGATTTCAAGAGATAGATTGGACTCGTCTTTAACGCACATGAAAAGCGGCAGAATTTCGACAATGATGCAGTTGGCCCAAAAGGGCGTATGCGTTTTTTCCTGATTATATCCAGGAAAAAACGCATACGCACTTTATGGGCAACGAAGCAAGCAAGCAATGCAAATGTGCACAACAAAGAAGTCTCGTTTCCCACCGGTCAAAAGGGCCATCCTAAAAAATTGTAAAAACCAGAAATGCAGGACAGGCCATGGAGAACAGGGAGCCTTTATACGCTGATGGGCAGTGTGTGGACTGCCGAGAGCCACTCTGGAGAAGTGTATGGTGGTTCCTAAATCATCTAAAAAACAGAGCTACAGAGCATAGGACACTTCCAATCATGGGAGTATATCTAGGGAAGTCTAAAAATCAACAAGACACAAGCACACCACAGTTTAGGGCTACTCTGTTTACAAGAACCTCAACTTCAGTACACCTTAAATATCCCAGGAAAGAGAACAATGGATAAAGAAGATGTGGTACTTATGTACAATTTCTTCACCATGAAATCAATGTAATAAGGCTAGTAGAAGGATAAAGAGTGGATTTAGGTCCGATAATACTACTTGAAATAAGTCAAACAGAAAAAGAAACATATCATAAGATATCACTTATACAGGGAGGGTAAATATGGCTGCACAAGAAATGAATTACAGAACAGAACAGTGTCTCACATTTAGAAAACACACTTATGTCAGCTTAAGGGGAAAGGAGAGGTGGGGTGATGCATAAAACCAGAGTTTGAAATTAGCACAGATACCGTTCAATAAACCAAATAGGTATTAGACAAGATCTACACCTTGCTCAATGAACTGGCCTCAACACACCCTATACACCACAGAGAAATATATCTGAGTAATAAGAATCTTAAAACTCATGTATTGATATATCTCCATAAGGGAATCAAGTGTGTGCAGAGCGGCACAAACACAGCAGTGAAAATGAGCTAAACCCCATTATAGAAATGAATTTTAAAAACAAAACGCTGAAACAATGAAAGAGAGAAAAATTCTTACAAAATTCGCTCAGGGGCTGTGATGCAACCTGGATTGACCACATATAAACCCACAGCTGGATAAGACATAAGGCTGGACACTTGGGGCTGAGAGGATTGGTGAGCTTTGGTGAGCAACTGCCGAAAGTTTAATGCAATACTTCATGCTACTCAGTCCAAGGGTCCCAACACTCCAGGTTGAAGGGAATCTTCCTACAGCTAAACCATGCTTGGGAAACCCAGCGACTGGTATGCCATATGATCGGGAAAGGTTTCTAAAACACACCTCATTTTTCCTCTCCTGGGGCTCCGGATCGACATTCCAGCCGCTTTACTAACAACATCCCCACATGGAGAGTCAATGCCTTTAAGTTCTGGTATCGCACAGTCTGCAGTTAGTGCGGAGGATGAATGGGAATGGGGGAACCAGTGAGAAACTAGCTGTAGCGGTTTCAATGGGCACATGTCACTCTAATTTCACATCAGTAAGAAGAATTAACCAAAGGCACAGCAAGGTGCCCCAGAAGAAGAATAGAGCTTCAAGGAATCCTGTGGTTATGGGGCAAGATCACAAAAATAAGAGCTGAAAAATGGAGCTAAGGGCCACTGCAATTCAAAAACCTGCAGAGTTATAAAGGCCAACTATTTTCAAAAAATATATTGAGGTAAGGCTATGAAGAAGCATTGAAAGCAAGGCAGAATTGCAGGAAACCGATTTCAGGAGATACACTGGAATTGCATTGAAAACATATGAAGAGAGTCAGAACCTCGACAATGATGCACTTGGCCAAAAAGGGCGTATGTGTTTTTTCCTGAATATAGTCAGGAAAAAACGCATACACACTTTTTGGCCAACCAAGCAAGCTTGCAAAGGAAATCTGCACTACAATGAAGTCTCACTTTCCCCTGGTCAAAAGGGCCATCTGAAAAAAGTGTAAAATCCATAAAGGCACGACAGGCCATGGAGAACTGGGAGCCTTCTAATGCTGATGGGCGGGATGTAAATTGCCAACAGCCACTCTGGAGAAGTGTATGGTGTTTCCTGAAACATCTAAAAAACAAAGCAACAGAGCCTAGGGCACTTCCACTTATGGTCCTAGAGTTTAGGGAAATTAAAATCAAAAAGACACAGCCACCCCAAAGTTTGGGATGGCTCTGTTTACAAGAACCTCATATACGGTACAAGTTCAATATCGCAGAAAGTGAAAAATGGATAAAGAACTTGTGGTACTTACGTACAATGCAATATCACTCAGCAATAAGATCTATGTCATCAGGCCCGTAGCAGCATAATGAGTGGATTCAGGTACGATGAATCTAACTGAAATAAGTCACACAGAAAAAGAAATATCATAAGATATCACTAATACACGGAATGTAAACTTGGCTACACAGGAACTGAATTCCAAAACAGAACAGGGTCTCAAATTTAGAAAACCAACTTACGCTTGCTTAAGGGGGAAGGTGAGTTGGGGTGCTGCATAAAACCAGAGTTTGAAATTAGCACAGATAAAGTTCCTTAAGCCAAATATGGAATAGACAAGAGCTACTCCTTGCTCAACGAAATGGACTCAACACCCCATATTAAACGCCAAAGAATATACCTGACTAGTAAGAATCTTAAAACGTATGGATGGCAATGTCTGAAAGAGAATCAAGCGTGTGTACAGGGGCATAAACACAGCTGTGACAGGATTGGAGAGGTTCAGTGAGCAAATGAAGACCCTTTGAAGTCATATTGCATGGTACCCATTCCACGGGTCTCAACTCTCCAGGTTTAAGGTATTCTTCCTTCAGCTAAAATATGCATGTGGAACCCAGAGTATGATCAACCATGTGATCGGGAGACGTGTTCAAATATGTCTCAGTTTTCGTCCCCTGGTACTCGGGTGCAACATTCCAGACGCTTTACTAACACTCTCCCGACTTGGAGAGTCAGTGCCTTTAAACTCCTGTTTGGCCCAGTTTGTAATTTCTGCGGAAGATGAATAGGAATAGGGAGAACCAATGAGAGACTAGCTGGAGGTGTCTGGAAGGGCAAATTTAACTGTCATTTCCCACCAGGAAGAGGAATTAACCAAAGGCTCAGCGTGCCATGCCGGAACCAGATTAGGGCCTGAAGCAATCCTGCAGTGTTGCGGCCAGCTCACAAGAAAGCGAGTTGAAGAAAGGAGCTCAGGGGCAGTGTAATTCACAAAACTGTAGAGATATAAATGAAAGCTATCGTCAAAAAATATACTGAAGTAAGGCTGCCAAGAGGACTTGAAAGCGGAGCAGAATTGCAGGAAACCGATTTCAGGAGGTAGACTGGAATTGCATTGAAAACATAGGAAAAGAGGCAGAACGTCGACAATGATGCACTTGGCCAAAAAGGGCGTATGCGTTTTTTCCTGAATATATTAAGGAAAAAAGGCATACGCCCTTTTTGGCCAACCAAGCAAGCTTGCAAAGGAAATCGGCACTACAATGAAGTCTCACTTCCCCCTGGTCAAAAGGGCCATCTGAAAAAAGTGTAAAATCCAGAAAGTCAGGACAGACCATGGAGAACTGGGAGCCTTGTTATGCTGATGGGCGGGATGTAAATTGCCAACAGCCACTCTGGAGAAATCTATGGTGTTTCTTGAAACATGTAAAAAACAAAGCAACAGAGCCTAGGGCACTTCCACTTATGGTCCTATAGCTTACGGAAATTAAAATCAAAAAGACAGAGCCACCCAAAAGTTTGGGACGGCCCTGTTTACAAGAAACTCATTTACGGCACAAGTTCAATATCGCAGAATGTGAAAAATGGATAAAGAACTTGTGGTACTTACATACAATGCAGTATCACTCAGCAATGAAATCTATGTCATCAGGCCCGTAGCAGCATAATGAGTGGATTCAGGTACGATGATTCTAACTGAAATAAGTCACACAGAAAAAGAAACATCATAAGACATCACTAATACACGGAATGTAAACTTGGCTACACAGGAACTGAATTCCAAAACAGAACAGGGTCTCAAATTTAGAAAACCAACTTATGCTTGCTTAAGGGGAAAGGTGAGTTGGGGTGCTGCATAAAACCAGAGATTGAAATGAGCACAGATAAAGTTCCTTAAGCCAAATATGGAATAGACAAGAGCTACTCCTTGCTCAACGAAATGGACTCAACAACCCTTATTAAACGCCTAAGAATGTACCTGACTAGTAAGTATCTTAAAACCTATGGATTGCTATGTCTCCAAAAGAGAATCAAGCGTGTGTACAGGGTCATAAACGCAGCAGTGATAGGATTGGAGAGGTTCGGTGAGCAAATGAAGACCCTTTGAAGTCATATTGCATGGTACCCATTCCACGGGTCTCAACTCTCCAGGTTTAAGGAATTCTTCCTTCAGCTAAAATATGCATGTGGAGCCCAGAGTATGATCAACCATGTGAACGGGAGACGTGTTCAAATATGTCTCAGTTTTCCTCCCCTGGTACTCGGGTGCAACATTCCAGATGCTTTACTAACACTCTCCCCACATGGAGAGTCAGCGCCTTTAACCTCCTGTTTGGCCCAGTTTGCAATTTCTGCGGAAGATGAACAGGAATAGGGAACACCAATGAGAGACTAGCTGGAGGTGTCTGGACGGGCAAATTTAACTCTCATTTCCCACCAGGAAGAGGAAATAACCAAAGGCTCAGCGTGCCGTGCCGGAACCAGATTAGGGCCTGAAGCCATCCTGCGGTGTTGCGGCCAGCTCAAAAGAAAGCGAGTTGAAGAAAGGAGCTCAGGGGCACTGTAATTCACAAACCTGCAGCGTTATAAATGACAGCTATCGTCCAAAAATATACTGAAGTAAGGCTGCCAAGAGGACTTGAAAGCGGGGCAGAATTGCAGGAAACCGATTTCAGGAGGTAGACTGGAATTGCATTGAAAGCATAGGAAAAGAGGCAGAACGTCCACAATGATGCACTTGGCCAAAAAGGGCGTATGCGTTTTTTCCTGAATATATTCAGGAAAAAACGCACACGCCCTTTTTGGCCAACCAAGCAAGCTTGCAAACGAAATCTGCACTACAATGAAGTCTCACTTCCCCCCGGTCAAAAGGGCCATCTGAAAAAAGTGTAAAATCCAGAAAGGCAGGATAGGCCATGGAGAACTGGGAGCCTTGTTATGCTGATGGGCGGGATGTAAATTGCCAACAGACACTCGGGAGAAGTGTATGGTGTTTCCTGAAACATCTAAAAAACAAAGCAACAGAGCCTAGGGCACTTCCACTTATGGTCCTATAGCTTAGGGAAATTAAAATCAAAAAGACACAGCCACCCCAAAGTTTGGGACGCCTCTGTTTACAAGAACCTCGTTTACCGTACAAGTTCAATATCACAGAAAGTGAAAAATGGATAAAGAACTTGTGGTACTTACGTACAATGCAGTATCACTCAGCAATGAAATCTATGTCATCAGGCCCGTAGCAGCATAATGAGTGGATTCAGGTACGATGATTCTCACTGAAATAAGTCACACAGAAAAAGAAACATCATAAGATATCACTAATACACGGAATGTAAACTTGGCTACACAGGAACTGAATTCCAAAACAGAACAGGGTCTCAAATTTAGAAAACCAACTTATGCTTGCTTAAGGGGAAAGGTGAGTTGGGGTGCTGCATAAAACCAGAGATTGAAATGAGCACAGATAAAGTTCCTTAAGCCAAATATGGACTAGACAAGAGCTACTCCTTGCTCAACGAAATGGACTCAACACCCCATATTAAACGCCTAAGAATGTACCTGACTAGTAAGTATCTTAAAACCTATGGATTGCTATGTCTCCAAAAGAGAATCAAGCGTGTGTACAGGGGCATAAACGCAGCAGTGATAGGATTGGAGAGGTTCGGTGAGCAAATGAAGACCCTTTGAAGTCATATTGCATGGTACCCATTCCACGGGTCTCAACTCTCCAGGTTTAAGGTATTCTTCCTTCAGCTAAAACATGCATGTGGAACCCAGAGTATGATCAACCATGTGAACGGGAGACGTGTTCAAATATGTCTCAGTTTTCCTCCCCTGGTACTCGGGTGCAACATTCCAGACGCTTTACTAACACTCTCCCCACTTGGAGAGTCAGCGCCTTTAACCTCCTGTTTGGCCCAGTTTGCAATTTCTGCGGAAGATGAACAGGAATAGGGAACACCAATGAGAGACTAGCTGGAGGTGTCTGGACGGGCAAATTTAACTCTCATTTCCCACCAGGAAGAGGAAATAACCAAAGGCTCAGCGTGCCGTGCCGGAACCAGATTAGGGCCTGAAGCCATCCTGCGGTGTTGCGGCCAGCTCAAAAGAAAGCGAGTTGAAGAAAGGAGCTCAGGGGCACTGTAATTCACAAACCTGCAGAGTTATAAATGACAGCTTTCGTCCAAAAATATACTGAAGTAAGGCTGCCAAGAGGACTTGAAAGCGGGGCAGAATTGCAGGAAACCGATTTCAGGAGGTAGACTGGAATTGCTTTGAAAGCATAGGAAAAGAGGCAGAACGTCCACAATGATGCACTTGGCCAAAAAGGGCGTATGCGTTTTTTCCTGAATATATTCAGGAAAAAACGCATACGCCCTTTTTGGCCAACCAAGCAAGCTTGCAAAGGAAATCTGCACTACAATGAAGTCTCACTTCCCCCCGGTCAAAAGGGCCATCTGAAAAAAGTGTAAAATCCAGAAAGGCAGGACACGCCATGGAGAACTGGGAGCCTTGTTATGCTGATGGGCGGGATGTAAATTGCCAACAGACACTCGGGAGAAGTGTATGGTGTTTCCTGAAACATCTAAAAAACAAAGCAACAGAGCCTAGGGCACTTCCACTTATGGTCCTATAGCTTAGGGAAATTAAAATCAAAAAGACACAGCCACCCCAAAGTTTGGGACGCCTCTGTTTACAAGAACCTCGTTTACCGTACAAGTTCAATATCACAGAAAGTGAAAAATGGATAAAGAACTTGTGGTACTTACGTACAATGCAGTATCACTCAGCAATGAAATCTATGTCATCAGGCCCGTAGCAGCATAATGAGTGGATTCAGGTACGATGATTCTCACTGAAATAAGTCACACAGAAAAAGAAACATCATAAGATATCACTAATACACGGAATGTAAACTTGGCTACACAGGAACTGAATTCCAAAACAGAACAGGGTCTCAAATTTAGAAAACCAACTTATGCTTGCTTAAGGGGAAAGGTGAGTTGGGGTGCTGCATAAAACCAGAGATTGAAATGAGCACAGATAAAGTTCCTTAAGCCAAATATGGACTAGACAAGAGCTACTCCTTGCTCAACGAAATGGACTCAACACCCCATATTAAACGCCTAAGAATGTACCTGACTAGTAAGTATCTTAAAACCTATGGATTGCTATGTCTCCAAAAGAGAATCAAGCGTGTGTACAGGGGCATAAACGCAGCAGTGATAGGATTGGAGAGGTTCGGTGAGCAAATGAAGACCCTTTGAAGTCATATTGCATGGTACCCATTCCACGGGTCTCAACTCTCCAGGTTTAAGGTATTCTTCCTTCAGCTAAAACATGCATGTGGAACCCAGAGTATGATCAACCATGTGAACGGGAGACGTGTTCAAATATGTCTCAGTTTTCCTCCCCTGGTACTCGGGTGCAACATTCCAGACGCTTTACTAACACTCTCCCCACTTGGAGAGTCAGCGCCTTTAACCTCCTGTTTGGCCCAGTTTGCAATTTCTGCGGAAGATGAACAGGAATAGGGAACACCAATGAGAGACTAGCTGGAGGTGTCTGGACGGGCAAATTTAACTCTCATTTCCCACCAGGAAGAGGAAATAACCAAAGGCTCAGCGTGCCGTGCCGGAACCAGATTAGGGCCTGAAGCCATCCTGCGGTGTTGCGGCCAGGTCACAAGAAAGCGAGTTGAAGAAAGGAGCTCAGGGGCACTGTAATTCACAAACCTGCAGAGTTATAAATGACAGCTTTCGTCCAAAAATATACTGAAGTAAGGCTGCCAAGAGGACTTGAAAGCGGGGCAGAATTGCAGGAAACCGATTTCAGGAGGTAGACTGGAATTGCTTTGAAAGCATAGGAAAAGAGGCAGAACGTCCACAATGATGCACTTGGCCAAAAAGGGCGTATGCGTTTTTTCCTGAATATATTCAGGAAAAAACGCATACGCCCTTTTTGGCCAACCAAGCAAGCTTGCAAAGGAAATCTGCACTACAATGAAGTCTCACTTCCCCCCGGTCAAAAGGGCCATCTGAAAAAAGTGTAAAATCCAGAAAGGCAGGACACGCCATGGAGAACTGGGAGCCTTGTTATGCTGATGGGCGGGATGTAAATTGCCAACAGACACTCGGGAGAAGTGTATGGTGTTTCCTGAAACATCTAAAAAACAAAGCAACAGAGCCTAGGGCACTTCCACTTATGGTCCTATAGCTTAGGGAAATTAAAATCAAAAAGACACAGCCACCCCAAAGTTTGGGACGCCTCTGTTTACAAGAACCTCGTTTACCGTACAAGTTCAATATCACAGAAAGTGAAAAATGGATAAAGAACTTGTGGTACTTACGTACAATGCAGTATCACTCAGCAATGAAATCTATGTCATCAGGCCCGTAGCAGCATAATGAGTGGATTCAGGTACGATGATTCTCACTGAAATAAGTCACACAGAAAAAGAAACATCATAAGATATCACTAATACACGGAATGTGAACTTGGCTACACAGGAACTGAATTCCAAAACAGAACAGGGTCTCAAATTTAGAAAACCAACTTATGCTTGCTTAAGGGGAAAGGTGAGTTGGGGTGCTGCATAAAACCAGAGATTGAAATGAGCACAGATAAAGTTCCTTAAGCCAAATATGGACTAGACAAGAGCTACTCCTTGCTCAACGAAATGGATTCAACACCCCATATTAAACGCCTAAGAATGTACCTGACTAGTAAGTATCTTAAAACCTATGGATTGCTATGTCTCCAAAAGAGAATCAAGCGTGTGTACAGGGGCATAAACGCAGCAGTGATAGGATTGGAGAGGTTCGGTGAGCAAATGAAGACCCTTTGAAGTCATATTGCATGGTACCCATTCCACGGGTCTCAACTCTCCAGGTTTAAGGTATTCTTCCTTCAGCTAAAACATGCATGTGGAACCCAGAGTTTGATCAACCGTGTGAATGGGAGACGTGTTCAAATATGTCTCAGTTTTCCTCCCCTGGTACTCGGGTGCAACATTCCAGACGCTTTACTAACACTCTCCCCAATTGGAGAGTCAGCGCCTTTAACTTCCTGTTTGGCCCAGTTTGCAATTTCTGCGGAAGATGAACAGGAATAGGGAACACCAATGAGAGACTAGCTGGAGGTATCTGGACGGGCAAATTTAACTCTCATTTCCCACCAGGAAGAGGAAATAACCAAAGGCTCAGCGTGCCATGCCGGAACCAGATTAGGGCCTGAAGCCATCCTGCGGTGTTGCGGCCAGCTCAAAAGAAAGCGAGTTGAAGAAAGGAGCTCAGGGGCACTGTAATTCACAAACCTGCAGAGTTATAAATGACGGCTATCGTCCAAAAATATACTGAAGTAAGGCTGCCAAGAGGACTTGAAAGCGGGGCAGAATTGCAGGAAACCGATTTCAGGAGGTAGACTGGAATTGCTTTGAAAGCATAGGAAAAGAGGCAGAACGTCCACAATGATGCACTTGGCCAAAAAGGGCGTATGCGTTTTTTCCTGAATATATTCAGGAAAAAACGCATACGCCCTTTTTGGCCAACCAAGCAAGCTTGCAAAGGAAATCTGCACTACAATGAAGTCTCACTTCCCCCCGGTCAAAAGGGCCATCTGAAAAAAGTGTAAAATCCAGAAAGGCAGGACAGGCCATGGAGAACTGGGAGCCTTGTTATGCTGATGGGCGGGATGTAAATTGCCAACAGACACTCGGGAGAAGTGTATGGTGTTTCCTGAAACATCTAAAAAACAAAGCAACAGAGCCTAGGGCACTTCCACTTATGGTCCTATAGCTTAGGGAAATTAAAATCAAAAAGACACAGCCACCCCAAAGTTTGGGACGCCTCTGTTTACAAGAACCTCGTTTACCGTACAAGTTCAATATCACAGAAAGTGAAAAATGGTTAAAGAACTTGTGGTACTTACGTACAATGCAGTATCACTCAGCAATGAAATCTATGTCATCAGGCCCATAGCAGCATAATGAGTGGATTCAGGTACGATGATTCTAACTGAAATAAGTCACACAGAAAAAGAAACATCATAAGATATCAGTAATACACGGAATGTAAACTTGGCTACACAGGAACTGAATTCCAAAACAGAACAGGGTCTCAAATTTAGAAAACCAACTTATGCTTGCTTAAGGGGAAAGGTGAGTTGGGGTGCTGCATAAAACCAGAGATTGAAATGAGCACAGATAAAGTTCCTTAAGCCAAATATGGACTAGACAAGAGCTACTCCTTGCTCAACGAAATGGACTCAACACCGCATATTAAACGCCTAAGAATGTACCTGACTAGTAAGTATCTTAAAACCTATGGATTGCTATGTCTCCAAAAGAGAATCAAGCGTGTGTACAGGGGCATAAACGCAGCAGTGATAGGATTGGAGAGGTTCGGTGAGCAAATGAAGACCCTTTGAAGTCATATTGCATGGTACCCATTCCACGGGTCTCAACTCTCCAGGTTTAAGGTATTCTTCCTTCAGCTAAAACATGCATGTGGAACCCAGAGTATGATCAACCGTGTGAACGGGAGACGTGTTCAAATATGTCTCAGTTTTCGTACCCTGGTACTCGGGTGCAACATTCCAGACGCTTTACTAACACTCTCCCCACATGGAGAGTCAGCGCCTTTAACCTCCTGTTTGGCCCAGTTTGCAATTTCTGCGGAAGATGAACAGGAATAGGGAGAACCAATGAGAGACTAGCTGGAGGTGTCTGGACGGGCAAATTTAACTCTCATTTCCCACCAGGAAGAGGAATTAACCAAAGGCTCAGCGTGCCGTGCCGGAACCAGATTAGGGCCTGAAGCCATCCTGCGGTGTTGCGGCCAGGTCACAAGAAAGCGAGTTGAAGAAAGGAGCTCAGGGGCACTGTAATTCACAAACCTGCAGAGTTATAAATGACAGCTATCGTCCAAAAATATACTGAAGTAAGGCTGCCAAGAGGACTTGAAAGCGGGGCAGAATTGCAGGAAACCGATTTCAGGAGGTAGACTGGAATTGCATTGAAAGCATAGGAAAAGAGGCAGAACGTCCACAATGATGCACTTGGCCAAAAAGGGCGTATGCGTTTTTTCCTGAATATATTCAGGAAAAAACGCATACGCCCTTTTTGGCCAACCAAGCAAGCTTGCAAAGGAAATCTGCACTACAATGAAGTCTCACTTCCCCCCGGTCAAAAGGGCCATCTGAAAAAAGTGTAAAATCCAGAAAGGCAGGATAGGCCATGGAGAACTGGGAGCCTTGTTATGCTGATGGGCGGGATGTAAATTGCCAACAGACACTCGGGAGAAGTGTATGGTGTTTCCTGAAACATCTATAAAACAAAGCAACAGAGCCTAGGGCACTTCCACTTATGGTCCTATAGCTTAGGGAAATTAAAATCAAAAAGACACAGCCAACCCAAAGTTTGGGACGCCTCTGTTTACAAGAACCTCGTTTACCGTACAAGTTCAATATCACAGAAAGTGAAAAATGGATAAAGAACTTGTGGTACTTACGTACAATGCAGTATCACTCAGCAATGAAATCTATGTCATCAGGCCCGTAGCAGCATAATGAGTGGATTCAGGTACGATGATTCTAACTGAAATAAGTCACACAGAAAAAGAAACATCATAAGATATCAGTAATACACGGAATGTAAACTTGGCTACATAGGAACTGAATTCCAAAACAGAACAGGGTCTCAAATTTAGAAAACCAACTTATGCTTGCTTAAGGGGAAAGGTGAGTTGGGGTGCTGCATAAAACCAGAGATTGAAATGAGCACAGATAAAGTTCCTTAAGCCAAATATGGAATAGACAAGAGCTACTCCTTGCTCAACGAAATGGACTCAACACCCCATATTAAACGCCTAAGAATGTACCTGACTAGTAAGTATCTTAAAACCTATGGATTGCTATGTCTCCAAAAGAGAATCAAGCGTGTGTACAGGGGCATAAACGCAGCAGTGATAGGATTGGAGAGGTTCGGTGAGCAAATGAAGACCCTTTGAAGTCATATTGCATGGTACCCATTCCACGGGTCTCAACTCTCCAGGTTTAAGGTATTCTTCCTTCAGCTAAAACATGCATGTGGAACCCAGAGTATGATCAACCATGTGAACGGGAGACGTGTTCAAATACGTCTCAGTTTTCCTCCCCTGGTACTCGGGTGCAACATTCCAGACGCTTTACTAACACTCTCCCCACTTGGAGAGTCAGCGCCTTTAACCTCCTGTTTGGCCCAGTTTGCAATTTCTGCGGAAGATGAACAGGAATAGGGAACACCAATGAGAGACTAGCTGGAGGTGTCTGGACGGGCAAATTTAACTCTCATTTCCCACCAGGAAGAGGAAATAACCAAAGGCTCAGCGTGCCGTGCCGGAACCAGATTAGGGCCTGAAGCCATCCTGCGGTGTTGCGGCCAGCTCAAAAGAAAGCGAGTTGAAGAAAGGAGCTCAGGGGCACTGTAATTCACAAACCTGCAGAGTTATAAATGACAGCTATCGTCCAAAAATATACTGAAGTAAGGCTGCCAAGAGGACTTGAAAGCGGGGCAGAATTGCAGGAAACCGATTTCAGGAGGTAGACTGGAATTGCATTGAAAGCATAGGAAAAGAGGCAGAACGTCCACAATGATGCACTTGGCCAAAAAGGGCGTATGCGTTTTTTCCTGAATATATTCAGGAAAAAACGCATACGCCCTTTTTGGCCAACCAAGCAAGCTTGCAAAGGAAATCTGCACTACAATGAAGTCTCACTTCCCCCCGGTCAAAAGGGCCATCTGTAAAAAGTGTAAAATCCAGAAAGGCAGGACAGGCCATGGAGAACTGGGAGCCTTGTTATGCTGATGGGCGGGATGTAAATTGCCAACAGACACTCGGGAGAAGTGTATGGTGTTTCCTGAAACATCTAAAAAACAAAGCAACAGAGCCTAGGGCACTTCCACTTATGGTCCTATAGCTTAGGGAAATTAAAATCAAAAAGACACAGCCACCCCAAAGTTTGGGACGCCTCTGTTTACAAGAACCTCGTTTACCGTACAAGTTCAATATCACAGAAAGTGAAAAATGGATAAAGAACTTGTGGTACTTACGTACAATGCAGTATCACTCAGCAATGAAATCTATGTCATCAGGCCCGTAGCAGCATAATGAGTGGATTCAGGTACGATGATTCTAACTGAAATAAGTCACACAGAAAAAGAAACATCATAAGATATCAGTAATACACGGAATGTAAACTTGGCTACATAGGAACTGAATTCCAAAACAGAACAGGGTCTCAAATTTAGAAAACCAACTTATGCTTGCTTAAGGGGAAAGGTGAGTTGGGGTGCTGCATAAAACCAGAGATTGAAACGAGCACAGATAAAGTTCCTTAAGCCAAATATGGAATAGACAAGAGCTACTCCTTGCTCAACGAAATGGACTCAACACCCCATATTAAACGCCTAAGAATGTACCTGACTAGTAAGTATCTTAAAACCTATGGATTGCTATGTCTCCAAAAGAGAATCAAGCGTGTGTACAGGGGCATAAACGCAGCAGTGATAGGATTGGAGAGGTTCGGTGAGCAAATGAAGACCCTTTGAAGTCATATTGCATGGTACCCATTCCACGGGTCTCAACTCTCCAGGTTTAAGGTATTCTTCCTTCAGCTAAAACATGCATGTGGAACCCAGAGTTTGATCAACCGTGTGAACGGGAGACGTGTTCAAATATGTCTCAGTTTTCCTCCCCTGGTACTCGGGTGCAACATTCCAGACGCTTTACTAACACTCTCCCCACTTGGAGAGTCAGCGCCTTTAACTTCCTGTTTGGCCCAGTTTGCAATTTCTGCGGAAGATGAACAGGAATAGGGAACACCAATGAGAGACTAGCTGGAGGTATCTGGAAGGGCAAATTTAACTCTCATTTCCCACCAGGAAGAGGAAATAACCAAAGGCTCAGCGTGCCGTGCCGGAACCAGATTAGGGCCTGAAGCCATCCTGCGGTGTTGCGGCCAGCTCAAAAGAAAGCGAGTTGAAGAAAGGAGCTCAGGGGCACTGTAATTCACAAACCTGCAGAGTTATAAATGACGGCTATCGTCCAAAAATATACTGAAGTAAGGCTGCCAAGAGGACTTGAAAGCGGGGCAGAATTGCAGGAAACCGATTTCAGGAGGTAGACTGGAATTGCTTTGAAAGCATAGGAAAAGAGGCAGAACGTCCACAATGATGCACTTGGCCAAAAAGGGCGTATGCGTTTTTTCCTGAATATATTCAGGAAAAAACGCATACGCCCTTTTTGGCCAACCAAGCAAGCTTGCAAAGGAAATCTGCACTACAATGAAGTCTCACTTCCCCCCGGTCAAAAGGGCCATCTGAAAAAAGTGTAAAATCCAGAAAGGCAGGACAGGCCATGGAGAACTGGGAGCCTTGTTATGCTGATGGGCGGGATGTAAATTGCCAACAGACACTCGGGAGAAGTGTATGGTGTTTCCTGAAACATCTAAAAAACAAAGCAACAGAGCCTAGGGCACTTCCACTTATGGTCCTATAGCTTAGGGAAATTAAAATCAAAAAGACACAGCCACCCCAAAGTTTGGGACGCCTCTGTTTACAAGAACCTCGTTTACCGTACAAGTTCAATATCACAGAAAGTGAAAAATGGTTAAAGAACTTGTGGTACTTACGTACAATGCAGTATCACTCAGCAATGAAATCTATGTCATCAGGCCCGTAGCAGCATAATGAGTGGATTCAGGTACGATGATTCTCACTGAAATAAGTCACACAGAAAAAGAAACATCATAAGATATCACTAATACACGGAATGTAAACTTGGCTACACAGGAACTGAATTCCAAAACAGAACAGGGTCTCAAATTTAGAAAACCAACTTATGCTTGCTTAAGGGGAAAGGTGAGTTGGGGTGCTGCATAAAACCAGAGATTGAAATGAGCACAGATAAAGTTCCTTAAGCCAAATATGGACTAGACAAGAGCTACTCCTTGCTCAACGAAATGGACTCAACACCCCATATTAAACGCCTAAGAATGTACCTGACTAGTAAGTATCTTAAAACCTATGGATTGCTATGTCTCCAAAAGAGAATCAAGCGTGTGTACAGGGGCATAAACGCAGCAGTGATAGGATTGGAGAGGTTCGGTGAGCAAATGAAGATCCTTTGAAGTCATATTGCATGGTACCCATTCCACGGGTCTCAACTCTCCAGGTTTAAGGTATTCTTCCTTCAGCTAAAACATGCATGTGGAACCCAGAGTATGATCAACCATGTGAACGGGAGACGTGTTCAAATATGTCTCAGTTTTCCTCCCCTGGTACTCGGGTGCAACATTCCAGACGCTTTACTAACACTCTCCCCACTTGGAGAGTCAGCGCCTTTAACCTCCTGTTTGGCCCAGTTTGCTATTTCTGCGGAAGATGAACAGGAATAGGGAACACCAATGAGAGACTAGCTGGAGGTGTCTGGACGGGCAAATTTAACTCTCATTTCCCACCAGGAAGAGGAAATAACCAAACGCTCAGCGTGCCGTGCCGGAACCAGATTAGGGCCTGAAGCCATCCTGCGGTGTTGCGGCCAGGTCACAAGAAAGCGAGTTGAAGAAAGGAGCTCAGGGGCACTGTAATTCACAAACCTGCAGAGTTATAAATGACAGCTATCATCCAAAAATATACTGAAGTAAGGCTGCCAAGAGGACTTGAAAGCGGGGCAGAATTGCAGGAAACCGATTTCAGGAGGTAGACTGGAATTGCATTGAAAGCATAGGAAAAGAGGCAGAACGTCCACAATGATGCACTTGGCCAAAAAGGGCGTATGCGTTTTTTCCTGAATATATTCAGGAAAAAACGCATACGCCCTTTTTGGCCAACCAAGCAAGCTTGCAAAGGAAATCTGCACTACAATGAAGTCTCACTTCCCCCCGGTCAAAAGGGCCATCTGAAAAAAGTGTAAAATCCAGAAAGGTAGGACAGGCCATGGAGAACTGGGAGCCTTGTTATGCTGATGGGCGGGATGTAAATTGCCAACAGACACTCCGGAGAAGTGTATGGTGTTTCCTGAAACATCTAAAAAACAAAGCAACAGAGCCTAGGGCACTTCCACTTATGGTCCTATAGCTTAGGGAAATTAAAATCAAAAAGACACAGCCACCCCAAAGTTTGGGACGCCTCTGTTTACAAGAACCTCGTTTACAGTACAAGTTCAACATCGCAGAAAGTGAAAAATGGATAAAGAACATGTGGTATTTACTTACAAAGCAATATCACTCAGCAATGAAATCTATGTCATCAGGCCCTTAGCAGCACAATGAGTGGATTCAGGTATGATGATTCTAACTGAAATAAGTCACACAGAAAAAGAAACATCATAAGATATCAGTAATACACGGAATGTAAACTTGGCTACACAGGAACTGAATTACAGAACAGAACAGGGTCTCAAATTTAGAAAACCAACTTATGCTTGCTTAAAGGGAAACGTGAGTTGGGGTGCTGCATAAGACCAGAGATTGAAATGAGCACAGATAAAGTTCCTTAAGCCAAATATGGAATAGACAAGAGCTACTCCTTGCTCAACGAAGTGGACTGAACACCGCATATTAAACGCCTAAGAATGTACCTGACTAGTAAGTATCTTAAAACCTATGGATTGCTATGTCTCCGAAAGAGAATCAAGCATGTGTACAGGGGCATAAACGCAGCAGTGATAGGATTGGAGAGGTTCGGTGAACAAATGAAGACCCTTTGAAGTCATATTACATGGTACCCATTCCACGGGTCTCAACTCTCCAGGTTTAAGGTATTCTTCCTTCAGCTAAAACATGCATGTGAAACCCAGAGTATGATCAACCGTGTGAACGGGAGACGTGTTCAAATATGTCTCAGTTTTCGTACCCTGGTACTCGGGTGCAACATTCCAAACGCTTTACTAACACTCTCCCCACTTGGAAAGTCAGCGCCTTTAACCTCCTGTTTGGCCCAGTTTGCAATTTCTGCGGAAGATGAACAGGAATAGGGAACACCAATGAGAGACTAGCTGGAGGTGTCTGGACGGGCAAATTTAACTCTCATTTCCCACCAGGAAGAGGAAATAACCAAAGGCTCAGCGTGCCGGGCCGGAACCAGATTAGGGCCTGAAGCCATCCTGCGGTGTTGCGGCCAGCTCAAAAGAAAGCGAGTTGAAGAAAGGAGCTCAGGGGCACTGTAATTCACAAACCTGCAGAGTTATAAATGACAGCTATCGTCCAAAAATATACTGAAGTAAGGCTGCCAAGAGGACTTGAAAGCTGGGCAGAATTGCAGGAAACCGATTTCAGGAGGTAGACTGGAATTGCATTGAAAGCATAGGAAAAGAGGCAGAACGTCCACAATGATGCACTTGGCCAAAAAGGGCGTATGCGTTTTTTCCTGAATATATTCAGGAAAAAACGCATTCGCCCTTTTTGGCCAACCAAGCAAGCTTGCAAAGGAAATCTGCACTACAATGAAGTCTCACTTCCCCCCGGTCAAAAGGGCCATCTGAAAAAAGTGTAAAATCCAGAAAGGCAGGACAGGCCATGGAGAACTGGGAGCCTTGTTATGCTGATGGGCGGGATGTAAATTGCCAACAGACACTCGGGAGAAGTGTATGGTGTTTCCTGAAACATCTAAAAAACAAAGCAACAGAGCCTAGGGCACTTCCACTTATGGTCCTATAGCTTAGGGAAATTAAAATCAAAAAGACACAGCCACCCCAAAGTTTGGGACGCCTCTGTTTACAAGAACCTCGTTTACCGTACAAGTTCAATATCACAGAAAGTGAAAAATGGATAAAGAACTTGTGGTACTTACGTACAATGCAGTATCACTCAGCAATGAAATCTATGTCATCAGGCCCGTAGCAGCATAATGAGTGGATTCAGGTACGATGATTCTAACTGAAATAAGTCACACAGAAAAAGAAACATCATAAGATATCAGTAATACACGGAATGTAAACTTGGCTACACAGGAACTGAATTCCAAAACAGAACAGGGTCTCAAATTTAGAAAACCAACTTATGCTTGCTTAAGGCGAAAGGTGAGTTGGGGTGCTGCATAAAACCAGAGATTGAAATGAGCACAGATAAAGTTCCTTAAGCCAAATATAGAATAGACAAGAGCTACTCCTTGCTCAACGAAATGGACTCAACACCCCATATTAAACGCCTAAGAATGTACCTGACTAGTAAGTATCTTAAAACCTATGGATTGCTATGTCTCCGAAAGAGAATCAAGCATGTGTACAGGGGCATAAACGCAGCAGTGATAGGATTGGAGAGGTTCGGTGAGCAAATGAAGACCCTTTGAAGTCATATTGCATGGTACCCATTCCACGGGTTTCAACTACCCAGGTTTAAGGTATTCTTCCTTCAGCTAAAACATGCATGTGGAACCTAGAGTATGATCAACCATGTGATCGGGAGACGTGTTCAAATATGTCTCAGTTTTCCTCCCCTGGTACTCGGGTGCAACATTCCAGACGCTTTACTAACACTCTCCCGACTTGGAGAGTCCGTCCCTTTAATCTCCTGTTTGGCCCAGTTTGCAATTTCTGCGGAAGATGAACAGGAATAGCGAGAACCAATGAGAGACTAGCTGGAGGTGTCTGGACGGGCAAATTTAACTCTCATTTCCCACCAGGAAGAGGAATTAACCAAAGGCTCAGCGTGCCGTGCCGGAACCAGATTAGGGCCTGAAGCCATCCTGCGGTGTTTCGGCCAGGTCACAAGAAAGCGAGTTGAAGAAAGGAGCTCAGGGGCACTGTAATTCACAAACCTGCAGAGTTATAAATGACAGCTATCGTCCAAAAATATACTGAAGTAAGGCTGCCAAGAGGACTCGAAAGCGGGGCAGAATTGCAGGAAACCGATTTCAGGAGGTAGACTGGAATTGCATTGAAAGCATAGGAAAAGAGGCAGAACGTCCACAATGATGCACTTGGCCAAAAAGGGCGTATGCGTTTTTTCCTGAATATATTCAGGAAAAAACGCATACGCCCTTTTTGGCCAACCAAGCAAGCTTGCAAAGGAAATCTGCACTACAATGAAGTCTCACTTCCCCCCGGTCAAAAGGGCCATCTGAAAAAAGTGTAAAATCCAGAAAGGCAGGACAGGCCATGGAGAACTGGGAGCCTTGTTATGCTGATGGGCGGGATGTAAATTGCCAACAGACACTCGGGAGAAGTGTATGGTGTTTCCTGAAACATCTAAAAAACAAAGCAAGAGAGCCTAGGGCACTTCCACTTATGGTCCTATAGCTTAGGGAAATTAAAATCAAAAAGACACAGCCACCCCAAATTTTGGGACGCCTCTGTTTACAAGAACCTCATTTACCGTTCAAGTTCAATATCACAGAAAGTGAAAAATGGATAAAGAACTTGTGGTACTTACGTACAATGCAGTATCACTCAGCAATGAAATCTATGTCATCAGGCCCGTAGCAGCATAATGAGTGGATTCAGGTACGATGAGTCTAACTGAAATAAGTCACACAGAAAATGAAACATCATAAGGTATCACTAATACACGGAATGTGAACTTGGCTACACATGAACTGAATTACAAAACAGAACAGGGTCTCAAGTTTAGAAAACCAACTTATGCCTGCTTAAGGGGGAAGGTGAGTTGGGGTGCTGCATAAAAGCAGAGTTTGAAATTAGCACAGATACCGTTCCATAAGCCAAATATGTAATAGACTAGACCTACCCCTTGCTCAACGAAATGGATTCAACAATGAGGTATCACCTCACACCTGGTAGAATAGGCATCATAGAAAATCTACAAACAAAAAATGCTGGAAAGGGTGTGGAGAAAAGGAACCCTCTTCCACTACTGTTGGGAATATAAATTGATACAGTCATTATGGAGAACAATATGGAATTTCTTATGAAACTAACAATAGAATTACCATATGATACAGCAATCCCAGTACTGGACATATACCCAGACAAAACCATAAATCAAAAAGAGTCATTCACCGCAATGTTCATTGCATCACTATTTACAATATCGAGGTAATGGAAGCAACTTAAATGCCCACAGACAGACGAATGCATAAAGCTGTGGTACATATATAAAATGGAATATTACTAAGCCATGAAAAGGAATGAAATTGGGTCATTTGTAGAGACGTCGATGGATCTAGAGACTGTCATACAGAGTGAAGTAAGTCTGAAAGAGAGAAACAAATCTTGTATATTCATGCATATATGTGGAACCTAGAAAAACTGTACAGATTAACCATTTTGCAAGGCATAAATAGAGCAACAGATGTAGACAACAAACGTATGGACAACAAGGGGGGAAAGCTGTTGGGGGGGTGGTGGTGGGAGGAGTTGAGAGACTGGGATTGGCATGTATACATTTATATGTATAAAATAGATAACCAATAAGAACCTGCTGTATAAAAATATAAAATAAAATTCAAAATTAAAAAGAAATAAAATTTAAAAAATAAAACAAAAAACAATTATTCCCTGCACATACATGTATTTATATGAATAAATTATTTCCATGCTTATATCTGTAAATACAAAAAAGAGGAATAAAATCTACCTTGAACCAAAAACGAAAAAGAGAAAAAAAACACAGAACCCACCAGTTACACAGAGGAAAACCGTATCAGGGCACTTGCTCCAGTTGTAAACAATTCTGAAGTTGGTCAGTGGTGGGGAATCGTCTCCCATTCAGCCAGCAGCCCCCACGCAACAAGCGTCCTCATTGCAAAGCTGGGGCACCGTGCCGAGGCATCTGTGAGTAAACGTGAGCTGAGCCCCAGGCCAGTTGCTGCTGAACTATTCCCACCCGTCCCAGGTAAAACACCTGAATATATACAAGGACTTGAAAGCCTAGAGGAAGGGCCATAGAGCCACACGAGTGACAGCATGCCGGCCGACTTGGTGCCTGCAGGCCAGCCAGGATGGTCCTGGCCCTGGGTGCTCTTCTGGAAGATTTCCATTTCCCTGCCTGAGATACCCGTCCTGTCCCTGCCCCCACGGCTTTTTTCCTTCCTCACCTCTGCCCAGGGAGAAATTCCAGCAGCAGGTATGGGTGACACATCCTCTTCTTTAGCAGGTGGCAGCCTGGCAACTGCTGCAGAAAGTCCAGCAGAGCCCCACTCACACTGGGCCACCCACAAAGCCGTGGCCTCTCACTCCCTCCCACCAGCCCAGCCCCGAGACTGCTGACAGGGCAGAGAAAATGGCGTCAGGCACGGCTGCAGGGGCTCTTGCTGCCTGGAGTGGTATTTATATTGATCTCAACCCAGGCACACCTGGGGAGGGCTGGCCGGCACGGTAAGGCTGCCCAGGTCAGCCAATCATCACCCCTCAGGGGCTCACAGTTGCAGAAAATGGAACTTGCTGAACCGGCCAGGTCCAAGGAACAGGTGTGGGCTCCTGAGAGTCAGGATAGACAAGGGGCTGCAGCTTTGGCTTGTTTTCTAATCATTTTATCTGGCCCATGAGTGGGAGACAACTTCAAGAAAACCCTCTCCTAATGAGAGGAACCCAGGAGTCAGGGAGAGGAGGGGTGGGTGGTGGTTGGAGACAGAGGCCTGGTGCCCCGGGTGCAGTGGAAGTCTCTGGAAGACCAGGTGGAGGGAGGCCTCATGGAGTGATGCCCAGGGTCACAGACCTGTCGCAGCTGCTGTTTGTTAGTTCAAGTCCTGCTCTGAGGTGCTCTGTGTCAGCTCTGAGCGACAGGTGAGCTGGGGGTGCTCTGCAATGAGGGCTATGTGCACGGTTCCTGTGTGCCCAGCCCTGCCACGGTACCTGCAAGGGTAGCTCTGTATCCTGGGAGGGCCCTGACCACGAGAGCCCCGTGGGCTGGGGTGGGGGTGGGGTACCTGCCCAGGTGAGCTCCATATTCTGGGATTGGTCTGACCACGAGAGCCCCATGGGCTGCTGGGGACCTGGTAAAGGATGTCAGGACAGTCAGTGAAGCCACCGAGGATATACCTCCAGTTGCTCCTAATTCCTACACCCTGCTGGTCATTCTACCAACCACCAGGACATGGTATTCTGTATTAGTCTTCAATGATGCCTTCTTTTGTATTCCATTAGTCCCAGAGTCACAAGAAATTTTGGCTTGTGAGTGGCAGGACTCAACATACAACTAAAACAATACTTCCGGGCCGTTCGGCCCCAAGGGTGCAAAAATTCCCACACCATCTTTGGGGAAAGCTTAGCTAAAGACCTAAAAGTTCTACCTCTGGAAAAGGAAACCCTCCTTCAATATGCAGACGACATTCTGATCGCCAGCCCTACTAAGGAGGCCTCTGAACTACCAAGCCAATAAAGGATAGAAGTTGTCCAAGAAAAAGCTCAAATATCACAGACTGCGGTGACCTGCCTGGGCTTCATTCTCACAGAAGGTCAGAGAAGCCCATCCCAGGAAAGGGAAGAAACCATTTTCAGCCTTACCCCTTTCTAAAACTAGAAGACAGCTTAGGGGTTCCTGGGGAGGCCAGGGTTTGCTGCTTCTGGATCCCTAACTACAGTCTACTAGCTGGGCCTCTATATGAAACACTGAAAGGAAAAGATGATGATCCTTTGGAATAGAATCCAGAAGTGGCCTTTCAAGAATGGAAAGAGCAGTCAATTCAGACCCTTGCCCTGGAACTCCCTAATTTAGCTAAACCCTTTGACCTTTACATTCCCGGTGAAAGGTGAATCGCCATTGGAGAATTAGTGCAAAAACTGGGACCACTTGAAATGGAACAATGCAAGAATGCCATCCAGGTAGGATAAACTACGGTCACTAAGGGGCTTGGCCCACTGCCACATCTGGCCAAGATAATGGCGGTATCTAAAAACCTGGAAATCAGCAGCCCAAAAGGCCACCTCCCTCCTAAGGGAAAAGGACCCCACGTGGTGATCCTAACCACCAACCATGCCCTGAAGTTGCAGGGTTCGCTCCGTGGGCACACCGACCTTGAGTGAGGAGGCCCTCCAACTCCAACATCCAGAGAGATAACCGGGGGCAACAGGGCACCATGACGACTCGTGTGAACATCACTTGACCTGGAGTTTCTCTCATAAAACAACAAGAGTGTGTCCCAAAAGAGTAGACTACTGCTTGCAGGACTTACTGCACCCAGAGGGGAGCTAATAATCTTGGCGGGGGAACGGTATATCACACTGTCACCATAGAAAAGCCTACAGACACCGTGATGATGGTGGCCAATAAGACCGGCTGGACTCCTGTTTACTTCAAAAGGCTGTTGACTCAGTGGCCATCATGGTCCTTGATCACCACTGACCCTGGACTGTCTGGGAGTTGAGCGGGCAGGGCTCTGACACCTGGTGCTGTTTGTACGTTAATTCAGGGGCCTAATTGAAGAAAGCGCAGACTACTGGTCAGAGCATCTAGGCTGGCAGAAACGGTCAGCCTAAGGTGGCCGAACAAATGTGGGGCGGGGTGAAACCGGCCCCCACAGCGTCTCTGCACATCTCTTTCCTGGACCCTTAAAGGTCATTAGAATCTATAACACTTCCAATGCTGGTGCTCAGGTGGACGAGCAGGGAGGCAGGGGTCCTGGGGACAATCAACGTCACCGGGAGGCTGCTGGGGAGAAGCTCTGACCCTCGCCCCAGGGTATGAGGGCTCCCAACTCAGCACTCAGCAGTTACAGAAGAAGGGTCTGCACCCTCAGCACTCCAAGAATGAGGAACAGGACAAAAGGCAGAGGAGGGGTTTGTCCCCAGCAAAGCCCATTAAAAATCCCTGGGAGATAAAAATAGAATCTGGGCAATAAAGTCAAGTCTAACCTTTTTTATCCTTTGTGCTTTGTCTAATTTCACGTGCTCCTAGGGTCCCGCATGCAGAGGTTCCACACCCGGCACTTCAGACCAGATTTCCTAGTGCAGAATGGCTGGGTCGACACCTCAGCTCCTGGGGCCCAGTGCAGACTCCACGATATAGAGCCTGAGCTACAGCCAACCCGGCCCTCGAGAGCTCCGCACCCTCCCTCCCACTGACTCTGACAGGATCTCTACACAGCAGCCCAGCCCACAGCCCACGGGGTAGTGCATGCTCTCACCTCTCCATTCTCTGATCAAAATATAAAGTTTCCTTTGCTTGTGAACCAAACTCAGTCTCGATCTGTTGGCCCCAATGACACTGGGCAGGGGGACACTTGTTGGGGTCCACTCTGGAAGATCAGTAACAGAAATTGAGACTATTGTAACCTCAATGAACAGATGTGTGAGCCAAACTGTAGTTAACATAGAACAGTGTATAAGGCTCGGGTAAAATAAGATGTTTCTAACACTTCCATTTGATATTTCCATCACTTTATTATAAGCAAGTTCAGTGAAAAGGTTTGTCTTATTTGTCAGGTCAATATTAGAGAAATGAAGTGATTTCTTTCCAAGGATGTACATCTAATAATCTTGGTTAAACCTTCAATCTTGTTTTAAATGCTTTTCCATTGAAAATGATACCTCTCTTTCAGCTCCCCCATTTCTGAGAAGTATAAAATCTTATAATTTATTATTACCAAAGGGGAAAGGTGGGAGGAGGGATAAATTAACAGTTTGGGATTAACACATACACACTGCTATGTATAAAATAGATCATCAACAAGGAACTACTGTATAGCACAGGGAACTACACTCAACATTTTGCAATAACCTATAAGGGGAAATAATCTGAAAAAGAATAGATATTTTTATTGACATCATCTATCAATGACAGTTAAAGTGTAACCTAAGGGAAGCTGGTGGTGAGTGCTTCTGACCCTGAAGACTTCAATCATCTAAAGTTTGGACTCTGCCTACTTCCCATGGCCCTTAATGAACATATGTGTAGCCGTAACTTAAAAACTTCCCCAGTTTGGGTTTCGGGGAGACACTGATTTTGAAAAAGCCCTGGTGTTCTCCTTACATGAATGGGACTCTTCCTACTGCTAAAACATGTCTGTCACACCCAGAGGATGGTATACCGTCTGATCGGGAAGAGTTTGGAAAAGGCATCTCATCTCCTCATCTCCTGGTGCTCGGGTTCACCCCTCCAGCGTCTTTACTAACAGTCTCCCCACTTGGAGATGTCAGCACTGTCAACATCCTGTTGCGTACAGTTTGGAATTTGTCCAGAGGATGAAGCGGAAGGATGAGGAACAATGAGAGACAAGTCCTAGGTGTTCAGACAGGCACATGTCACTCTAATTTCCAATCAGGAAGACGAATTGACCAAAGGCTAGGGTTGCCCATGGAAACAATATAGGGCTTGAGGAAATCCCGCTGCTTTGTGGCCAGTTCCCATAAACACAAGTTGAACAATGGAACTCAGGGGCAGTAAAATTCACAAAACTGCAGAGTTGAAAATATCCATCACTGAAAAATGTCTTGAGGAAAGTCAGAAAAAAGGACTTGTAAGCAAGGGAGAATGGCAGGAAAGGGATTTGAGGAGGTAGAAAGGACTCGCCATTAAGCACAAGAAAAGGAGCTGAACATTGCCAACATTGCAGTTGGCCAAAAAGGGTGTATGCGTTTTTTTCTGTATATATTCAAGAAAAGGGCATACACTTTTTTAGCCAACCAAACAGATGGGCACTGGAAGTCAATACTACAAAAGATATCACTTCGCATCAGTCAGAAGAGCCATCCTCATAAAGCGTAAACAACAGAAATGCAGGACAGGGCAACGAGAAGAGGGAGCCCTGTGAGACTTATAGTGGAAATGTATATTGCCAACGGCCATTCTGGAGAAGTGTATTGTATTTACTAAAGCATCTAAAAAATGAGCTACAGAGCATAGGGCACTTGCACTCATGGGCGTATATCTTGGGAAAAACAAAAATCGAGAGGACACAGGCACCCCAATGTTTACCCCCTCTCTGTTTAAAAGATCCTCGACTAGGATATAACTTAAATGTCTCTGGAGGGAAAAAATGGATAGAGATGTGGTACTTAGGTAGAGTGGAATATTATTCAGCCTGGAAATCAATGAAATATGGCCAGTTGTAACAACTCCGGAGGAGTTACGTATGATCATTCTAAGTGACAGAATTCAAAAAGAAAAAGACACATATCATAAGATATCACTTAAAGGTGGAATCCAAAATGGCTACACATGAAATAAATTACAAAACAAAAACATAGTCAAATATGTAGAAAACACGCATAAGGCTGCTAAACGGGAAAGGTGGGGAGGGGTGAGGCATCATCCAGGAGGTTGAAATTAGCAAAGATACCATTCCAAATACCAAACTGATAATCAACAAGGCCTACACGGTAGCTAAAAGAACTGCACTCAGCACACTCAAGTCACCGGAAAAGAATATATACGACTGGTAAGAATCTGAAAAAGAATTTATTGATGTCTCTCTGTACGTGAATCAAGTGGATGTACAGCAGCAAGAAACAGAGCTTTGAAAATCAGCTGTAACCAATATAGTAATAAATTGAAAAAAATAAACGACAGAGAGACAGAGAAAACCTCTTACAACTTTTCCTCAGGGACGGTGATGCAACATGGATTGAACACATCTAGACCCACAGCAGGATGAGACATAAGGCTGGAAACTGTTTGCGCTAAGAGAAATGTGAGGTTGGGTGAGGAAATGCACACCCTTTAAAGTAATACTACCTGGTACCCATTCAATGGGTCCCAAATCTGCAGGTTCAAGGGATCTTCCTATAGCTAAAACATGCATGGAAAACCCAGAGGACTGTACACCATGTGATCGGGAGATGTGTCTAAAATGCACCTCATTTATCCTCTCCTGGTGCTCCTGTTCACCATTCCAGCCACGCTACTTAGAATCTCCCCACTTGGAGAATCAGCACATTTAAACTTCTGTTTCACACATTTTGCAAATTGTGAGGAGGATGAACGGGAAGAGGGGGAACCAATGAGAGAATAGTTGTAGGGGTTTGGACGGGCACATATCACTCTAATTTCCCATTAAGAATAAGAATTAAAGAAAGGCTCAGCCTGCCTCGCCGGAGCCAAAATAGGGCCTGAAGCAATCCTGCGGGTTTGAGGCCAGCTCACAAAAGAACAACTTAAAAAATGGAGCTCAGGGTCACTGCAATTCACAAACCTGCAGAGTTATAAATGAAAACTAACGTCCAAAAATATGTTGAGGTAAGGCAAAGAAGAGGATCTGAATGCAAGACAGAATTGCAAGAAACAGATTTCAAGAGATAGATTGGACTCGTCTTTAACGCACATGAAAAGCGGCAGAATTTCGACAATGATGCAGTTGGCCCAAAAGGGCGTATGCGTTTTTTCCTGATTATATCCAGGAAAAAACGCATACGCACTTTATGGGCAACGAAGCAAGCAAGCAATGCAAATGTGCACAACAAAGAAGTCTCGTTTCCCACCGGTCAAAAGGGCCATCCTAAAAAATTGTAAAAACCAGAAATGCAGGACAGGCCATGGAGAACAGGGAGCCTTTATACGCTGATGGGCAGTGTGTGGACTGCCGAGAGCCACTCTGGAGAAGTGTATGGTGGTTCCTAAATCATCTAAAAAACAGAGCTACAGAGCATAGGACACTTCCAATCATGGGAGTATATCTAGGGAAGTCTAAAAATCAACAAGACACAAGCACACCACAGTTTAGGGCTACTCTGTTTACAAGAACCTCAACTTCAGTACACCTTAAATATCCCAGGAAAGAGAACAATGGATAAAGAAGATGTGGTACTTATGTACAATGGAATATCTCTTCACCATGAAATCAATGTAATAAGGCTAGTAGAAGGATAAAGAGTGGATTTAGGTCCGATAATACTACTTGAAATAAGTCAAACAGAAAAAGAAACATATCATAAGATATCACTTATAGAGGGAGGGTAAATATGGCTGCACAAGAAATGAATTACAGAACAGAACAGTGTCTCACATTTAGAAAACACACTTATGTCAGCTTAAGGGGAAAGGAGAGGTGGGGTGATGCATAAAACCAGAGTTTGAAATTAGCACAGATACCGTTCAATAAACCAAATAGGTATTAGACAAGATCTACACCTTGCTCAATGAACTGGCCTCAACACACCCTATACACCACAGAGAAATATATCTGAGTAATAAGAATCTTAAAACCCATGTATTGATATATCTCCATAAGGGAATCAAGTGTGTGCAGAGCGGCACAAACACAGCAGTGAAAATGAGCTAAACCCCATTATAGAAATGAATTTTAAAAACAAAACGCTGAAACAATGAAAGAGAGAAAAATTCTTACAAAATTCGCTCAGGGGCTGTGATGCAACCTGGATTGACCACATATAAACCCACAGCTGGATAAGACATAAGGCTGGACACTTGGGGCTGAGAGGATTGGTGAGCTTTGGTGAGCAACTGCCGAAAGTTTAATGCAATACTTCATGCTACTCAGTCCAAGGGTCCCAACACTCCAGGTTGAAGGGAATCTTCCTACAGCTAAACCATGCTTGGGAAACCCAGCGACTGGTATACCATATGATCGGGAAAGGTTTCTAAAACACACCTCATTTTTCCTCTCCTGGGGCTCCGGATCGACATTCCAGCCGTTTTACTAACAACATCCCCACATGGAGAGTCAATGCCTTTAAGTTCTGGTATCGCACAGTCTGCAGTTAGTGCGGAGGATGAATGGGAATAGGGGGAACCAGTGAGAAACTAGCTGTAGCGGTTTCAATGGGCACATGTCACTCTAATTTCACATCAGTAAGAAGAATTAACCAAAGGCACAGCAAGGTGCCCCAGAAGAAGAATAGAGCTTCAAGGAATCCTGTGGTTATGGGGCAAGATCACAAAAATAAGAGCTGAAAAATGGAGCTAAGGGCCACTGCAATTCAAAAACCTGCAGAGTTATAAAGGCCAACTATTTTCAAAAAATATATTGAGGTAAGGCTATGAAGAAGCATTGAAAGCAAGGCAGAATTGCAGGCAACCGATTTCAGGAGATACACTGGAATTGCATTGAAAACATATGAAGAGAGTCAGAACCTCGACAATGATGCACTTGGCCAAAAAGGGCGTATGTGTTTTTTCCTGAATATAGTCAGGAAAAAACGCATACACACTTTTTGGCCAACCAAGCAAGCTTGCAAAGGAAATCTACACTACAATGAAGTCTCACTTTCCCCTGGTCAAAAGGGCCATCTGAAAAAAGTGTAAAATCCATAAAGGCAGGACAGGCCATGGAGAACTGGGAGCCTTCTAATGCTGATGGGCGGGATGTAAATTGCCAACAGCCACTCTGGAGAAGTGTATGGTGTTTCCTGAAACATCTAAAAAACAAAGCAACAGAGCCTAGGGCACTTCCACTTATGGTCCTAGAGATTAGGGAAATTAAAATCAAAAAGACAGAGCCACCCCAAAGTTTGGGATGGCTCTGTTTACAAGAACCTCATATACGGTACAAGTTCAATATCGCAGAAAGTGAAAAATGGATAAAGAACTTGTGGTACTTACATACAATGCAGTATCACTCAGCAATGAAATCTATGTCATCAGGCCCGTAGCAGCACAATGAGTGGATTCAGGTACGATGATTCTAACTGAAATAACTCACACAGAAAAAGAAACATCATAAGACATCACTAATACACGGAATGTAAACTTGGCTACACAGGAACTGAATTCCAAAACAGAACAGGGTCTCAAATTTAGAAAACCAACTTATGCTTCCTTAGGGGGAAATGTAAGTTGGGGTGCTGCATAAAACCAGAGATTGAAATGAGCACAGATAAAGTTCCTTAAGCCAAATATGGAATAGACAAGAGCTACTCCTTGCTCAACGAAATGGACTCAACACCGCATATTAAACGCCTAAGAATATACCTGACTAGTAAGTATCTTAAAACCTATGGATTGCTATGTCTCCAAAAGAGAATCAAGCGTGTGTACAGGGTCATAAACGCAGCATTGATAGTATTGGAGAGGTTCGGTGAGCAAATGAAGACCCTTTGAAGTCATATTGCATGGTACCCATTCCACGGCTCTCAACTCTCCAGGTTTAAGGTATTCTTCCTTCAGCTAAAATATGCATGTGGAACCCAGAGTATGATCAACCATGTGAACGGGAGACGTGTTCAAATATGTCTCAGTTTTCGTACCCTGGTACTCGGGTGCAACATTCCAGACGCTTTACTAACACTCTCCCCACTTGGAGAGTCAGTCCCTTTAACCTCCGGTTTGGCCCAGTTTGCAATTTCTGCGGAAGATGAACAGGAATAGCGAGAACCAATGAGAGACTAGCTGGAGGTGTCTGGACGGGCAAATTTAACTCTCATTTCCCACCAGGAAGAGGAATTAACCAAAGGCTCAGCGTGCCGTGCCAGAACCAGATTAGGGCCTGAAGCCATCCTGCGGTGTTGCGGCCAGGTCACAAGAAAGCGAGTTGAAGAAAGGAGCTCAGGGGCACTGTAATTCACAAACCTGCAGAGTTATAAATGACAGCTATCGTCCAAAAATATACTGAAGTAAGGCTGCCAAGAGGACTTGAAAGCGGGGCAGAATTGCAGGAAACCGATTTCAGGAGGTAGACTGGAATTGCATTGAAAGCATAGGAAAAGAGGCAGAACGTCCACAATGATGCACTTGGCCAAAAAGGGCGTATGCGTTTTTTCCTGAATATATTCAGGAAAAAACGCATATGCCCTTTTTGGCCAACCAAGCAAGCTTGCAAAGGAAATCTGCACTACAATGAAGTCTCACTTCCCCCCGGTCAAAAGGGCCATCTGAAAAAAGTGTAAAATCCAGAAAGGCAGGACAGGCCATGGAGAACTGGGAGCCTTGTTATGCTGATGGGCGGGATGTAAATTGCCAACAGACACTCGGGAGAAGTGTATGGTGTTTCAGGAAACATCTAAAAAACAAAGCAACAGAGCCTAGGGCACTTCCACTTATGGTCCTATAGCTTAGGGAAATTAAAATCAAAAAGACACAGCCACCCCAAAGCTTGGGACGCCTCTGTTTACAAGAACCTCGTTTACAGTACAAGTTCAACATCGCAGAAAGTGAAAAATGGATAAAGAACATGTGGTATTTACTTACAAAGCAATATCACTCAGCAATGAAATCTATGTCATCAGGCCCTTAGCAGCACAATGAGTGGATTCAGGTATGATGATTCTAACTGAAATAAGTCACACAGAAAAGGAAACATCATAAGATATCAGTAATACACGGAATGTAAACTTGGCTACACAGGAACTGAATTACAGAACAGAACAGGGTCTCAAATTTAGAAAACCAACTTATGCTTGCTTAAGGGGAAAGGTGAGTTGGGGTGCTGCATAAAACCAGAGATTGAAATGAGCACAGATAAAGTTCCTTAAGCCAAATATGGAATAGACAAGAGCTACTCCTTGCTCAACGAAATGGACTCAACACCGCATATTAAACGCCTAAGAATGTACCTGACTAGTAAGTATCTTAAAACCTATGGATTGCTATGTCTCCGAAAGAGAATCAAGCATGTGTACAGGGGCATAAACGCAGCAGTGATAGGATTGGAGAGGTTCGGTGAGCAAATGAAGACCCTTTGAAGTCATATTGCATGGTACCTATTCCACGGGTTTCAACTACCCAGGTTTAAGGTATTCTTCCTTCAGCTAAAACATGCATGTGGAACCTAGAGTATGATCAACCATGTGATCGGGAGACGTGTTCAAATATGTCTCAGTTTTCGTACCCTGGTACTCGGGTGCAACATTCCAGACGCTTTATAACACTCTCCCGACTTGGAGAGTCAGTCTCTTTAAACTCCTGTTTGGCCCAGTTTGCAATTTCTGTGGAAGATGAACAAGAAAGGCGAGAACCAATGAGAGAATAGCTGGAGGTGTCTGGACGGGCAAATTTAACTCTCATTTCCCACCAGGAAGAGGAAATAACCAAAGGCTCAGCGTGCCGTGCCGAAACCAGATTAGGGCCTGAAGCCATCCTGCGGTGTTGCGGCCAGGTCACAAGAAAGCCAGTTGAAGAAAGGAGCTCAGGGGCACTGTAATTCACAAACTTGCAGAGTTATAAATGACAGCTATCGTCCAAAAATATACTGAAGTAAGGCTGCCAAGAGGACTTGAAAGCGGGGCAGAATTGCAGGAAACCGATTTCAGGAGGTAGACTGGAATTGCATTGAAAGCATAGGAAAAGAGGCAGAACGTCCACAATGATGCACTTGGCCAAAAAGGGCGTATGTGTTTTTTCCTGAATATATTCAGGAAAAAACGCATACGCCCTTTTTGGCCAACCAAGCAAGCTTGCAAAGGAAATCTGCACTACAATGAAGTCTCACTTCCCCCGGTCAAAAGGGCCATCTGAAAAAAGTGTAAAATCCAGAAAGGCAGGACAGGCCATGGAGAACTGGGAGCCTTGTTATGCTGATGGGCGGGATGTAAATTGCCAACAGCCACTCGGGAGAAGTGTATGGTGTTTCCGGAAACATCTAAAAAACAAAGCAACAGAGCCTAGGGCACTTCCACTTATGGTCCTATAGCTTACGGAAATTAAAATCAAAAAGACACAGCCACCCCAAAGTTTGGGACGCCTCTGTTTACAAGAACCTCGTTTACAGTACAAGTTCAACATCGCAGAAAGTGAAAAATGGATAAAGAAGGTGTGGTATTTACTTACAAAGCAATATCACTCAGCAATGAAATCTATGTCATCAGGCCCTTAGCAGCACAATGAGTGGATTCAGGTATGATGATTCTAACTGAAATAAGTCACACAGAAAAAGAAACATCATAAGATATCAGTAATACACGGAATGTAAACTTGGCTACACAGGAACTGAATTACAGAACAGAACAGGGTCTCAAATTTAGAAAACCAACTTATGCTTGCTTAAGGGGAAAGGTGAGTTGGGGTGCTGCATAAAACCAGAGATTGAAACGAGCACAGATAAAGTTCCTTAAGCCAAATATGGAATAGACAAGAGCTACTCCTTGCTCAACGAAATGGACTCAACACCGCATATTAAACGCCTAAGAATGTACCTGACTAGTAAGTATCTTAAAACCTATGGATTGCTATGTCTCCGAAAGAGAATCAAGCATGTGTACAGGCACATGAACGCAGCAGTGATAGGATTGGAGAGGTTCGGTGAGCAAATGAAGACCCTTTGAAGTCACATTGCATGGTACCCATTCCACGGGTTTCAACTACCCAGGTTTAAGGTATTCTTCCTTCAGCTAAAACATGCATGTGGAACCTAGAGTATGATCAACCATGTGATCGGGAGACGTGTTCAAATATGTCTCAGTTTTCGTACCCTGGTACTCGGGTGCAACATTCCAGATGCTTTACTAACACTCGCCCCACTTGGAGAGTCAGTCCCTTTAACCTCCTGTTTGGCCCAGTTTGCAATTTCTGCGGAAGATGAACAGGAATAGCGAGAACCAATGAGAGACTAGCTGGAGGTGTCTGGACGGGCAAATTTAACTCTCATTTCCCACCAGGAAGAGGAATTAACCAAAGACTCAGCGTGCCGTGCCGGAACCAGATTAGGGCCTGAAGCCATCCTGCGGTGTTGCGGCCAGATCACAAGAAAGCGAGTTGAAGAAAGGAGCTCAGGGGCACTGTAATTCACAAATCTGCAGAGTTATAAATGACAGCTATCGTCCAAAAATATACTGAAGTAAGGCTGCCAAGAGGACTTGAAAGCGGGGCAGAATTGCAGGAAACCGATTTCAGGAGGTAGACTGGAATTGCATTGAAAGCATAGGAAAAGAGGCAGAACGTCCACAATGATGCACTTGGCCCAAAAGGGCGTATGCGTTTTTTCCTGAATATATTCAGGAAAAAACGCATACGCCCTTTTTGGCCAACCAAGCAAGCTTGCAAAGGAAATCTGCACTACAATGAAGTCTCACTTCCCCCCGGTCAAAAGGGCCATCTGAAAAAAGTGTAAAATCCAGAAAGGCAGGACAGGCCATGGAGAACTGGGAGCCTTGTTATGCTGATGGACGGGATGTAAATTGCCAACAGACACTCGGGAGAAGTGTATGGTGTTTCCGGAAACATCTAAAAAACAAAGCAACAGAGCCTAGGGCACTTCCACTTATGGTCCTATAGCTTAGGGAAATTAAAATCAAAAAGACACAGCCACCCCAAAGCTTGGGACGCCTCTGTTTACAAGAACCTCGTTTACAGTACAAGTTCAACATCGCAGAAAGTGAAAAATGGATAAAGAACGTGTGGTATTTACTTACAAAGCAATATCACTCAGCAATGAAATCTATGTCATCAGGCCCTTAGCAGCACAATGAGTGGATTCAGGTATGATGATTCTAACTGAAATAAGTCACACAGAAAAGGAAACATCATAAGATATCAGTAATACACGGAATGTAAACTTGGCTACACAGGAACTGAATTACAGAACAGAACAGGGTCTCAAATTTAGAAAACCAACTTATGCTTGCTTAAGGGGAAAGGTGAGTTGGGGTGCTGCATAAAACCAGAGATTGAAATGAGCACAGATAAAGTTCCTTAAGCCAAATATGGAATAGACAAGAGCTACTCCTTGCTCAACGAAATGGACTCAACACCGCATATTAAACGCCTAAGAATGTACCTGACTAGTAAGTATCTTAAAACCTATGGATTGCTATGTCTCCGAAAGAGAATCAAGCATGTGTACAGGGGCATAAACGCAGCAGTGATAGGATTGGAGAGGTTCGGTGAGCAAATGAAGACCCTTTGAAGTCATATTGCATGGTACCTATTCCACGGGTTTCAACTACCCAGGTTTAAGGTATTCTTCCTTCAGCTAAAACATGCATGTGGAACCTAGAGTATGATCAACCATGTGATCGGGAGACGTGTTCAAATATGTCTCAGTTTTCGTACCCTGGTACTCGGGTGCAACATTCCAGACGCTTTATAACACTCTCCCGACTTGGAGAGTCAGTCCCTTTAACCTCCTGTTTGGCCCAGTTTGCAATTTCTGTGGAAGATGAACAAGAAAGGCGAGAACCAATGAGAGACTAGCTGGAGGTGTCTGGACGGGCAAATTTAACTCTCATTTCCCACCAGGAAGAGGAAATAACCAAAGGCTCAGCGTGCCGTGCCGAAACCAGATTAGGGCCTGAAGCCATCCTGCGGTGTTGCGGCCAGGTCACAAGAAAGCCAGTTGAAGAAAGGAGCTCAGGGGCACTGTAATTCACAAACCTGCAGAGTTATAAATGACAGCTATCGTCCAAAAATATACTGAAGTAAGGCTGCCAAGAGGACTTGAAAGCGGGGCAGAATTGCAGGAAACCGATTTCAGGAGGTAGACTGGAATTGCTTTGAAAGCATAGGAAAAGAGGCAGAACGTCCACAATGATGCACTTGGCCCAAAAGGGCGTATGCGTTTTTTCCTGAATATATTCAGGAAAAAACGCATACGCCCTTTTTGGCCAACCAAGCAAGCTTGCAAAGGAAATCTGCACTACAATGAAGTCTCACTTCCCCCCGGTCAAAAGGGCCATCTGAAAAAAGTGTAAAATCCAGAAAGGCAGGACAGGCCATGGAGAACTGGGAGCCTTGTTATGCTGATGGGCGGGATGTAAATTGCCAACAGCCACTCGGGAGAAGTGTATGGTGTTTCCTGAAACATCTAAAAAACAAAGCAACAGAGCCTAGGGCACTTCCACTTATGGTCCTATAGCTTAGGGAAATTAAAATCAAAAAGACACAGCCACCCCAAAGTTTGGGACGCCTCTGTTTACAAGAACCTCGTTTACAGTACAAGTTCAACATCGCAGAAAGTGAAAAATGGATAAAGAAGGTGTGGTATTTACTTACAAAGCAATATCACTCAGCAATGAAATCTATGTCATCAGGCACTTATCAGCACAATGATTGGATTCAGGTATGATGATTCTAACTGAAATAAGTCACACAGAAAAAGAAACATCATAAGATATCAGTAATACACGGAATGTAAACTTGGCTACACAGGAACTGAATTACAGAACAGAACAGGGTCTCAAATTTAGAAAACCAACTTATGCTTGCTTAAGGGGAAAGGTGAGTTGGGGTGCTGCATAAAACCAGAGATTGAAACGAGCACAGATAAAGTTCCTTAAGCCAAATATGGAATAGACAAGAGCTACTCCTTGCTCAACGAAATGGACTCAACACCGCATATTAAACGCCTAAGAATGTACCTGACTAGTAAGTATCTTAAAACCTATGGATTGCTATGTCTCCGAAAGAGAATCAAGCATGTGTACAGGCACATGAACGCAGCAGTGATAGGATTGGAGAGGTTCGGTGAGCAAATGAAGACCCTTTGAAGTCACATTGCATGGTACCCATTCCACGGGTTTCAACTACCCAGGTTTAAGGTATTCTTCCTTCAGCTAAAACATGCATGTGGAACCTAGAGTATGATCAACCATGTGATCGGGAGACGTGTTCAAATATGTCTCAGTTTTCGTACCCTGGTACTCGGGTGCAACATTCCAGATGCTTTACTAACACTCGCCCCACTTGGAGAGTCAGTCCCTTTAACCTCCTGTTTGGCCCAGTTTGCAATTTCTGCGGAAGATGAACAGGAATAGCGAGAACCAATGAGAGACTAGCTGGAGGTGTCTGGACGGGCAAATTTAACTCTCATTTCCCACCAGGAAGAGGAATTAACCAAAGACTCAGCGTGCCGTGCCGGAACCAGATTAGGGCCTGAAGCCATCCTGCGGTGTTGCGGCCAGATCACAAGAAAGCGAGTTGAAGAAAGGAGCTCAGGGGCACTGTAATTCACAAACCTGCAGAGTTATAAATGACAGCTATCGTCCAAAAATATACTGAAGTAAGGCTGCCAAGAGGACTTGAAAGCGGGGCAGAATTGCAGGAAACCGATTTCAGGAGGTAGACTGGAATTGCATTGAAAGCATAGGAAAAGAGGCAGAACGTCCACAATGATGCACTTGGCCCAAAAGGGCGTATGCGTTTTTTCCTGAATATATTCAGGAAAAAACGCATACGCCCTTTTTGGCCAACCAAGCAAGCTTGCAAAGGAAATCTGCACTACAATGAAGTCTCACTTCCCCCCGGTCAAAAGGGCCATCTGAAAAAAGTGTAAAATCCAGAAAGGCAGGACAGGCCATGGAGAACTGGGAGCCTTGTTATGCTGATGGACGGGATGTAAATTGCCAACAGACACTCGGGAGAAGTGTATGGTGTTTCCGGAAACATCTAAAAAACAAAGCAACAGAGCCTAGGGCACTTCCACTTATGGTCCTATAGCTTAGGGAAATTAAAATCAAAAAGACACAGCCACCCCAAAGCTTGGGACGCCTCTGTTTACAAGAACCTCGTTTACAGTACAAGTTCAACATCGCAGAAAGTGAAAAATGGATAAAGAACATGTGGTATTTATTTACAAAGCAATATCACTCAGCAATGAAATCTATGTCATCAGGCCCTTAGCAGCACAATGAGTGGATTCAGGTATGATGATTCTAACTGAAATAAGTCACACAGAAAAGGAAACATCATAAGATATCAGTAATAAACGGAATGTAAACTTGGCTACACAGGAACTGAATTACAGAACAGAACAGGGTCTCAAATTTAGAAAACCAACTTATGCTTGCTTAAGGGGAAAGGTGAGTTGGGGTGCTGCATAAAACCAGAGATTGAAATGAGCACAGATAAAGTTCCTTAAGCCAAATATGGAATAGACAAGAGCTACTCCTTGCTCAACGAAATGGACTCAACACCGCATATTAAACGCCTAAGAATGTACCTGACTAGTAAGTATCTTAAAACCTATGGATTGCTATGTCTCCGAAAGAGAATCAAGCATGTGTACAGGGGCATAAACGCAGCAGTGATAGGATTGGAGAGGTTCGGTGAGCAAATGAAGACCCTTTGAAGTCATATTGCATGGTACCCATTCCACGGGTCTCAACTCTCCAGGTTTAAGGTATTCTTCCTTCAGCTAAAACATGCATGTGGAACCCAGAGTATGATCAACCGTGTGAACGGGAGACGTGTTCAAATATGTCTCAGTTTTCGTACCCTGGTACTCGGGTGCAACATTCCAGACGCTTTACTAACACTCTCCCCACTTGGAAAGTCAGCGCCTTTAACCTCCTGTTTGGCCCAGTTTGCAATTTCTGCGGAAGATGAACAGGAATAGCGAGAACCAATGAGAGACTACCTGGAGGTGTCTGGACGGGCAAATTTAACTCTCATTTCCCACCAGAAAGAGGAATTAACCAAAGGCTCAGCGAGCCGTGCCGGAACCAGATTAGGGCCTGAAGCCATCCTGCGGTGTTGCGGCCAGGTCACAAGAAAGCGAGTTGAAGAAAGGAGCTCAGGGGCACTGTAATTCACAAACCTGCAGAGTTATAAATGACAGCTATCGTCCTAAAATATACTGAAGTAAGGCTGCCAAGAGGACTTGAAAGCGGGGCAGAATTGCAGGAAACCGATTTCAGGAGGTAGACTGGAATTGCATTGAAAGCATAGGAAAAGAGGCAGAACGTCCACAATGATGCACTTGGCCAAAAAGGGCGTATGCGTTTTTTCCTGAATATATTCAGGAAAAAACGCATACGCCCTTTTTGGCCAACCAAGCAAGCTTGCAAAGGAAATCTGCACTACAATGAAGTCTCACTTCCCCCCGGTCAAAAGGGCCATCTGAAAAAAGTGTAAAATCCAGAAAGGCAGGACAGGCCATGGAGAACTGGGAGCCTTGTTATGCTGATGGGCGGGATGTAAATTGCCAACAGACACTCGGGAGAAGTGTATGGTGTTTCCTGAAACATCTAAAAAACAAAGCAACAGAGCCTAGGGCACTTCCACTTATGGTCCTATAGCTTAGGGAAATTAAAATCAAAAAGACACAGCCACCCCAAAGTTTGGGACGCCTCTGTTTACAAGAACCTCGTTTACAGTACAAGTTCAACATCGCAGAAAGTGAAAAATGGATAAAGAACATGTGGTATTTACTTACAAAGCAATATCACTCAGCAATGAAATCTATGTCATCAGGCCCTTAGCAGCACAATGAGTGGATTCAGGTATGATGATTCTAACTGAAATAAGTCACACAGAAAAAGAAACATCATAAGATATCAGTAATACACGGAATGTAAACTTGGCTACACAGGAACTGAATTACAGAACAGAACAGGGTCTCAAATTTAGAAAACCAACTTATGCTTGCTTAAGGGGAAAGGTGAGTTGGGGTGCTGCATAAAACCAGAGATTGAAATGAGCACAGATAAAGTTCCTTAAGCCAAATATGGAATAGACAAGAGCTACTCCTTGCTCAACGAAATGGACTCAACACCGCATATTAAACGCCTAAGAATATACCTGACTAGTAAGTATCTTAAAACCTATGGATTGCTATGTCTCCGAAAGAGAATCAAGCATGTGTACAGGGGCATAAACGCAGCAGTGATAGGATTGGAGAGTTTCGGTGAACAAATGCAGACCCTTTGAAGTCATATTGCATGGTACCCATTCCACGGGTCTCAACTCTCCAGGTTTAAGGTATTCTTCCTTCAGCTAAAACATGCATGTGGAACCCAGAGTATGATCAACCGTGTGAACGGGAGACGTGTTCAAATATGTCTCAGTTTTCGTACCCTGGTACTCGGGTGCAACATTCCAGACGCTTTACTAACACTCTCCCCACTTGGAAAGTCAGCGCCTTTAACCTCCTGTTTGGCCCAGTTTGCAATTTCTGCGGAAGATGAACAGGAATAGCGAGAACCAATGAGAGACTAGCTGGAGGTGTCTGGACGGGCAAATTTAACTCTCATTTCCCACCAGAAAGAGGAATTAACCAAAGGCTCAGCGTGCCGTGCCGAAACCAGATTAGGGCCTGAAGCCATCCTGCGGTGTTGCGGCCAGGTCACAAGAAAGCCAGTTGAAGAAAGGAGCTCAGGGGCACTGTAATTCACAAACCTGCAGAGTTATAAATGACAGCTATCGTCCAAAAATATACTGAAGTAAGGCTGCCAAGAGGACTTGAAAGCGGGGCAGAATTGCAGGAAACCGATTTCAGGAGGTAGACTGGAATTGCATTGAAAGCATAGGAAAAGAGGCAGAACGTCCACAATGATGCACTTGGCCAAAAAGGGCGTATGCGTTTTTTCCTGAATATATTCAGGAAAAAACGCATACGCCCTTTTTGGCCAACCAAGCAAGCTTGCAAAGGAAATCTGCACTACAATGAAGTCTCACTTCCCCCCGGTCAAAAGGGCCATCTGAAAAAAGTGTAAAATCCAGAAAGGCAGGACAGGCCATGGAGAACTGGGAGCCTTGTTATGCTGATGGACGGGATGTAAATTGCCAACAGACACTCGGGAGAAGTGTATGGTGTTTCCTGAAACATCTAAAAAACAAAGCAACAGAGCCTAGGGCACTTCCACTTATGGTCCTATAGCTTAGGGAAATTAAAATCAAAAAGACACAGCCACCCCAAAGTTTGGGACGCCTCTGTTTACAAGAACCTCGTTTACAGTACAAGTTCAACATCGCAGAAAGTGAAAAATGGATAAAGAACATGTGGTATTTACTTACAAAGCAATATCACTCAGCAATGAAATCTATGTCATCAGGCCCTTAGCAGCACAATGAGTGGATTCAGGTATGATGATTCTAACTGAAATAAGTCACACAGAAAAAGAAACATCATAAGATATCAGTAATACACGGAATGTAAACTTGGCTACACAGGAACTGAATTACAGAACAGAACAGGGTCTCAAATTTAGAAAACCAACCTATGCTTGCTTAAGGGGAAAGGTGAGTTGGGGTGCTGCATAAAACCAGAGATTGAAATGAGCACAGATAAAGTTCCTTAAGCCAAATATGGACTAGACAAGAGCTACTCCTTGCTCAACGAAATGGACTCAACACCCCATATTCAACGCCTAAGAATGTACCTGTCTAGTAAGTATCTTAAAACCTATGGATTGCTATGTCTCCAAAAGAGAATCAAGCGTGTGTACAGGGGCATAAACGCAGCAGTGATAGGATTGGAGAGGTTCGGTGAGCAAATGAAGACCCTTTGAAGTCATATTGCATGGTACCCATTCCACGAGTCTCAACTCTCCAGGTTTAAGGTATTCTTCCTTCAGCTAAAACATGCATGTGGAACCCAGAGTATGATCAACCATGTGAACGGGAGACGTGTTCAAATATGTCTCAGTTTTCCTCCCCTGGTACTCGGGTGCAACATTCCAGACGCTTTACTAACACTCTCCCCACTTGGAGAGTCAGCGCCTTTAACCTCCTGTTTGGCCCAGTTTGCAATTTCTGCGGAAGATGAACAGGAATAGGGAACACCAATGAGAGACTAGCTGGAGGTGTCTGGACGGGCAAATTTAACTCTCATTTCCCACCAGGAAGAGGAAATAACCAAAGGCTCAGCGTGCCGGGCCGGAACCAGATTAGGGCCTGAAGCCATCCTGCGGTGTTGCGGCCAGCTCACAAGAAAGCGAGTTGAAGAAAGGAGCTCAGGGGCACTGTAATTCACAAACCTGCAGAGTTATAAATGACAGCTATCGTCCAAAAATATACTGAAGTAAGGCTGCCAAGAGGACTCGAAAGCGGGGCAGAATTGCAGGAAACCGATTTCAGGAGGTAGACTGGAATTGCATTGAAAGCATAGGAAAAGAGGCAGAACGTCCACAATGATGCACTTGGCCAAAAAGGGCGTATGCGTTTTTTCCTGAATATATTCAGGAAAAAACGCATACGCCCTTTTTGGCCAACCAAGCAAGCTTGCAAAGGAAATCTGCACTACAATGAAGTCTCACTTCCCCCCGGTCAAAAGGGCCATCTGAAAAAAGTGTAAAATCCAGAAAGGCAGGACAGGCCATGGAGAACTGGGAGCCTTGTTATGCTGATGGGCGGGATGTAAATTGCCAACAGACACTCGGGAGAAGTGTATGGTGTTTCCTGAAACATCTAAAAAACAAAGCAACAGAGCCTAGGGCACTTCCACTTATGGTCCTATAGCTTAGGGAAATTAAAATCAAAAAGACACAGCCACCCCAAAGTTTGGGACGCCTCTGTTTACAAGAACCTGGTTTACCGTACAAGTTCAATATAACAGAAAGTGAAAAATGGATAAAGAACTTGTGGTACTTACGTACAATGCAGTATCACTCAGCAATGAAATCTATGTCATCAGGCCCGTAGCAGCATAATGAGTGGATTCAGGTACGATGATTCTCACTGAAATAAGTCACACAGAAAAAGAAACATCATAAGATATCACTAATACACGGAATGTAAACTTGGCTACACAGGAACTGAATTCCAAAACAGAACAGGGTCTCAAATTTAGAAAACCAACTTATGCTTGCTTAAGGGGAAAGGTGAGTTGGGGTGCTGCATAAAACCAGAGATTGAAATGAGCACAGATAAAGTTCCTTAAGCCAAATATGGACTAGACAAGAGCTACTCCTTGCTCAACGAAATGGACTCAACACCCCATATTCAACGCCTAAGAATGTACCTGTCTAGTAAGTATCTTAAAACCTATGGATTGCTATGTCTCCAAAAGAGAATCAAGCGTGTGTACAGGGGCATAAACGCAGCAGTGATAGGATTGGAGAGGTTCGGTGAGCAAATGAAGACCCTTTGAAGTCATATTGCATGGTACCCATTCCACGGGTCTCAACTCTCCAGGTTTAAGGTATTCTTCCTTCAGCTAAAACATGCATGTGGAACCCAGAGTATGATCAACCATGTGAACGGGAGACGTGTTCAAATATGTCTCAGTTTTCCTCCCCTGGTACTCGGGTGCAACATTCCAGACGCTTTACTAACACTCTCCCCACTTGGAGAGTCAGCGCCTTTAACCTCCTGTTTGGCCCAGTTTGCAATTTCTGTGGAAGATGAACAGGAATAGGGAACACCAATGAGAGACTAGCTGGAGGTGTCTGGACGGGCAAATTTAACTCTCATTTCCCACCAGGAAGAGGAAATAACCAAAGGCTCAGCGTGCCAGGCCGGAACCAGATTAGGGCCTGAAGCCATCCTGCGGTGTTGCGGCCAGGTCACAAGAAAGCGAGTTGAAGAAAGGAGCTCAGGGGCACTGTAATTCACAAACCTGCAGAGTTATAAATGACAGCTATCGTCCAAAAATATACTGAAGTAAGGCTGCCAAGAGGACTCGAAAGCGGGGCAGAATTGCAGGAAACCGATTTCAGGAGGTAGACTGGAATTGCATTGAAAGCATAGGAAAAGAGGCAGAACGTCCACAATGATGCACTTGGCCAAAAAGGGCGTATGCGTTTTTTCCTGAATATATTCAGGAAAAAACGCATACGCCCTTTTTGGCCAACCAAGCAAGCTTGCAAAGGAAATCTGCACTACAATGAAGTCTCACTTCCCCCCGGTCAAAAGGGCCATCTGAAAAAAGTGTAAAATCCAGAAAGGCAGGACACGCCATGGAGAACTGGGAGCCTTGTTATGCTGATGGGCGGGATGTAAATTGCCAACAGACACTCGGGAGAAGTGTATGGTGTTTCCTGAAACATCTAAAAAACAAAGCAACAGAGCCTAGGGCACTTCCACTTATGGTCCTATAGCTTAGGGAAATTAAAATCAAAAAGACACAGCCACCCCAAAGTTTGGGACGCCTCTGTTTACAAGAACCTCGTTTACCGTACAAGTTCAATATCACAGAAAGTGAAAAATGGATAAAGAACTTGTGGTACTTACGTACAATGCAGTATCACTCAGCAATGAAATCTATGTCATCAGGCCCATAGCAGCATAATGAGTGGATTCAGGTACGATGATTCTCACTGAAATAAGTCACACAGAAAAAGAAACATCATAAGATATCACTAATACACGGAATGTAAACTTGGCTACACAGGAACTGAATTCCAGAACAGAACAGGGTCTCAAATTTAGAAAACCAACTTATGCTTGCTTAAGGGGAAAGGTGAGTTGGGGTGCTGCATAAAACCAGAGATTGAAATGAGCACAGATAAAGTTCCTTAAGCCAAATATGGACTAGACAAGAGCTACTCCTTGCTCAACGAAATGGACTCAACACCCCATATTAAACGCCTAAGAATGTACCTGACTAGTAAGTATCTTAAAACCTATGGATTGCTATGTCTCCAAAAGAGAATCAAGCGTGTGTACAGGGGCATAAACGCAGCAGTGATAGGATTGGAGAGGTTCGGTGAGCAAATGAAGACCCTTTGAAGTCATATTGCATGGTACCCATTCCACGGGTCTCAACTCTCCAGGTTTAAGGTATTCTTCCTTCAGCTAAAACATGCATGTGGAACCCAGAGTATGATCAACCATGTGAACGGGAGACGTGTTCAAATATGTCTCAGTTTTCCTCCCCTGGTACTCGGGTGCAACATTCCAGACGCTTTACTAACACTCTCCCCACTTGGAGAGTCAGCGCCTTTAACCTCCTGTTTGGCCCAGTTTGCAATTTCTGCGGAAGATGAACAGGAATAGGGAACACCAATGAGAGACTAGCTGGAGGTGTCTGGACGGGCAAATTTAACTCTCATTTCCCACCAGGAAGAGGAAATAACCAAAGGCTCAGCGTGCCGTGCCGGAACCAGATTAGGGCCTGAAGCCATCCTGCGGTGTTGCGGCCAGCTCACAAGAAAGCGAGTTGAACAAAGGAGCTCAGGGGCACTGTAATTCACAAAACTGCAGAGTTATAAATGACAGCTATCGTCCAAAAATATACTGAAGTAAGGCTGCCAAGAGGACTTGAAAGCGGGGCAGAATTGCAGGAAACCGATTTCAGGAGGTAGACTGGAATTGCATTGAAAGCATACGAAAAGAGGCAGAACGTCCACAATGATGCACTTGGCCAAAAAGGGCGTATGCGTTTTTTCCTGAATATATTCAGGAAAAAACGCATACGCCCTTTTTGGCCAACCAAGCAAGCTTGCAAAGGAAATCTGCACTACAATGAAGTCTCACTTCCCCCCGGTCAAAAGGGCCATCTGAAAAAAGTGTAAAATCCAGAAAGGCAGGACAGGCCATGGAGAACTGGGAGCCTTGTTATGCTGATGGGCGGGATGTAAATTGCCAACAGACACTCGGGAGAAGTGTATGGTGTTTCCTGAAACATCTGAAAAACAAAGCAACAGAGCCTAGGGCACTTCCACTTATGGTCCTATAGCTTAGGGAAATTAAAATCAAAAAGACACAGCCACCCCAAAGTTTGGGACGCCTCTGTTTACAAGAACCTCGTTTACCGTACAAGTTCAATATCACAGAAAGTGAAAAATGGATAAAGAACTTGTGGTACTTACGTACAATGCAGTATCACTCAGCAATGAAATCTATGTCATCAGGCCCATAGCAGCATAATGAGTGGATTCAGGTACGATGATTCTCACTGAAATAAGTCACACAGAAAAAGAAACATCATAAGATATCACTAATACACGGAATGTAAACTTGGCTACACAGGAACTGAATTCCAGAACAGAACAGGGTCTCAAATTTAGAAAACCAACTTATGCTTGCTTAAGGGGAAAGGTGAGTTGGGGTGCTGCATAAAACCAGAGATTGAAATGAGCACAGATAAAGTTCCTTAAGCCAAATATGGACTAGACAAGAGCTACTCCTTGCTCAACGAAATGGACTCAACACCCCATATTAAACGCCTAAGAATGTACCTGACTAGTAAGTATCTTAAAACCTATGGATTGCTATGTCTCCAAAAGAGAATCAGCGTGTGTACAGGGGCATAAACGCAGCAGTGATAGGATTGGAGAGGTTCGGTGAGCAAATGAAGACCCTTTGAAGTCATATTGCATGGTACCCATTCCACGGGTCTCAACTCTCCAGGTTTAAGGTATTCTTCCTTCAGCTAAAACATGCATGTGGAACCCAGAGTATGATCAACCATGTGAACGGGAGACGTGTTCAAATATGTCTCAGTTTTCCTCCCCTGGTACTCGGGTGCAACATTCCAGACGCTTTACTAACACTCTCCCCACTTGGAGAGTCAGCGCCTTTAACCTCCTGTTTGGCCCAGTTTGCAATTTCTGCGGAAGATGAACAGGAATAGGGAACACCAATGAGAGACTAGCTGGAGGTGTCTGGACGGGCAAATTTAACTCTCATTTCCCACCAGGAAGAGGAAATAACCAAAGGCTCAGCGTGCCGTGCCGGAACCAGATTAGGGCCTGAAGCCATCCTGCGGTGTTGCGGCCAGCTCACAAGAAAGCGAGTTGAAGAAAGGAGCTCAGGGGCACTGTAATTCACAAACCTGCAGAGTTATAAATGACAGCTATCGTCCAAAAATATACTGAAGTAAGGCTGCCAAGAGGACTCGAAAGCGGGGCAGAATTGCAGGAAACCGATTTCAGGAGGTAGACTGGAATTGCATTGAAAGCATAGGAAAAGAGGCAGAACGTCCACAATGATGCACTTGGCCAAAAAGGGCGTATGCGTTTTTTCCTGAATATATTCAGGAAAAAACGCATACGCCCTTTTTGGCCAACCAAGCAAGCTTGCAAAGGAAATCTGCACTACAATGAAGTCTCACTTCCCCCCGGTCAAAAGGGCCATCTGAAAAAAGTGTAAAATCCAGAAAGGCAGGACAGGCCATGGAGAACTGGGAGCCTTGTTATGCTGATGGGCGGGATGTAAATTGCCAACAGACACTCGGGAGAAGTGTATGGTGTTTCCTGAAACATCTAAAAAACAAAGCAACAGAGCCTAGGGCACTTCCACTTATGGTCCTATAGCTTAGGGAAATTAAAATCAAAAAGACACAGCCACCCCAAAGTTTGGGACGCCTCTGTTTACAAGAACCTCGTTTACCGTACAAGTTCAATATCACAGAAAGTGAAAAATGGATAAAGAACTTGTGGTACTTACGTACAATGCAGTATCACTCAGCAATGAAATCTATGTCATCAGGCCCATAGCAGCATAATGAGTGGATTCAGGTACGATGATTCTCACTGAAATAAGTCACACAGAAAAAGAAACATCATAAGATATCACTAATACACGGAATGTAAACTTGGCTACACAGGAACTGAATTCCAGAACAGAACAGGGTCTCAAATTTAGAAAACCAACTTATGCTTGCTTAAGGGGAAAGGTGAGTTGGGGTGCTGCATAAAACCAGAGATTGAAATGAGCACAGATAAAGTTCCTTAAGCCAAATATGGACTAGACAAGAGCTACTCCTTGCTCAACGAAATGGACTCAACACCCCATATTAAACGCCTAAGAATGTACCTGACTAGTAAGTATCTTAAAACCTATGGATTGCTATGTCTCCAGAAGAGAATCAAGCGTGTGTACAGGGGCATAAACGCAGCAGTGATAGGATTGGAGAGGTTCGGTGAGCAAATGAAGACCCTTTGAAGTCATATTGCATGGTACCCATTCCACGGGTCTCAACTCTCCAGGTTTAAGGTATTCTTCCTTCAGCTAAAACATGCATGTGGAACCCAGAGTATGATCAACCATGTGAACGGGAGACGTGTTCAAATATGTCTCAGTTTTCCTCCCCTGGTACTCGGGTGCAACATTCCAGACGCTTTACTAACACTCTCCCCACTTGGAGAGTCAGCGCCTTTAACCTCCTGTTTGGCCCAGTTTGCAATTTCTGCGGAAGATGAACAGGAATAGGGAACACCAATGAGAGACTAGCTGGAGGTGTCTGGACGGGCAAATTTAACTCTCATTTCCCACCAGGAAGAGGAAATAACCAAAGGCTCAGCGTGCCGTGCCGGAACCAGATTAGGGCCTGAAGCCATCCTGCGGTGTTGCGGCCAGCTCACAAGAAAGCGAGTTGAAGAAAGGAGCTCAGGGGCACTGTAATTCACAAACCTGTAGAGTTATAAATGACAGCTATCGTCCAAAAATATACTGAAGTAAGGCTGCCAAGAGGACTCGAAAGCGGGGCAGAATTGCAGGAAACCGATTTCAGGAGGTAGACTGGAATTGCATTGAAAGCATAGGAAAAGAGGCAGAACGTCCACAATGATGCACTTGGCCAAAAAGGGCGTATGCGTTTTTTCCTGAATATATTCAGGAAAAAACGCATACGCCCTTTTTGGCCAACCAAGCAAGCTTGCAAAGGAAATCTGCACTACAATGAAGTCTCACTTCCCCCCGGTCAAAAGGGCCATCTGAAAAAAGTGTAAAATCCAGAAAGGCAGGACAGGCCATGGAGAACTGGGAGCCTTGTTATGCTGATGGGCGGGATGTAAATTGCCAACAGACACTCGGGAGAAGTGTATGGTGTTTCCTGAAACATCTAAAAAACAAAGCAACAGAGCCTAGGGCACTTCCACTTATGGTCCTATAGCTTAGGGAAATTAAAATCAAAAAGACACAGCCACCCCAAAGTTTGGGACGCCTCTGTTTACAAGAACCTCGTTTACCGTACAAGTTCAATATCACAGAAAGTGAAAAATGGATAAAGAACTTGTGGTACTTACGTACAATGCAGTATCACTCAGCAATGAAATCTATGTCATCAGGCCCGTAGCAGCATAATGAGTGGATTCAGGTACGATGATTCTCACTGAAATAAGTCACACAGAAAAAGAAACATCATAAGATATCACTAATACACGGAATGTAAACTTGGCTACACAGGAACTGAATTCCAAAACAGAACAGGGTCTCAAATTTAGAAAACCAACTTATGCTTGCTTAAGGAGAAAGGTGAGTTGGGGTGCTGCATAAAACCAGAGATTGAAATGAGCACAGATAAAGTTCCTTAAGCCAAATATGGACTAGACAAGAGCTACTCCTTGCTCAACGAAATGGACTCAACACCCCATATTAAACGCCTAAGAATGTACCTGACTAGTAAGTATCTTAAAACCTATGGATTGCTATGTCTCCAAAAGAGAATCAAGCGTGTGTACAGGGGCATAAACGCAGCAGTGATAGGATTGGAGAGGTTCGGTGAGCAAATGAAGACCCTTTGAAGTCATATTGCATGGTACCCATTCCACGGGTCTCAACTCTCCAGGTTTAAGGTATTCTTCCTTCAGCTAAAACATGCATGTGGAACCCAGAGTATGATCAACCATGTGAACGGGAGACGTGTTCAAATATGTCTCAGTTTTCCTCCCCTGGTACTCGGGTGCAACATTCCAGACGCTTTACTAACACTCTCCCCACTTGGAGAGTCAGCGCCTTTAACCTCCTGTTTGGCCCAGTTTGCAATTTCTGCGGAAGATGAACAGGAATAGGGAACACCAATGAGAGACTAGCTGGAGGTGTCTGGACGGGCAAATTTAACTCTCATTTCCCACCAGGAAGAGGAAATAACCAAAGGCTCAGCGTGCCGTGCCGGAACCAGATTAGGGCCTGAAGCCATCCTGCGGTGTTGCGGCCAGCTCACAAGAAAGCGAGTTGAAGAAAGGAGCTCAGGGGCACTGTAATTCACAAACCTGCAGAGTTATAAATGACAGCTATCGTCCAAAAATATACTGAAGTAAGGCTGCCAAGAGGACTCGAAAGCGGGGCAGAATTGCAGGAAACCGATTTCAGGAGGTAGACTGGAATTGCATTGAAAGCATAGGAAAAGAGGCAGAACGTCCACAATGATGCACTTGGCCAAAAAGGGCGTATGCGTTTTTTCCTGAATATATTCAGGAAAAAACGCATACGCCCTTTTTGGCCAACCAAGCAAGCTTGCAAAGGAAATCTGCACTACAATGAAGTCTCACTTCCCCCCGGTCAAAAGGGCCATCTGAAAAAAGTGTAAAATCCAGAAAGGCAGGACAGGCCATGGAGAACTGGGAGCCTTGTTATGCTGATGGGCGGGATGTAAATTGCCAACAGACACTCGGGAGAAGTGTATGGTGTTTCCTGAAACATCTAAAAAACAAAGCAACAGAGCCTAGGGCACTTCCACTTATGGTCCTATAGCTTAGGGAAATTAAAATAAAAAAGACACAGCCACCCCAAAGTTTGGGACGCCTCTGTTTACAAGAACCTCGTTTACCGTACAAGTTCAATATCACAGAAAGTGAAAAATGGATAAAGAACTTGTGGTACTTACGTACAATGCAGTATCACTCAGCAATGAAATCTATGTCATCAGGCCCATAGCAGCATAATGAGTGGATTCAGGTACGATGATTCTCACTGAAATAAGTCACACAGAAAAAGAAACATCATAAGATATCACTAATACACGGAATGTAAACTTGGCTACACAGGAACTGAATTCCAGAACAGAACAGGGTCTCAAATTTAGAAAACCAACTTATGCTTGCTTAAGGGGAAAGGTGAGTTGGGGTGCTGCATAAAACCAGAGATTGAAATGAGCACAGATAAAGTTCCTTAAGCCAAATATGGACTAGACAAGAGCTACTCCTTGCTCAACGAAATGGACTCAACACCCCATATTAAACGCCTAAGAATGTACCTGACTAGTAAGTATCTTAAAACCTATGGATTGCTATGTCTCCAAAAGAGAATCAAGCGTGTGTACAGGGGCATAAACGCAGCAGTGATAGGATTGGAGAGGTTCGGTGAGCAAATGAAGACCCTTTGAAGTCATATTGCATGGTACCCATTCCACGGGTCTCAACTCTCCAGGTTTAAGGTATTCTTCCTTCAGCTAAAACATGCATGTGGAACCCAGAGTATGATCAACCATGTGAACGGGAGACGTGTTCAAATATGTCTCAGTTTTCCTCCCCTGGTACTCGGGTGCAACATTCCAGACGCTTTACTAACACTCTCCCCACTTGGAGAGTCAGCGCCTTTAACCTCCTGTTTGGCCCAGTTTGCAATTTCTGCGGAAGATGAACAGGAATAGGGAACACCAATGAGAGACTAGCTGGAGGTGTCTGGACGGGCAAATTTAACTCTCATTTCCCACCAGGAAGAGGAAATAACCAAAGGCTCAGCGTGCCGTGCCGGAACCAGATTAGGGCCTGAAGCCATCCTGCGGTGTTGCGGCCAGCTCACAAGAAAGCGAGTTGAAGAAAGGAGCTCAGGGGCACTGTAATTCACAAACCTGCAGAGTTATAAATGACAGCTATCGTCCAAAAATATACTGAAGTAAGGCTGCCAAGAGGACTCGAAAGCGGGGCAGAATTGCAGGAAACCGATTTCAGGAGGTAGACTGGAATTGCATTGAAAGCATAGGAAAAGAGGCAGAACGTCCACAATGATGCACTTGGCCAAAAAGGGCGTATGCGTTTTTTCCTGAATATATTCAGGAAAAAACGCATACGCCCTTTTTGGCCAACCAAGCAAGCTTGCAAAGGAAATCTGCACTACAATGAAGTCTCACTTCCCCCCGGTCAAAAGGGCCATCTGAAAAAAGTGTAAAATCCAGAAAGGCAGGACAGGCCATGGAGAACTGGGAGCCTTGTTATGCTGATGGGCGGGATGTAAATTGCCAACAGACACTCGGGAGAAGTGTATGGTGTTTCCTGAAACATCTAAAAAACAAAGCAACAGAGCCTAGGGCACTTCCACTTATGGTCCTATAGCTTAGGGAAATTAAAATCAAAAAGACACAGCCACCCCAAAGTTTGGGACGCCTCTGTTTACAAGAACCTCGTTTACCGTACAAGTTCAATATCACAGAAAGTGAAAAATGGATAAAGAACTTGTGGTACTTACGTACAATGCAGTATCACTCAGCAATGAAATCTATGTCATCAGGCCCATAGCAGCATAATGAGTGGATTCAGGTACGATGATTCTCACTGAAATAAGTCACACAGAAAAAGAAACATCATAAGATATCACTAATACACGGAATGTAAACTTGGCTACACAGGAACTGAATTCCAGAACAGAACAGGGTCTCAAATTTAGAAAACCAACTTATGCTTGCTTAAGGGGAAAGGTGAGTTGGGGTGCTGCATAAAACCAGAGATTGAAATGAGCACAGATAAAGTTCCTTAAGCCAAATATGGACTAGACAAGAGCTACTCCTTGCTCAACGAAATGGACTCAACACCCCATATTAAACGCCTAAGAATGTACCTGACTAGTAAGTATCTTAAAACCTATGGATTGCTATGTCTCCAGAAGAGAATCAAGCGTGTGTACAGGGGCATAAACGCAGCAGTGATAGGATTGGAGAGGTTCGGTGAGCAAATGAAGACCCTTTGAAGTCATATTGCATGGTACCCATTCCACGGGTCTCAACTCTCCAGGTTTAAGGTATTCTTCCTTCAGCTAAAACATGCATGTGGAACCCAGAGTATGATCAACCATGTGAACGGGAGACGTGTTCAAATATGTCTCAGTTTTCCTCCCCTGGTACTCGGGTGCAACATTCCAGACGCTTTACTAACACTCTCCCCACTTGGAGAGTCAGCGCCTTTAACCTCCTGTTTGGCCCAGTTTGCAATTTCTGCGGAAGATGAACAGGAATAGGGAACACCAATGAGAGACTAGCTGGAGGTGTCTGGACGGGCAAATTTAACTCTCATTTCCCACCAGGAAGAGGAAATAACCAAAGGCTCAGCGTGCCGTGCCGGAACCAGATTAGGGCCTGAAGCCATCCTGCGGTGTTGCGGCCAGCTCACAAGAAAGCGAGTTGAAGAAAGGAGCTCAGGGGCACTGTAATTCACAAACCTGCAGAGTTATAAATGACAGCTATCGTCCAAAAATATACTGAAGTAAGGCTGCCAAGAGGACTCGAAAGCGGGGCAGAATTGCAGGAAACCGATTTCAGGAGGTAGACTGGAATTGCATTGAAAGCATAGGAAAAGAGGCAGAACGTCCACAATGATGCACTTGGCCAAAAAGGGCGTATGCGTTTTTTCCTGAATATATTCAGGAAAAAACGCATACGCCCTTTTTGGCCAACCAAGCAAGCTTGCAAAGGAAATCTGCACTACAATGAAGTCTCACTTCCCCCCGGTCAAAAGGGCCATCTGAAAAAAGTGTAAAATCCAGAAAGGCAGGACAGGCCATGGAGAACTGGGAGCCTTGTTATGCTGATGGGCGGGATGTAAATTGCCAACAGACACTCGGGAGAAGTGTATGGTGTTTCCTGAAACATCTAAAAAACAAAGCAACAGAGCCTAGGGCACTTCCACTTATGGTCCTATAGCTTAGGGAAATTAAAATCAAAAAGACACAGCCACCCCAAAGTTTGGGACGCCTCTGTTTACAAGAACCTCGTTTACCGTACAAGTTCAATATCACAGAAAGTGAAAAATGGATAAAGAACTTGTGGTACTTACGTACAATGCAGTATCACTCAGCAATCAAATCTATGTCATCAGGCCCATAGCAGCATAATGAGTGGATTCAGGTACGATGATTCTCACTGAAATAAGTCACACAGAAAAAGAAACATCATAAGATATCACTAATACACGGAATGTAAACTTGGCTACACAGGAACTGAATTCCAGAACAGAACAGGGTCTCAAATTTAGAAAACCAACTTATGCTTGCTTAAGGGGAAAGGTGAGTTGGGGTGCTGCATAAAACCAGAGATTGAAATGAGCACAGATAAAGTTCCTTAAGCCAAATATGGAATAGACAAGAGCTACTCCTTGCTCAACGAAATGGACTCAACACCCCATATTAAACGCCTAAGAATGTACCTGACTAGTAAGTATCTTAAAACCTATGGATTGCTATGTCTCCAAAAGAGAATCAAGCGTGTGTACAGGGGCATAAACGCAGCAGTGATAGGATTGGAGAGGTTCGGTGAGCAAATGAAGACCCTTTGAAGTCATATTGCATGGTACCCATTCCACGGGTCTCAACTCTCCAGGTTTAAGGTATTCTTCCTTCAGCTAAAACATGCATGTGGAACCCAGAGTATGATCAACCATGTGAACGGGAGACGTGTTCAAATATGTCTCAGTTTTCCTCCCCTGGTACTCGGGTGCAACATTCCAGACGCTTTACTAACACTCTCCCCACTTGGAGAGTCAGCGCCTTTAACCTCCTGTTTGGCCCAGTTTGCAATTTCTGCGGAAGATGAACAGGAATAGGGAACACCAATGAGAGACTAGCTGGAGGTGTCTGGACGGGCAAATTTAACTCTCATTTCCCACCAGGAAGAGGAAATAACCAAAGGCTCAGCGTGCCGTGCCGGAACCAGATTAGGGCCTGAAGCCATCCTGCGGTGTTGCGGCCAGCTCACAAGAAAGCGAGTTGAAGAAAGGAGCTCAGGGGCACTGTAATTCACAAACCTGCAGAGTTATAAATGACAGCTATCGTCCAAAAATATACTGAAGTAAGGCTGCCAAGAGGACTTGAAAGCGGGGCAGAATTGCAGGAAACCGATTTCAGGAGGTAGACTGGAATTGCATTGAAAGCATACGAAAAGAGGCAGAACGTCCACAATGATGCACTTGGCCAAAAAGGGCGTATGCGTTTTTTCCTGAATATATTCAGGAAAAAACGCATACGCCCTTTTTGGCCAACCAAGCAAGCTTGCAAAGGAAATCTGCACTACAATGAAGTCTCACTTCCCCCCGGTCAAAAGGGCCATCTGAAAAAAGTGTAAAATCCAGAAAGGCAGGACAGGCCATGGAGAACTGGGAGCCTTGTTATGCTGATGGGCGGGATGTAAATTGCCAACAGACACTCGGGAGAAGTGTATGGTGTTTCCTGAAACATCTAAAAAACAAAGCAACAGAGCCTAGGGCACTTCCACTTATGGTCCTATAGCTTAGGGAAATTAAAATCAAAAAGACACAGCCACCCCAAAGTTTGGGACGCCTCTGTTTACAAGAACCTCGTTTACAGTACAAGTTCAACATCGCAGAAAGTGAAAAATGGATAAAGAACATGTGGTATTTACTTACAAAGCAGTATCACTCAGCAATGAAATCTATGTCATCAGGCCCTTAGCAGCACAATGAGTGGATTCAGGTATGATGATTCTAACTGAAATAAGTCACACAGAAAAAGAAACATCATAAGATATCTGTAATACACGGAATGTAAACTTGGCTACACAGGAACTGAATTACAGAACAGAACAGGGTCTCAAATTTAGAAAACCAACTTATGCTTGCTTAAGGGGAAAGGTGAGTTGGGGTGCTGCATAAAACCAGAGATTGAAATGAGCACAGATAAAGTTCCTTAAGCCAAATATGGAATAGACAAGAGCTACTCCTTGCTCAACGAAATGGACTGAACACCGCATATTAAACGCCTAAGAATGTACCTGACTAGTAAGTACCTTAAAACCTATGGATTGCTATGTCTCCGAAAGAGAATCAAGCATGTGTACAGGGGCATAAACGCAGCAGTGATAGGATTGGAGAGTTTCGGTGAACAAATGAAGACCCTTTGAAGTCATATTGCATGGTACCCATTACACGGGTCTCAACTCTCCAGGTTTAAGGTATTCTTCCTTCAGCTAAAACATGCATGTGGAACCCAGAGTATGATCAACCGTGTGAACAGGAGACGTGTTCAAATATGTCTCAGTTTTCCTCCCCTGGTACTCGGGTGCAACATTCCAGATGCTTTACTAACACTCTCCCCACTTGGAGAGTCAGTGCCTTTAACCTCCTGTTTGGCCCAGTTTGCAATTTCTGCGGAAGATGAACAGGAATAGCGAGATCCAATGAGAGACTAGCTGGAGGTGTCTGGACGGGCAAATTTAACTCTCATTTCCCACCAGGAAGAGGAATTAACCAAAGGCTCAGCGTGCCGTGAAGGAATCAGATTAGGGCCTGAAGCCATCCTGCGGTGTTGCGGCCAGCTCACAAGAAAGCGAGTTGAACAAAGGAGCTCAGGGGCACTGTAATTCACAAACCTGCAGAGTTATAAATGACAGCTATCTTCCAAAAATATACTGAAGTAAGGCTGCCAAGAGGACTTGAAAGCGGGGCAGAATTGCAGGAAACCGATTTCAGGAGGTAGACTGGAATTGCATTGAAAGCATAGGAAAAGAGGCAGAACGTCCACAATGATGCACTTGGCCAAAAAGGGCGTATGCGTTTTTTCCTGAATATATTCAGGAAAAAACGCATACGCCCTTTTTGGCCAACCAAGCAAGCTTGCAAAGGAAATCTGCACTACAATGAAGTCTCACTTCCCCCCGGTCAAAAGGGCCATCTGAAAAAAGTGTAAAATCCAGAAAGGCAGGACAGGCCATGGAGAACTGGGAGCCTTGTTATGCTGATGGGCGGGATGTAAATTGCCAACAGACACTCGGGAGAAGTGTATGGTGTTTCCTGAAACATCTAAAAAACAAAGCAACAGAGCCTAGGGCACTTCCACTTATGGTCCTATAGCTTAGGGAAATTAAAATCAAAAAGACACAGCCACCCCAAAGTTTGGGACGCCTCTGTTTACAAGAACCTCGTTTACCGTACAAGTTCAATATCACAGAAAGTGAAAAATGGATAAAGAACTTGTGGTACTTACGTACAATGCAGTATCACTCAGCAATCAAATCTATGTCATCAGGCCCATAGCAGCATAATGAGTGGATTCAGGTACGATGATTCTCACTGAAATAAGTCACACAGAAAAAGAAACATCATAAGATATCACTAATACACGGAATGTAAACTTGGCTACACAGGAACTGAATTCCAGAACAGAACAGGGTCTCAAATTTAGAAAACCAACTTATGCTTGCTTAAGGGGAAAGGTGAGTTGGGGTGCTGCATAAAACCAGAGATTGAAATGAGCACAGATAAAGTTCCTTAAGCCAAATATGGAATAGACAAGAGCTACTCCTTGCTCAACGAAATGGACTCAACACCCCATATTAAACGCCTAAGAATGTACCTGACTAGTAAGTATCTTAAAACCTATGGATTGCTATGTCTCCAAAAGAGAATCAAGCGTGTGTACAGGGGCATAAACGCAGCAGTGATAGGATTGGAGAGGTTCGGTGAGCAAATGAAGACCCTTTGAAGTCATATTGCATGGTACCCATTCCACGGGTCTCAACTCTCCAGGTTTAAGGTATTCTTCCTTCAGCTAAAACATGCATGTGGAACCCAGAGTATGATCAACCATGTGAACGGGAGACGTATTCAAATATGTCTCAGTTTTCCTCCCCTGGTACTCGGGTGCAACATTCCAGACGCTTTACTAACACTCTCCCTACTTGGAGAGTCAGCGCCTTTAACCTCCTGTTTGGCCCAGTTTGCAATTTCTGCGGAAGATGAACAGGAATAGGGAACACCAATGAGAGACTAGCTGGAGGTGTCTGGACGGGCAAATTTAACTCTCATTTCCCACCAGGAAGAGGAAATAACCAAAGGCTCAGCGTGCCGTGCCGGAACCAGATTAGGGCCTGAAGCCATCCTGCGGTGTTGCGGCCAGCTCACAAGAAAGCGAGTTGAAGAAAGGAGCTCAGGGGCACTGTAATTCACAAACCTGCAGAGTTATAAATGACAGCTATCGTCCAAAAATATACTGAAGTAAGGCTGCCAAGAGGACTCGAAACCGGGGCAGAATTGCAGGAAACCGATTTCAGGAGGTAGACTGGAATTGCATTGAAAGCATAGGAAAAGAGGCAGAACGTCCACAATGATGCACTTGGCCAAAAAGGGCGTATGCGTTTTTTCCTGAATATATTCAGGAAAAAACGCATACGCCCTTTTTGGCCAACCAAGCAAGCTTGCAAAGGAAATCTGCACTACAATGAAGTCTCACTTCCCCCCGGTCAAAAGGGCCATCTGAAAAAAGTGTAAAATCCAGAAAGGCAGGACAGGCCATGGAGAACTGGGAGCCTTGTTATGCTGATGGGCGGGATGTAAATTGCCAACAGACACTCGGGAGAAGTGTATGGTGTTTCCTGAAACATCTAAAAAACAAAGCAACAGAGCCTAGGGCACTTCCACTTATGGTCCTATAGCTTAGGGAAATTAAAATCAAAAAGACACAGCCACCCCAAAGTTTGGGACGCCTCTGTTTACAAGAACCTCGTTTACCGTACAAGTTCAATATCACAGAAAGTGAAAAATGGATAAAGAACTTGTGGTACTTACGTACAATGCAGTATCACTCAGCAATCAAATCTATGTCATCAGGCCCATAGCAGCATAATGAGTGGATTCAGGTACGATGATTCTCACTGAAATAAGTCACACAGAAAAAGAAACATCATAAGATATCACTAATACACGGAATGTAAACTTGGCTACACAGGAACTGAATTCCAGAACAGAACAGGGTCTCAAATTTAGAAAACCAACTTATGCTTGCTTAAGGGGAAAGGTGAGTTGGGGTGCTGCATAAAACCAGAGATTGAAATGAGCACAGATAAAGTTCCTTAAGCCAAATATGGAATAGACAAGAGCTACTCCTTGCTCAACGAAATGGACTCAACACCCCATATTAAACGCCTAAGAATGTACCTGACTAGTAAGTATCTTAAAACCTATGGATTGCTATGTCTCCAAAAGAGAATCAAGCGTGTGTACAGGGGCATAAACGCAGCAGTGATAGGATTGGAGAGGTTCGGTGAGCAAATGAAGACCCTTTGAAGTCATATTGCATGGTACCCATTCCACGGGTCTCAACTCTCCAGGTTTAAGGTATTCTTCCTTCAGCTAAAACATGCATGTGGAACCCAGAGTATGATCAACCATGTGAACGGGAGACGTGTTCAAATATGTCTCAGTTTTCCTCCCCTGGTACTCGGGTGCAACATTCCAGACGCTTTACTAACACTCTCCCCACTTGGAGAGTCAGCGCCTTTAACCTCCTGTTTGGCCCAGTTTGCAATTTCTGCGGAAGATGAACAGGAATAGGGAACACCAATGAGAGACTAGCTGGAGGTGTCTGGACGGGCAAATTTAACTCTCATTTCCCACCAGGAAGAGGAAATAACCAAAGGCTCAGCGTGCCGTGCCGGAACCAGATTAGGGCCTGAAGCCATCCTGCGGTGTTGCGGCCAGCTCACAAGAAAGCGAGTTGAAGAAAGGAGCTCAGGGGCACTGTAATTCACAAACCTGCAGAGTTATAAATGACAGCTATCGTCCAAAAATATACTGAAGTAAGGCTGCCAAGAGGACTTGAAAGCGGGGCAGAATTGCAGGAAACCGATTTCAGGAGGTAGACTGGAATTGCATTGAAAGCATACGAAAAGAGGCAGAACGTCCACAATGATGCACTTGGCCAAAAAGGGCGTATGCGTTTTTTCCTGAATATATTCAGGAAAAAACGCATACGCCCTTTTTGGCCAACCAAGCAAGCTTGCAAAGGAAATCTGCACTACAATGAAGTCTCACTTCCCCCCGGTCAAAAGGGCCATCTGAAAAAAGTGTAAAATCCAGAAAGGCAGGACAGGCCATGGAGAACTGGGAGCCTTGTTATGCTGATGGGCGGGATGTAAATTGCCAACAGACACTCGGGAGAAGTGTATGGTGTTTCCTGAAACATCTAAAAAACAAAGCAACAGAGCCTAGGGCACTTCCACTTATGGTCCTATAGCTTAGGGAAATTAAAATCAAAAAGACACAGCCACCCCAAAGTTTGGGACGCCTCTGTTTACAAGAACCTCGTTTACAGTACAAGTTCAACATCGCAGAAAGTGAAAAATGGATAAAGAACATGTGGTATTTACTTACAAAGCAGTATCACTCAGCAATGAAATCTATGTCATCAGGCCCATAGCAGCATAATGAGTGGATTCAGGTACGATGATTCTCACTGAAATAAGTCACACAGAAAAAGAAACATCATAAGATATCACTAATACACGGAATGTAAACTTGGCTACACAGGAACTGAATTCCAGAACAGAACAGGGTCTCAAATTTAGAAAACCAACTTATGCTTGCTTAAGGGGAAAGGTGAGTTGGGGTGCTGCATAAAACCAGAGATTGAAATGAGCACAGATAAAGTTCCTTAAGCCAAATATGGACTAGACAAGAGCTACTCCTTGCTCAACGAAATGGACTCAACACCCCATATTAAACGCCTAAGAATGTACCTGACTAGTAAGTATCTTAAAACCTATGGATTGCTATGTCTCCAAAAGAGAATCAGCGTGTGTACAGGGGCATAAACGCAGCAGTGATAGGATTGGAGAGGTTCGGTGAGCAAATGAAGACCCTTTGAAGTCATATTGCATGGTACCCATTCCACGGGTCTCAACTCTCCAGGTTTAAGGTATTCTTCCTTCAGCTAAAACATGCATGTGGAACCCAGAGTATGATCAACCATGTGAACGGGAGACGTGTTCAAATATGTCTCAGTTTTCCTCCCCTGGTACTCGGGTGCAACATTCCAGACGCTTTACTAACACTCTCCCCACTTGGAGAGTCAGCGCCTTTAACCTCCTGTTTGGCCCAGTTTGCAATTTCTGCGGAAGATGAACAGGAATAGGGAACACCAATGAGAGACTAGCTGGAGGTGTCTGGACGGGCAAATTTAACTCTCATTTCCCACCAGGAAGAGGAAATAACCAAAGGCTCAGCGTGCCGTGCCGGAACCAGATTAGGGCCTGAAGCCATCCTGCGGTGTTGCGGCCAGCTCACAAGAAAGCGAGTTGAAGAAAGGAGCTCAGCGGCACTGTAATTCACAAACCTGCAGAGTTATAAATGACAGCTATCGTCCAAAAATATACTGAAGTAAGGCTGCCAAGAGGACTCGAAAGCGGGGCAGAATTGCAGGAAACCGATTTCAGGAGGTAGACTGGAATTGCATTGAAAGCATAGGAAAAGAGGCAGAACGTCCACAATGATGCACTTGGCCAAAAAGGGCGTATGCGTTTTTTCCTGAATATATTCAGGAAAAAACGCATACGCCCTTTTTGGCCAACCAAGCAAGCTTGCAAAGGAAATCTGCACTACAATGAAGTCTCACTTCCCCCCGGTCAAAAGGGCCATCTGAAAAAAGTGTAAAATCCAGAAAGGCAGGACAGGCCATGGAGAACTGGGAGCCTTGTTATGCTGATGGGCGGGATGTAAATTGCCAACAGACACTCGGGAGAAGTGTATGGTGTTTCCTGAAACATCTAAAAAACAAAGCAACAGAGCCTAGGGCACTTCCACTTATGGTCCTATAGCTTAGGGAAATTAAAATCAAAAAGACACAGCCACCCCAAAGTTTGGGACGCCTCTGTTTACAAGAACCTCGTTTACCGTACAAGTTCAATATCACAGAAAGTGAAAAATGGATAAAGAACTTGTGGTACTTACGTACAATGCAGTATCACTCAGCAATGAAATCTATGTCATCAGGCCCATAGCAGCATAATGAGTGGATTCAGGTACGATGATTCTCACTGAAATAAGTCACACAGAAAAAGAAACATCATAAGATATCACTAATACACGGAATGTAAACTTGGCTACACAGGAACTGAATTCCAGAACAGAACAGGGTCTCAAATTTAGAAAACCAACTTATGCTTGCTTAAGGGGAAAGGTGAGTTGGGGTGCTGCATAAAACCAGAGATTGAAATGAGCACAGATAAAGTTCCTTAAGCCAAATATGGACTAGACAAGAGCTACTCCTTGCTCAACGAAATGGACTCAACACCCCATATTAAACGCCTAAGAATGTACCTGACTAGTAAGTATCTTAAAACCTATGGATTGCTATGTCTCCAGAAGAGAATCAAGCGTGTGTACAGGGGCATAAACGCAGCAGTGATAGGATTGGAGAGGTTCGGTGAGCAAATGAAGACCCTTTGAAGTCATATTGCATGGTACCCATTCCACGGGTCTCAACTCTCCAGGTTTAAGGTATTCTTCCTTCAGCTAAAACATGCATGTGGAACCCAGAGTATGATCAACCATGTGAACGGGAGACGTGTTCAAATATGTCTCAGTTTTCCTCCCCTGGTACTCGGGTGCAACATTCCAGACGCTTTACTAACACTCTCCCCACTTGGAGAGTCAGCGCCTTTAACCTCCTGTTTGGCCCAGTTTGCAATTTCTGCGGAAGATGAACAGGAATAGGGAACACCAATGAGAGACTAGCTGGAGGTGTCTGGACGGGCAAATTTAACTCTCATTTCCCACCAGGAAGAGGAAATAACCAAAGGCTCAGCGTGCCGTGCCGGAACCAGATTAGGGCCTGAAGCCATCCTGCGGTGTTGCGGCCAGGTCACAAGAAAGCGAGTTGAAGAAAGGAGCTCAGGGGCACTGTAATTCACAAACCTGCAGAGTTATAAATGACAGCTATCGTCCAAAAATATACTGAAGTAAGGCTGCCAAGAGGACTCGAAAGCGGGGCAGAATTGCAGGAAACCGATTTCAGGAGGTAGACTGGAATTGCATTGAAAGCATAGGAAAAGAGGCAGAACGTCCACAATGATGCACTTGGCCAAAAAGGGCGTATGCGTTTTTTCCTGAATATATTCAGGAAAAAACGCATACGCCCTTTTTGGCCAACCAAGCAAGCTTGCAAAGGAAATCTGCACTACAATGAAGTCTCACTTCCCCCCGGTCAAAAGGGCCATCTGAAAAAAGTGTAAAATCCAGAAAGGCAGGACAGGCCATGGAGAACTGGGAGCCTTGTTATGCTGATGGGCGGGATGTAAATTGCCAACAGACACTCGGGAGAAGTGTATGGTGTTTCCTGAAACATCTAAAAAACAAAGCAACAGAGCCTAGGGCACTTCCACTTATGGTCCTATAGCTTAGGGAAATTAAAATAAAAAAGACACAGCCACCCCAAAGTTTGGGACGCCTCTGTTTACAAGAACCTCGTTTACCGTACAAGTTCAATATCACAGAAAGTGAAAAATGGATAAAGAACTTGTGGTACTTACGTACAATGCAGTATCACTCAGCAATCAAATCTATGTCATCAGGCCCATAGCAGCATAATGAGTGGATTCAGGTACGATGATTCTCACTGAAATAAGTCACACAGAAAAAGAAACATCATAAGATATCACTAATACACGGAATGTAAACTTGGCTACACAGGAACTGAATTCCAGAACAGAACAGGGTCTCAAATTTAGAAAACCAACTTATGCTTGCTTAAGGGGAAAGGTGAGTTGGGGTGCTGCATAAAACCAGAGATTGAAATGAGCACAGATAAAGTTCCTTAAGCCAAATATGGAATAGACAAGAGCTACTCCTTGCTCAACGAAATGGACTCAACACCCCATATTAAACGCCTAAGAATGTACCTGACTAGTAAGTATCTTAAAACCTATGGATTGCTATGTCTCCAAAAGAGAATCAAGCGTGTGTACAGGGGCATAAACGCAGCAGTGATAGGATTGGAGAGGTTCGGTGAGCAAATGAAGACCCTTTGAAGTCATATTGCATGGTACCCATTCCACGGGTCTCAACTCTCCAGGTTTAAGGTATTCTTCCTTCAGCTAAAACATGCATGTGGAACCCAGAGTATGATCAACCATGTGAACGGGAGACGTGTTCAAATATGTCTCAGTTTTCCTCCCCTGGTACTCGGGTGCAACATTCCAGACGCTTTACTAACACTCTCCCCACTTGGAGAGTCAGCGCCTTTAACCTCCTGTTTGGCCCAGTTTGCAATTTCTGCGGAAGATGAACAGGAATAGGGAACACCAATGAGAGACTAGCTGGAGGTGTCTGGACGGGCAAATTTAACTCTCATTTCCCACCAGGAAGAGGAAATAACCAAAGGCTCAGCGTGCCGTGCCGGAACCAGATTAGGGCCTGAAGCCATCCTGCGGTGTTGCGGCCAGCTCACAAGAAAGCGAGTTGAAGAAAGGAGCTCAGGGGCACTGTAATTCACAAACCTGCAGAGTTATAAATGACAGCTATCGTCCAAAAATATACTGAAGTAAGGCTGCCAAGAGGACTTGAAAGCGGGGCAGAATTGCAGGAAACCGATTTCAGGAGGTAGACTGGAATTGCATTGAAAGCATACGAAAAGAGGCAGAACGTCCACAATGATGCACTTGGCCAAAAAGGGCGTATGCGTTTTTTCCTGAATATATTCAGGAAAAAACGCATACGCCCTTTTTGGCCAACCAAGCAAGCTTGCAAAGGAAATCTGCACTACAATGAAGTCTCACTTCCCCCCGGTCAAAAGGGCCATCTGAAAAAAGTGTAAAATCCAGAAAGGCAGGACAGGCCATGGAGAACTGGGAGCCTTGTTATGCTGATGGGCGGGATGTAAATTGCCAACAGACACTCGGGAGAAGTGTATGGTGTTTCCTGAAACATCTAAAAAACAAAGCAACAGAGCCTAGGGCACTTCCACTTATGGTCCTATAGCTTAGGGAAATTAAAATCAAAAAGACACAGCCACCCCAAAGTTTGGGACGCCTCTGTTTACAAGAACCTCGTTTACAGTACAAGTTCAACATCGCAGAAAGTGAAAAATGGATAAAGAACATGTGGTATTTACTTACAAAGCAGTATCACTCAGCAATGAAATCTATGTCATCAGGCCCTTAGCAGCACAATGAGTGGATTCAGGTATGATGATTCTAACTGAAATAAGTCACACAGAAAAAGAAACATCATAAGATATCTGTAATACACGGAATGTAAACTTGGCTACACAGGAACTGAATTACAGAACAGAACAGGGTCTCAAATTTAGAAAACCAACTTATGCTTGCTTAAGGGGAAAGGTGAGTTGGGGTGCTGCATAAAACCAGAGATTGAAATGAGCACAGATAAAGTTCCTTAAGCGAAATATGGAATAGACAAGAGCTACTCCTTGCTCAACGAAATGGACTGAACACCGCATATTAAACGCCTAAGAATGTACCTGACTAGTAAGTACCTTAAAACCTATGGATTGCTATGTCTCCGAAAGAGAATCAAGCATGTGTACAGGGGCATAAACGCAGCAGTGATAGGATTGGAGAGTTTCGGTGAACAAATGAAGACCCTTTGAAGTCATATTGCATGGTACCCATTACACGGGTCTCAACTCTCCAGGTTTAAGGTATTCTTCCTTCAGCTAAAACATGCATGTGGAACCCAGAGTATGATCAACCGTGTGAACAGGAGACGTGTTCAAATATGTCTCAGTTTTCCTCCCCTGGTACTCGGGTGCAACATTCCAGATGCTTTACTAACACTCTCCCCACTTGGAGAGTCAGTGCCTTTAACCTCCTGTTTGGCCCAGTTTGCAATTTCTGCGGAAGATGAACAGGAATAGCGAGATCCAATGAGAGACTAGCTGGAGGTGTCTGGACGGGCAAATTTAACTCTCATTTCCCACCAGGAAGAGGAATTAACCAAAGGCTCAGCGTGCCGTGAAGGAATCAGATTAGGGCCTGAAGCCATCCTGCGGTGTTGCGGCCAGCTCACAAGAAAGCGAGTTGAACAAAGGAGCTCAGGGGCACTGTAATTCACAAACCTGCAGAGTTATAAATGACAGCTATCTTCCAAAAATATACTGAAGTAAGGCTGCCAAGAGGACTTGAAAGCGGGGCAGAATTGCAGGAAACCGATTTCAGGAGGTAGACTGGAATTGCATTGAAAGCATAGGAAAAGAGGCAGAACGTCCACAATGATGCACTTGGCCAAAAAGGGCGTATGCGTTTTTTCCTGAATATATTCAGGAAAAAACGCATACGCCCTTTTTGGCCAACCAAGCAAGCTTGCAAAGGAAATCTGCACTACAATGAAGTCTCACTTCCCCCCGGTCAAAAGGGCCATCTGAAAAAAGTGTAAAATCCAGAAAGGCAGGACAGGCCATGGAGAACTGGGAGCCTTGTTATGCTGATGGGCGGGATGTAAATTGCCAACAGACACTCGGGAGAAGTGTATGGTGTTTCCTGAAACATCTAAAAAACAAAGCAACAGAGCCTAGGGCACTTCCACTTATGGTCCTATAGCTTAGGGAAATTAAAATCAAAAAGACACAGCCACCCCAAAGTTTGGGACGCCTCTGTTTACAAGAACCTCGTTTACCGTACAAGTTCAATATCACAGAAAGTGAAAAATGGATAAAGAACTTGTGGTACTTACGTACAATGCAGTATCACTCAGCAATGAAATCTATGTCATCAGGCCCGTAGCAGCATAATGAGTGGATTCAGGTACGATGATTCTCACTGAAATAAGTCACACAGAAAAAGAAACATCATAAGATATCACTAATACACGGAATGTAAACTTGGCTACACAGGAACTGAATTCCAAAACAGAACAGGGTCTCAAATTTAGAAAACCAACTTATGCTTGCTTAAGGAGAAAGGTGAGTTGGGGTGCTGCATAAAACCAGAGATTGAAATGAGCACAGATAAAGTTCCTTAAGCCAAATATGGACTAGACAAGAGCTACTCCTTGCTCAACGAAATGGACTCAACACCCCATATTAAACGCCTAAGAATGTACCTGACTAGTAAGTATCTTAAAACCTATGGATTGCTATGTCTCCAAAAGAGAATCAAGCGTGTGTACAGGGGCATAAACGCAGCAGTGATAGGATTGGAGAGGTTCGGTGAGCAAATGAAGACCCTTTGAAGTCATATTGCATGGTACCCATTCCACGGGTCTCAACTCTCCAGGTTTAAGGTATTCTTCCTTCAGCTAAAACATGCATGTGGAACCCAGAGTATGATCAACCATGTGAACGGGAGACGTGTTCAAATATGTCTCAGTTTTCCTCCCCTGGTACTCGGGTGCAACATTCCAGACGCTTTACTAACACTCTCCCCACTTGGAGAGTCAGCGCCTTTAACCTCCTGTTTGGCCCAGTTTGCAATTTCTGCGGAAGATGAACAGGAATAGGGAACACCAATGAGAGACTAGCTGGAGGTGTCTGGACGGGCAAATTTAACTCTCATTTCCCACCAGGAAGAGGAAATAACCAAAGGCTCAGCGTGCCGTGCCGGAACCAGATTAGGGCCTGAAGCCATCCTGCGGTGTTGCGGCCAGGTCACAAGAAAGCGAGTTGAAGAAAGGAGCTCAGGGGCACTGTAATTCACAAACCTGCAGAGTTATAAATGACAGCTATCGTCCAAAAATATACTGAAGTAAGGCTGCCAAGAGGACTCGAAAGCGGGGCAGAATTGCAGGAAACCGATTTCAGGAGGTAGACTGGAATTGCATTGAAAGCATAGGAAAAGAGGCAGAACGTCCACAATGATGCACTTGGCCAAAAAGGGCATATGCGTTTTTTCCTGAATATATTCAGGAAAAAACGCATACGCCCTTTTTGGCCAACCAAGCAACCTTGCAAAGGAAATCTGCACTACAATGAAGTCTCACTTCCCCCCGGTCAAAAGGGCCATCTGAAAAAAGTGTAAAATCCAGAAAGGCAGGACAGGCCATGGAGAACTGGGAGCCTTGTTATGCTGATGGGCGGGATGTAAATTGCCAACAGACACTCGGGAGAAGTGTATGGTGTTTCCTGAAACATCTAAAAAACAAAGCAACAGAGCCTAGGGCACTTCCACTTATGGTCCTATAGCTTAGGGAAATTAAAATCAAAAAGACACAGCCACCCCAAAGTTTGGGACGCCTCTGTTTACAAGAACCTCGTTTACCGTACAAGTTCAATATCACAGAAAGTGAAAAATGGATAAAGAACTTGTGGTACTTACGTACAATGCAGTATCACTCAGCAATCAAATCTATGTCATCAGGCCCATAGCAGCATAATGAGTGGATTCAGGTACGATGATTCTCACTGAAATAAGTCACACAGAAAAAGAAACATCATAAGATATCACTAATACACGGAATGTAAACTTGGCTACACAGGAACTGAATTCCAGAACAGAACAGGGTCTCAAATTTAGAAAACCAACTTATGCTTGCTTAAGGGGAAAGGTGAGTTGGGGTGCTGCATAAAACCAGAGATTGAAATGAGCACAGATAAAGTTCCTTAAGCCAAATATGGACTAGACAAGAGCTACTCCTTGCTCAACGAAATGGACTCAACACCCCATATTAAACGCCTAAGAATGTACCTGACTAGTAAGTATCTTAAAACCTATGGATTGCTATGTCTCCAAAAGAGAATCAAGCGTGTGTACAGGGGCATAAACGCAGCAGTGATAGGATTGGAGAGGTTCGGTGAGCAAATGAAGACCCTTTGAAGTCATATTGCATGGTACCCATTCCACGGGTCTCAACTCTCCAGGTTTAAGGTATTCTTCCTTCAGCTAAAACATGCATGTGGAACCCAGAGTATGATCAACCATGTGAACGGGAGACGTGTTCAAATATGTCTCAGTTTTCCTCCCCTGGTACTCGGGTGCAACATTCCAGACGCTTTACTAACACTCTCCCCACTTGGAGAGTCAGCGCCTTTAACCTCCTGTTTGGCCCAGTTTGCAATTTCTGCGGAAGATGAACAGGAATAGGGAACACCAATGAGAGACTAGCTGGAGGTGTCTGGACGGGCAAATTTAACTCTCATTTCCCACCAGGAAGAGGAAATAACCAAAGGCTCAGCGTGCCGTGCCGGAACCAGATTAGGGCCTGAAGCCATCCTGCGGTGTTGCGGCCAGCTCACAAGAAAGCCAGTTGAAGAAAGGAGCTCAGGGGCACTGTAATTCACAAACCTGCAGAGTTATAAATGACAGCTATGGTCCAAAAATATACTGAAGTAAGGCTGCCAAGAGGACTCGAAAGCGGGGCAGAATTGCAGGAAACCGATTTCAGGAGGTAGACTGGAATTGCATTGAAAGCATAGGAAAAGAGGCAGAACGTCCACAATGATGCACTTGGCCAAAAAGGGCGTATGCGTTTTTTCCTGAATATATTCAGGAAAAAACGCATACGCCCTTTTTGGCCAACCAAGCAAGCTTGCAAAGGAAATCTGCACTACAATGAAGTCTCACTTCCCCCCGGTCAAAAGGGCCATCTGAAAAAAGTGTAAAATCCAGAAAGGCAGGACAGGCCATGGAGAACTGGGAGCCTTGTTATGCTGATGGGCGGGATGTAAATTGCCAACAGACACTCGGGAGAAGTGTATGGTGTTTCCTGAAACATCTAAAAAACAAAGCAACAGAGCCTAGGGCACTTCCACTTATGGTCCTATAGCTTAGGGAAATTAAAATCAAAAAGACACAGCCACCCCAAAGTTTGGGACGCCTCTGTTTACAAGAACCTCGTTTACCGTACAAGTTCAATATCACAGAAAGTGAAAAATGGATAAAGAACTTGTGGTACTTACGTACAATGCAGTATCACTCAGCAATCAAATCTATGTCATCAGGCCCATAGCAGCATAATGAGTGGATTCAGGTACGATGATTCTCACTGAAATAAGTCACACAGAAAAAGAAACATCATAAGATATCACTAATACACGGAATGTAAACTTGGCTACACAGGAACTGAATTCCAGAACAGAACAGGGTCTCAAATTTAGAAAACCAACTTATGCTTGCTTAAGGGGAAAGGTGAGTTGGGGTGCTGCATAAAACCAGAGATTGAAATGAGCACAGATAAAGTTCCTTAAGCCAAATATGGAATAGACAAGAGCTACTCCTTGCTCAACGAAATGGACTCAACACCCCATATTAAACGCCTAAGAATGTACCTGACTAGTAAGTATCTTAAAACCTATGGATTGCTATGTCTCCAAAAGAGAATCAAGCGTGTGTACAGGGGCATAAACGCAGCAGTGATAGGATTGGAGAGGTTCGGTGAGCAAATGAAGACCCTTTGAAGTCATATTGCATGGTACCCATTCCACGGGTCTCAACTCTCCAGGTTTAAGGTATTCTTCCTTCAGCTAAAACATGCATGTGGAACCCAGAGTATGATCAACCATGTGAACGGGAGACGTGTTCAAATATGTCTCAGTTTTCCTCCCCTGGTACTCGGGTGCAACATTCCAGACGCTTTACTAACACTCTCCCCACTTGGAGAGTCAGCGCCTTTAACCTCCTGTTTGGCCCAGTTTGCAATTTCTGCGGAAGATGAACAGGAATAGGGAACACCAATGAGAGACTAGCTGGAGGTGTCTGGACGGGCAAATTTAACTCTCATTTCCCACCAGGAAGAGGAAATAACCAAAGGCTCAGCGTGCCGTGCCGGAACCAGATTAGGGCCTGAAGCCATCCTGCGGTGTTGCGGCCAGCTCACAAGAAAGCGAGTTGAAGAAAGGAGCTCAGGGGCACTGTAATTCACAAACCTGCAGAGTTATAAATGACAGCTATCGTCCAAAAATATACTGAAGTAAGGCTGCCAAGAGGACTCGAAACCGGGGCAGAATTGCAGGAAACCGATTTCAGGAGGTAGACTGGAATTGCATTGAAAGCATAGGAAAAGAGGCAGAACGTCCACAATGATGCACTTGGCCAAAAAGGGCGTATGCGTTTTTTCCTGAATATATTCAGGAAAAAACGCATACGCCCTTTTTGGCCAACCAAGCAAGCTTGCAAAGGAAATCTGCACTACAATGAAGTCTCACTTCCCCCCGGTCAAAAGGGCCATCTGAAAAAAGTGTAAAATCCAGAAAGGCAGGACAGGCCATGGAGAACTGGGAGCCTTGTTATGCTGATGGGCGGGATGTAAATTGCCAACAGACACTCGGGAGAAGTGTATGGTGTTTCCTGAAACATCTAAAAAACAAAGCAACAGAGCCTAGGGCACTTCCACTTATGGTCCTATAGCTTAGGGAAATTAAAATCAAAAAGACACAGCCACCCCAAAGTTTGGGACGCCTCTGTTTACAAGAACCTCGTTTACAGTACAAGTTCAACATCGCAGAAAGTGAAAAATGGATAAAGAACATGTGGTATTTACTTACAAAGCAGTATCACTCAGCAATGAAATCTATGTCATCAGGCCCTTAGCAGCACAATGAGTGGATTCAGGTATGATGATTCTAACTGAAATAAGTCACACAGAAAAAGAAACATCATAAGATATCTGTAATACACGGAATGTAAACTTGGCTACACAGGAACTGAATTACAGAACAGAACAGGGTCTCAAATTTAGAAAACCAACTTATGCTTGCTTAAGGGGAAAGGTGAGTTGGGGTGCTGCATAAAACCAGAGATTGAAATGAGCACAGATAAAGTTCCTTAAGCCAAATATGGAATAGACAAGAGCTACTCCTTGCTCAACGAAATGGACTGAACACCGCATATTAAACGCCTAAGAATGTACCTGACTAGTAAGTACCTTAAAACCTATGGATTGCTATGTCTCCGAAAGAGAATCAAGCATGTGTACAGGGGCATAAACGCAGCAGTGATAGGATTGGAGAGTTTCGGTGAACAAATGAAGACCCTTTGAAGTCATATTGCATGGTACCCATTACACGGGTCTCAACTCTCCAGGTTTAAGGTATTCTTCCTTCAGCTAAAACATGCATGTGGAACCCAGAGTATGATCAACCGTGTGAACAGGAGACGTGTTCAAATATGTCTCAGTTTTCCTCCCCTGGTACTCGGGTGCAACATTCCAGACGCTTTACTAACACTCTCCCCACTTGGAGAGTCAGTGCCTTTAACCTCCTGTTTGGCCCAGTTTGCAATTTCTGCGGAAGATGAACAGGAATAGCGAGATCCAATGAGAGACTAGCTGGAGGTGTCTGGACGGGCAAATTTAACTCTCATTTCCCACCAGGAAGAGGAATTAACCAAAGGCTCAGCGTGCCGTGAAGGAATCAGATTAGGGCCTGAAGCCATCCTGCGGTGTTGCGGCCAGCTCACAAGAAAGCGAGTTGAACAAAGGAGCTCAGGGGCACTGTAATTCACAAACCTGCAGAGTTATAAATGACAGCTATCTTCCAAAAATATACTGAAGTAAGGCTGCCAAGAGGACTTGAAAGCGGGGCAGAATTGCAGGAAACCGATTTCAGGAGGTAGACTGGAATTGCATTGAAAGCATAGGAAAAGAGGCAGAACGTCCACAATGATGCACTTGGCCAAAAAGGGCGTATGCGTTTTTTCCTGAATATATTCAGGAAAAAACGCATACGCCCTTTTTGGCCAACCAAGCAAGCTTGCAAAGGAAATCTGCACTACAATGAAGTCTCACTTCCCCCCGGTCAAAAGGGCCATCTGAAAAAAGTGTAAAATCCAGAAAGGCAGGACAGGCCATGGAGAACTGGGAGCCTTGTTATGCTGATGGGCGGGATGTAAATTGCCAACAGACACTCGGGAGAAGTGTATGGTGTTTCCTGAAACATCTAAAAAACAAAGCAACAGAGCCTAGGGCACTTCCACTTATGGTCCTATAGCTTAGGGAAATTAAAATCAAAAAGACACAGCCACCCCAAAGTTTGGGACGCCTCTGTTTACAAGAACCTCGTTTACCGTACAAGTTCAATATCACAGAAAGTGAAAAATGGATAAAGAACTTGTGGTACTTACGTACAATGCAGTATCACTCAGCAATGAAATCTATGTCATCAGGCCCGTAGCAGCATAATGAGTGGATTCAGGTACGATGATTCTCACTGAAATAAGTCACACAGAAAAAGAAACATCATAAGATATCACTAATACACGGAATGTAAACTTGGCTACACAGGAACTGAATTCCAAAACAGAACAGGGTCTCAAATTTAGAAAACCAACTTATGCTTGCTTAAGGAGAAAGGTGAGTTGGGGTGCTGCATAAAACCAGAGATTGAAATGAGCACAGATAAAGTTCCTTAAGCCAAATATGGACTAGACAAGAGCTACTCCTTGCTCAACGAAATGGACTCAACACCCCATATTAAACGCCTAAGAATGTACCTGACTAGTAAGTATCTTAAAACCTATGGATTGCTATGTCTCCAAAAGAGAATCAAGCGTGTGTACAGGGGCATAAACGCAGCAGTGATAGGATTGGAGAGGTTCGGTGAGCAAATGAAGACCCTTTGAAGTCATATTGCATGGTACCCATTCCACGGGTCTCAACTCTCCAGGTTTAAGGTATTCTTCCTTCAGCTAAAACATGCATGTGGAACCCAGAGTATGATCAACCATGTGAACGGGAGACGTGTTCAAATATGTCTCAGTTTTCCTCCCCTGGTACTCGGGTGCAACATTCCAGACGCTTTACTAACACTCTCCCCACTTGGAGAGTCAGCGCCTTTAACCTCCTGTTTGGCCCAGTTTGCAATTTCTGCGGAAGATGAACAGGAATAGGGAACACCAATGAGAGACTAGCTGGAGGTGTCTGGACGGGCAAATTTAACTCTCATTTCCCACCAGGAAGAGGAAATAACCAAAGGCTCAGCGTGCCGTGCCGGAACCAGATTAGGGCCTGAAGCCATCCTGCGGTGTTGCGGCCAGGTCACAAGAAAGCGAGTTGAAGAAAGGAGCTCAGGGGCACTGTAATTCACAAACCTGCAGAGTTATAAATGACAGCTATCGTCCAAAAATATACTGAAGTAAGGCTGCCAAGAGGACTCGAAAGCGGGGCAGAATTGCAGGAAACCGATTTCAGGAGGTAGACTGGAATTGCATTGAAAGCATAGGAAAAGAGGCAGAACGTCCACAATGATGCACTTGGCCAAAAAGGGCGTATGCGTTTTTTCCTGAATATATTCAGGAAAAAACGCATACGCCCTTTTTGGCCAACCAAGCAAGCTTGCAAAGGAAATCTGCACTACAATGAAGTCTCACTTCCCCCCGGTCAAAAGGGCCATCTGAAAAAAGTGTAAAATCCAGAAAGGCAGGACAGGCCATGGAGAACTGGGAGCCTTGTTATGCTGATGGGCGGGATGTAAATTGCCAACAGACACTCGGGAGAAGTGTATGGTGTTTCCTGAAACATCTAAAAAACAAAGCAACAGAGCCTAGGGCACTTCCACTTATGGTCCTATAGCTTAGGGAAATTAAAATCAAAAAGACACAGCCACCCCAAAGTTTGGGACGCCTCTGTTTACAAGAACCTCGTTTACCGTACAAGTTCAATATCACAGAAAGTGAAAAATGGATAAAGAACTTGTGGTACTTACATACAATGCAGTATCACTCAGCAATCAAATCTATGTCATCAGGCCCATAGCAGCATAATGAGTGGATTCAGGTACGATGATTCTCACTGAAATAAGTCACACAGAAAAAGAAACATCATAAGATATCACTAATACACGGAATGTAAACTTGGCTACACAGGAACTGAATTCCAGAACAGAACAGGGTCTCAAATTTAGAAAACCAACTTATGCTTGCTTAAGGGGAAAGGTGAGTTGGGGTGCTGCATAAAACCAGAGATTGAAATGAGCACAGATAAAGTTCCTTAAGCCAAATATGGACTAGACAAGAGCTACTCCTTGCTCAACGAAATGGACTCAACACCCCATATTAAACGCCTAAGAATGTACCTGACTAGTAAGTATCTTAAAACCTATGGATTGCTATGTCTCCAAAAGAGAATCAAGCGTGTGTACAGGGGCATAAACGCAGCAGTGATAGGATTGGAGAGGTTCGGTGAGCAAATGAAGACCCTTTGAAGTCATATTGCATGGTACCCATTCCACGGGTCTCAACTCTCCAGGTTTAAGGTATTCTTCCTTCAGCTAAAACATGCATGTGGAACCCAGAGTATGATCAACCATGTGAACGGGAGACGTGTTCAAATATGTCTCAGTTTTCCTCCCCTGGTACTCGGGTGCAACATTCCAGACGCTTTACTAACACTCTCCCCACTTGGAGAGTCAGCGCCTTTAACCTCCTGTTTGGCCCAGTTTGCAATTTCTGCGGAAGATGAACAGGAATAGGGAACACCAATGAGAGACTAGCTGGAGGTGTCTGGACGGGCAAATTTAACTCTCATTTCCCACCAGGAAGAGGAAATAACCAAAGGCTCAGCGTGCCGTGCCGGAACCAGATTAGGGCCTGAAGCCATCCTGCGGTGTTGCGGCCAGCTCACAAGAAAGCGAGTTGAAGAAAGGAGCTCAGGGGCACTGTAATTCACAAACCTGCAGAGTTATAAATGACAGCTATGGTCCAAAAATATACTGAAGTAAGGCTGCCAAGAGGACTCGAAAGCGGGGCAGAATTGCAGGAAACCGATTTCAGGAGGTAGACTGGAATTGCATTGAAAGCATAGGAAAAGAGGCAGAACGTCCACAATGATGCACTTGGCCAAAAAGGGCGTATGCGTTTTTTCCTGAATATATTCAGGAAAAAACGCATACGCCCTTTTTGGCCAACCAAGCAAGCTTGCAAAGGAAATCTGCACTACAATGAAGTCTCACTTCCCCCCGGTCAAAAGGGCCATCTGAAAAAAGTGTAAAATCCAGAAAGGCAGGACAGGCCATGGAGAACTGGGAGCCTTGTTATGCTGATGGGCGGGATGTAAATTGCCAACAGACACTCGGGAGAAGTGTATGGTGTTTCCTGAAACATTTAAAAAACAAAGCAACAGAGCCTAGGGCACTTCCACTTATGGTCCTATAGCTTAGGGAAATTAAAATCAAAAAGACACAGCCACCCCAAAGTTTGGGACGCCTCTGTTTACAAGAACCTCGTTTACCGTACAAGTTCAATATCACAGAAAGTGAAAAATGGATAAAGAACTTGTGGTACTTACGTACAATGCAGTATCACTCAGCAATCAAATCTATGTCATCAGGCCCATAGCAGCATAATGAGTGGATTCAGGTACGATGATTCTCACTGAAATAAGTCACAAAGAAAAAGAAACATCATAAGATATCACTAATACACGGAATGTAAACTTGGCTACACAGGAACTGAATTCCAGAACAGAACAGGGTCTCAAATTTAGAAAACCAACTTATGCTTGCTTAAGGGGAAAGGTGAGTTGGGGTGCTGCATAAAACCAGAGATTGAAATGAGCACAGATAAAATTCCTTAAGCCAAATATGGAATAGACAAGAGCTACTCCTTGCTCAACGAAATGGACTCAACACCCCATATTAAACGCCTAAGAATGTACCTGACTAGTAAGTATCTTAAAACCTATGGATTGCTATGTCTCCAAAAGAGAATCAAGCGTGTGTACAGGGGCATAAACGCAGCAGTGATAGGATTGGAGAGGTTCGGTGAGCAAATGAAGACCCTTTGAAGTCATATTGCATGGTACCCATTCCACGGGTCTCAACTCTCCAGGTTTAAGGTATTCTTCCTTCAGCTAAAACATGCATGTGGAACCCAGAGTATGATCAACCATGTGAACGGGAGACGTGTTCAAATATGTCTCAGTTTTCCTCCCCTGGTACTCGGGTGCAACATTCCAGACGCTTTACTAACACTCTCCCCACTTGGAGAGTCAGCGCCTTTAACCTCCTGTTTGGCCCAGTTTGCAATTTCTGCGGAAGATGAACAGGAATAGGGAACACCAATGAGAGACTAGCTGGAGGTGTCTGGACGGGCAAATTTAACTCTCATTTCCCACCAGGAAGAGGAAATAACCAAAGGCTCAGCGTGCCGTGCCGGAACCAGATTAGGGCCTGAAGCCATCCTGCGGTGTTGCGGCCAGCTCACAAGAAAGCGAGTTGAAGAAAGGAGCTCAGGGGCACTGTAATTCACAAACCTGCAGAGTTATAAATGACAGCTATCGTCCAAAAATATACTGAAGTAAGGCTGCCAAGAGGACTTGAAAGCGGGGCAGAAATGCAGGAAACCGATTTCAGGAGGTAGACTGGAATTGCATTGAAAGCATACGAAAAGAGGCAGAACGTCCACAATGATGCACTTGGCCAAAAAGGGCGTATGCGTTTTTTCCTGAATATATTCAGGAAAAAACGCATACGCCCTTTTTGGCCAACCAAGCAAGCTTGCAAAGGAAATCTGCACTACAATGAAGTCTCACTTCCCCCCGGTCAAAAGGGCCATCTGAAAAAAGTGTAAAATCCAGAAAGGCAGGACAGGCCATGGAGAACTGGGAGCCTTGTTATGCTGATGGGCGGGATGTAAATTGCCAACAGACACTCGGGAGAAGTGTATGGTGTTTCCTGAAACATCTAAAAAACAAAGCAACAGAGCCTAGGGCACTTCCACTTATGGTCCTATAGCTTAGGGAAATTAAAATCAAAAAGACACAGCCACCCCAAAGTTTGGGACGCCTCTGTTTACAAGAACCTCGTTTACAGTACAAGTTCAACATCGCAGAAAGTGAAAAATGGATAAAGAACATGTGGTATTTACTTACAAAGCAGTATCACTCAGCAATGAAATCTATGTCATCAGGCCCTTAGCAGCACAATGAGTGGATTCAGGTATGATGATTCTAACTGAAATAAGTCACACAGAAAAAGAAACATCATAAGATATCTGTAATACACGGAATGTAAACTTGGCTACACAGGAACTGAATTACAGAACAGAACAGGGTCTCAAATTTAGAAAACCAACTTATGCTTGCTTAAGGGGAAAGGTGAGTTGGGGTGCTGCATAAAACCAGAGATTGAAATGAGCACAGATAAAGTTCCTTAAGCCAAATATGGAATAGACAAGAGCTACTCCTTGCTCAACGAAATGGACTCAACACCGCATATTAAACGCCTAAGAATGTACCTGACTAGTAAGTACCTTAAAACCTATGGATTGCTATGTCTCCGAAAGAGAATCAAGCATGTGTACAGGGGCATAAACGCAGCAGTGATAGGATTGGAGAGTTTCGGTGAACAAATGAAGACCCTTTGAAGTCATATTGCATGGTACCCATTCCACGGGTCTCAACTCTCCAGGTTTAAGGTATTCTTCCTTCAGCTAAAACATGCATGTGGAACCCAGAGTATGATCAACCGTGTGAACGGGAGACGTGTTCAAATATGTCTCAGTTTTCCTCCCCTGGTACTCGGGTGCAACATTCCAGATGCTTTACTAACACTCTCCCCACTTGGAGAGTCAGTGCCTTTAACCTCCTGTTTGGCCCAGTTTGCAATTTCTGCGGAAGATGAACAGGAATAGCGAGATCCAATGAGAGACTAGCTGGAGGTGTCTGGACGGGCAAATTTAACTCTCATTTCCCACCAGGAAGAGGAATTAACCAAAGGCTCAGCGTGCCGTGAAGGAATCAGATTAGGGCCTGAAGCCATCCTGCGGTGTTGCGGCCAGCTCACAAGAAAGCGAGTTGAAGAAAGGAGCTCAGGGGCACTGTAATTCACAAACCTGCAGAGTTATAAATGACAGCTATCTTCCAAAAATATACTGAAGTAAGGCTGCCAAGAGGACTTGAAAGCGGGGCAGAATTGCAGGAAACCGATTTCAGGAGGTAGACTGGAATTGCATTGAAAGCATAGGAAAAGAGGCAGAACGTCCACAATGATGCACTTGGCCAAAAAGGGCGTATGCGTTTTTTCCTGAATATATTCAGGAAAAAACGCATACGCCCTTTTTGGCCAACCAAGCAAGCTTGCAAAGGAAATCTGCACTACAATGAAGTCTCACTTCCCCCCGGTCAAAAGGGCCATCTGAAAAAAGTGTAAAATCCAGAAAGGCAGGACAGGCCATGGAGAACTGGGAGCCTTGTTATGCTGATGGGCGGGATGTAAATTGCCAACAGACACTCGGGAGAAGTGTATGGTGTTTCCTGAAACATGTAAAAAACAAAGCAACAGAGCCTAGGGCACTTCCACTTATGGTCCTATAGCTTAGGGAAATTAAAATCAAAAAGACACAGCCACCCCAAAGTTTGGGACGCCTCTGTTTACAAGAACCTCGTTTACCGTACAAGTTCAATATCACAGAAAGTGAAAAATGGATAAAGAACTTGTGGTACTTACGTACAATGCAGTATCACTCAGCAATGAAATCTATGTCATCAGGCCCGTAGCAGCATAATGAGTGGATTCAGGTACGATGATTCTCACTGAAATAAGTCACACAGAAGAAGAAACATCATAAGATATCACTAATACACGGAATGTAAACTTGGCTACACAGGAACTGAATTCCAAAACAGAACAGGGTCTCAAATTTAGAAAACCAACTTATGCTTGCTTAAGGAGAAAGGTGAGTTGGGGTGCTGCATAAAACCAGAGATTGAAATGAGCACAGATAAAGTTCCTTAAGCCAAATATGGACTAGACAAGAGCTACTCCTTGCTCAACGAAATGGACTCAACACCCCATATTAAACGCCTAAGAATGTACCTGACTAGTAAGTATCTTAAAACCTATGGATTGCTATGTCTCCAAAAGAGAATCAAGCGTGTGTACAGGGGCATAAACGCAGCAGTGATAGGATTGGAGAGGTTCGGTGAGCAAATGAAGACCCTTTGAAGTCATATTGCATGGTACCCATTCCACGGGTCTCAACTCTCCAGGTTTAAGGTATTCTTCCTTCAGCTAAAACATGCATGTGGAACCCAGAGTATGATCAACCATGTGAACGGGAGACGTGTTCAAATATGTCTCAGTTTTCCTCCCCTGGTACTCGGGTGCAACATTCCAGACGCTTTACTAACACTCTCCCCACTTGGAGAGTCAGCGCCTTTAACCTCCTGTTTGGCCCAGTTTGCAATTTCTGCGGAAGATGAACAGGAATAGGGAACACCAATGAGAGACTAGCTGGAGGTGTCTGGACGGGCAAATTTAACTCTCATTTCCCACCAGGAAGAGGAAATAACCAAAGGCTCAGCGTGCCGTGCCGGAACCAGATTAGGGCCTGAAGCCATCCTGCGGTGTTGCGGCCAGCTCACAAGAAAGCGAGTTGAAGAAAGGAGCTCAGGGGCACTGTAATTCACAAACCTGCAGAGTTATAAATGACAGCTATCGTCCAAAAATATACTGAAGTAAGGCTGCCAAGAGGACTCGAAACCGGGGCAGAATTGCAGGAAACCGATTTCAGGAGGTAGACTGGAATTGCATTGAAAGCATAGGAAAAGAGGCAGAACGTCCACAATGATGCACTTGGCCAAAAAGGGCGTATGCGTTTTTTCCTGAATATATTCAGGAAAAAACGCATACGCCCTTTTTGGCCAACCAAGCAAGCTTGCAAAGGAAATCTGCACTACAATGAAGTCTCACTTCCCCCCGGTCAAAAGGGCCATCTGAAAAAAGTGTAAAATCCAGAAAGGCAGGACAGGCCATGGAGAACTGGGAGCCTTGTTATGCTGATGGGCGGGATGTAAATTGCCAACAGACACTCGGGAGAAGTGTATGGTGTTTCCTGAAACATCTAAAAAACAAAGCAACAGAGCCTAGGGCACTTCCACTTATGGTCCTATAGCTTAGGGAAATTAAAATCAAAAAGACACAGCCACCCCAAAGTTTGGGACGCCTCTGTTTACAAGAACCTCGTTTACCGTACAAGTTCAATATCACAGAAAGTGAAAAATGGATAAAGAACTTGTGGTACTTACGTACAATGCAGTATCACTCAGCAATCAAATCTATGTCATCAGGCCCATAGCAGCATAATGAGTGGATTCAGGTACGATGATTCTCACTGAAATAAGTCACACAGAAAAAGAAACATCATAAGATATCACTAATACACGGAATGTAAACTTGGCTACACAGGAACTGAATTCCAGAACAGAACAGGGTCTCAAATTTAGAAAACCAACTTATGCTTGCTTAAGGGGAAAGGTGAGTTGGGGTGCTGCATAAAACCAGAGATTGAAATGAGCACAGATAAAGTTCCTTAAGCCAAATATGGACTAGACAAGAGCTACTCCTTGCTCAACGAAATGGACTCAACACCCCATATTAAACGCCTAAGAATGTACCTGACTAGTAAGTATCTTAAAACCTATGGATTGCTATGTCTCCAAAAGAGAATCAAGCGTGTGTACAGGGGCATAAACGCAGCAGTGATAGGATTGGAGAGGTTCGGTGAGCAAATGAAGACCCTTTGAAGTCATATTGCATGGTACCCATTCCACGGGTCTCAACTCTCCAGGTTTAAGGTATTCTTCCTTCAGCTAAAACATGCATGTGGAACCCAGAGTATGATCAACCATGTGAACGGGAGACGTGTTCAAATATGTCTCAGTTTTCCTCCCCTGGTACTCGGGTGCAACATTCCAGACGCTTTACTAACACTCTCCCCACTTGGAGAGTCAGCGCCTTTAACCTCCTGTTTGGCCCAGTTTGCAATTTCTGCGGAAGATGAACAGGAATAGGGAACACCAATGAGAGACTAGCTGGAGGTGTCTGGACGGGCAAATTTAACTCTCATTTCCCACCAGGAAGAGGAAATAACCAAAGGCTCAGCGTGCCGTGCCGGAACCAGATTAGGGCCTGAAGCCATCCTGCGGTGTTGCGGCCAGCTCACAAGAAAGCGAGTTGAAGAAAGGAGCTCAGGGGCACTGTAATTCACAAACCTGCAGAGTTATAAATGACAGCTATCGTCCAAAAATATACTGAAGTAAGGCTGCCAAGAGGACTTGAAAGCGGGGCAGAATTGCAGGAAACCGATTTCAGGAGGTAGACTGGAATTGCATTGAAAGCATACGAAAAGAGGCAGAACGTCCACAATGATGCACTTGGCCAAAAAGGGCGTATGCGTTTTTTCCTGAATATATTCAGGAAAAAACGCATACGCCCTTTTTGGCCAACCAAGCAAGCTTGCAAAGGAAATCTGCACTACAATGAAGTCTCACTTCCCCCCGGTCAAAAGGGCCATCTGAAAAAAGTGTAAAATCCAGAAAGGCAGGACAGGCCATGGAGAACTGGGAGCCTTGTTATGCTGATGGGCGGGATGTAAATTGCCAACAGACACTCGGGAGAAGTGTATGGTGTTTCCTGAAACATCTAAAAAACAAAGCAACAGAGCCTAGGGCACTTCCACTTATGGTCCTATAGCTTAGGGAAATTAAAATCAAAAAGACACAGCCACCCCAAAGTTTGGGACGCCTCTGTTTACAAGAACCTCGTTTACAGTACAAGTTCAACATCGCAGAAAGTGAAAAATGGATAAAGAACATGTGGTATTTACTTACAAAGCAGTATCACTCAGCAATGAAATCTATGTCATCAGGCCCTTAGCAGCACAATGAGTGGATTCAGGTATGATGATTCTAACTGAAATAAGTCACACAGAAAAAGAAACATCATAAGATATCTGTAATACACGGAATGTAAACTTGGCTACACAGGAACTGAATTACAGAACAGAACAGGGTCTCAAATTTAGAAAACCAACTTATGCTTGCTTAAGGGGAAAGGTGAGTTGGGGTGCTGCATAAAACCAGAGATTGAAATGAGCACAGATAAAGTTCCTTAAGCCAAATATGGAATAGACAAGAGCTACTCCTTGCTCAACGAAATGGACTGAACACCGCATATTAAACGCCTAAGAATGTACCTGACTAGTAAGTACCTTAAAACCTATGGATTGCTATGTCTCCGAAAGAGAATCAAGCATGTGTACAGGGGCATAAACGCAGCAGTGATAGGATTGGAGAGTTTCGGTGAACAAATGAAGACCCTTTGAAGTCATATTGCATGGTACCCATTACACGGGTCTCAACTCTCCAGGTTTAAGGTATTCTTCCTTCAGCTAAAACATGCATGTGGAACCCAGAGTATGATCAACCGTGTGAACAGGAGACGTGTTCAAATATGTCTCAGTTTTCCTCCCCTGGTACTCGGGTGCAACATTCCAGACGCTTTACTAACACTCTCCCCACTTGGAGAGTCAGTGCCTTTAACCTCCTGTTTGGCCCAGTTTGCAATTTCTGCGGAAGATGAACAGGAATAGCGAGATCCAATGAGAGACTAGCTGGAGGTGTCTGGACGGGCAAATTTAACTCTCATTTCCCACCAGGAAGAGGAATTAACCAAAGGCTCAGCGTGCCGTGAAGGAATCAGATTAGGGCCTGAAGCCATCCTGCGGTGTTGCGGCCAGCTCACAAGAAAGCGAGTTGAACAAAGGAGCTCAGGGGCACTGTAATTCACAAACCTGCAGAGTTATAAATGACAGCTATCTTCCAAAAATATACTGAAGTAAGGCTGCCAAGAGGACTTGAAAGCGGGGCAGAATTGCAGGAAACCGATTTCAGGAGGTAGACTGGAATTGCATTGAAAGCATAGGAAAAGAGGCAGAACGTCCACAATGATGCACTTGGCCAAAAAGGGCGTATGCGTTTTTTCCTGAATATATTCAGGAAAAAACGCATACGCCCTTTTTGGCCAACCAAGCAAGCTTGCAAAGGAAATCTGCACTACAATGAAGTCTCACTTCCCCCCGGTCAAAAGGGCCATCTGAAAAAAGTGTAAAATCCAGAAAGGCAGGACAGGCCATGGAGAACTGGGAGCCTTGTTATGCTGATGGGCGGGATGTAAATTGCCAACAGACACTCGGGAGAAGTGTATGGTGTTTCCTGAAACATCTAAAAAACAAAGCAACAGAGCCTAGGGCACTTCCACTTATGGTCCTATAGCTTAGGGAAATTAAAATCAAAAAGACACAGCCACCCCAAAGTTTGGGACGCCTCTGTTTACAAGAACCTCGTTTACCGTACAAGTTCAATATCACAGAAAGTGAAAAATGGATAAAGAACTTGTGGTACTTACGTACAATGCAGTATCACTCAGCAATGAAATCTATGTCATCAGGCCCGTAGCAGCATAATGAGTGGATTCAGGTACGATGATTCTCACTGAAATAAGTCACACAGAAAAAGAAACATCATAAGATATCACTAATACACGGAATGTAAACTTGGCTACACAGGAACTGAATTCCAAAACAGAACAGGGTCTCAAATTTAGAAAACCAACTTATGCTTGCTTAAGGAGAAAGGTGAGTTGGGGTGCTGCATAAAACCAGAGATTGAAATGAGCACAGATAAAGTTCCTTAAGCCAAATATGGACTAGACAAGAGCTACTCCTTGCTCAACGAAATGGACTCAACACCCCATATTAAACGCCTAAGAATGTACCTGACTAGTAAGTATCTTAAAACCTATGGATTGCTATGTCTCCAAAAGAGAATCAAGCGTGTGTACAGGGGCATAAACGCAGCAGTGATAGGATTGGAGAGGTTCGGTGAGCAAATGAAGACCCTTTGAAGTCATATTGCATGGTACCCATTCCACGGGTCTCAACTCTCCAGGTTTAAGGTATTCTTCCTTCAGCTAAAACATGCATGTGGAACCCAGAGTATGATCAACCATGTGAACGGGAGACGTGTTCAAATATGTCTCAGTTTTCCTCCCCTGGTACTCGGGTGCAACATTCCAGACGCTTTACTAACACTCTCCCCACTTGGAGAGTCAGCGCCTTTAACCTCCTGTTTGGCCCAGTTTGCAATTTCTGCGGAAGATGAACAGGAATAGGGAACACCAATGAGAGACTAGCTGGAGGTGTCTGGACGGGCAAATTTAACTCTCATTTCCCACCAGGAAGAGGAAATAACCAAAGGCTCAGCGTGCCGTGCCGGAACCAGATTAGGGCCTGAAGCCATCCTGCGGTGTTGCGGCCAGCTCACAAGAAAGCGAGTTGAAGAAAGGAGCTCAGGGGCACTGTAATTCACAAACCTGCAGAGTTATAAATGACAGCTATCGTCCAAAAATATACTGAAGTAAGGCTGCCAAGAGGACTCGAAAGCGGGGCAGAATTGCAGGAAACCGATTTCAGGAGGTAGACTGGAATTGCATTGAAAGCATAGGAAAAGAGGCAGAACGTCCACAATGATGCACTTGGCCAAAAAGGGCGTATGCGTTTTTTCCTGAATATATTCAGGAAAAAACGCATACGCCCTTTTTGGCCAACCAAGCAAGCTTGCAAAGGAAATCTGCACTACAATGAAGTCTCACTTCCCCCCGGTCAAAAGGGCCATCTGAAAAAAGTGTAAAATCCAGAAAGGCAGGACAGGCCATGGAGAACTGGGAGCCTTGTTATGCTGATGGGCGGGATGTAAATTGCCAACAGACACTCGGGAGAAGTGTATGGTGTTTCCTGAAACATCTAAAAAACAAAGCAACAGAGCCTAGGGCACTTCCACTTATGGTCCTATAGCTTAGGGAAATTAAAATCAAAAAGACACAGCCACCCCAAAGTTTGGGACGCCTCTGTTTACAAGAACCTCGTTTACCGTACAAGTTCAATATCACAGAAAGTGAAAAATGGATAAAGAACTTGTGGTACTTACGTACAATGCAGTATCACTCAGCAATCAAATCTATGTCATCAGGCCCATAGCAGCATAATGAGTGGATTCAGGTACGATGATTCTCACTGAAATAAGTCACACAGAAAAAGAAACATCATAAGATATCACTAATACACGGAATGTAAACTTGGCTACACAGGAACTGAATTCCAGAACAGAACAGGGTCTCAAATTTAGAAAACCAACTTATGCTTGCTTAAGGGGAAAGGTGAGTTGGGGTGCTGCATAAAACCAGAGATTGAAATGAGCACAGATAAAGTTCCTTAAGCCAAATATGGACTAGACAAGAGCTACTCCTTGCTCAACGAAATGGACTCAACACCCCATATTAAACGCCTAAGAATGTACCTGACTAGTAAGTATCTTAAAACCTATGGATTGCTATGTCTCCAAAAGAGAATCAAGCGTGTGTACAGGGGCATAAACGCAGCAGTGATAGGATTGGAGAGGTTCGGTGAGCAAATGAAGACCCTTTGAAGTCATATTGCATGGTACCCATTCCATGGGTCTCAACTCTCCAGGTTTAAGGTATTCTTCCTTCAGCTAAAACATGCATGTGGAACCCAGAGTATGATCAACCATGTGAACGGGAGACGTGTTCAAATATGTCTCAGTTTTCCTCCCCTGGTACTCGGGTGCAACATTCCAGACGCTTTACTAACACTCTCCCCACTTGGAGAGTCAGCGCCTTTAACCTCCTGTTTGGCCCAGTTTGCAATTTCTGCGGAAGATGAACAGGAATAGGGAACACCAATGAGAGACTAGCTGGAGGTGTCTGGACGGGCAAATTTAACTCTCATTTCCCACCAGGAAGAGGAAATAACCAAAGGCTCAGCGTGCCGTGCCGGAACCAGATTAGGGCCTGAAGCCATCCTGCGGTGTTGCGGCCAGCTCACAAGAAAGCGAGTTGAAGAAAGGAGCTCAGGGGCACTGTAATTCACAAACCTGCAGAGTTATAAATGACAGCTATGGTCCAAAAATATACTGAAGTAAGGCTGCCAAGAGGACTCGAAAGCGGGGCAGAATTGCAGGAAACCGATTTCAGGAGGTAGACTGGAATTGCATTGAAAGCATAGGAAAAGAGGCAGAACGTCCACAATGATGCACTTGGCCAAAAAGGGCGTATGCGTTTTTTCCTGAATATATTCAGGAAAAAACGCATACGCCCTTTTTGGCCAACCAAGCAAGCTTGCAAAGGAAATCTGCACTACAATGAAGTCTCACTTCCCCCCGGTCAAAAGGGCCATCTGAAAAAAGTGTAAAATCCAGAAAGGCAGGACAGGCCATGGAGAACTGGGAGCCTTGTTATGCTGATGGGCGGGATGTAAATTGCCAACAGACACTCGAGAGAAGTGTATGGTGTTTCCTGAAACATTTAAAAAACAAAGCAACAGAGCCTAGGGCACTTCCACTTATGGTCCTATAGCTTAGGGAAATTAAAATCAAAAAGACACAGCCACCCCAAAGTTTGGGACGCCTCTGTTTACAAGAACCTCGTTTACCGTACAAGTTCAATATCACAGAAAGTGAAAAATGGATAAAGAACTTGTGGTACTTACGTACAATGCAGTATCACTCAGCAATCAAATCTATGTCATCAGGCCCATAGCAGCATAATGAGTGGATTCAGGTACGATGATTCTCACTGAAATAAGTCACAAAGAAAAAGAAACATCATAAGATATCACTAATACACGGAATGTAAACTTGGCTACACAGGAACTGAATTCCAGAACAGAACAGGGTCTCAAATTTAGAAAACCAACTTATGCTTGCTTAAGGGGAAAGGTGAGTTGGGGTGCTGCATAAAACCAGAGATTGAAATGAGCACAGATAAAATTCCTTAAGCCAAATATGGAATAGACAAGAGCTACTCCTTGCTCAACGAAATGGACTCAACACCCCATATTAAACGCCTAAGAATGTACCTGACTAGTAAGTATCTTAAAACCTATGGATTGCTATGTCTCCAAAAGAGAATCAAGCGTGTGTACAGGGGCATAAACGCAGCAGTGATAGGATTGGAGAGGTTCGGTGAGCAAATGAAGACCCTTTGAAGTCATATTGCATGGTACCCATTCCACGGGTCTCAACTCTCCAGGTTTAAGGTATTCTTCCTTCAGCTAAAACATGCATGTGGAACCCAGAGTATGATCAACCATGTGAACGGGAGACGTGTTCAAATATGTCTCAGTTTTCCTCCCCTGGTACTCGGGTGCAACATTCCAGACGCTTTACTAACACTCTCCCCAATTGGAGAGTCAGCGCCTTTAACCTCCTGTTTGGCCCAGTTTGCAATTTCTGCGGAAGATGAACAGGAATAGGGAACACCAATGAGAGACTAGCTGGAGGTGTCTGGACGGGCAAATTTAACTCTCATTTCCCACCAGGAAGAGGAAATAACCAAAGGCTCAGCGTGCCGTGCCGGAACCAGATTAGGGCCTGAAGCCATCCTGCGGTGTTGCGGCCAGCTCACAAGAAAGCGAGTTGAAGAAAGGAGCTCAGGGGCACTGTAATTCACAAACCTGCAGAGTTATAAATGACAGCTATCGTCCAAAAATATACTGAAGTAAGGCTGCCAAGAGGACTTGAAAGCGGGGCAGAAATGCAGGAAACCGATTTCAGGAGGTAGACTGGAATTGCATTGAAAGCATACGAAAAGAGGCAGAACGTCCACAATGATGCACTTGGCCAAAAAGGGCGTATGCGTTTTTTCCTGAATATATTCAGGAAAAAACGCATACGCCCTTTTTGGCCAACCAAGCAAGCTTGCAAAGGAAATCTGCACTACAATGAAGTCTCACTTCCCCCCGGTCAAAAGGGCCATCTGAAAAAAGTGTAAAATCCAGAAAGGCAGGACAGGCCATGGAGAACTGGGAGCCTTGTTATGCTGATGGGCGGGATGTAAATTGCCAACAGCCACTCGGGAGAAGTGTATGGTGTTTCCTGAAACATCTAAAAAACAAAGCAACAGAGCCTAGGGCACTTCCACTTATGGTCCTATAGCTTAGGGAAATTAAAATCAAAAAGACACAGCCACCCCAAAGTTTGGGACGCCTCTGTTTACAAGAACCTCGTTTACAGTACAAGTTCAACATCGCAGAAAGTGAAAAATGGATAAAGAACATGTGGTATTTACTTACAAAGCAGTATCACTCAGCAATGAAATCTATGTCATCAGGCCCTTAGCAGCACAATGAGTGGATTCAGGTATGATGATTCTAACTGAAATAAGTCACACAGAAAAAGAAACATCATAAGATATCTGTAATACACGGAATGTAAACTTGGCTACACAGGAACTGAATTACAGAACAGAACAGGGTCTCAAATTTAGAAAACCAACTTATGCTTGCTTAAGGGGAAAGGTGAGTTGGGGTGCTGCATAAAACCAGAGATTGAAATGAGCACAGATAAAGTTCCTTAAGCCAAATATGGAATAGACAAGAGCTACTCCTTGCTCAACGAAATGGACTCAACACCGCATATTAAACGCCTAAGAATGTACCTGACTAGTAAGTACCTTAAAACCTATGGATTGCTATGTCTCCGAAAGAGAATCAAGCATGTGTACAGGGGCATAAACGCAGCAGTGATAGGATTGGAGAGTTTCGGTGAACAAATGAAGACCCTTTGAAGTCATATTGCATGGTACCCATTACACGGGTCTCAACTCTCCAGGTTTAAGGTATTCTTCCTTCAGCTAAAACATGCATGTGGAACCCAGAGTATGATCAACCGTGTGAACGGGAGACGTGTTCAAATATGTCTCAGTTTTCCTCCCCTGGTACTCGGGTGCAACATTCCAGATGCTTTACTAACACTCTCCCCACTTGGAGAGTCAGTGCCTTTAACGTCCTGTTTGGCCCAGTTTGCAATTTCTGCGGAAGATGAACAGGAATAGCGAGATCCAATGAGAGACTAGCTGGAGGTGTCTGGACGGGCAAATTTAACTCTCATTTCCCACCAGGAAGAGGAATTAACCAAAGGCTCAGCGTGCCGTGAAGGAATCAGATTAGGGCCTGAAGCCATCCTGCGGTGTTGCGGCCAGCTCACAAGAAAGCGAGTTGAAGAAAGGAGCTCAGGGGCACTGTAATTCACAAACCTGCAGAGTTATAAATGACAGCTATCTTCCAAAAATATACTGAAGTAAGGCTGCCAAGAGGACTTGAAAGCGGGGCAGAATTGCAGGAAACCGATTTCAGGAGGTAGACTGGAATTGCATTGAAAGCATAGGAAAAGAGGCAGAACGTCCACAATGATGCACTTGGCCAAAAAGGGCGTATGCGTTTTTTCCTGAATATATTCAGGAAAAAACGCATACGCCCTTTTTGGCCAACCAAGCAAGCTTGCAAAGGAAATCTGCACTACAATGAAGTCTCACTTCCCCCCGGTCAAAAGGGCCATCTGAAAAAAGTGTAAAATCCAGAAAGGCAGGACAGGCCATGGAGAACTGGGAGCCTTGTTATGCTGATGGGCGGGATGTAAATTGCCAACAGACACTCGGGAGAAGTGTATGGTGTTTCCTGAAACATGTAAAAAACAAAGCAACAGAGCCTAGGGCACTTCCACTTATGGTCCTATAGCTTAGGGAAATTAAAATCAAAAAGACACAGCCACCCCAAAGTTTGGGACGCCTCTGTTTACAAGAACCTGGTTTACCGTACAAGTTCAATATCACAGAAAGTGAAAAATGGATAAAGAACTTGTGGTACTTACGTACAATGCAGTATCACTCAGCAATGAAATCTATGTCATCAGGCCCGTAGCAGCATAATGAGTGGATTCAGGTACGATGATTCTCACTGAAATAAGTCACACAGAAGAAGAAACATCATAAGATATCACTAATACACGGAATGTAAACTTGGCTACACAGGAACTGAATTCCAAAACAGAACAGGGTCTCAAATTTAGAAAACCAACTTATGCTTGCTTAAGGAGAAAGGTGAGTTGGGGTGCTGCATAAAACCAGAGATTGAAATGAGCACAGATAAAGTTCCTTAAGCCAAATATGGACTACACAAGAGCTACTCCTTGCTCAACGAAATGGACTCAACACCCCATATTAAACGCCTAAGAATGTACCTGACTAGTAAGTATCTTAAAACCTATGGATTGCTATGTCTCCAAAAGAGAATCAAGCGTGTGTACAGGGGCATAAACGCAGCAGTGATAGGATTGGAGAGGTTCGGTGAGCAAATGAAGACCCTTTGAAGTCATATTGCATGGTACCCATTCCACGGGTCTCAACTCTCCAGGTTTAAGGTATTCTTCCTTCAGCTAAAACATGCATGTGGAACCCAGAGTATGATCAACCATGTGAACGGGAGACGTGTTCAAATATGTCTCAGTTTTCCTCCCCTGGTACTCGGGTGCAACATTCCAGACGCTTTACTAACACTCTCCCCACTTGGAGAGTCAGCGCCTTTAACCTCCTGTTTGGCCCAGTTTGCAATTTCTGCGGAAGATGAACAGGAATAGGGAACACCAATGAGAGACTAGCTGGAGGTGTCTGGACGGGCAAATTTAACTCTCATTTCCCACCAGGAAGAGGAAATAACCAAAGGCTCAGCGTGCCGTGCCGGAACAAGATTAGGGCCTGAAGCCATCCTGCGGTGTTGCGGCCAGGTCACAAGAAAGCCAGTTGAAGAAAGGAGCTCAGGGGCACTGTAATTCACAAACCTGCAGAGTTATAAATGACAGCTATCGTCCAAAAATATACTGAAGTAAGGCTGCCAAGAGGACTCGAAAGCGGGGCAGAATTGCAGGAAACCGATTTCAGGAGGTAGACTGGAATTGCATTGAAAGCATAGGAAAAGAGGCAGAACGTCCACAATGATGCACTTGGCCAAAAAGGGCGTATGCGTTTTTTCCTGAATATATTCAGGAAAAAACGCATACGCCCTTTTTGGCCAACCAAGCAAGCTTGCAAAGGAAATCTGCACTACAATGTAGTCTCACTTCCCCCCGGTCAAAAGGGCCATCTGAAAAAAGTGTAAAATCCAGAAAGGCAGGACAGGCCATGGAGAACTGGGAGCCTTGTTATGCTGATGGGCGGGATGTAAATTGCCAACAGACACTCGGGAGAAGTGTATGGTGTTTCCTGAAACATTTAAAAAACAAAGCAACAGAGCCTAGGGCACTTCCACTTATGGTCCTATAGCTTAGGGAAATTAAAATCAAAAAGACACAGCCACCCCAAAGTTTGGGACGCCTCTGTTTACAAGAACCTCGTTTACCGTACAAGTTCAATATCACAGAAAGTGAAAAATGGATAAAGAACTTGTGGTACTTACGTACAATGCAGTATCACTCAGCAATGAAATCTATGTCATCAGGCCCATAGCAGCATAATGAGTGGATTCAGGTACGATGATTCTCACTGAAATAAGTCACACAGAAAAAGAAACATCATAAGATATCACTAATACACGGAATGTAAACTTGGCTACACAGGAACTGAATTCCAAAACAGAACAGGGTCTCAAATTTAGAAAACCAACTTATGCTTGCTTAAGGGGAAAGGTGAGTTGGGGTGCTGCATAAAACCAGAGATTGAAATGAGCACAGATAAAGTTCCTTAAGCCAAATATGGAATAGACAAGAGCTACTCCTTGCTCAACGAAATGGACTCAACACCCCATATTAAACGCCTAAGAATGTACCTGACTAGTAAGTATCTTAAAACCTATGGATTGCTATGTCTCCAAAAGAGAATCAAGCGTGTGTACAGGGGCATAAACGCAGCAGTGATAGGATTGGAGAGGTTCGGTGAGCAAATGAAGACCCTTTGAAGTCATATTGCATGGTACCCATTCCACGGGTCTCAACTCTCCAGGTTTAAGGTATTCTTCCTTCAGCTAAAACATGCATGTGGAACCCAGAGTATGATCAACCATGTGAACGGGAGACGTGTTCAAATATGTCTCAGTTTTCCTCCCCTGGTACTCGGGTGCAACATTCCAGACGCTTTACTAACACTCTCCCCACTTGGAGAGTCAGCGCCTTTAACCTCCTGTTTGGCCCAGTTTGCAATTTCTGCGGAAGATGAACAGGAATAGGGAACACCAATGAGAGACTAGCTGGAGGTGTCTGGACGGGCAAATTTAACTCTCATTTCCCACCAGGAAGAGGAAATAACCAAAGGCTCAGCGTGCCGTGCCGGAACCAGATTAGGGCCTGAAGCCATCCTGCGGTGTTGCGGCCAGCTCACAAGAAAGCGAGTTGAAGAAAGGAGCTCAGGGGCACTGTAATTCACAAACCTGCAGAGTTATAAATGACAGCTATCGTCCAAAAATATACTGAAGTAAGGCTGCCAAGAGGACTTGAAAGCGGGGCAGAATTGCAGGAAACCGATTTCAGGAGGTAGACTGGAATTGCATTGAAAGCATACGAAAAGAGGCAGAACGTCCACAATGATGCACTTGGCCAAAAAGGGCGTATGCGTTTTTTCCTGAATATATTCAGGAAAAAACGCATACGCCCTTTTTGGCCAACCAAGCAAGCTTGCAAAGGAAATCTGCACTACAATGAAGTCTCACTTCCCCCCCGTCAAAAGGGCCATCTGAAAAAAGTGTAAAATCCAGAAAGGCAGGACAGGCCATGGAGAACTGGGAGCCTTGTTATGCTGATGGGCGGGATGTAAATTGCCAACAGACACTCGGGAGAAGTGTATGGTGTTTCCTGAAACATCTAAAAAACAAAGCAACAGAGCCTAGGGCACTTCCACTTATGGTCCTATAGCTTAGGGAAATTAAAATCAAAAAGACACAGCCACCCCAAAGTTTGGGACGCCTCTGTTTACAAGAACCTCGTTTACAGTACAAGTTCAACATCGCAGAAAGTGAAAAATGGATAAAGAACATGTGGTATTTACTTACAAAGCAGTATCACTCAGCAATGAAATCTATGTCATCAGGCCCTTAGCAGCACAATGAGTGGATTCAGGTATGATGATTCTAACTGAAATAAGTCACACAGAAAAAGAAACATCATAAGATATCTGTAATACACGGAATGTAAACTTGGCTACACAGGAACTGAATTACAGAACAGAACAGGGTCTCAAATTTAGAAAACCAACTTATGCTTGCTTAAGGGGAAAGGTGAGTTGGGGTGCTGCATAAAACCAGAGATTGAAATGAGCACAGATAAAGTTCCTTAAGCCAAATATGGAATAGACAAGAGCTACTCCTTGCTCAACGAAATGGACTGAACACCGCATATTAAACGCCTAAGAATGTACCTGACTAGTAAGTATCTTAAAACCTATGGATTGCTATGTCTCCGAAAGAGAATCAAGCATGTGTACAGGGGCATAAACGCAGCAGTGATAGGATTGGAGAGGTTCGGTGAGCAAATGAAGACCCTTTGAAGTCATATTGCATGGTACCCATTCCACGGGTCTCAACTCTCCAGGTTTAAGGTATTCTTCCTTCAGATAAAACATGCATGTGGAACCCAGAGTATGATCAACCATGTGAACGGGAGATGTGTTCAAATATGTGTCAGTTTTACTCCTCTGGTACTCGGGTGCAACATTCCAGATGCTTTACTAACACTCTCCCCACTTGGAGAGTCACCGCCTTTAACCTCCTGTTTGGCCCAGTTTGCAATTTCTGCGGAAGATGAACAGGAATAGGGAGAAACAATGAGAGACTAGCTGGAGGTGTCTGGACGGGCAAATTTAACTCTCATTTCCCACCAGGAAGAGGAAATAACCAAAGGCTCAGCGTGCCGGTCCGGAACCAGATTAGGGCCTGAAGCCATCCTGCGGTGTTGCGGCCAGCTCAAAAGAAAGCGAGTTGAAGAAAGGAGCTCAGGGGCACTGTAATTCACAAACCTGCAGAGTTATAAATGACAGCTATCGTCCAAAAATATACTGAAGTAAGGCTGCCAAGAGGACTTGAAAGCGGGGCAGAATTGCAGGAAACCGATTTCAGGAGGTAGACTGGAATTGCATTGAAAGCATAGGAAAAGAGGCAGAACGTCCACAATGATGCACTTGGCCAAAAAGGGCGTATGCGTTTTTTCCTGAATATATTCAGGAAAAAACGCATACGCCCTTTTTGGCCAACCAAGCAAGCTTGCAAAGGAAATCTGCACTACAATGAAGTCTCACTTCCCCCCGGTCAAAAGGGCCATCTGAAAAAAGTGTAAAATCCAGAAAGGCAGGACAGGCCATGGAGAACTGGGAGCCTTGTTATGCTGATGGGCGGGATGTAAATTGCCAACAGCCACTTGGGAGAAGTGTATGGTTGTTCCTGAAACATCTAAAAAACAAAGCAACAGAGCCTAGGGCACTTCCACTTATGGTCCTATAGTTTAGGGAAATTAAAATCAAAAAGACACAGCCACCCCAAAGTTTGGGACGCCTCTGTTTACAAGAACCTCGTTTACAGTACAAGTTCAACATCGCAGAAAGTGAAAAATGGATAAAGAACATGTGGTATTTACTTACAAAGCATTATCACTCAGCAATGAAATCTATGTCATCAGGCCCTTAGCAGCACAATGAGTGGATTCAGGTATGATGATTCTAACTGAAATAAGTCACACAGAAAAAGAAACATCATAAGATATCAGTAATACACGGAATGTAAACTTGGCTACACAGGAACTGAATTACAGAACAGAACAGGGTCTCAAATTTAGAAAACCAACTTATGCTTGCTTAAGGGGAAAGGTGAGTTGGGGTGCTGCATAAAACCAGAGATTGAAATGAGCACAGATAAAGTTCCTTAAGCCAAATATGGAATAGACAACAGCTACTCCTTGCTCAACGAAATGGACTGAACACCGCATATTAAACGCCTAAGAATGTACCTGACTAGTAAGTATCTTAAAACCTATGGATTGCTATGTCTCCAAAAGAGAATCAAGCATGTGTACAGGGGCATAAACGCAGCAGTGATAGGATTGGAGAGGTTCGGTGAACAAATGAAGACCCTTTGAAGTCATATTGCATGGTACCCATTCCACGGGTCTCAACTCTCCAGGTTTAAGGTATTCTTCCTTCAGCTAAAACATGCATGTGGAACCCAGAGTATGATCAACCGTGTGAACGGGAGACGTGTTCAAATATGTCTCAGTTTTCCTCCCCTGGTACTCGGGTGCAACATTCCACACGCTTTACTAACACTCTCCCCACTTGGAGAGTCAGCGCCTTTAACGTCCTGTTTGTCCCAGTTTGCAATTTCTGCGGAAAATGAACAGGAATAGGAAGAACCAATGAGAGACTAGCTGGAGGTGTCTGGACGGGCAAATTTAACTCTCATTTCCCACCAGGAAGAGGAAATTACCAAAGGCTCAGCGTGCCGTGCCGGAACCAGATTAGGGCCTGAAGCCATCCTGCGGTGTTGCGGCCAGGTCACAAGAAAGCCAGTTGAAGAAAGGAGCTCAGGGGCACTGTAATTCACAAACCTGCAGAGTTATAAATGACAGCTATCATCCAAAAATATACTGAAGTAACGCTGCCAAGAGGACTTGAAAGCGGGGCAGAATTGCAGAAAACCGATTTCAGGAGGTAGACTGGAATTGCATTGAAAGCATAGGAAAAGAGGCAGAACGTCCACAATGATGCACTTGGCCAAAAAGGGCGTATGCGTTTTTTCCTGAATATATTCAGGAAAAAACGCATACGCCCTTTTTCGCCAACCAAGCAAGCTTGCAAAGGAAATCTGCACTACAATGAAGTCTCACTTCCCCCCGGTCAAAAGGGCCATCTGAAAAAAGTGTAAAATCCAGAAAGACAAGACAGGCCATGGAGAACTGGGAGCCTTGTTATGCTGATGGGCGGGATGTAAATTGCCAACAGACACTCGAGAGAAGTGTATGGTGTTTCCTGAAACATCTAAAAAACAAAGCAACAGAGCCTAGGGCACTTCCACTTATGGTCCTATAGCTTAGGGAAATTAAAATCAAAAAGACACAGCCACCCCAAAGTTTGGGACGCCTCTGTTTACAAGAACCTCGTTTACAGTACAAGTTCAACATCGCAGAAAGTGAAAAATGGATAAAGAACATGTGGTATTTACTTACAAAGCAATATCACTCAGCAATGAAATCTATGTCATCAGGCCCTTAGCAGCACAATGAGTGGATTCAGGTATGATGATTCTAACTGAAATAAGTCACACAGAAAAAGAAACATCATAAGATATCAGTAATACACGGAATGTAAACTTGGCTACACAGGAACTGAATTACAGAACAGAACAGGGTCTCAAATTTAGAAAACCAACTTATACTTGCTTAAGGGGAAAGGTGAGTTGGGGTGCTGCATAAAACCAGAGATTGAAACGAGCACAGATAAAGTTCCTTAAGCCAAATATGGAATAGACAACAGCTACTCCTTGCTCAACGAAATGGACTGAACACCGCATATTAAACGCCTAAGAATGTACCTGACTAGTAAGTATCTTAAAACCTATGAATTGCTATGTCTCCGAAAGAGAATTAAGCATGTGTACAGGCGCATAAACGCAGCAGTGATAGGATTGGAGAGTTTCGGTGAACAAATGAAGACCCTTTGAAGTCATATTGCATGGTACCCATTCCACGGGTCTCAACTCTCCAGGTTTAAGGTATTCTTCCTTCAGCTAAAACATGCATGTGGAACCCAGAGTATGATCAACCATGTGAACGGGAGACGTGTTCAAATATGTCTCAGTTTTCGTACCCTGGTACTCGGGTGCAACATTCCAGACGCTTTACTAACACTCTCCCCACTTGGAAAGTCAGCGCCTTTAACCTCCTGTTTGGCCCAGTTTGCAATTTCTGCGGAAGATGAACAGGAATAGCGAGAACCAATGAGAGACTAGCTGGAGGTGTCTGGACGGGCAAATTTAACTCTCATTTCCCACCAGGAAGAGGAAATAACCAAAGGCTCAGCGTGCCGTGCCGGAACCAGATTAGGGCCTGAAGCCATCCTGCGGTGTTGCGGCCAGGTCACAAGAAAGCGAGTTGAAGAAAGGAGCTCAGGGGCACTGTAATTCACAAATCTGCAGAGTTATAAATGACAGCTATCGTCCAAAAATATACTGAAGTAAGGCTGCCAAGAGGACTTGAAAGCGGGGCAGAATTGCAGGAAACCAATTTCAGGAGGTAGACTGGAATTGCATTGAAAGCATAGGAAAAGAGGCAGAACGTCCACAATGATGCACTTGGCCAAAAAGGGCGTATGCGTTTTTTCCTGAATATATTCAGGAAAAAACGCATACGCCCTTTTTGGCCAACCAAGCAAGCTTGCAAAGGAAATCTGCACTACAATGAAGTCTCACTTCCCCCCGGTCAAAAGGGCCATCTGAAAAAAGTGTAAAATCCAGAAAGGCAGGACAGGCCATGGAGAACTGGGAGCCTTGTTATGCTGATGGGCGGGATGTAAATTGCCAACAGACACTCGAGAGAAGTGTATGGTGTTTCCGGAAACATCTAAAAAACAAAGCAACAGAGCCTAGGGCACTTCCACTTATGGTCCTATAGCTTAGGGAAATTAAAATCAAAAAGACACAGCCACCCCAAAGTTTGGGACGCCTCTGTTTACAAGAACCTCGTTTACCGTACAAGTTCAATATCACAGAAAGTGAAAAATGGATAAAGAACTTGTGGTACTTACGTACAATGCAGTATCACTCAGCAATGAAATCTATGTCATCAGGCCCGGAGCAGCATAATGAGTGGATTCAGGTATGATGATTCTCACTGAAATAAGTCACACAGAAAAAGAAACATCATAAGATATCACTAATACACGGAATGTAAACTTGGCTACACAGGAACTGAATTCCAAAACAGAACAGGGTCTCAAATTTAGAAAACCAACTTATGCTTGCTTAAGGGGAAAGGTGAGTTGGGGTGCTGCATAAAACCAGAGATTGAAATGAGCACAGATAAAGTTCCTTAAGCCAAATATGGACTAGACAAGAGCTACTCCTTGCTCAACGAAATGGACTCAACACCCCATATTAAACGCCTAAGAATGTACCTGACTAGTAAGTATCTTAAAACCTATGGATTGCTATGTCTCCAAAAGAGAATCAAGCGTGTGTACAGGGGCATAAACGCAGCAGTGATAGGATTGGAGAGGTTCGGTGAGCAAATGAAGACCCTTTGAAGTCATATTGCATGGTACCCATTCCACGGGTCTCAACTCTCCAGGTTTAAGGTATTCTTCCTTCAGCTAAAACATGTATGTGGAACCCAGAGTATGATCAACCATGTGAACGGGAGACGTGTTCAAATATGTCTCAGTTTTCATACCCTGGTACTCGGGTGCAACATTCCAGACGCTTTACTAACACTCTACCCACTTGGAGAGTCAGCGCCTTTAACCTCCTGTTTGGCCCAGTTTGCAATTTCTGCGGAAGATGAACAGGAATAGGGAACACCAATGAGAGACTAGCTGGAGGTGTCTGGACGGGCAAATTTAACTCTCATTTCCCACCAGGAAGAGGAAATAACCAAAGGCTCAGCGTGCCCGGCCGGAAACAGATTAGGGCCTGAAGCCATCCTGCGGTGTTGCAGCCAGGTCACAAGAAAGCGAGTTGAAGAAAGGAGCTCAGGGGCACTGTAATTCACAAACCTGCAGAGTTATAAATGACAGCTATCGTCCAAAAATATACTGAAGTAAGGCTGCCAAGAGGACTTGAAAGCGGGGCAGAATTGCAGGAAACCGATTTCAGGAGGTAGACTGGAATTGCATTGAAAGCATAGGAAAAGAGGCAGAACGTCCACAATGATGCACTTGGCCAAAAAGGGCGTATGCGTTTTTTCCTGAATATATTCAGCAAAAAACGCCTTCGCCCTTTTTGGCCAACCAAGCAAGCTTGCAAAGGAAATCTGCACTACAATGAAGTCTCACTTCCCCCCGGTCAAAAGGGCCATCTGAAAAAAGTGTAAAATCCAGAAAGGCAGGACAGGCCATGGAGAACTGTGAGCCTTCTTATGCTGATGGGCGGGATGTAAATTGCCAACAGACACTCGGGAGAAGTGTATGGTGTTTCCTGAAACATCTAAAAAACAAAGCAACAGAGCCTAGGGCACTTCCACTTATGGTCCTATAGCTTAGGGAAATTAAAATCAAAAAGACACAGCCACCCCAAAGTTTGGGACGCCTCTGTTTACAAGAACCTCATTTACAGTACAAGTTCAACATCGCAGAAAGTGAAAAATGGATAAAGATCATGTGGTATTTACTTACAAAGCAATATCACTCAGCAATGAAATCTATGTCATCAGGCCCTTAGCAGCACAATGAGTGGATTCAGGTATGATGATTCTAACTGAAATAAGTCACACAGAAAAAGAAACATCATAAGATATCAGTAATACACGGAATGTAAACTTGGCTACACAGGAACTGAATTACAGAACAGAACAGGGTCTCAAATTTGGAAAACCAACTTATGCTTGCTTAAGGGGAAAGGTGAGTTGGGGTGCTGCATAAAACCAGAGATTGAAATGAGCACAGATAAAGTTCCTTAAGCCAAATATGGAATAGACAAGAGCTACTCCTTGCTCAACGAAATGGACTCAACACCGCATATTAAACGCCTAAGAATGTACCTGACTAGTAAGTATCTTAAAACCTATGGATTGCTATGTCTCCGAAAGAGAATCAAGCATGTGTACAGGCACATAAACGCAGCAGTGATAGGATTGGAGAGGTTCGGTGAACAAATGAAGACCCTTTGAAGTCATATTGCATGGTACCCATTCCACGGGTCTCAACTCTCCAGGTTTAAGGTATTCTTCCTTCAGCTAAAACATGCATGTGGAACCCAGAGTATGATCAACCGTGTGAACGGGAGACGTGTTCAAATATGTCTCAGTTTTCGTACCCTGGTACTCGGGTGCAACATTCCAGACGCTTTACTAACACTCTCCCGACTTGGAGAGTCCGTCCCTTTAATATCCTGTTTGGCCCAGTTTGCAATTTCTGCGGAAGATGAACAGGAATAGCGAGAACCAATGAGAGACTAGCTGGAGGTTTCTGGACGGGCAAATTTAACTCTCATTTCCCACCAGGAAGAGGAATTAACCAAAGGCTCAGCGTGCCGTGCCGGAACCAGATTAGGGCCTGAAGCCATCCTGCGGTGTTGCGGCCAGGTCACAAGAAAGCGAGTTGAAGAAAGGAGCTCAGGGGCACTGTAATTCACAAACCTGCAGAGTTATAAATGACAGCTATCGTCCAAAAATATACTGAAGTAAGGCTGCCAAGAGGACTTGAAAGCGGGGCAGAATTGCAGGAAACCGATTTCAGGAGGTAGACTAGAATTGCATTGAAAGCATAGGAAAAGAGGCAGAACGTCCACAATGATGCACTTGGCCAAAAAGGGCGTATGCGTTTTTTCCTGAATATATTCAGGAAAAAACGCATACGCCCTTTTTGGCCAACCAAGCAAGCTTGCAAAGGAAATCTGCACTACAATGAAGTCTCACTTCCCCCCGGTCAAAAGGGCCATCTGAAAAAAGTGTAAAATCCAGAAAGGCAGGACAGGCCATGGAGAACCGGGAGCCTTGTTATGCTGATGGGCGGGATGTAAATTGCCAACAGACACTCGGGAGAAGTGTATGGTGTTTCCTGAAACATCTAAAAAACAAAGCAACAGAGCCTAGGGCACTTCCACTTATGGTCCTATAGCTTAGGGAAATTAAAATCAAAAAGACACAGCCACCCCAAAGTTTGGGACGCCTCTGTTTACAAGAACCTCGTTTACAGTACAAGTTCAACATCGCAGAAAGTGAAAAATGGATAAAGAAGGTGTGGTATTTACTTACAAAGCAATATCACTCAGCAATGAAATCTATGTCATCATGCCCTTAGCAGCACAATGAGTGGATTCAGGTATGATGATTCTAACTGAAATAAGTCACACAGAAAAAGAAACATCATAAGATATCAGTAATACACGGAATGTAAACTTGGCTACACAGGAACTGAATTACAGAACAGAACAGGGTCTCAAATTTAGAAAACCAACTTATGCTTGCTTAAGGGTAAAGGTGAGTTGGGGTGCTGCATAAAACCAGAGATTGAAACGAGCACAGATAAAGTTCCTTAAGCCAAATATGGAATAGACAAGAGCTACTCCTTGCTCAACGAAATGGACTCAACACCCCATATTAAACGCCTAAGAATGTACCTGACTAGTAAGTATCTTAAAACCTATGGATTGCTATGTCTCCGAAAGAGAATCAAGCATGTGTACAGGGGCATAAACACAGCAGTGATAGGATTGGAGAGGTTCGGTGAGCAAATGAAGACCCTTTGAAGTCATATTGCATGGTACCCATTCCACGGGTTTCAACTACCCAGGTTTAAGGTATTCTTCCTTCAGCTAAAACATGCATGTGGAACCCAGAGTATGATCAACCGTGTGAACGGGAGACGTGTTCAAATATGTCTCAGGTTTCGTACCCTGGTACTCGGGTGCAACATTCCAGACGCTTTACTAACACTCTCCCCACTTGGAAAGTCAGCGCCTTTAACCTCCTCTTTGGCCCAGTTTGCAATTTCTGCGGAAGATGAACAGGAATAGCGAGAACCAATGAGAGAATAGCTGGAGGTGTATGGACGGGCAAATTTAACTCTCATTTCCCACCAGGAAGAGGAATTAACCAAAGGCTCAGCGTGCCGTGAAGGAATCAGATTAGGGCCTGAAGCCATCCTGCGGTGTTGTGGCCAGCTCAAAAGAAAGCGAGTTGAACAAAGGAGCTCAGGGGCACTGTAATTCACAAACCTGCAGAGTTATAAATGACAGCTATCGTCCAAAAATATACTGAAGTAAGGCTGCCAAGAGGACTTGAAAGCGGGGCAGAATTGCAGGAAACCGATTTCAGGAGGTAGACTGGAATTGCATTGAAAGCATAGGAAAAGAGGCAGAACGTCCACAATGATGCACTTGGCCAAAAAGGGCGTATGCGTTTTTTCCTGAATATATTCAGGAAAAAACGCCTTCGCCCTTTTTGGCCAACCAAGCAAGCTTGCAAAGGAAATCTGCACTACAATGAAGTCTCACTTCCCCCCGGTCAAAAGGGCCATCTGAAAAAAGTGTAAAATCCAGAAAGGCAGGACAGGCCATGGAGAACTGGGAGCCTTGTTATGCTGATGGGCGGGATGTAAATTGCCAACAGACACTCGGGAGAAGTGTATGGTGTTTCCTGAAACATCTAAAAAACAAAGCAACAGAGCCTAGGGCACTTCCACTTATGGTCCTATAGCTTAGGGAAATTAAAATCAAAAAGACACAGCCACCCCAAAGTTTGGGACGCCTCTGTTTACAAGAACCTCGTTTACAGTACAAGTTCAACATCGCAGAAAGTGAAAAATGGATAAAGAACATGTGGTATTTACTTACAAAGCAATATCACTCAGCAATGAAATCTATGTCATCAGGCCCTTAGCAGCACAATGAGTGGATTCAGGTATGATGATTCTAACTGAAATAAGTCACACAGAAAAAGAAACATCATAAGATATCAGTAATACACGGAATGTAAACTTGGCTACACAGGAACTGAATTACAGAACAGAACAGGGTCTCAAATTTAGAAAACCAACTTATGCTTGCTTAAGGGGAAAGGTGAGTTGGGGTGCTGCATAAAACCAGAGATTGAAATGAGCACAGATAAAGTTCCTTAAGCCAAATATGGAATAGAAAAGAGCTACTCCTTGCTCAACGAAATGGACTGAACACCGCATATTAAACGCCTAAGTATGTACCTGACTAGTAAGTATCTTAAAACCTATGGATTGCTATGTCTCCGAAAGAGAATCAAGCATGTGTACAGGCGCATAAACACAGCAGTGATAGGATTGGAGAGGTTCGGTGAACAAATGAAGACCCTTTGAAGTCATATTGCATGGTACCCATTCCACTGGTTTCAACTCTCCAGGTTTAAGTTATTCTTCCTTCAGCTAAAACATGCATGTGGAACCCAGAGTATGATCAACCGTGTGAACGGGAGACGTGTTCAAATATGTCTCAGTTTTCCTCCCCTGGTACTCGGGTGCAACATTCCAGACGCTTTACTAACACTCTCCCCACTTGGAGAGTCAGCGCCTTTAACCTCCTGTTTGGCCCAGTTTGCAATTTCTGCGGAAGATGAACAGGAATAGGGAACACCAATGAGAGACTAGCTGGAGGTGTCTGGACGGGCAAATTTAACTCTCATTTCCCACCAGGAAGAGGAAATAACCAAAGGCTCAGCGTGCCGGGCCGGAACCAGATTAGGGCCTGAAGCCATCCTGCGGTGTTGCGGCCAGCTCAAAAGAAAGCGAGTTGAAGAAAGGAGCTCAGGGGCACTGTAATTCACAAACCTGCAGAGTTATAAATGACAGCTATCGTCCAAAAATATACTGAAGTAAGGCTGCCAAGAGGACTTGAAAGCGGGGCAGAATTGCAGGAAACCGATTTCAGGAGGTAGACTGGAATTGCATTGAAAGCATAGGAAAAGAGGCAGAACGTCCACAATGATGCACTTGGCCAAAAAGGGCGTATGCGTTTTTTCCTGAATATATTCAGGAAAAAACGCATACGCCCTTTTTGGCCAACCAAGCAAGCTTGCAAAGGAAATCTGCACTACAATGAAGTCTCACTTCCCCCCGGTCAAAAGGGCCATCTGAAAAAAGTGTAAAATCCAGAAAGGCAGGACAGGCCATGGAGAACTGGGAGCCTTGTTATGCTGATGGGCGGGATGTAAATTGCCAACAGACACTCGAGAGAAGTGTATGGTGTTTCCTGAAACATCTAAAAAACAAAGCAACAGAGCCTAGGGCACTTCCACTTATGGTCCTATAGCTTAGGGAAATTAAAATCAAAAAGACACAGCCACCCCAAAGTTTGGGACGCCTCTGTTTACAAGAACCTCGTTTACCGTACAAGTTCAATATCACAGAAAGTGAAAAATGGATAAAGAACTTGTGGTACTTACGTACAATGCAGTATCACTCAGCAATGAAATCTATGTCATCAGGCCCGTAGCAGCATAATGAGTGGATTCAGGTACGATGATTCTCACTGAAATAAGTCACACAGAAAAAGAAACATCATAAGATATCACTAATACACGGAATGTAAACTTGGCTACACAGGAACTGAATTCCAAAACAGAACAGGGTCTCAAATTTAGAAAACCAACTTATGCTTGCTTAAGGGGAAAGGTGAGTTGGGGTGCTGCATAAAACCAGAGATTGAAATGAGCACAGATAAAGTTCCTTAAGCCAAATATGGAATAGACAAGAGCTACTCCTTGCTCAACGAAATGGACTCAACACCCCATATTAAACGCCTAAGAATGTACCTGACTAGTAAGTATCTTAAAACCTATGGATTGCTATGTCTCCAAAAGAGAATCAAGCGTGTGTACAGGGGCATAAACGCAGCAGTGATAGGATTGGAGAGGTTCGGTGAGCAAATGAAGACCCTTTGAAGTCATATTGCATGGTACCCATTCCACGGGTCTCAACTCTCCAGGTTTAAGGTATTCTTCCTTCAGCTAAAACATGCATGTGGAACCCAGAGTATGATCAACCATGTGAACGGGAGACGTGTTCAAATATGTCTCAGTTTTCCTCCCCTGGTACTCGGGTGCAACATTCCAGACGCTTTACTAACACTCTCCCCACTTGGAGAGTCAGCGCCTTTAACCTCCTGTTTGGCCCAGTTTGCAATTTCTGCGGAAGATGAACAGGAATAGGGAACACCAATGAGAGACTAGCTGGAGGTGTCTGGACGGGCAAATTTAACTCTCATTTCCCACCAGGAAGAGGAAATAACCAAAGGCTCAGCATGCCGGGCCGGAACCAGATTAGGGCCTGAAGCCATCCTGCGGTGTTGCGGCCAGCTCAAAAGAAAGCGAGTTGAAGAAAGGAGCTCAGGGGCACTGTAATTCACAAACCTGCAGAGTTATAAATGACAGCTATCGTCCAAAAGTATACTGAAGTAAGGCTGCCAAGAGGACTTGAAAGCGGGGCAGAATTGCAGGAAACCGATTTCAGGAGGTAGACTGGAATTGCATTGAAAGCATAGGAAAAGAGGCAGAACGTCCACAATGATGCACTTGGCCAAAAAGGGCGTATGCGTTTTTTCCTGAATATATTCAGGAAAAAACGCATACGCCCTTTTTGGCCAACCAAGCAAGCTTGCAAAGGAAATCTGCACTACAATGAAGTCTCACTTCCCCCCGGTCAAAAGGGCCATCTGAAAAAAGTGTAAAATCCAGAAAGGCAGGACAGGCCATGGAGAACTGGGAGCCTTGTTATGCTGATGGGCGGGATGTAAATTGCCAACAGACACTCGAGAGAAGTGTATGGTGTTTCCTGAAACATCTAAAAAACAAAGCAACAGAGCCTAGGGCACTTCCACTTATGGTCCTATAGCTTAGGGAAATTAAAATCAAAAAGACACAGCCACCCGAAAGTTTGGGACGCCTCTGTTTACAAGAACCTCGTTTACCGTACAAGTTCAATATCACAGAAAGTGAAAAATGGATAAAGAACTTGTGGTACTTACGTACAATGCAGTATCACTCAGCAATGAAATCTATGTCATCAGGCCCGGAGCAGCATAATGAGTGGATTCAGGTATGATGATTCTCACTGAAATAAGTCACACAGAAAAAGAAACATCATAAGATATCACTAATACACGGAATGTAAACTTGGCTACACAGGAACTGAATTCCAAAACAGAACAGGGTCTCAAATTTAGAAAACCAACTTATGCTTGCTTAAGGGGAAAGGTGAGTTGGGGTGCTGCATAAAACCAGAGATTGAAATGAGCACAGATAAAGTTCCTTAAGCCAAATATGGAATAGACAAGAGCTACTCCTTGCTCAACGAAATGGACTCAACACCCCATATTAAACGCCTAAGAATGTACCTGACTAGTAAGTATCTTAAAACCTATGGATTGCTATGTCTCCAAAAGAGAATCAAGCGTGTGTACAGGGGCATAAACGCAGCAGTGATAGGATTGGAGAGGTTCGGTGAGCAAATGAAGACCCTTTGAAGTCATATTGCATGGTACCCATTCCACGGGTCTCAACTCTCCAGGTTTAAGGTATTCTTCCTTCAGCTAAAACATGTATGTGGAACCCAGAGTATGATCAACCATGTGAACGGGAGACGTGTTCAAATATGTCTCAGTTTTCATACCCTGGTACTCGGGTGCAACATTCCAGACGCTTTACTAACACTCTACCCACTTGGAGAGTCAGCGCCTTTAACCTCCTGTTTGGCCCAGTTTGCAATTTCTGCGGAAGATGAACAGGAATAGGGAACACCAATGAGAGACTAGCTGGAGGTGTCTGGACGGGCAAATTTAACTCTCATTTCCCACCAGGAAGAGGAAATAACCAAAGGCTCAGCGTGCCCGGCCGGAAACAGATTAGGGCCTGAAGCCATCCTGCGGTGTTGCAGCCAGGTCACAAGAAAGCGAGTTGAAGAAAGGAGCTCAGGGGCACTGTAATTCACAAACCTGCAGAGTTATAAATGACAGCTATCGTCCAAAAATATACTGAAGTAAGGCTGCCAAGAGGACTTGAAAGCGGGGCAGAATTGCAGGAAACCGATTTCAGGAGGTAGACTGGAATTGCATTGAAAGCATAGGAAAAGAGGCAGAACGTCCACAATGATGCACTTGGCCAAAAAGGGCGTATGCGTTTTTTCCTGAATATATTCAGCAAAAAACGCCTTCGCCCTTTTTGGCCAACCAAGCAAGCTTGCAAAGGAAATCTGCACTACAATGAAGTCTCACTTCCCCCCGGTCAAAAGGGCCATCTGAAAAAAGTGTAAAATCCAGAAAGGCAGGACAGGCCATGGAGAACTGTGAGCCTTCTTATGCTGATGGGCGGGATGTAAATTGCCAACAGACACTCGGGAGAAGTGTATGGTGTTTCCTGAAACATCTAAAAAACAAAGCAACAGAGCCTAGGGCACTTCCACTTATGGTCCTATAGCTTAGGGAAATTAAAATCAAAAAGACACAGCCACCCCAAAGTTTGGGACGCCTCTGTTTACAAGAACCTCATTTACAGTACAAGTTCAACATCGCAGAAAGTGAAAAATGGATAAAGATCATGTGGTATTTACTTACAAAGCAATATCACTCAGCAATGAAATCTATGTCATCAGGCCCTTAGCAGCACAATGAGTGGATTCAGGTATGATGATTCTAACTGAAATAAGTCACACAGAAAAAGAAACATCATAAGATATCAGTAATACACGGAATGTAAACTTGGCTACACAGGAACTGAATTACAGAACAGAACAGGGTCTCAAATTTGGAAAACCAACTTATGCTTGCTTAAGGGGAAAGGTGAGTTGGGGTGCTGCATAAAACCAGAGATTGAAATGAGCACAGATAAAGTTCCTTAAGCCAAATATGGAATAGACAAGAGCTACTCCTTGCTCAACGAAATGGACTCAACACCGCATATTAAACGCCTAAGAATGTACCTGACTAGTAAGTATCTTAAAACCTATGGATTGCTATGTCTCCGAAAGAGAATCAAGCATGTGTACAGGCGCATAAACGCAGCAGTGATAGGATTGGAGAGGTTCGGTGAACAAATGAAGACCCTTTGAAGTCATATTGCATGGTACCCATTCCACGGGTCTCAACTCTCCAGGTTTAAGGTATTCTTCCTTCAGCTAAAACATGCATGTGGAACCCAGAGTATGATCAACCGTGTGAACGGGAGACGTGTTCAAATATGTCTCAGTTTTCGTACCCTGGTACTCGGGTGCAACATTCCAGACGCTTTACTAACACTCTCCCCACTTGGAAAGTCAGCGCCTTTAACCTCCTCTTTGGCCCAGTTTGCAATTTCTGCGGAAGATGAACAGGAATAGCGAGAACCAATGAGAGACTAGCTGGAGGTGTCTGGACGGGCAAATTTAACTCTCATTTCCCACCAGGAAGAGGAAATAACCAAAGGCTCAGCGTGCCGTGCCGGAACCAGATTAGGGCCTGAAGCCATCCTGCGGTGTTGCGGCCAGCTCAAAAGAAAGCGAGTTGAAGAAAGGAGCTCAGGGGCACTGTAATTCACAAACCTGCAGAGTTATAAACGACAGCTATCGTCCAAAAATATACTGAAGTAAGGCTGCCAAGAGGACTCGAAAACGGGGTAGAATTGCAGGAAACCGATTTCAGGAGGTAGACTGGAATTGCATTGAAAGCATAGGAAAAGAGGCAGAACGTCCACAATGATGCACTTGGCCAAAAAGGGCGTATGCGTTTTTTCCTGAATATATTCAGGAAAAAACGCATACGCCCTTTTTGGCCAACCAAGCAAGCTTGCAAAGGAAATCTGCACTACAATGAAGTCTCACTTCCCCCCGGTCAAAAGGGCCATCTGAAAAAAGTGTAAAATCCAGAAAGGCAGGACAGGCCATGGAGAACTGGGAGCCTTGTTATGCTGATGGGCGGGATGTAAATTGCCAACAGACACTCGGGAGAAGTGTATGGTGTTTCCTGAAACATCTAAAAAACAAAGCAACAGAGCCTAGGGCACTTCCACTTATGGTCCTATAGCTTAGGGAAATTAAAATCAAAAAGACACAGCCACCCCAAAGTTTGGGACGCCTCTGTTTACAAGAACCTCGTTTATGGTACAAGTTCAATATCGCAGAAAGCGAAAAATGGATAAAGAAGTTGTGGTATTTACGTACAATGCAATATCACTCAGCAATGAAATCTATGTCATCAGGCCCGCAGCATCATAATGAGTGGATTCAGGTATGATGATTCTAACTGAAATAAGTCACACAGAAAAAGAAACATCATAAGATATCACTAATACACGGAATGTAAACTTGGCTACACAGGAACTGGATTACAAAACAGAACAGGGTCTCAAATTTAGAAAACCAACTTATGCTTGCTTAAGGGGAAAGGTGAGTTGGGGTGCTGCATAAAACCAGAGATTGAAATGAGCACAGATAAAGTTCCTTAAGCCAAATATGGAATAGACAAGAGCTACTCCTTGCTCAACGAAATGGACTCAACACCCCATATTAAACGCCTAAGAATGTACCTGACTGGTAAGTATCTTAAAAGCTATGGATTGCTATGTCTCCGAAAGAGAATCAAGCGTGTGTACAGGGGCATAAACGCAGCAGTGATAGGATTGGAGAGGTTCGGTGAGCACAGGAAGACCCTTTGAAGTCATATTGCATGGTACCCATTCCACGGGTCTCAACTCTCCAGCTTTAAGGGATTCTTCCTTCAGCTAAAACATGCATGTGGAACCCAAAGTATGATCAACCGTGTGATCGGGAGACGTGTTCCAATATGTCTCAGTTCTCGTCCCCTGGTACTCGGGCGCAACATTCCAGACGCTTTACTAACACTCTCCCGACTTGGAGAGTCAGTGCCTTTAACCTCCTGTTTGGCCCAGTTTCCAATTTCTGCGGAAGATGAACAGGAATAGGGAGAACCAATGAGAGACTAGCTGGAGGTGTCTGGACGGGCAAATTTAACTCTCATTTCCCACCAGGAAGAGGAATTAACCAAAGGCGCAGCGTGCCGTGCCGGAACCAGATTAGGGCCTGCAGCAATCCTGCGGTGTTGCGGCCAGCTCACAAGAAAGCGAGTTGAAGAAAGGAGCTCCGGGGCACTGTAATTCACAAACCTGCAGAGTTATAAATGACAGCTATCGTCCAAAAATATACTGAAGTAAGGCTGCCAAGAGGACTTGAAAGCGGGGCAGAATTGCAGGAAACCGATTTCAGGAGGTAGACTGGAATTGCATTGAAAGCATAGGAAAAGAGGCAGAACGTCCACAATGATGCACTTGGCCAAAAAGGGCGTATGCGTTTTTTCCTGAATATATTCAGGAAAAAACGCATACGCCCTTTTTGGCCAACCAAGCAAGCTTGCAAAGGAAATCTGCACTACAATGAAGTCTCACTTCCCCCCGGTCAAAAGGGCCATCTGAAAAAAGTATAAAATCCAGAAAGGCAGGACAGGCCATGGAGAACTGGGAGCCTTGTTATGCTGATGGGCGGGATGTAAATTGCCAACAGACACTCGGGAGAAGTGTATGGTGTTTCCTGAAACATCTAAAAAACAAAGCAACAGAACCTAGGGCACTTCCACTTATGGTCCTATAGCTTAGGGAAATTAAAATCAAAACGACACAGCCACCCCAAGGTTTGGGACGGCTCTGTTTACAAGAACCTCGTTTACGGGACAAGTTCAATATCGCAGAAAGTGAAAAATGGATAAAGAACTTGTGGTACTTACGTACAATGCAATATCACTCATCCATGACATTATGTCATCAGGCCCGTAGCAGCATAATGAGTGGATTCAGGTATGATGATTCTAACTGAAATAAGTCACACAGAAAAAGAAACATCATAAGATATCACTCATACACGGAATGTAAACTTGGCTACACAGGAACTGAATTACAAAACAGAACAGGGTCTCAAATTTAGAAAACCAACTTATGCTTGCTTAAGGGGAAAGGTGAGTTGGGGTGCTGCATAAAAGCAGAGTTTGAAATTAGCACAGATACTGTTCCTTAAGCCAAATATGTAATAGACAAGACCTACCCCTTGCTCAACAAAATGGACTCAACAATGAGGTATCACCTCACACCTGATAGAATGGGCATCATCAGAAAATCTACAAACAAAAAATGCTGGAAAGCGTGTGGAGAAAAGGAACCCTCTTCCACTATTGTTGGGAATATAAATTGATACACTCACTATGGAGCACAATATGGAGTTTCTTAAGAAACTAACAATAGAATTACCATATGATACAGCAATCCCAGTACTGGACATATACCCAGACAAAACCATAAATCAAAAAGAGACATTCACCGCAATGTTCATTGCATCACTATTTACAATATCGAGGTAATGGAAGCAACCTAAATGCCCACAGACAGACGAATGCATAAAGCTGTGGTACATATATAAAAGGGAATATTACTAAGCCATGAAAAGGAATGAAATTGGGTCATTTGTAGAGACGTCGATGGATCTAGAGACTGTCATACAGAGTGAAAAAGAAAGAGAAAAACAAATCTTGTATATTCATGCATATATGTGGAACCTAGAAAAACTGTACAGATTAACCATTTTGCAAGGCATAAATAGAGCAACAGATGTAGACAACAAATTTATGGACAACAAGGGGGGAAAGCTGTTGGGGGGGTGGTGGTGAGAGGAGTTGAGAGTCTGGGATTGGCATGTATACATTTATATGTATAAAATAGATAACCAATAAGAACCTGCTGTATAAAAATATAAAATAAAATTCAAAATTAAAAAGAAATAAAATTTAAAAAATAAAACAGAAAAAACAATTATTCCCTTCACATACATGTATTTATATGAATAAATTATTTCCATGCTTATATCTGTAAATACAAAAAAGAGGAATAAAATCTACCTTGAACCAAAAACGAAAAAGAGAAAAAAAACACAGAACCCACCAGTTCCACAGAGGAAAACCGTATCAGGGCACTTGCTCCAGTGGTAAACAATTCTGAAGTTGGTCAGTGGTGGGGAATCGTCTCCCATTCAGCCAGCAGCCCCCACGCAACAAGCGTCCTCATTGCAAAGCTGGGGCACCGTGCCGAGGCATCTGTGAGTAAACGTGAGCTGAGCCCCAGGCCAGCTGCTGCTGAACTGTTCCCACCCTTCCCAGGTAAAACACCTGAATAGGATAGGTACAAGGACTTGGAAGCCTAGAGGAAGGGCCGTGGAACCACACCAGCCACAGCACGCAGGCCGACTTGGTGCCTGCAGGCCAGCCAGGATGGTCGTGGCCCCGGGCGCTCCTCTGGAAGATTTCCATTTCCCTGCCTGAGATACCCGTCCTGTCCCTGCCCCCACTGCTTTTTTCCTTCCTCACCTCTGCCCAGGGAGAAATTCCAGCAGCAGGTATGGGTGACACATCCTCTTCTTTAGCAGGTGGCAGCCTGGCAACTGCTGCAGAAAGTCCAGCAGAGCCTCACTCACACTGGGCCACCCACAAAGCCGTGGCCTCTCACTCCCTCCCACCAGCCCAGCCCCGAGACTGCTGACAGGGCAGAGAAAATGGCGTCAGGCACGGCTGCAGGGGCTCTTGCTGCCTGGAGTGGTATTTATATTGATCTCAACCCAGGCACACCTGGGGAGGGCTGGCCGGCACGGTAAGGCTGCCCAGGTCAGCCAATCATCACCCCTCAGGGGCTCACAGTTGCAGAAAATGGAACTTGCTGAACCGGCCAGGTCCAAGGAACAGGTGTGGGCTCCTGAGAGTCAGGATAGACAAGGGGCTGCAGCTTTGGCTTGTTTTCTAATCATTTTATCTGGCCCATGAGTGGGAGACAACTTCAAGAAAACACTCTCCTAATGAGAGGAACCCAGGAGTCAGGGAGAGGAGGGGTGGGTGGTGGTTGGAGACAGAGGCCTGGTGCCCCGGGTGCAGTGGAAGTCTCTGGAAGACCAGGTGGAGGGAGGCCGCACAGAGTGATGCCCAGGGTCACAGACCTGTCGCAGCTGCTGTTTGTTAGTTCAAGTCCTGCTCTGAGGTGCTCTGTGTCAGCTCTGAGCGACAGGTGAGCTGGGAGTGCTCTGCAATGAGGGCTATGTGCACGGTTCCTGTGTGCCCAGCCCTGCCACGGTACCTGCAAGGGTAGCTCTGTATCCTGGGAGGGGCCTGACCACGAGAGCCCCGTGGGCTGGGGTGGGGGTGGGGTACCTGCCCAGGTGAGCTCCATATTCTGCGATTGGTCTGACCACGAGAGCCCCATGGGCTGCTGGGGACCTGGTAAAGGATGTCAGGACAGTCAGTGAAGCCACCGAGGATATACCTCCAGTTGCTCCTAATTCCTACACCCTGCTGGTCATTCTACCAACCACCAGGACATGGTATTCTGTATTAGTCTTCAATGATGCCTTCTTTTGTATTCCATTACTCCCAGAGTCACAAGAAATTTTGGCTTGTGAGTGGCAGGACTCAACATACAACTAAAACAATACTTCCGGGCCGTCTTGCCCCAAGGGTGCAAAAATTCCCACACCATCTTTGGGGAAAGCTTAGCTAAAGACCTAAAAGTTCTACCTCTGGAAAAGGAAACCCTCCTTCAGTACGCAGACGACATTCTGATCGCCAGCCCTACTAAGAAGGCCTCTGAACTACCAAGCCAATAAAGGATAGAAGTTGTCCAAGAAAAAGCTCAAATATCACAGACTGCGGTGACCTGCCTGGGCTTCATTCTCACAGAAGGTCGGAGAAGCCCATCCCAGGAAAGGGAAGAAACCATTTGCAGCCTTACCCCTTTCTAAAACTAGAAGACAGCTTAGGGGTTCCTAGGGAGGCCAGGGTTTGCTGCTTCTGGATCCCTAACTACAGTCTACTAGCTGGGCCTCTATATGAAACACTGAAAGGAAAAGATGATGATCCTTTTGAATAGAATCCAGAAGTGGCCTTTCAAGAATGGAAAGAGCAGTCAATTCAGACCCTTGCCCTGGAACTCCCTAATTTAGCTAAACCCTTTGACCTTTACGTTCCCGGTGAAAGGTGAATCGCCATTGGAGAATTAGTGCAAAAACTGGGACCACTTGAAATGGAACAATGCAAGAATGCCATCCAGGTAGGATAAACTACGGTCACCAAGGGGCTTGGCCCACTGCCACATCTGGCCAAGATACTGGCGGTATCTAAAAACCTGGAAATCAGCAGCCCAAAAGGCCACCTCCCTCCTAAGGGAAAAGGACCCCACGTGGTGATCCTAACCACCAACGATGCCCTGAACTTGCAGGGTTCGCTCCGTGGGCACACCGACCTCGAGTGAGGAGGCCCTCCAACTCCAACATCCAGAGAGATAACCGGGGGCAACAGGGCACCATGACGACTCGTGTGAACATCACTTGACCTGGAGTTTCTCTCATAAAACAACAAGAGTGTGTCCCAAAAGAGTAGACTACTGCTTGCAGGACTTACTGCACCCAGAGGGGAGCTAATAATCTTGGCAGGGGAACCGTATATCACGCTGTCACCATAGAAAAGCCTACAGACACTGTGCTGATGGTGGCCAATAAGACCGGCTGGACTCCTGTTTACTTCAAAAGGCTGTTGACTCAGTGGCCATCATGGTCCTTGATCACCACTGACCCTGGACTGTCTGGGAGTTGAGCGGACAGGGCTCTGACACCTGGTGTTGTTTGTACGTTAATTCAGGGGCCTAATTGAAGAAAGCGCAGACTACTGGTCAGAGCATCGAGGCTGGCAGAAACGGTCAGCCTAAGGTGGCCGAACAAATGTGGGGCGGGGTGAAACCGGCCCCCACAGCGTCTCTGCACATCTCTTTCCTGGACCCTTAAAGGTCATTAGAATCTATAACACTTCCAATGCTGGTGCTCAGGTGGACGAGCAGGGAGGCAGGGGGCCTGGGGACAATCAACGTCACCTGGAGGCTGCTGGGGAGAAGCTCTGACCCTCGCCCCCGGGTATGAGGGCTCCCAACTCAGCACTCAGCAGTTACAGAAGAAGGGTCTGCACCCTCAGCACTCCAAGAATGAGGAACGGGACAAAAGGCAGAGGAGGGGTTTGTCCCCAGCAAAGCCCATTAAAAATCCCTGGGAGATAAAAATAGAATCTGGGCAATAAAGTCAAGTCTAACCTTTTTTATCCTTTGTGCTTTGTCTAATTTCATGTGCTCCTAGGGTCCCGCATGCAGAGGTTCCACACCCGGCACTTCAGACCAGATTTCCTAGTGCAGAATGGCTGGGTCGACACCTCAGCTCCTGGGGCCCAGTGCAGACTCCGCGACATAGAGCCTGAGCTGCAGCCAACCCGGCCCTCGAGAGCTCCGCCCCCTCCCTCCCACTGACTCTGACAGGATCTCTACACAGCAGCCCAGCCCACAGCCCACGGGGTAGTGCATGCTCTCACCTCTCCATTCTCTGATCAAAATATAAAGTTTCCTTTGCTTGTGAACCAAACTCAGTCTCGATCTGTTGGCTCCAATGACACTGGGCAGGGGGACACTTGTTGGGGTCCACTCTGGAGGATCAGTAACAGAAATTGAGACTATTGTAACCTCAATGAACAGATGTGTGAGCCAAACTGTAGTTAACATAGAACAGTGTATAAGGCTCGGGTAAAATAAGATGTTTCTAACACTTCCATTTGATATTTCCATCACTTTATTATAAGCAAGTTCAGTGAAAAGGTTTGTCTTATTTGTCAGGTCAATATTAGAGAAACGAAGTGATTTCTTTCCAAGGATGTACATCTAATAATCTTGGTTAAACCTTCAATCTTGTTTTAAATGCTTTTCCATTGAAAATGATACCTCTCTTTCAGCTCCCCCATTTCTGAGAAGTATAAAATCTTATAATTTATTATTACCAAAGGGGAAAGGTGGGAGGAGGGATAAATTAACAGTTTGGGATTAACACATACACACTGCTATGTGTAAAATAGATCATCAACAAGGAACTACTGTATAGCACAGGGAACTACACTCAACATTTTGCAATAACCTATAAGGGGAAATAATCTGAAAAAGAATAGATATTTTTATTGACATCATCTATCAATGACAGTTAAAGTGTAACCTAAGGGAAGCTGGTGGTGAGTGCTTCTGACCCTGAAGACTTCAATCATCTAAAGTTTGGACTCTGCCTACTTCCCAAGGCCCTTAATGAACATATGTGTAGCCGTAGCTTAAAAAATTCCCCAGTTTGGGTTTCGGGGAGACACTGATTTTGAAAAAGCCCTGGTGTTCTCCTTACATGAATGGGACTCTTCCTACTGCTAAAACATGTCTGTCACACCCAGAGGATGGTATACCGTCTGATCGGGAAGAGTTTGGAAAAGGCATCTCATCTCCTCATCTCCTGGTGCTCGGGTTCACCCCTCCAGCGTCTTTACTAACAGTCTCCCCACTTGGAGATGTCAGCACTGTCAACATCCTGCTGCGTACAGTTTGGAATTTGTCCAGAGGATGAAGTGGAGGATGAGGAACAATGAGACACAAGTCCTAGGTGTTTGGACAGGCACAAGTCGCTCTAATTTCCAATCCGGAAGACGTACTGACCAAAGACTAAGATTACCCACGGAAACAGAATAGGGCTTGAGGAAATCCTGCTGTTTTGTGGCACGTTTCCAAAAAAGCAAGTTGAAAAATGGAACTCAGGGGCACTAAAATTCACGAAACTGAAGAGCTGAAAATATCTATCGTCGAAAAATGTCTTGAGGTAAGTCACTGAAAAGGACTTGTAAGCAAGGGGGAATGGCAGGAAAGGGATTTGAAGAGGTAGAAAGGACTCGCCATTAAAGCACAAGAAAAGGGGCTGAACATCGCCAACGATGCAGTTGGCCAAAAAGGGCATATACGTTTTTTCTGAATATATTCAAGAAAAGGGCATACAACCTTTTTAGCCAACCAAACAGGTGGGCACTGGAAATCAATACTACAAAGTGTATCAATTCGCATCAGTCAGAGAAACCATCCTCATAAAGTGTAAACACCAGAAATGCAGGATAGGGCGAGGAGAAAAGGGAGCCCTGTGAGGCTGATAGTGGAAATGCAAATTGCCAAAGGCCACTCTGGAAAAGGGTATTGTCTTTACTAAAACATCTAAAAAATGAGCTACAGAGCATAGGGCACTTGCACTCATGGGTGTATATGTCAGGAAAAACAAAAATCGACAGGACACAGGCACCCCAACATTTACCGCCTCTCTGTTTAAAAGAGCCTCAACTTGGATACAACCTAAATGTCCCTGGAAGGAAAAAATGGATAAAAGAGATGTGGCACTTATGTAGAGTGGAATATTACTCAGTCAGGAAATCACTGAAATAAAGCCAGTTGCAACAACTCAGGAGGAGTTACATATGATCATTCTAAGTGACGTAATTCAAAAAGAAAAAGATACATATCATAAGATATCACTTAAAGGTGGAATCAAAAATGGCTACACATGAAATAAATTACAAAAGATAAACATAGTGAAATATGTAGAAAACAAGGCTGCTAAAGGGGAAAGGTGGGGAGGGGTGAGGCATTATCCAGGAGGTTGAAATTAGCAAAGATACCGTTCCAAATACCAAATTGATAATCGAAAAGGCCTACACGGTACCTCAAAGAACGGCGCTCAGCACACTCAAGTCACCGAAAAAGAATATATACGACTGGTAAGAATCTGAAGAAGAATTTATTGATGTCTCTCTGCACATCAATGAAGTGGAAATACAGCAGCAAGAAACAGAGCACTGAAAATCAGCTGTAACCAATATAATAATAAATTTTTTAAAAAGACAGACATAAAAATTCTTACAACTTTTGCTCAGGGGCTGTTAATCAACATGGATTGAACACATATAGACCCACAGCAGGATGAGACATAAGGCTGGAAACCATTCGCGCTAAGAGAATTAGTGAGGTTGGGTGAGCAAATGGAGACCCTTTAAAGTAATACTTCGTGCTACCCATTCCATGGGTCCCAACTCTCCAGGTTTAAGAGAATCTTCCTACAGGTAAAACAGGCATGGGAAACCCAGAGGACTGTACACCATGTGAATGGGAAACGTGTCTAAAATGCACCTCATTTTTCATCTCCTTGTGTTTGGGTTCGTCATTCCAGCCACTTTACTAAAAAGCTCCCCACTTGGAGAATCAGAGCCTTTAACCTCCTGTTTCGCACAATTTGCAATTTGTGCAGAGGATGAACGGGAAGAGAGAGAACCAAAGAGACACTAGCTGTGGGTGTTTCGACAGGCACATGTCAGTCTGATTCACCATCGGGAAGAAGAATTAACCAAAGGCTCAGCCTGCCGGCCCGGAACCAGAATAGGGCCTGAAGCAATCCTGCGGTTTTGCGGCCAGCTCACAAAAAAGCGAGTTGGAAAATGGAGCTCAGGGGCAGTGCAATTCAAAAAGCTGCAGAGTTATAAATGACACCTAACGTTCAAAAATATATTGAGGTAAGGTAACAAAGAGGCTCTGAATGCAAGGCAGAATTGCAGGAAACAGATTTCAAGAGGTAGATTGGTCTAGCCTTTAAAGCACATGAAAAGCGTCAGAACTTCAACAATGATGCAGTTGGCCAAAAAAGGGCGTATGCGTTTTTTCCTGAATATATTCAGGAAAAAACGCATACGCCCTTTTTTGGCCAACCAAGCAAGCAGGCAATGCAAATCTGCACAACAAAGAAGTCTCACTTCCCACCACTCAAGAGGGCCTTCCGAAAAATGTGTAAAAACCAGAAATGCAGGACAGGCCACGGAGAACAGGGAGCCTTATTACTGGGATGTGCGCAGTGTAAATTGCCGAGAGCCACTCTAGAGAAGTGGATGGTGTTTCCAAAAACATTTAAAAAACAGAGCGACAGAGCATAGGGCACTTCCACTCACGGGCGAATATCTTGGAAAGATTAAAAATAAACAAGACAAAGGCACCCTAAAGTATAGGGTTGCTCTGTGTACAGGAACCTAGATTTCAGTTCACCTTAAATATCCCAAGAAAGAGAACAATGGATAAAGAAGTTGTGGTACTTATGTACAATGGAATATCACTCAGCCATGAAATCAATGTCATAAGGCCAGCAGCAGCATAATGAGTGGATTTAGGCATGAGGATTCTAAGTGAAAGAAGAGACACAGAAAAAGAAACTTATCATAATATATCACTTAGAGAGGGAATGTAAACATGGCTACACATGAGCTGAATTACAAAACAGAACAGAGTCACACATTTAGAAAAAGCACTTATGCCTGCTTAAGGGGAAAGGTGAGGTGGGGTGATGCATACAACCAGAGTTTGAAGTTAGCACATATACCATTCCATAAACCAAATATGTAATAGACAAGACCTACACTTTGTTCAATGAACTGGACTCAACACCCCCTATGCACTGCAGAGGAATATATGTGACTAGTAAGAATCTTAAAACCTATCTATTGATATGTCTCCGTAAGGGAAACAAGTGTGTGTAGAACGGCGTAAACACTGCAGTGAAAATCAGCTAAACCCCATTATAAAAATAAATTTCAAACAACAAAAAAACACAAAGAAAGTGAACGAGACAGAAATTCTTACAAAATTCTTTCAGGGGATGTGATGCACGCTGAATTGACCTTATCTACACCCACAGCTGGATGAGGCATAAGGTTGGACACTTTGGGCTGAGAGGATTGGTGAGGTTGGGTGAGCAAATGCAGACGTTTTAAAGCAACACTGCGTGCTACCCATTCCATGGGTCCCAACAGTCCAGGTTTAAGGGAATCTTCCTACAGCTAAAACATGCATAGGAAACCCGGAGGATGGTATACCGTGTGATCTGGAAAGGTTTCTAAAACGCGCCTCATTTTTCCTTTCCTGGTGCTCGCGATCGCCATTCCAGCCGCTTTACTGACAATCTCCCCATTTGGAGAGTCAGCGCCTTTAACCTCCTGTTTCGCACAGTCTGCAATTTGGGCGGAGGATGAACGGGATGAGGGGGAACCAAATAGAGAATAGCTGTAGGTGTTCGGACGGGAACATGTTACTCTAATTTCCCATCAGGAGGAAGAATTAATCAACGGCTCAGCATGCCGCGCCGGAACCAGAATAGGGCCTGAAGCAATCCTGAGGTTTTCAGGCCAGCTCTCAAAAAAAGCGAGTTGAAAAATGGAGCTCAGGGGCACTGCAATTCACAAACCTGCAGAGTTATAAAGGACAACTATTGTCGAAAAATATATTGAGGTAAGGCAAAGAAGAGGATTTGAAACCAACGCAGAATTGCAGGAAACAGGTTTCAAGAGGTAGATTGGAATCTCCTTTAAAGTAGGAAAAGCAGCAGAACTTCAAAAGATTGAAAGATTGGAAAAGATTCAACCTCCTCAGGGGTTTGTGGATGCTGAGCAGGAGGCTCGTCCTGGGGTAAAGATTCAGCCTCCTCAGTGAGCTCTGGATGAGGATTTTGGCCTCCTGCTGGGATGGAGAAATTTCAGCTTCCTCTGGGGGCTCCATAGTTTTATCTGGGCTCCCAAAAAAATCCCTAGGTAGGCTCTCCTCAGGGTAAATGGTATCCATACTGGGATCTAAATAATCACCCTGCAAATGTTGCTCTAGACCCTGAGTGTATTTTTTGAAATTGGCCTGTAGTTCCAACAACAACTTTGGCAAGCTGTTGATGCTGAACTAGATCTTTCTTCAGGTTTGGGGTGAACCAATAAACTTCATTGGTTTTGAGCTCTTACTACCTAGAGGTGGAACAAGTATTTCAAATGATTGGTGACCTTCAGCCTGATCTAGACCTATGTTTTTAGTCTTATTTTTGTGTCCAGAAGGCAGAACCAAGGGCTAATTCTGATCCCAGTCTAGAACTGGAACTGCCTCTGGGAGCTTTTGCACTGGAACTGCCTCTGGGAGCTTTTGATGTTGGGTTTGCTTGTTATTCAGATCCTGATGTGGAACAGCAAACTGATCTGGCCCTGTAGGCAGCTCTCCAACCGAATCCGTGTCCGGGTATGGAACCTCAGTCTCAGTCAACTCCTGATGAGGCGGGGCCAACATCTGCACTGGAGACGAGGACGTCAAGTAATTAACCCCCCGGCTTCTGCCAGGGATGTAAGGGCATGGGGCAATTTGGGAGGGGTTCTGAGGCGTGTAAAGACAAAGCCTCGTTCAGCCGTGCGGGGTTGGGGGGTCACCTGCACGGGGCCCAGGGCCCACTCCGGAGGCTGAACTGCCTGGACTAGAAGCCACCGTCGTTGCCATGTGAGAAAGAGACGTGGGGCGCAGCCACGACACAGAGGCGCAGCTGCGACATAACATGCGGCGGCTCCCAGGCGCAGCGACCCAGGCCAGTGAGGAGCCGGGGCCACATCCGCCTTCAGAGCCAAACAACCGCTATGCCAGCGCCGCGATGCGAGGGCTCAGGTTAGCAACTGCCTGCCCCGCCCCCGCCTAACCTCCCACCCTTTATTTATGAAGTGTTTAGTTATGCCACCATTATTAGGCTCGTGCAGAGATCCAATCCGCGCCACCAGAGTGGGCCTTTTTCCCAGACTCCCCAGGGCGCAAGCCATCCTTCCCCTTGCAAAGGTGACAATTACCTCCTGCCGGGCCCTCTTCCAAACCCCTCCCTGCCCACCCTGGCCCCAAACAATGAGGCGGGATTTGGGCTGCAGACCCGAGTGCAACAAACTCCAGCAGCCCAGGGGTGGAGGGGGGTGGGAAGGATGCAGAGCTTCCCGAGGAAACCAAAGGTCCTGGCATTCTGGGAAATTCAAAATTGCTAGTCCATTTCTGGCAATCTGAACTCTTCCTCCTCAAAGCTGAAATCTGAGAGACATTCTTCCTCCCTTGGCCACACGGCTGACATGAAAAGTAGCTGACCTGCAAAATGATCACCAGTTAGGGTGGCGGGAGGGGGACACTCTTTACAATTATGCTAAAATGTTGCCATTTCCTGCAAACTCTCAGTATTCACGTCTCATGATTCATTCACCACTCTATTATAAGGGGGTCACCACTGAATCAGAGATGACTCCAGAACTTCTGTAGGAGGGATTTGGTGCAGGTGAGCAATTCATTCTGGGAAACAGAGTCTAAAACCAAGTGAATGGCCCTTTACATTAGCATGGGAAAACTTCCCCCATCCCAAATTGCCTCAACAGAGCCATTAATCTAAAAAAACTACAGTGTCACTTTCCACAGGTCTACCCTGTGTGCACACATGGAGAAGACACTTAGAATGTTAAAGTCAGCATATTAAGTAATTTTCTTGAAATACTGTAACTAGCACCCAGTTTACTTTCTTCACAGTTCTTTTTATAATCTATTAATTTTACTCCTTTTTAATTGTCTGGTACACCTTTAACACCTAAACTCCAAGAGAGAAGGAGCTTCATCCTATTTCCAGTGCCTAGCACATAATGGTTTTGAAACAGAACTGATTCCAAGATTGGCCTCATTTAGGAGTGGATCTGTTGTTATAATCAGGTTTCCAAAATCTTTAGTATCAATATGGAATCCTTTCCTCTCACATTTCACAGGAAGCTAGACTTCTTAAAGCCCAAACATGGATACGTTTGAAGTTTCCTTGACTGATTTAAATTGAAATGAAATAATTATTTTGTACAGGAAAAACTTTCAAAAATTTTTCATTTTTCAGAACATAACCACCTTTTCTCTACTTTCTTCCCTTCAAAACAAACTTTGCAACATTGGGGTGACTTAAATAATCAGAAATCTTGCCCCAAATTAAGCTGTTAATGGTATGAAACACATTTTTTGCTCATTTTAAATAAAAATCCTATATGCAGTACATTAATGTTTTCTTTTAGAAATTACATTGACAACTTAATCCCTAATTCGAAGTATTCCATATAACTGGTTTACAGAAAGGTTCTTTGGCAAAATATTTAACACAAGATATATATGAGATCTGAGTAATACACCTTACTTGAAAGGCATGAATAGTTTTTAAACAGTGTAGCATAATCACACTTAAGACCATAGTTACTTTGTTCCCAAATCCCTGCTATTCTATTTGAGGGGAGTTCTAAAGGGTCTGTGTCTTCTCCTGTGTCCACAACTGTAGACGTACACTGATGGCCCTCAATCCTGTTCTCCAAACTTCAAATAAGGGGCCAGAGACAAGGCTCGGAACTTGGGAAAGTCCTAGAAATTTCCTGCCTCAAAATCAGTTTCAGAGTTTCACCTTTTCCTAAGGAAGACAGAGATGAGTAGACAGGACGAAGTCTTCCAAATCCTGCTGGTTGTTTTGAATTATGGCTACACTGGCTGTGTACCCCTTGAGTTTTTATCTCCACATACTTGAATTAAACCCTGTAGTTCCTCTTCGGTTGGAGCATCTGTGACCTCTTCACAGGGTCTAGATGCCACAGCTGTTTTACCACTTTCTGAAATCAAGTTAACAAGGATTAATCCAGAAGCTTTCTTGTTCTAAAACTTCCTGTATACAATGGTAGCACCGAATAATTAGACATTCTTTTGACTTCTAAAAGCAGAAAATAAGAGCATTTTCCTAGAAGTTCCCTCATCTGACACTTCAGTTTTTATCATAACTATTTGTGAAAACATATATAAGAAGTATCAACGTTGGTTCATAAACTTTACGAACTTAGAAATAAGAACTAAGGAATAAGGACATAGAAATAAAAAGCTGTGGCAACAAAAATGTTCAACCACAATACAATTAAATAGGAAGGCATTAGGTGGGGGTCAAAGTGAGCTCAAACCTGGGATAGATACCACTGGACTATAATAGATACTTCCTATTAGAAGCAAGGCAAGTGCCTACTCCTTGGGACCAAAATTCTAACAGATACAATGAACAAAGCTTTAGAGACAGAGACAGAGAGAGAGAGCATTTGAACACTCTACTGGCAGAAACTGGCCCCTGTACATTTTGGACAATACAGCTTTCCTCAAGGCAAGCAAGGGCCACCAGGCTTTTTGGTCTAAGGACTTTTGGGTACATATAAGGAGTACCTTGGCATATTAGGCACAAACAACCCAGTCATTTAGTTTGGTTCTTAAAGGTTGTTACCCAGAGTTGACAGCTGATGGAGATTCTGTCTGATGACCAGGGAAGTCAAACTTCACTGGAAGGACTACCCAGGCTGTAAGGCCAAGACCAATCCAGGGTCAACTCTTACAAGCAAATGAGGTCTCTGACAACTTAGCTAGGATTTCTCAGTCTCTAAGCCTGCAGGGCTGTGAAGCAGGGGAGCAATTCTGTTTCGGGAATCTACTAATCATAAAGTTTCCTTTGCGCACAGCCTGTGACATTCTCACTGCTGTATAACTCGATAGGGAACACAATCAACGCTATTCAATAGCATGACCAGTTTCAAGGCTCACAAAAATGTAGCCGATTATTATATAAGAATCATACTCACCCAATATATCAGAAATGAAAACTGAAATTAAACTGATTCCAAAAACATAGTCTAATAAACTCTTCAACAAGAAAACAACAATAATAATAACAGTCAATATGTTTTGTCTGCTTACTACGTTTCAGGCATAGTTCTAAGCTTTTTACATTCATCATCCCATTTACTCTTACAATATCCCCCATTTGGTGGTAAGCTGAATCACTAACCCTATGTGCAGATAAAGAAATTGCAGCTTAGAGATATTAAATACCTACAAATGTCTCTGACTACAAAAATCTAAAATTGCACCAACAACAACAACAAAATCTAAGAGACAAGGTTAGGACTCAAACACAGGTGTCCAAGGCTTATAATCACTACACTATTCTGTACGATAAGCAAGCAATTGAGGAAGAACTGGATCAAACACTTTCGGTATGAACTGAGGCAAGTGATTCTACATCTAAACACAGGGGACAATAATATTTGCTGTCGTTTTTCTCATAAATGCCACAAAGAACAAATGTAAGACTCTTGCTGTGAAAGCATCTGGTGAATGAAAGAATATGTAATGTTTTAGATAACCATTATTTTCATCCAATTAACTTTTCAAGTAAGTTTATTTGCTCACTGAAACTGAAGTACTTCAAGGACAATCAAAAAGGTCTTACCTAAAACCACAATCAGCAATTTCGGGAATGCATCTGTCATATCTTCTGAATAGCAAGCTTCTGGGTTACCTTCCTTCCTATACGGAATGATAATGACCCTAAATCCAACCAAAACAGATGAATTTAAAATGCCCATATGAATAACTGATTTCTAGGTTATATGTTTAAAACTAAAAATGCATCTGTGATTCTTAGATCATAACCTCAGTGATTAAGGGCAGGCACAACACTGGGGTACGGGTGAATGTCTCTGTTGCAGGTATACCCTGGCATGGCACATTTTTACTGCTCAGATCTATTCTGGAAGTTCCTAAAATACTAGACGGGAAATGCAAACTAAAAACGTGGCACAAATCTCACATTACTCACAGATTTCAAATACACAAGCTGAGGCTACACTGCTACAGACCCTGCTCTCGTGTGCGTAAAGGGCTGGATTCATACAGTGAGATAGATTTGGTGGTAGTGCAGATGATCTGGCCTCTCCTCAAGCATCACCCGCTCAGGCGAATGGTGGAGCCTCCTCCACCCCATTCGCTAACAGCCCTGCCTCTGACTTAAAATCCTAAGGCCAAGTGCCTTGAATTCTAGGAAAAAACTCAGTACCAATCGGAATCCCCTTTCTAGGGATCTACATTTACATATTCTGCTCAGGCCCTTTTGTAGGAGGCAAAGGACTGAACATTACACAAGAGTTTATTTCAATCTTTAGACAATGATTTTGTTGGGATAACTGAAGGCCAGAAGACATCTGTATATGAAGGACTATTTTAGCACAAAAATAATTATAAACCAAAAAAAAAAATTCCTAACTAATTTTCCCTCCTCCTAAGCTTCTTGGCATGTAGTCATTTCTAAAATTCTAAAGTTTAAGGTGCTGTCAGGTATCGCCTAAGATAAAAACCTATACTGTCAGGCAGAAAAATTCTGCCCAGGGCTTGAGTTGCTTAGAAAAGGTGATGATGTATCTGAAAAGTTGAGTTTCAGAAAGAAAGGAAAAAAGAGAAATCCCACTCGCTCACCACCCCACACACTCACATACTGGAAAACAGACCTTCTTCCAACTTATCCAAAGGTTCCTCAGCCATGACAACTCCAGGACTCCTGCACTCGTGGGAGGTCAACACCACCTCTAAAGCACAGAAGAACTTCGGGCTTTGCTTCTGAAGTGGTGTCACAATATCTGTATTGTCCCGTTCTTCAAGGTTAGAAAGATCCTGAAGCTGTTAGGATTTTGAAGTAAAGGCTAGACTTCAACATATTCTGTTGTTAGAAATAAATACTAAACTCCAGCAATCCCAGGTAATAGTTTAGGTATGCTATCCCTTCAAAATCAAGTGAGACTTGCAAATGAATGACTAGATATGGACAACTATTTTTTATTATATACCAAAAAAATACTGGAGAAAATTATGGACACCACCATCCAAGTCATTGAGATTATCACTAATTCTAGGTGGCAGGCCAATGCTCAGATACTTCCATGTGGAAGTATCTCACATCTCCTCCCCAAAGCCCTGTTCTATTCTTCTCTCTAAAGTATAGGAGTTCAATGTTGGAAGGAGTCTGGTTAGTCAAAGAAAATCTACAGAGTTTACCTTGATGATCCTTTTTGACCACCCATGGAAACCAAAGTATTAATTTGCCAATTCTTGGCATCTGGAGCTGTTTAGGGCAAGCGTATTATGATGAACCGCCTTCTGTCTGGTGCCGAGATGAACCTAAAGACATAAAAGACCTAAAAATATCACTACCCTACATAGAGATTTATTTTGGATACACCTGAGATTTATCAATACCAATTTCATAGAGTGTTTGTGAAGATTAAGTAGGACGTTTTAAGCAATGAGTTCACAGTGAACCCTAAATAAATGTTATTTATTATTTTTAAGTCAGTACTTTTCTGCATCATTTCCAGGGCCCCTGATTAACCAGAAGGTTCCCTGACCTCTGGTGGTGAAAGTGATGATGAAAGCAACCAAGGAAGCCCAGCAGAAGCCTATTATGGGGCTGGGGGTAAGGAAAGGAAGTGAACTCTTTTAGTCGTCTCATCCTGTGGTTCCTGCTTGAGAATATCACCGGAAGAGGAGGTAAGAAGGACCTGCCACTGAATTAGGACCTTAATCTGTAGCACCCCCTCCCCAAATTACTAATCCTGTTAGAAGAGGGAATACGAATACCTCTATAAATGTAAATAAAGCAACCAAATGAATTAGAGGTTCATCTGAATTAACAAGCTTCTTTGAGAGTGCAAATATATCCACTCTTAACTCTCTAAAGAACTTACATATTACTGTGGATTTTTTACATCACTAGTTCTTTCTTAAATGTCTATTTCCATTTTGAACAGGATGTAGTATATTAATATAGTCATAAAAATTCAAATAACACAAATAAAGTCAAAGCATTGTTAATTCTTTATTGATTTGTTTGTGCATCTTCCCCTGTCACTAATTTATGAGCTCCTTAAGTGCTTGAAGGAACCATATATTATTCTTTCCTTGTTACCAGAAAAAAGCATAGATCTTGGCATATAATAGAGTGATGGTCTGCTGACTGAGTGAATGAATGAGTACATAAGAAATTGAAATTACTTTCTCCAACTGAAGCTGCATGCTGGGAAGGAGAAATGAAGATTAATTTTTAAATGTTGAGTGTCGCATGGGAGGCTAGGCCATGTACAGTGAGTCAAATGGAGCTGTCCTGAACAATTAGGAAGCTTCAGAAGGGCTCTGAGCCCCTGGGTAGTAGAGACAGTTGACATCCGGGATAACCTTGCCACAGTTCTTGTTGGCAAACATTTCCCTTCATGCTACTGAGAAAAATTCAGATACTTTTGGCCTTTCCTTCATTTTATTGTAAGATGTTATTCTCTTTTCTCTATTTATAAGAAATACAGGGGAAAAAGATAAGAAGTATGTATAACTGCCAATAAATAAAAGAACACATAATTGGATCTTCACTGCTGGTGCAGTGGTTAAGACTCCATGCTCCCAATGCAGGGGGCCCTGGTTCAATCCCTGGTCAGGGAACTAGGTCTCACATGCATGCTGCAACCAAGAGTTCGCACACCACAGTTAAGGAGCCTGCAAGCCACAACTAAAGGAGCCTGCCTGCTGCAACTGGGGAGCCCACGTGCCTCAACTGGGAAGCCCTTGAGCCACAACTAAGGAGGCCGCCTGCTGCAACTGAGACCCGGTGCAACCAAATAAATAAATAAATAAAATTTTAAAAGAATGCATAATTAAAGTAGGTAACAATTTCAGGGTTGTGGGCATTAAACTAAGGCTCTGCATTAACACAGAAATCTAATACGAATGCCCTTTCCTCTGAACTCTATAGTGACTTGTAGAACATTCTATCAGTGACGGGCTTTATGCTGTGAAAATCTCAGAACCTAAGCTTATGGAATGGTCTTAATGTCCAATATAAGAAAAGAACTCATTACTCACAACTGATACCAAGTAACTGTTTCATAATCTTTCCAGGACCATCTGTAATATCTGAGTGGTTATGTGAAATGGTCGCAGGGTCTGCAAAAACAAGAATGCCTGAAACAAAATCATTTCAATCCCAGGGAGTACAGCCAGGATTGAAGAGGATGTTAAACAGGGTACAGAAGTGGGAGGCAGTGTACATGGAGTCCCATCTGAGGAGAGTTCTCAGATTCAATAAAGGTGAAATCAGTGAGTAAAGAAATATGGGTGAGAAGAGGCAGCAAGGTCAGTAGGAAGTAGCCAGAGCAAGAAGCCAATCAGAGAAGACACACAATTATAAAGGGAAAGGTCTGGGAAATCTAAGCCTCACTCACTTATTCAGAGGAACTGAAAAGATCCTGAAAAAGGAATGGTGGCTGAATGGAGGCATATAATGAAATGTTAATTCTGGGGAAGTAAAATTGGATGGCATGTTGATATGGAATAAGGTTTCTACAATGCATTAAAGAATATTTTAACCATTTTCTGGAATCTGAAGGGAGTTCTGATTAGGCAGTTTGAGAGTGATGATGATGATGAAGCCTCCTTTATCTTACATCTGACAAAAGTTCGTCAAGCTCCGTACATCCCTGGTGGCACAGTGGTTAAGAGTCCACCTGCCAATGCAGGGCACACGGGTTCAAGCCCTTGTCCGGGAAGATCCCACATGCCGCAGAGCAACTAAGCCCGTGTGCCACAACTACTGAAGCCCGCGTGCCTAGAACCCGTGCTCCGCAACAAGAGAAGCCATTGCGATGAGAAGCCCACGCACCACAAGGAAGAGGAACCCCCGCTCTCCACAACTAGAGAAAGCCAGCGCTCAGCAACAAGACCCAACGCAGCCAAAAATAAATAAATTAATTAATTAACCAAAAAAAATTTTGTCAACCTCACATATTTAAAATCCACATAAAAGTAAATATAATGAAAACTCTTGTGAAGATTTCTTAAATTAAGGGGCAGCATAAAATGACATTGGGTTTAACATCAGTTAAGTTTGGGTTTGCCCTCTAGTTTCCACATTTACTGTCATGAACCTTACGTAAGTCACGTAACCATCCTGAATTCAAGTTTCTTCATCTAAAAAAAAGAAAGAACTGGGGAACTGGGGGATCAATGGAGCAGTGCATTTGAGAGCATTCTGTACACCACAGTGCTGTACAAACGCTGGCCTTCCCCCCCCCCGCCCCCCGGGATCTTAGTTCCCCGACCAGGGATTGAACCCAGGCCCTCAGCAGTGGAAGTGCAAAGTCCTAACCACTGGACCGCCAGGGAATTCCCGATGGCCTATTAGTTTTAAATTCAGCACTTCATCCCAGTAGAGCGAGGAATTCCACATTTGGACCCACCTTGACTGGAGATGTGTGAAAAAGCTGCTTCTGGTCGCACGCCTTTTGGGCGCTGTGGGCATCCCTTGCTGAATAAAACTTGATGATGGCATAGAACCCAGGACCAGCCACTGCTGTGTTTGGGAAGACTCGGACCGAATACAGAAGGCCAAACTGGGAGAATACTGTGAACAGAGAATGATGTAGGGTGGTCCCACGCTAAGTAAGTGCAGGAAATTTCAGGCCCAGGAAACCAAACCGCCCATTCCCTTATACTCCCCCAGCCTTTCGCCACAGGCAACTGTGGTGAGGATGCAACTCCAAACACTTCTCATTTCATGAACAAGGTTCCCTCTGAAATCCTAAGCTTCGAGAAGCATTAAGAGGCAATGCACCACCACTTCCCTGGTGGTGCAGTGGTTGAGAGTCCGCCTGCCGATACAGGGTATACGGGTTCGTGCCCCGGTCCGGGAAGATCCCACATGCCGCGGAGCGGTTAGGCCCGTGAGCCGTGGCCGCTGAGCCTGCGCTCCGCAACGGGAGAGGCCACAACAGTGAGAGGCCCGCGTACCGCAGAAAAAAAAAAAAAGAGGCAATGCCGTCTGTTGGGAACTGTCTCTCAAAAATCTATGGGGAAGAGCTGACTGCTCAGGTCGGCTCTAGAACTACGATTCCTCTCAGCGGAGACCACAGGCAAATTAGGTACTGAAGCAGTACCCCGGGGCGCCCAGTTACTGGGGCGCGGGGCAGTTTCCTCCACCCCTCCCTCCGCCCCGGCTCGGCTCACTTGCAAGGCCTCAGCCGTGGGTCCAGAGCGCAGCTCCCACACCAGCAAGGTTTTCTCACCCACTGTGAGAACCGGAAAAGGTACCAACTCCACCATCCTACTGCCACTGCGCGTGCGCGGCTCGAGGCGCAAACGGACTGCGCCTGCGCACGCGCGCTCGCGCGTTTTTAGAACCGGGAGCCTGAGGGGCGGATCCAGCTTGGTGGGAGTGGGACGAGGGCGGTGCTCGGACCTCTCCCTCGACCCTCCCACTCCGGGCTTGTCTCTTTCTCTAGGTCTGCTTCTGCAACCCAGGTGGCCAGAAGTCTTGGAGTTTAGCGCTTTTATTCAAGTGTATTTTTAGCGTAGAGTCCAAAGTGTGAGTTTACGGGATCGAATGGTGCGGACATCTTTATAGCAGCTGGCTTCATCTTCAAACTCCCAGAGAAGACTAGAGTACCAAGTAGTTAGCGCTAACTATCCACTGAACTTTAAAAATTTAGATTTCCCGACTCTGTGTGAGAAATGACCACCAAAGATGCAATCCTTCGACTTGAGTGTTTTCATGAGTCTTGAATATGCAAATCAAGGTATAACATTAAAGCCATCAACAGTCTAGTATGAAATTCTTAAAAAGCTATTTTCTAGCTCATTTTCCTAAAGTACCCCCAAATCACCGAGCACATTTCTCCATCCCCACGACTTTCTCCACCTCAATATATCAGACCCTTATCCCCACCCATTACCTACTTCTGA